>NC_141264.1:4596250-5247500 GCF_054856545.1 Hippocampus guttulatus
CCGACTTCGAGTGTCGTCTCGATTAGCTTAGTTTAGCTGTTGTCGTGTGTGACGTCGGTTGCGTCGGCGCTGATTGGTTGAAATCAAAAGACACGCTTGCGTACACATTCGCGCTAACGCACGCACAGCAGAGAGCAGCGGACTATCTACGGCTGAGGCGCGCTTCGCTCGAGTGGCGTCGCCACAAGAGTAATACCCTCGCCTCGCATTCTCATGGCCTCGCCATATCTCGGAGATTTCGAAATTTCGGCGAGAACGGAAGCCACAAAGGGTGCACGTGTGCACACAAAAGGAAGATTAATCATTGAATGTCGAGTATTTGAATAGCGTTTTGTGTAAACTAATTCATGCGTGATCGGCCAGGTGTGCGTGTGTGTGTGTGTATAATTTTCCGTAATTTTCAGAGAAGTCCACTTTCATATCTGATAAAGACTGCTCATAAATAAACAACTCGTCGACTATTAAATCAATTGTTGACGGTTTTGATCGTGCCCTGAAATTAGATAAATGGTTCAGATGATGGATGGATGGATTTTGATAGTTAACATCGTTGTGACTAGTCGTCTAATCGTAGCAGCCCCGAGTAAATAACTGTATATACGTAAATATACAGTATGGGTGATATTAAGGGCGATTTCAAAAGTCAACAATTTTACCTTCGCTGAAGAAATTTCAACTTCATGTAAATGTCTACATGAGACATATCAGCTGTATTTTATCACAGTGTGCTCACGATGCCACCAAATGGAGAGCACATGGCAAACAAATAATGTCGGCACCACAGCCACACACAGACAGACAGCTTAAACCCCCAAACTGTCCCAGGGATGAGCCACTCACAAATGCGCACACACAAACACACAGTATTTACATAGTAATGACAGCTGGCTGTTAGTTTGCAATCTAACACCAGTCTCACTTACCGCAGGATAAGCGTCAGTCTTAAAACATAATTTATCAGAAATCTGCGGTCATGGCCTCCTCGTCAGCTGCCAGATACTGGCTATGCCGTAATGAGGCCAACCAGGCAACAAATGATCTTTTCACCAGCATTTATAGATCTAAGGGCGGGGAAAAAAAAGTTATATTTGTTTCCAACTAGTTCTTTAACATAACAGACTACAGCATCCATTGATTTGAGCAATCACTTGAAAAAGTGATGACACCAAATGCACATCTAAACTTCGGCCGGTGCATAAATCGTCCATGAGATATAAAACTGAGTGAGGTCTTACATTAAACACTCACAAAAATGACAACACAGAGCGCAACACACAAACCAAGACAATCATTGTTATTCCTTTCCTTCATCTCACTTTGAAAATAACCCACATTAGGTTGTCAGTATTATACCACCAACTCCTTACGTGTAAAAGGGGGCAACGTTACACACAAACAGCACGGATATGACTACTAAGCAAAACAACAGCTGTGGATCAATACAGCTAGATCCAATAAAACCTCTCAACTTAAAACAGTCAGGAAGGATTGTTGAGGAGATCTCTGGTAGTGGCAGGTCGAACTGTATTGTTTGAAATGTGTGGTTTGAAATCCCCATTGGCTTTAATGCCGCTTTCAGTTTGTTTGAAGCAGTCAGCAGCCATTTTGTTCCCTCCTTTTTTTAAATTTATTATTATTTTTTTAAGAGCTGTCTAAGAAAATCCCATGTTGGATTCAAAAAGGGTTCTTTGTCTGCTCGTTGCACTTTGCATTAGCAGCTCTGAATTGCTTTGATAATTCCTTTAGAGCAAAAATATGTAATATTCAGTAACACGCAACATGGTCTAACAAAGACAAGATCATAAGCCACAATGGGAATAATAATAGTGGCAAATAAAAGTTATATTTATTTTTTTAAATCAGAGATGGAAGAAAACTTCCAGGTGTGCTTTTTTTGCATTGATTCCAAATCTGCCCTGGTCGTTTCTCTTGCACATTATCGTCATCATGGCAAAATTATTGTAAAATCCGTATTGCATAAGCTTTTAACGGTCAAACGTTAAAAGCAAAAAATGAAAAGATTTAAAAAAAAAACCCTGACACATTAAGTGATTTTTGATTAAAATGTGCCGTTGAAAAGTACATTAAAAATATATGTATTAATTTATAGTTATTATTTTAAAAATGAAACAAAAGTACTGTAACATATTGTTACATTGACACTTTTATTTTATAAGATTAGTGCCTAATTAAAACACTTACAAGGTACTTTTAATATGAGCACATTTATGACCATACACTCTTTATGGCAGTGGTCCCAAACGTGATTTCTGCCAGAGACCGGTTTCTTGTGGGTGCGGTAATGCGCAGCCAATCAGTTCACGGGATAAATCCACTCGTGCTGTCATTCGTCGACATTGCGCCGGGAACCAATCATGCGCCTTAAATGAGTCCCCGTTGCATATACAGTACAGTACATTGCATGTACAAAAGCTCTAAGCCATTCTGCATTTTTTTCTGAATACAGTACTTTGGAAAAAAACCTGATGTAGTGTGCGCAATCTGCTCAAGCTCGGAAAGTCAATGTGGGGCACACGTGCGTGCACGCATGTGAGTGTATGTGTGTTGATGAGAGAAAGAGAGAGAGAGAGAGAGAGAGAGAGAGAGACTTATAAGAACAAAAGCAGGTCTCTCCATCCTTAATTGTCTAAACAACCTTAATTGACTAATCATAAACACGTTTACTGTATGTCAGCGGGATCGCTGGCCTCTGTGTGTGTGTGTGTGTGTGTGTTAGTGCGCTCTGCTCAAGCGCAAAGGCCCACGTGGGGCAATTTTTTTATTATACTGTATATGTTAATTGGTCGCTACTTGGCGGATTTTCATTTATCGCGGGTGGTTTTGGTCCCCCATTAACCGTGATAAACGAGGGATTACTGTACTGAAGTTGCGATGAATGAACCACGATATAGCAAGGAATCACTGTCCTCTTAAATAAAACTGTATACAGTATTGTGTTATGGATGACATTGGCGCAAGGAAGAAAACATTTTCCCATCATCTGATTTTTTTTTCATGAAAAAAATAAACTGTTGGAATGGTATTGATTAATCTTTTTACTTTTAAATATGTGGGTTACAAAAACTTGCTAAATACAAATAATAAACATGCTTCAGTGGGATATTTATTCAGCTGCAGGGTTTTACTTTGCTGACAATGCAGAAGACAAAGGGTCTGTTGAGAAGTTGGAACAGAGAAGAGATACACTGGTACACACTCAGTTGTTGCATTGTTGAGCCCGGGCTGGCTGTGGTCAAAAGTCTGTGCAAAATAACACTAGTGGAAAGACGATATAGAACAACAATTGTAATTGAAACTGCCAATAACTGGTCAATTAATTATTTATAAATGTTGGAGTTATATTAATTATGACTGAGTCATTACAATCTTATAGGATGTTAATGTGCAAGTATAAATACACATCCTTTTGTACCCAAACAAAAAGTTTTCAGATGTGGCAGGTTTCCAGTGTGAGTGTTACCTGTTGCAGCATCTCCTCAGTGGAAGCTAGTTTCTGTCTGTGTTCCTCGAGGGAGCTTTCGAGATCTCTGATCTTCTCCCCTTGAGCCTCCACCTGGTCAGTCAGTACGCTTACCTAATGGTTGACACAGTCATTCATTATTACATACACACAGTATGAGTGAATGAACAGATAAGGTGCGAAAACAATGTTTTACCAGCCAGTTTAACAACCTTTCCGTGTTGTGTTTCATCAGTCAACAACAACGTTATACATGACATTGCTCAACTTCACACCACAATTCTATTACTCAGCAAGCCTGTCACCCAGGAATCTGGGCTAGACATTTACAATGATCCCCTTGACTTGACACTCACCTCCTGCCAAGCCTGCAAAGTACAGACTTGTGCACAGACAGACGCCCAATCTTTTCGATGAGATGATGCGGGATTCCTCTGACAGCAGCTGTTTCAATGTCATTTCAACTGCCATTATGTTCACCCCGCAGCCATTTTCTAACCTCAAGTACTCTTGTTAGAGTGAAGCTGCTGTTTCATGAACTGTCTCAAGATTGATTACAAAGAATCTATGATAGAGGGCATGTACAGTACATGTGAAAATGTGCCCCCCCCAACACATAATTTGCCGCCAAGAAATACAAGATTATTTGTGCAACATACGACAAGAAATTGGGACGAACACGGCACACAAATTAAGATAAGAAATATTTCCCTCTAAGTGACAGCGAGGCCCGTTTGTGAAAACGTAGTGTTTAACGTTAGTAACGCAAATGCACAAACACACACAAATACAGGTAGGCCTGGAAAAGTGGCCAGTGAAAGGGCCAAAACGTATCAAGACAATCTCCTGTCTGGAAAAACACGTTCCAACAATCGTAATCACATCAAAACGGCTATAATTTTATTTTTTCAGTTTCAGGTTTGGTTAGTGCACATAAATGCCACAAAGTTGATTCATCCAAAAGGGGGGGAAAACAAACCTGCCACACACAGGATTAATGACCCTGAGGAGTAGTGAAGACACTTTGACTTTGAGGTGAACATTGTAATTATCAGTGCTGCGTGAAGTAGTTATTAAGGTGAAATCAGAAGAATCTGTTGACTTTATCACCTCTGCCTGTGACAGCAACCGTTGCCAGTGAATGCAAGTACCTGCTTGAATGGGCCAAAGCTGTTCAAGCATGCTTTATTTGGAATAACAGATTATTTTCAGAACCAGGAACTGAGATGCTTATCAAGTGTGGCACCAACCCTTCCAGACTCATCCCATTTACGCTAACAATGATTACATCAACACAAACACAATTGAATTCGTGTTTTTGCAGTTGCTTAAAATTAAGAGGAAATTTACACACACGCACACACACACAGAAATGGTTTACTGTACCTGTAAAACCAAGGACTCCTTGTCACCCTCTAGGCGGAGCAGTCTCTCTTGGTAGGTTTCATTGTTGGCAGGAGGACACAGGTTCACCTGGACAACCACACCAAGCAGAAATAAACATATCATGCCAGTTGAGGTGGAGGATTGTGCAATTGCCTCTGTCGAAATAATACAAATTTAAATCAAACAAAACTTTAAGACATCATTATATTTGCTGAACTAATTGGTACCAATGAAACTGTTGTCTGAGCATCGAGTGTGTTAAGTCAAACACGTCATAATTACATGTATCACAAAAACAGGGGATGATAACTAATGTCTACAAAATATAGATAGATTATTTTAGGGGACAAAATCGTTTAATCATCCCACTATTACGTGCCAGGTGTTGGTTTCACCCTCAGTTCCATCACTGATTTTCATGAATCTTTGTGGATACCTTCCGAAATGAACATAAAAAAGCTGCAGGGTAAAGGAAGACTCTTAGATTTCTATACATATGGAGAAAAATATGAATATAATTATGAATAGGAAAATTGGGTATTTGACTAAATACCTGTAGAGGGGAAAATAAAATGACATTCAGTTATTACACATTATTTTTAACGAAATGGAAAAGTTGTTCTGAATGTTCTAACCTTCCATTTCAACACATACTGTATAAATGTTGCTTGAAGTCAGGGGTGTCAAGCCCATTGTAGTTACTGTTTCCCATGGAGGGCTGTTATGACTGTGAAATCATATAAAAAAAAAGTCAAAAATAATATTCAACTGTTGTTTAAGTTACTACAAATAGTGGTTTGGTCACAAGAAAATTCTTATAATATCTCTCTTTTTTATTACATATGAGAATTTGACATTTTGGTACAGATTTTTAGCAAGCATCAAGTTGACATGTTTGATTTGCGTTTGCGGGCGACTTGAGACCAGTTCGCTGGTTCCCGGTCGATTCTGATTGACGTATTGGGCACCCCTGCTTTAAAATCAGAGGTAATTCGCTGACTAGCTTAGCGCTTAGCGCCATTGTTTGCGTATGAGCGGTGATGCAGTCATCTGATTGGTTGCCATCTATGTCAATCAAGTTACAGGATTTATGATAGGCTGACGGAGTACGTTCTGTGTAGTTAGCGCCTTCGTTTGAATGGCATCACCACTGCCGAGGCGTTTTCGACGCTTGTCGTGTGAAAGCCCGGGAGTATCGTAACAAACGATACTATCACAACGTTTATCATGATCATTTCTGGGTAAATATATTATCCAGGAAAAAATTGTTCTGACGGGCCTACCATTAATAAAACAAAGTATTTTATTATCTCTACCACCAGTCTTAGCAAGTTTTCTGGGCGAAACCCTGCAGACAGATTGATACATCCATGAAAAAGATGTATCACTACACCCCAAGAAAGTGTTGAAGGAAAGTAGCTTGCTGCTGGCTTTGAAACCAATTAATTTTGTGTGGAGAATAAAAAGAGACACAACTGGCCTTTACCTCTGCATCTCATCATTTACCGCATCTCCACAACACTATCATGTTTTTGATGTGTTGTTGTGGCCGAGGCTACCGACTTGTTACCCACAGGCAAGATATTTAACTGGAAGGACTGTATGTATTAATTTTCTTTAACTTCGAACTTCATTTTAACTAAAACAATTTTTAAAGACATCAGTATGTAAGGAATTAATGTATCCTATATTTAACTCAACTCAACTCTATTTATAGAGCACTTTAAAACCACGACTGCTGTACACAAAGTGCTCTACATGGAGCGAAAATAAGCTGTACAATAATAAACGACAAAAACAATAAATGAATAAAGTCAGTAAAAAGCACAAAAAAGGTAAAACTCAAATCAAGTCTCATGCTTGTTTTAAGACGAGTTTTAAAATGGACCGCGAGGGGGCTTGCCTATCGTTCAGCGGGAGGTCTTTCCAATGAGAGGGACCAGCAATGAAAAAGGCTCCCCTCTGAACCTCTGCTTCGATCTCGGTTACCTCTAATAGCGTCTGGTCCGCAGACCTAGGGCACTTGGGCAGGAGCTCCGGAAGGTAAGGTGGAGCGAGACCATTTCCAGATTTGAAAACAAAAAATAGTATATTAAAAAGAACTCTAAAATGTACAGGAAGCCAGTGAAGGGATGAAAAGAAGGGACACCAGAGTAGCAGTTATGTGCTTCCTCTTCTGAGTAGCGGTCAAGAGGCGAGCAGCAGAATTTTAGACCAACTGGAGACACTTGGTTAACAGATTGGTTAACTCCAAAATAAAATGCATTACAGTAATCCAGCCGGGATGTGACAAAGGCATGTATTACTGTTTCAAAGTGCTGATGAGAAAGGATTGGCTTGACTTTCAGGCTTATTTATTTGGGGGGGGGGGGGTTACAGTATGTTCAGCATTACCCACGCAAATCAAAAATATAAATTTCGTACTCGTCTCAAATAAAGTTCACTTACGATGTGCAATGGTTTTAAAATGCTTAAATGTTGTAACTTGTCCATCCTTCTATGCAATATACATGCAACACATGCTTTAATAGTGGGTGGGACAATGCATGACACAAGTGTTGAAGAATGCCAAAAAATATTGCACAACATGCAGGACCGCATCTGACTACCACAATGACTGTTACTACAGTAGATACACACAGTATGTAGACTATGGTGAAAATTTAAATAGGGCTGCAACTATCAAGTAATCTATTGCTTTAGAAAAAATATGTTACCTTGATTAATCTACAAAATAATCTATCCATCCATCCATCCATTTTTTATTTTGTTTTATTTTGGTTCACCACTTTCATTGAGGACTACAGAAATCGTATATTTACTGTTGGGATGCGTAAATTCCAAGCATTTGTCCAGCCATCCATCCATTTTCTGATACGTTTTATCCTCACAAGGGTCGCAGGGCATGCTGCAGTCTACCCATCCCAGCCGTCTTCGGGAAGTCGGCAGGGTACACCCTGAACTTGTTGCCAGTCAGTCACAGGGCACGCAGAGACAAACAACTATTCACACGCACGCCGAAAGACAATTTAGAGTGTTCAATCGGCCTGCCATGCATGTTTTGGGAATGTGGGAGGAAACTAGAGAACCCAGAGAAAACCCAGGCAGGCACGGGGAGGACATGCAAACTCCACACAGGGAGGCCGAAGCGGGGATCGAACCCACAATCTCTGCACTGTGAGGTCAACACGCTAACCATTCGTCCACAGGGCCATCCTAGCATTTGTACAATCTTAAATTAAAAAGGGATTTAAATGATTGATTGATTATCAAAAAGTTAATTTGATAACTGATTATTATATAATCCGCACTATAAATCGCTATTTTTTTCCCAAGATTTTCAACCCTGCCACTTTTAACGTGAAACAATTTATTTTTTAATTTTTACTGATGAGCTTCAAGCAGTCAATAGATTTACCCAGAGTCACGTCACATCTGAACAATAAAATTAACAAACATGCCACAGAGGACCAATGAAACCATTCGAGTCCGCCCTCATACTGAATATTCATTACCCATGTGTGGTTGGCGTGCCCATGTGGGCCGTGAGAAACAAGTTCGTAGGTTTTGTGTGCGTCACGATTCGGACAAACCGAATCAAGTTTTTTTGGATCCCAAAAGTGTAGACGCCAAACAAGGTCTCCGTAGCAAAAACAAATCGCACCGACAAAGTAGTAACATAAAGCGCTGATCCAAACAAGAACCAGAGAGCACAAAAACGAAAAACAAAAAGCGCTTGCACAAAAGGCAAGGGGGGGAAAACAAGAACCGAGAATACAAACGAAAAACAATGTATCAAAATACACGCATGCAAAAGCTGAATCACAAAACAAAAACCATAATTACAAAACCAATGGTACCGAGAGTTCAAAAGCGAAAACAACGAGGTCTATAGCAAAGAGGTCTATGAGCAAGGAAGCAGCAAGGCATAAACAAAACTCCGACGACCAGCTGACTGAAGATGGGTCCTTAAATACAGAGTCCCTTGATGGATAGATTGGCAGCAGGTGTGCAATCAGAAATCAAATCCGCACAGGGTGCCACCTGCTGGCCAAGCCAAAACAGGAACGTGACAGTGTGTGTGTGTGTGTGCGTGCGTAGCGGTCAGCGGATTTTTAGGCGCGAATATAGAGGATATAGTATATAGTCGAATGAAAATAAGCATCTTGAGTCGAGTTTCATGAGCATAGGGAAGTCTGGCCATGGAGTGACATCCCCTCATGGTCTTAGATAAGATGCTTTCAAACTGATAAAGATATGGGGGAGTGGTCTGTAAAAGCACAAAATTCTTGAAATTGCCACAAATGTATCACGACTCAGACCTACATGAGGGGCAATATTTACTTCTATAAACACACAGCGCCATGTGATGTATTTAGTGTACATGCCCGTCAGATGTTTTTGGTATGTGAGCGACTATGTAAAAAAGGATAGGATTTAAGAAAAAAAAATCTAAACTGGGCATCATTCCCTACAGTGTGAACGTCGCCTAACGTAGAAACTATCCATCAGTGCAGCTCATATTTTCCCATACGTTGCTGAAAAGCCATAGATAGCCAACGCAAAAGAGAATTGATCTTTGGATCCTTGCTGATAAGTCTCGTGTCATGAATGATGAGCAGCAAATTCTTTGAACATGATTCTTAAATTAACCCCCAACTCTCCAGGCCAGGATCCTTGCAACCTCATTGAATTGAGGACTGTATTTTCATATTTAATACTGAATTATTTGAAATCATAGCAGGTTTCTCAGTCATATCCCTCAGATTTGTCCAGCTTTGTGCTTGGCGACTTCAGACACATTTACCATCAATTACCATCGTCTGTGTTCTACTTTCCGCTGTGTCAGCTCAAAGGAACACCAAATCGTTGCTAAAAACCAATGACATGAAATGCGTCCAACTTCAACAAAGCCCAAAAGCGAGTCCTCAGTCAATGCTGTGCTAGTACTGTAAAAGAAAAAAATATGTCTCTCTCAGTGATTGAATCCAGCAGTATCAGATGCCTCTTTGTCAACAGGAATCAGCTGATGCATAATTTGATAGCACAGCCCTGGTGATGCGTCCCTGGAAATGCCCTGACAACTCTGCTAAGAAGCAGCAAAAAATAAAAAAAAATAACACTGGAAAAAAAACCTGAAAATAGTCTCATAATCGAAAGCATCCAAGCTAGAAAAGTAATCATCTACTACTAGAGAAACAACTTTTCAGCACCACACAATTTTACTCTACACAAGTACTGACTCAGCGTGATGTGCTTTTGGAAATGAAGAGCAGAAGTGATCAAGAAATGACATCATCGAGAAATGACATGCTGAAGCTTAAACACTTACTTTTTTGAGCCACGAGAAGTGCTTATAGATATCAATGGCAGTCTCCATGCTACCAGCCCATTTCTGCCCCGTCTATTTCCTCTCGGATTTTATCTCAGATGGGCAGAATCTGAGACTGTGTGTGTGTTTGTCTCTCTCCCTCCCTACCTCCCTCCCTCTGTGCGTATTTTGACCCAGCCCACATCAAGTGAGTCTTGAGTTTGCAGAAAGTACTGTTAAGTGTGAAAATGTGTCACTTCACTGTTCACGGCTATTATATATTTTAATGATCTCTGCTTAGCGGAAAACTCCCTTCCACTGTTTTGCCCGCTCATACAGCTGCTCGCTTTCCTTCTCTGTTTTAGTGCAACTGACCTCTTTTGTCTGCATTCTGTCCCCCTTTTCCCCACCACTTGTGTTTCATGTTAACCCTATTATCAACAAATACTCCTTCCTTGCTTGCTTTCTCGCCTTTCATGCTATATTTTCTCAGCTCCCTTCTCCCACTGCTTCAGTTGTCCGTCCTCCAGCCAAATGGCCAAGCCCAGAAAGAGGGGGTGGTTGAAAAAGTTGGCCTCTTTTGTCATCTGTTTGTGTCCATCTTGGCGCAATGTCAGGTTCTTACGCGCGCACACATACAAACATCTGCTTAACATGTTAATATGAAAATCTCGTGGATGCACATGTATTTTCATTTTGTGTCACATGTATATTCATTTTAGAAACCCAACTTAAAACACAGACTGTATTTATTCTTCGGCTTTCGACTCAGGATGAGACCCGCCATTGTTTTAGTAAAATATTGTATTTAAGCTCTCTGCTATTAATTTATAACTTTTTGTTTCGGAAAATTGGATGGAAGTTTTAAAATCTGAGTTTTATCTTATGTATGGCACTTTGTGTGGAGCTGTGGTGGTTTTGAAAGACCTCTACAAATAAGTGTCAGAGTGAGTTAATGTTGCACTGTCGACATCCTGTATTTCTCTTTTCTCTCAAGAGTTTGACTCTGCATGACAACATAATTTGGTTTCGATTCAGCGCGTGTCCAATGGAACCATTCTCACTAACTGTCAGCTATTCATCTCATGACATCAACAAGGGAGACCTGCATTCATAAATCCCACCCATAAAAGATCATATGGATAAAAACATGTTTACTTCCTGAGCATCCATGTCAACATTTTAAACAAAATTTGGGACTGTGTGATCAAGAAGTCGCTGCATTACACTGGATAAAAATTAATGAAAGTAAAAGTAAAAATACAGTAGCCAATGATAGGGCTTTGTTTGATGTTGTATAATGTAGTTTGTAGTAGTAATGCATTTTGGCGCTACGCAAGATTATGTTAAAGTAACCCTCCACAGAATTTGTTTTTTTTCTTTTGGCCAAATAAAACTAACATATGCAGTGCAAGACAGGGAATCCCAGCTATTCTCAGGGGATAGGGACCGGGACGGTCCACTAATAGTGAAAATTTGCATGTTGACGAGCGTTGAAAAGTAAAAATGAGCCCTAAATTTTAGTTTTTAAAATGCTGATAGTCATTCAATATGCGTTTCCCAAGAAAAACGGGGAAAAAGGGATGGGGGAAAATATGAAAAATATTTTCAAAATACTAGGTGCAAAAAAGAAAATATATTAAAACAAAATTTTAAAAAAATCAAATATGCAAGTCGCCAAACTACGAGTATGCAAGTTCCACTACAAAGGGTATGGAAAAGGAGTGTCCCAAATTGTTTCTTCTGTTATTACCAATAACAGTTTGGCAATTCATTGCTTCTGACGTGATAAAAATTAAGTCCAATAGCTTTGTTCTTTTATGAACGTCATTTGCCATACAATAACAAACCAGTAAATAGTAGGATAGCTACATTGAGCCGGATCCTCGGAAAGTCCATTAAAATCTCTGCGCAATAAACATCATCAGAATCGTAATGGTGTCACTCATCAGCATCAGTAGTCTTTTAACTAACAGATAGACAAAACAAATAGAAAAATGGCGCTGCAGTATTTTTTCCCAGTTCAGCCCTGGCAGAGAGGTCTCTGGTTTTGCTATGTAACAATGTCAATATATCGGCACTTCTAACATTGCTGAAACACCAGTTTTGTTTTGCGCAGGACTACACATTTTAAAGCTGAAAGGCCTGTGATGCTCCGAGCAATTACTGTACAATCACAAAGTCCTGCAAATCACTTCCTGTGTTTAGATGTGTTTGTGCTTCTCCATGGAGTTATCCAATGGAAAGAACTCCCCCAGGGGTCAGAATAATTGTAGAGGGCGAACATATTTAATGCTGTTCCACTAAGTCAGCTAGAAGGAAAACGAAATGCAAAAGGTGGACAGATTAAGTACAAGTACAATTCCACGTAGAAGAAGGATCGATCATCCTCATACACATATCCTCATAGTTGCGAAATCATCAATCAGGCTATTAGAATCGAGCTTCAAGCCTCTAGCACCGCTGAAAACCCTCCAAAACAAACTGTGGCAAATATCTTAGCCATTACAAAACATATTGGATAAAAGTATTTTTAAAAAGTCAACACACCCCTGTTGGAAGTGAATGAGATTTAAAAAAGACCAGAATTAAGATTAAGAGATAAGATTTCTGAAAACAGCCACATCCTCAGTTATTAGAGGGTGTATAGCACACTTTGCAACCTCATGATCCCAGTTGTTTAACTTCTCCTCTGGAAGAGACCACCCCCCTGATCCTCCAATTGAGTCGTTCGGGTTAAAGGTCACATAAATGGTGGGAGGAAAAAACACCCACACAACCCCTGGCATTTGAACAGGCTGAGTAGACTTTTTACTTGTATATCCACAGTAAATGAGCTCATGTTGAATAACTCTGTACCTCGTATGTGTTAGATATTACTCAGAGGAAAAGGGTTGGTGA
Source organism: Hippocampus guttulatus (assembly GCF_054856545.1). NCBI lineage: Eukaryota > Metazoa > Chordata > Actinopteri > Syngnathiformes > Syngnathidae > Hippocampus > Hippocampus guttulatus. The sequence continues at coordinate 4,609,330 of NC_141264.1, forward strand.
GTGAAGAAGCTCGTGTTGAACTATTCTGCTACCACAATGATCCTAAATAGGAATTGATTAAGCACATGTGCGTTTTGGGACCTTAGCAAGGTTCTCATGTGCCACTTCAAAATCCTCATACCAAGTCAAGTTGCAAAGCTTTCATAGATCAGAATATTACATGAAATCTAGTGATCCACCATGCATACTGACAAGAAGATATTAAATATTTGTGGCCAGCATATTCAGCTGACCACACTGTTCAGACATCAACAATAGGATAGGTCAATGATTCGCGTGTGAATTACTACCACTAATGGTTTCTAACTAAAGACTAAAGACTCACTACTAAGTTCACTTCAGTTGTATTTAACTTTAGTTTTCAAAACTTTACTTAGGTTCATTTATTTTCCTATTATGTGTGAGACATTTTAATAGACTCATTTTGTACAGGTATTTTTTTATATATCATGTATAAGTTTTTAATATTCAAATAGCATAATATTGTGATGTCTACTAAATATTAAATATACTTTTTAGGAATAAACCTTGCCTGATTTTATATGAACACACCAAGACTGTATTTTAAATTCTTATGTTTGTCATTACAGTGGCGATACTTGAAGAGCTCAATTGTTTTGAGTGGCATTTGGTGTAAAAAGTTTGAGAATTGCTGACATAGATCAAGGGAGCGTAAGGAACAGAGGGTGGGACAAAGGCAGTGTGAAACCTGTGAGATGCGCGGTCATAGTTGTTCTTGTTCTCTTTGTTCCACGTTTTTGTAAGATATTGTCAGGTGTGCCGTGGGAAATTACACAATATGTATGCCTGTGTGGTCGATCGCCTGGAAGAGTAATCATTTAGTACTCTACCATACCGGTAGGGAACAGCAGCAGCTAGGAAATTGCCTTATGCTTCGAGACAAGACAAGTTTCCAACGTGAGGCAAGACAATGAAAGGTATCTTTCATTTAGATTTACATTTACTGGAGATGCAACGGCACCAATGTTCCTCTAAGCTGTGCAACTGCGCACTGGTCGCACACTCTCAACGCATGAGAAAACCTATCCAGTGCAATGAATGCACTGAAAAATGAATTAGACATAACTTTTTTTCTGTATCAATTTGCTGTGGAATTTAGTGAGTGACAGGTGTCCAGCCAATCACACGATATGATGCAATGACGCTATACAGCCAATCACGGCATTGCCAGTAGTTGCAGCTTCTTACAGGAGCAAACATCAACATTATTAATGGGTGGCGTGATGGCATCTGTTTTTACCCCAAACTTCTTGGCTAGCCCCCAGTTGATTAAGCTCTCATCAGTCCCAGAGTCAATCAAAGCCTTCAATTCTGTGATGGTGGCTTCGGGTCTTGCCTTGATAGGGGTCAAACTGCGTGAAGGCAAAGCCGAATAAGTGAATTGGGTCACCACATGCTTTGCTTTGACTGGGCAGACGGCCACAAGATGCCCAGATTCCCACAGTAAAATCACCTCCTCTCCTTGAGATGACACAGGCGTTTGGCCTGAGTGAGCCGAGTTCTGCCCAGCTATATGGGTTCCTCCTTTTCCACATGCAGAAACTGGTGTTGTTCTGCCAGTGGATGATTGGAAGGCAAACCGGTGACTGGAACGTGCTGCGGGCGGGCCTCTGTTGGCGTCATCCTTGGTGGGCCTGGAACTCCTGAAGCCAGTTGTTTGAATGGCTAGGGCAATGAGAGAGCCTAGATCTGAAGGCAAGTCTAAGGGCAACAGCCTTTTCTGAACGGGGCCCGCCAGCCCTCTAAGAAAGACATCATATAGTGCTGTGGCATTCCACCCACTCTCAGGAGCCAGTCCTGTCGTGAATGGCATAGTTTTATGTTTCATGTTGTCTTGAGAAGTGGAGGAGTTTAAGTATCTTGGGGTCTTGTTCACGAGTGAGGGCAGGAGGGAGCGAGAGATCGACAGGCGGATTCGTGCAGCGTCTGCTGTGATGCGGACATTGTATCGGTCTGTCGTGGTAAAGAAGGAGCTGAGCCAAAGGGTGAAGATCTCAATTTAGCGGTCGAGCTACGTTCCAACTCTCATCTATGGTCACGAGCTATGGGTCATGACCAAAGGAACGAGATCCCAGATACAAGCGGCCAAAATGAGTTTTCTCCGCAGGGTGTCCGGGCTCTCCCTTAGAGATAAGGTGAGAAGCTCGGTCATCCGGGAGGGGCTCAGAGTCGAGCCGCTTCTCCTCCACATCAAGCGGAGCCAGATTCGGATGCCTCCTGAACGCCTCCCTGGTGAGGTGTTCCGGGCATGTCCCACCGGGAGGAGACCCTGAGGACGACCCAGGACACGCTGGAGAGACTATGTCACCCAGCTGGCCTGGGAACGCCTCGTGATCCCCCGGAGAGAGCTGGAAGAAGTAGCTAGGGAGAGGGAAGTCTGGGCTTCCCTGCTAAAGCTGCTGCCCCCGCGACCTGGCCCCGGATAAGCGGTAGAAGATGGATGGATGGATGGATGTCTTGAGAGGGAAGAAATTTCATCTGTGCATTTGTTCCACATACAGCACATTTGACAATAAAGTTGTATCCAATCCAAAATAGTCACAGACAGACTCCTTCCCTTGCCTTCAGTCCATTCTGCTCCCTTGCTTTCTCCCTTTCAGATGAAACAGGGTCTCCTGCAAAACGCTCAGCAGAAGCTTGCCAGGTTCCAGCTCCGACATGGGAGATTGGCTGAACTGGAGCTGGTGGGACAGGCTGGGTCTAAAGTTTGGCGGCTTTCACAGTTGTTTTTTTAAGAGAATGAGTAGCTGCTGTATTTGTTTATTAAGCTGCCCAGCTGTGACGGCTGCCTTGAAGCTCTCCTGGCTGTGGGCGAGCCCCTTGAATCCATGGTGTAATGCAGCCACCTGCTCTTCTTGAGACAGGCGAATCCCCTGTGTAGATAGAGCTGCAGCTAGCTTCACTGCCCCTGCCATGTCCATACTGGCCAGTGTGTACTGTCAGAACCAGGCTTGGACACAGGACACAGTTGCAGGGTGCAAAGTAAAAAGATATAATGATTTGAGGATCAGCGACCGACAACTCGAAACGGCAAGGCGGTGTAAACAGGCCATGGACTGGTTAGATCTGTGGCGAGAGCCTGGAGTGCACATACAAGGAGGAAACACACTGGCACAGTACAAAGGTAGACAAGGACCATTTAAACACAAGGTCAGGGACAACAGGTGAAAGCAATCAGGGTGGGGCTGACAATCAGGCACAGGAGGAAGGTTAAGTAGCCTGAAATGATTGGAGAGTCACTCTTTCAAAATAAAACAGGAATTGACCGGACAAACAATAATTTTGCTAAACTCACTCCAATGCATTTCAATTATGCACAGATTTTTCCTATTTACAGGCCCCTAACCCGCACAAGTAGTACGGGAACAGTCCATTGTAAATTCATACTCATTTGTGTTTAAACACAACGATGAAAACCAAAGACAGTGGGGTAGGTAGGGTGTGCAGTGGGAACCCTTTGAGACAGCTACTGTTTTAAAACAAAGCAGGATTTTAAAAGTTGCTGAACTGGATCCAAGTATCTTGAATATCCTGTCAAACCGCTTTCTATGAAGACAACAGCAGCCTCTGCAGGACAACACAAGTCTGGAGCAGACTTTTTAAAAAAACAACCCCCCACCCCAAAAAACATGTTTCTATACCAGGAAAAACAAAATGAAAGTTTATGGAACCCCAAAAGAAGAGAAGGGGGACAAGAATATAGCTTGTCTTTCATAATACTTACAATTGCAACAGTAAAGGTTTTTGAGGAAATTGTTGTGCCGAATATACATTGCAAACACTCAACTGATAATGAAGTGTCTCCTTTTGGTTTTACATTTTCTTAGAATCTTTTGTATTCTTTTATTGGGTTTGCAAGATAATTTGGTTTGGAAACTAGCGTTTTTGGTTAGGAATGACCTGATCAAAAAATGGCCGATAATAATCTGTTCATATTCGTGAAAACGTGCATGATCGGTGAGTCCGATCAAAGCTCGAACATCCAATCGCTCACCCTGTGTATATTCTTGTTGTGATAAAGGAGTGACATATTTCTCCCTATGTGTTTCTTTACTTGAAGAATTGCTGGTATGTATCCTATTAAAATAAGTACAGACATGATACTTGCTTTACATTGCACTAATTTTTACCAGCAATGCCATGGACGTTGAGGAATTGACAATGTCATTATTTCACACACACAACTTAAAATGAGTGGCAGTGTAGGTGTGTCACTTAAAACCTTGAAATGTATTTGTAGCATGAGAATGCTTGCGGTTAGGAAGCCATCATCCACAAAATATTCCTGACCAGAGCAATATCCTAGTTCCAAAAGGGTTAGAAGTTTCTCCACCAACTGATTGTGTCCGTTTGTTCATCAACTCCTTTAAGACTGGCAGCTGTTGCAAAGTTCTAATTTAATTTTGTGGGTTGACGCCATGAGTTATTTTTTCCTGTGTTTAGTGGGCATGTAACAACTATGAAGTAGGCATGTGCAAGTTGTGTAGTGGACAAATGGTAATTAGGACAAGTGGTATCCAAAATTGTTTGGTAGATGGATAAAATTTGAGGTGAAGAATAAATCCATCCATTTTCGATACCGCTTATCCTTATGTGGGTGAGCTGGAGCCTATCCGAGCTGAATAGTTCGAGACAATAAAATATCGTTTGTTGTTATGCACAAGGCGGCATGGTGATTGAGAGGTGAGCACATCCGCCTCATAGTGTCGAGGTCGTGAGTTCAAATTCAGTGTGTGGAGTTTGCATGTTCTCCCCGTGACTGCGTGGGTTTTCCCCAGGTACTCCAGTTTCCTCCCATGTTCCAAAAACATGCATAGCAGATTAATGGAACGCTCTAAATTGTCCTAAGGTGGGAAAGGTTGTTGTTTATGTGTGCCCTGCGATTGGCTGGCACCCAGCATGCCCACGACCCCCGTGAGGATAAAGCTGTTCAGAAAATGGATGCGTGGATGGATAAATTCACATTTTTCATGTACAGTGATCCCACGCCATTTCGCGGTTCATTTATCGCGGCTTCAGTGCATCGCGGATTTTTTCAAACACATTCATAATTTTTTTTTTAAGTCCGCAAAAGGTCCGCGAGAAGCAGCGAAAGTCAGCAAAACAACAGCGAGTCACATAGAGCAACATATACAGTACTACATGTATATGTTTACTATATTTTGTTATTCATAAACTAACCTAACTTATACATCCTCTTGTTTCTTGTTTTATGTTGAGAGGGAAGAAATTTCATCTGTGCTGTAGCACATTTGACAATAAACTTGGATCCAATCCAATGCTTAAATCTATTAGTATACAGCATTAAGTCATGTTAATTACTTCGAAATTTACTTCTACATGCATGTATACCATTAAATTTGGCCTTACCCTCCTCAAAACTCACTTGTATTCTTTGGCATTCGACTCAGCATGACTTAGATTTGTTCTTGTTTTTACTGTTTGGTGCTTTCTACCGCCTTTATTACCGATTTGTCTTACTGTTTATTGTGCATGTTAAATTGCTCCATGTACAGCACTTTGTATGCAGCGATGGCTGTTTGAAAGTGCTCTATAAATACTGTTGACTTGACTTGTTGACTTGACTTATGAATATTATGTACATGTACCTATAGGGGTGGGGGGGGGGGGGGGTCATTACTTCGCGAATTTTCGTTTATCGCTGGTGGTTTTGGTTCCCATTAACCGTGATAAACGAGGGATTACTGTATGTGAATTTAAGAAGTAAAACTGTTGATTACATTAAAAAGGAAAACAAGTGGTTGTTTGTGATAAAGTGAAATGCATTTCCTTAAAAAATATAGTTTATCTGAATACATGATTATTCTCCAGAATATTCAGTAGGGTATACTGAAATATTCAATACTGTACTTACAGCCCTACATCAACTGTTTTATGTATTTTGATTGTTGAACAAAACCCTTGCTTCAGGTCCCTGGGATTAACCTGCCAAAAATGTTCTCCTCAAAATTAATAAATTGCTCCTCAAATGAGGTTACTGATTATGAAAACTGCTAATCAAAGAAAAAGGTTATTTTGAGCCATGCATTCATACATTCATGACCTTTGGACAATTTAGAGTACGGTAGTCAATGAAACTAACATCCATGTTTTTTGGAATACAGGAGGAAGCTGGAATACCCAAAGAAACCCCAGGCAAGCATGGGGAAAACATGCAACTTCACACAGAAAGACCAGAACACGGATTTGAAACCCCAACCTCAGAACTGGCGGATTTGCCATCCACTCGACCCACAAATTAATTTGTGAAATAGAAAATATCAGTTTGAAAAGGAACAAAATTATGCATGGTTCTGAAAATAAACAGGCTTTCTGTAACACAGCAGCCAAATTCCTCACCTCACTCTGACCATCCACTTGACCCTGTGTTACCAGACTGCAACTGACTGACTTTGGACTGTGAAAACACTCAATGATTAATTACTAGATAATTCATGTGGTTTGTTCTTTGACTCAAGTTTTATTTGCAACTGCACTTTATCCACAACAAGTAAATATATACGTATAAAAGTGCCCAAAAAAATCGATAAAGCATAAATGAGATTAAATCAAAGTATAAAATAGCTTGAGGCTATTCACTTTTTAAAACCAGCTGACTCTCCATGAAAGAGATTAACTACTTATCTAAGTCATGCGGTATTGGACACGTTGCCTTTTCCCATGCGAAACTGAACAAAACTCTTATTCAAAGAGACATCCAGACAAGCTTGTAAACCAGATCTGTAAAAATAAATCAATATCATGGTTGTGGATGATCTGGGTGTATTTACTGTATAGGTGCTTTGTACAATAGCAGTTTTTGTCTTTAGGTTGAAACACACAATTCAACAACACAAGAGACTTAATTGACTACAGTACCTATTTTTCCTCATTACACAATTCATACATATTAAGGGTAGAAGAAATATTCGATTCTTAAAGGAGAAGTCAACCCTAAAATTGTTTTTACAATAACATGGCCATTTACACCATCTAAACACGGTATTCAAATTGATTTTGAATTTCTTGAATATGAAATAAGCAGCAAATGTTTTTATCCATCTGAATGTCGGTCATTTTGTAAAATGTCCTTGCCATACAGCGCCTGCGGGCTCAGGTAACGACCAATCACGGCCCACCTGTTTTCTGAGTTTGGTCATGTGATGTTCACAAGCTGAGGAAGGGATTAGTGACTTTCAATATTGCTCTACCAAATGTTTAATATTTGCGCAATTTTTGCACAATTGTGAACACAGCCTGAGTTTGTTACTCTTATGTATTTTTTTTAATGAATCTATTATTTTTTTAAATGAATCTATTTATCGTTCTACATTTCAATGTCACTGTTCAATATTTTTTGAGTTCCTGATTTTAATAAGTATACACCATCATTTTCGGACCTCACTAACAGCCACAAATGCTAAATTCAGTCATAAAAACACATTTGTACATACATTTTCTGGTGCGTATTAAGCATTGTGTATCTCCACATTACAAGATGGGATATTTGTAAAGAAAGAGGTCACACATTTACCTTCAACACCGGTAAATGTCATTTTCTATCAAACAATCCCGAATACAGCCAGTTACATAGTGGCATCCCTGGAATCTCTCCCAGTCACACGTGTCACATGAGACCAATTTGCAGAGGAGCTTCATTAGGCAGCAGTGCAGCCTTTGGAAATCGGTCTTATATGTGTTTGAGAGACACAGGGCACGTCACTCCATGGCCAGAAATGCCGTCTTCCATGGCTAGCCGTTAGTGCCTGTCGACAGTTGCCAAGGATGTTGGGAGTTGGTCCCGAAACAAACAACAGAGGCAGAGGTCACACTGCAGAGATGGCTGTATTTTTAGCACTTTTTCACTATGCAGATGCTTACTTCCGCTTTACTATATATTCTATATTTGCTCCTACTGAACCACTTACCACTACGCATGCAGATTTCCGCATTGCAGGCACCCCGCATAAGCACTCCAACGGCAAATGGCTGATGAATATTCACAATGAGGGCAGACTTAGACAATTTCATCGGTCCACTGTAACTCGTTTGCTAATTTCATAGGTAAGATGTGAGCAAAATTTAGTAAAATCTATTGGCGGCTTGAATGTTGTCAGTAGACATTCATAGATAAACAGTGTCACATTAAAAGCTGGATGGTTGAGAGTGCAGGAAATACTGTGGTTCACATCAACACCAGCCACATTAAATAAATATAAAATCGTTTAAAATGATAGTTTTTGTGAAAATATATCATTCTAAAAATGTAAAAATGTCAAAAGCCCTATTCAATCTAAGCTTGAAATCCATCCAACCATACATCCATCAATTTTCTGTACGACTTATGTGTAGCCTATCCCAGCTGACATTTGGTGAGGAACACCCTGAACTGGGCGCCAGCCAATCACAGCGCACAAACAGTACAGACAAACACCTATTCACAGTCACGTTCACACCTACAGAAAACTTAAATCGGTCGTCATTCTTGAGATTTCTACATTGATGATAAAGTGACCAGTGGTGCGGTAAATACAATAAAATAACGGTTGATGATGCAGATAATGGTTGCACTATAAAGTGACCAGCAGCACTAGCAATAATTGTTTTGCAACTTTGGGTGTGCAATGTTGCAGAAAAGTCCTTTGGTGCTTTTAAGTGTTTGGTGCTGAGGAATATTGATCGACAGTTGTACAAGTATGTAGAGAGCTACAACTACAATGATAGATCAGTACGGTAAGACAAAATACTAAGAACCAAAGAAACATGTTTTTGGAATGTGGGAGGAAGCTTGAGTACCCGGAGAAAACCCATGCAAGCAGGGTGAGAACAAGTAAGCTGCTCATTTTTTCATTCTCTCATAAGTAAGACATGGAGAGGCTAATCCTTTGTACTATTTTCAGAGAGTGAAGTGAGCATAAGTAGAGATGGCCACATACATTTTGGGGCTGACTGGTTGCCATTTTCAGAAATGTTAGTGATTATGTATAATGATTTTGGATGGACCTCCGCTGACTCCTACCGAGACATGGAAAGAGGCGGAGAGACGTGGCTATTTTTCTGACTAGAAAAGGGCGTTTCGATAGAGGTACCTGTAGTTATTTACTGATGTCTCGGAAACTAATTGATGAAATTGAAAATGCAAGCTAATATAATTTTCTTGATCAAAAAATTGTTTTTGAGCAAGAACTGGGCCATCCCGACCGAATGATCCCTTTAAAAGGATAATAGGGCCACAGTGTTCGTTAGTATTGCTGTGGTAGTAACATTTAATGTTTCAACTCTTCACTGTCATTTGTTTTGCTTTTTAAATCGTTCTCTTTTGTAAAGTGGGCTGTGTTTGTTTGTGTGTGTGTGGGGGGGGGGCAAGGGGGGGGGGTTGTTTTGATTGTTTTTAGAGGAAATGCTGTGGCCCTACCCTCTGCACTCTCATGCCTTGATATAAGGAATAATGATAGTTGAAAAAGATGAGCCATTCAAGCACCCAATGTACACTCACATCTCCACTCTGGAGCCAGTCTTTGAGAGCCTCTGCGGTTTCGATGGGCAACTGTGCTCTGAGGCGCTCTCTGTCTTCCTGGTTAGGCTGAAGCTCCAAAGCAAGTTTGAGGTCTACAGCCAACTGAATGACCTGCAAAGGGCCGGAGCTGACGACAGAATCAAGGTCATACATGCCATTAGTGAGTTCCAGCGCTGCTGCTTTTGAACCTGAAGGTGAATGTGGGAGACAACAAGAGGAGGAAAAAAAAAATACTTTCATTACTGGGGTACAACTGAAATAAATTGCAAAGAGACTGACCGGTAAGAGGTCTGTATAACTTCAAATAGAGTTTAATCAGAGCAAAACACTCAGAAGACATTTGTAAAAAGCTTATTCCTGAACAAACTTGCATAAATTTACTCAAGAGTTTTTAATGAGAGTGTGAAAAGAAAAGATAATGCTCCACAGAACAAAACAATGAGTTATATATTTTTGGGCTAAAGCATAATATTGGTCATTAATGAAGGCAATTCATGAAATATTTTCACTTTTTTTTCAATACTGCATTTATTTTAGATTTTCATTTCCCTTTTTTGGACAGGATTTTTGCCTCATTTAACCCAAATCTTCATTTTGGGTTAAGACAAAGAAAAAGGGCAGCACGTTGGCCTCACAATGCAGAGGTTCAGGGTTTGAAGAGTGCTACCAAGTCGACCATGAGTGATGCAGAGGGACAGAAAAAAATAACATATGCTACAGCGTGCACAACCTATCAGGCTCATGCACACAATGTTTTTCAATTTTTTTAAATTCTCAATCATGGGAGGTTGGCTGCTTGAAAAGTAGATCTTGGGTTTAAAAAAAAAATGTTAAATCTTGGTGACGAAAACTGCAGATGTCAAAGTAAACAACACATTTTGCAGATGTGCAACTACATATAGCAATCAGGCATGTACTCATACTTTAAATTTTAAGTAAATACAATCAATTAAACTGATAGACCATCTTGAGAATGAAGCTTTTTAGTCCCCATAAGTCATTTAAAAACTGGAACACGACATGACAACATTTTCACAAACCCTGAATTAAAGTTATTGCAAGGTAGCGCCATACCGGCAATGATGTCATCCATCTGCTCCAGAGCTGCCTCGAGCATGTGACTAGCCTCAGTTTCCATGGTAATGGTGGTTAGCATTAGACCTCAAGAAATGTATCTGCAGAGAAGACAACAGTGACAAAGTTATTTGTGAACATTGCTTTCTACAAGATGTTGGTACACAGTGATGAGGATGCTGTTTATTATATATATTATATAAGAAAGGAAAATCCTGAAACTGAAAAAAATAAATCACAGGCATGACCACACTATCCACTTTGGCGTCATCCATTTGTCCATCCATTTTCTATACCGCTTACCCTCGTTTGAGGTAAGGCCACTGGAAATGAGCTGGTTTTTCCACACTTTCTATGCATCACTAACCACTTTAATGTGTTGAAAATAGCCTGAGAGCAAATCTATTAATGCTCTCAACGCCGGCTGAGAAGTGTAAACCGTCGATTGTTTCCTGACTCTGGAGACCCGTGCCGCATAACTGTTACCTAGAATCAAAGTCCGGATATTTTTTCATAAAACGAGTGAAAACGGGTTGGATACGTTTGAGTAGGCTTCTTTGGTTAAAAACTATCACTGTAATGCTTCTTTGCAGAAAGAAGCTTGTGAGACACTTAATTAGCAGATTAATATCTGGCTGATTCCCAGTGTTTATCAAACCACTGTTTTATTTAATGCATCACTCATGGCTCAGAGACTTCTGGGGAAAAAAAAGTTTGACAACATGGTGGTTTGCGTTTCATGAAGTAGTAAAGGCTTTCTGGACAGTCAGGGACTCGGGATGAGCACAGACTGTGATGTGGACTGGATACCCGGCAACATATTCTCAACCCTTTTAATCAATGACAGCATAAGCAATTAATTATTTTGTAGCATCTTAAATAAGCAACTAAACATGATATACAGTATATATATATTTTTTTCTTTTTTTTTACCTCAAAATGTTGTGCTGGGTTAGTATTAGTGCACAACGCAATAAGATTGCAAGACAATGTATAATACCAGCCTGACTGAGGCGGTGTTTGGGAACTCAAGAAAGATGTCACTTTTTGTTTCTCCTGAAAAATAGTCATCTTGGAGGTGCGAGAATTACGACCAACAATGACAATATTAACTTACAGTTCAGCATCAATGGAGCCTTATTAATTTAGGCCCATAACGCCCCGTTCACGCCTACGTCCATTTCAAAACACCTTGATTTATGTGCTTTTCATTTATGCAAATCCACCTATCCAAACTTCTGACATATCCACCACACACAAAATGTTAATCAGCAACACTGCAATGAGGTGTGATTCATTAATAACAAAGACTAGCTGTAAATCATGGCACATGAACCTTTTCTAAGATTGGTGAATGCCATTAATACAGGGTGACCCCCCAAAAAACGGGCCCCAACTCTAATTAGGCCCCATTTCTTAGTGTTTTGTCCGAATGAAATGAAACTTTGGACATAACTAGTTTATTATATTCAAAACATCACATCAAAACACGAGGGTCTTTGGCCTTTTTTTCTCCGTTCTACAGCATATGTTCTAGATCAGGGGTCCCCAACCGCCGGTCCGCGGACCGGTACCGGTCCGCAGGGCATTTGGTACCAGGCCACACAGAAAGAACTTGCCTTAATTCCGTTTTATTTATTTCGGAATACGAAAGATGTTTTATTTTGAAAAATTACCGGATTGTCCGTTACATCCGTCTGTGTCACGCTTGACTCACGTCAAACCACACTTCTCCGTCACGTGACCGATTACGCTAAAAACAAAACGTTGGAGGTCGCAAAATGAGTTAAAAAACTGCTTAAGATCGCAAATGACGACGGCCTTAAAAGTACGTTCGAGACAACTGGATTAAAGTTATGGCTGAATACTCTGAGATCGCCACAATAGCACTGCTGCTATTTCCGACATCCTACCTGTGTGAGGTGGGGGGTTTCTGCAGCAAAGGCGACTAAAACAAAATTACGAAGTAGACTGGACATAAACCACACACTTGAGGTGTCATGGTCTCCTATTACCCCGAGATGGGACCGTCTAGTTGCAGAAAATCAAGCTCGGGGCTGTGGTGAGTCGTCATTTTCATGCACTTTGAATTTGCGCTGTATCGTATTTTGAAGGCATTAAACATTATCATAGCGATCAGTGTTGCGGCAGATTAGACGCTCCTTGTGTTTATTATTATATTTCGAAAACACCACAGTTTTCATGCAGCTCATACCATATTATTTTGTTGTATTAATCCGCCACATCTTAAATGCCGGTCCCTGAAAATATTGTCTGACATAAACCGGTCCGTGGGGCAAAAAAGGTTGGGGACCCCTGTTCTAGATGGCCTCCATTTAGCGCCGTGCATTTCTTGAGGCGCAGCACGAAGTTGTCCATGACGTTCTTACAGACTGAATTGGTAATTGCTGGAACCAGAAATCTCAGCCAGAGACATCATTGGACCAATCTTCATCGAAGAATCTGGCGCAGCAGCGACAGTCACCAAGGAGCGGTATGTGGAGGTCCTCAAAACCTTCAAGAATGAGCTCCAGACCATCTACCCGTCGCTCATGAGCAAGTTCTAGTTCCAGCAAGACGGAGCAAGTTCTCACACCTCAAACCTGTCCCGGGATTGGCTGAAAGAGAACTTCGGAGGCCAAGTGATCAGTCTCAAGACTGATTTTGAGTGGGCACCCCATGGCCCGGACCCAAGACCCCCAGATTTTATTCTTTGGGGCTATCTTAAGGACAGAGTCTATGCAGGGAAACCCAGAACCATCACGGAACTCAAGTAAGCCATCAGGGAGGAGATGAGAGCCATTACCAATTCAGTCTGTAAGAACGTTATGGACAACTTCGTGCTGCGCCTCAAGAAATGCACGGAGCTAAATGGAGACCATCTAAAACATATGCTGTAGAACGGAGAAAAAAAGGCCAAAGACCCTAGTGTTTTGATGTGATGTTTTGAATATAATAAACTAGTTATGGCCAAAGTTTCATTTCATTCAGACAAAACTCTAAGAAACGGGGCCTAATTAGAGTTGGGGCCCGTTTTTTTTGGGTCACCCTGTATTTAGTAAAAAGGCAAAGGACAATCTTAAAGGTCCCCACACCAGCAGTCCTCAAGCTTTTTTTTTTTGCACCAGACTAATTTTTTGATGTATTGACAAAGAATGGATTAAAACAATTCCTGGGGGCATGGCTCAGCAGTACAGTGGTCATCTCCCAACCCAGAGGTTGGAGGTTCAATCCCCAGCCATTGTGACTATGTCGAAGTGGCCTTGAGCAGGATATTGACTCCCCAGTTCCTCCTGATGCTGTGTCATCAGTAGGTAAATGAGGAAACATTCAGAAGCATTTTAATTACCGAAGGGAGCAAAGCGCTATAAAGTGACAGTACATTTACCATCATATATACAACTCACCATTACTTTGAATGGAGTTGCTGTAATTAGTTTGCTGAAATTATTTTTTTCCTTTCAAAAAACTCCACAGGCATTATGACGATTTGGTGGTATTATCAGACCATTTTGGAATAGCAAACTTCAGTAAGACTGTGGATATTGTCTCTGAAATACAGGTTCATTTTTTTCTGAGAAATGATCTTTTCCCCTTTTTGAAAAAGCCCCCCAAATATGTTTGTTTTTTGAACTCATTTTGACAGATGCACAGGCAAAATGCGCCTCATTTTCAGAATTAAACTTCTTTCACACTCCTATGTATGCATGTATGTATTTATTTATTTAACCTACAAATGTGTCAGATCATTTTGCCGGACCCTGTAGATCAGTAAACCCTTTCTTTTTCTAACCAGTTGCCACAAGTCACCCGCCAGGCAACTACCGCCAGCGTTTGGGCAGATGGTTAATCCTGCTTGTGGGTTTCCCTCTGCCTGACAGGGAGGCCAATGCCTCTTCCATGTGGCAGCAAGACTGAAATGCCTCGTCTGACCCATCTGCAATGAAAGGTGTATTTAAAAAAAAAAAAAAAAAAAATGAGTTTAAACACATTTTCTAACACATCTGGAAGTCTCTTTTCCAATGTTTTATGTAAGCGATGCAATCTATAAAGCCCCAGGTCAACCAACATAATTTATAAATTCAATAATTTCTTCATTTCACTTACTCAGAATGGTTGTAATAAGCTCATCACTTCCATATACTATTATGCTGTTTTGCTTAACTCCGTCTTTGGTCTGCCATTTTTCTCATCTTCTCGTTTAAGGCTCTCATCGTGTGTACTGTCATGCCAACTTCGAAAGACATGATCATCAAGGAAGCAAAGGGGATGATGTGATGTAATCTTGCTTAGGGGAAATCAAGCCCCCAAGAGATCGTCCTAATGCTCATCAACATTAGCGACTATTCACTCACACAGCTCACACTGCCAATCTGCACACAGTCAATGTACATTAGCATGCTGCCGTCTAAACTGCGATTCCATCATATTTTTGGGAAGTTCACAAATGGGACTACTTTGTGAACAGATGCTGACGGGTGCAACAAGTACAATTGTAAGAAAAAGAATGTGAAGCCTTGGAAACTACCTGGATTTCTGCACAAATTGGACTGCGAGTGGAGATAACGGGAGGTTCTACCCCTTTTAAACAGCTGGTCAGGACTGTTCGGAGTCAGGGAAACTGTTAGAAGTCCTGATAGTCCTGCGGTAAGCGAGATAACCCATCATGTTTGGAGGAAAGAAGGTGGCAGTATGGGACTTAAGTAAGAGATCATTGTTGAAAAGAATTCAAAGAAAAACACACATTGTGTTATTAAACACTTGATGCCTCTGAGAACCTGTAAAAATAATCATTATTATTATATACTGTATATATATATATTAATCCATCCATATATATATAATTCTGAGATAATGAACACCATCGGACATTTTTTAAGGCCACACTCAATTCATCTGTATGATGGAAAAAAAAATAGTCAGGCTGCTGAATAAAAAAATAATAATAATCATAAAAAGAAAAATATTAATTAAATGATGTGAAAAACAATTGTAAATCGCACTGCGACCTTATCCATATTTGTATTTATATTGCACTTAATTGAACGGTGTTTGTTTTTTTTCTTCTTTCTACCCAAATTGTTGCTGCTGTAGAGGGCTGGGCAATATGACTGAAGAGAATATCGCGATAAGTATTTCATATTGGTTGAGATATATATATTATATACAATACAATACATGCTGATTTATACATCAGGGGTGCCCAAACTTTTTGGACCGAAGATCTACTTTTCGATCAACTAACCTCCCGGGATCTACCCTTACCGGCACGCATGCGCACACACACGCACACACACACACACGCCATGATGAGAAACAGCCTGAAACCGAGGCATGCGATGCACTTTTGCAGCCTGTTAACTTTCATAGCTCACACGTACCGTACGTTAAAGTGCTTCCCTGGGCCCTCCTAGATTCCTATTCTTTGCCCGTGCCCTCGGTGAATTGTACACGAAGCAAACTCTGAATGAGAATAATGACGATAAAAGATAGAGCGCAACAGCTCCGATTACAAGCTGCAATTGCAGACTGCTGAGCTTAAACAACTTCCGGTGACGTAATCACGCACCACCGTAAATTCAAGATTTACCTGCTTTATTTTATTTTTTAATTTTTTCGTGAAAATGAGACTGATAGGATGATTAGGGTGCAGCGTACATTAACACAAAAAATATATATTACTAATATGTACAAAGACACACAAATGGTTGTTTGTTTGTTTTTTTTACTCCTCGACAATCCTCGGATCTACTTGGGACCTGTCTTAGATCTACTGGTAGCTTAGGATCGACGTAATGGGCACCCCTGATAAACATATAATATACTGTACATATATACATATTACACATATATATATATATTAGAGAGAGAGAGAATTTTTTGTCTTTCTTCTCTACAATTGAAAATAAGGACCCAAAGAAAAATGCTGTATTTCGGTAATTTTATTTACTACATAACCTTTAATGAGAGGTCAACACTACTATGAAAAGGTCATATAAAGTGGTCAATTGAAACATTAAACAAATGTGCTTGATTTCTTTTTACCTACATAGAAAGTAATAAACAGTTTTTTGTACATTGTAATGTAGTGTAATGTGCAGTTACTTCACCACTGCATTACAAACGCTTATTTGCGCTAGACGGCTATCTTTTCAGCAACCCATTATTGCCAGAGTCCATTCATATTTCACTTGCCTCCGATGCCAAGGGTCGAACATGGCTATCACTGGCACTATAGCACGTCAATTACTTGGAACTCCTTTACTTGTATTACACATCAATCTATACAGAGGTGTTTAATCGGGTTAGTATGCACAATAACATCTTATTGCAAGAGTTATGCTGAGTCGACTGGTCATTTATTTGAATAAAGTTACTCCACACTCTTGTTCTGCTTAATGTTTTTTTGCTGATTTGAAAAGGACACCCCCATTTCCCACATACGCCCACCTCTATGTCTACCAGAAACTACTCTATCCACGCCCCCACCCTCATTCTCTGCCGTACAGATCCATGAACAGGACGTGAGACGGCTCTTCAAGCAGCAGAACATCAAGAAAGCTGCGGGGCCTGACAAAGTGTCCCCCTCCTGCCTGAAGGTCTGCGCTGACCAGCTGGCTCCGGTCTTCACACAAATCTTCAACAAATCCCTGGAGCCGTGTGAGGTCCCATCCTGCTTCAAACAATCTACCATCATCCCAGTTCCCAAGAAACAGACAACATCAGAACTGAACGACTATAGGCCTGTCGCTCTGACATCTGTGGTCATGAAGTACTTTGAACGCCTTTTGCTGAACCACCTAAAGAACATCACCGGACCCCTGCTGGACCCTCTTCAGTTTGCCTACCGAGCAAACAGGTCAGTGGCGGATGCAGTCAACATAGGGCTGCACTACATCCTCGAGCACCTCGACAGCACAGGAGCCTAGGCAAGGATCCTGTTTGTGGATTTCAGATTTGTGTTCAACACCATCATCCCGGAACTGCTCACCCCCAAACTTCTCCAGCTCAGTGTGTCCCCTACGATCTGCCAGTGGATCCTCAGCTTCCTGACGGGACGGACACAACAGGTGAGACTAGGAAGAACAACATCATCAACACACACCCTAGCACCGGAGTCCCACAGGGATGTGTCCTCTCTCCACTGCTCTTCTCCCTCTATACAAACGATTGCACCTCAACACACCCCGCTGTCAAACTCAAAGTTCGCAGACGACACCACGGTCATCTGTCTCATCAAAGACGGCGACGAGTCTGCGTATTGACAACAAGTGGAGCAGCTGGAGCTCTGGTGCAGCCGACACAACCTAGAGCTGAACACGCTCAAGACGGTAGAGATGATCGTGGACTTCAGGAAACATCCTTCACCACCGCTGCCCCTCACACTATTCAACTGCCCTGTGTCAACCGTTGAGACCTTCAAGTTCCTGGGAATCACAGTCGCCCAGGACATGAAGTGGGAGGTCAACACCAACTCCATCTTGAAAAGGGCCCAGCAGAGTATGTACTTCTTGAGGCTGCTGAGGAAGCATGGCCTGCCACAGGAGGTGCTACGACAGTTCTACACGGCAGTCATCGAATCAATCCTGTGATCGTCCATCACGGTTTGGTTTGGGGCCGCCACAAAAAAGGAAAATCCGACTTGAACAGACAGTTAGGGCGGCGGAAAAAAATCATTGGCATCGCCCTACCCACTCTTGAGGACTTGCACACTGCAAGAACCAAGACACGGGCACGAAAAATCCTACTGGACCCCCCCCGCACCCTGCCCACCAACTTTTCCAGCTACTCCCCTCAGGCAGGCGCTACCGATCCATGCGTACCAAATCTAGCAGACACTTAAACAGCTTCTTCCCTCTAGCCATTAACTCCCTAAACAGTAACCCAAATCTACCTGTATGGTGGCTCTTTGCAATTTTGCACAACCCTGTGGAGCAGCATCCCGTTATAGTTATTATAGCTCCAACTCTGTACTCACTTGAACCACTGTCATTGATCTATATTCCACAGCAACAGACACTTTAAAGTGCTCAAGGACATCTGCTTAATTGCACATCTGCATAATTGCACACTTGTTGTACTAGTGTATATATATATATATACACATATATTATATAAGATAAGATGCTGGCAGGGAAAGCCTACATGGAACGCCATAACCAGGTGGCTGGCATAGTCGACCGAAACATCTGTGCGGAGGATAGACTGGAAACCCCAAGGTCAAAATGGGAAACACCTCTGAAGGTGGTGGAGAATGACCGAGCGAAGATCCTGTGGGACTTCCAGATCCAGACTGACAAGATGGTAATGGCGCACCAACCAGATATCGTGATCATAAATAAAGGGCAGAGGAAAGCCGTTGTAGTGGATGTAGCGGTCCCAAGTGATGGAAACATCAGAAAGAAGGAACACGAGAAACTCGAGAAATACCAAGGGCTCAGAGAGGAGCTGGAGACAGCCTGGAAGGTAAAGGTGACAGTCGTGCCTGTGGTGGTCGGAGCACTCGGGGCAGTGACCCCCAAACTAGATGAGTGGTTGCAACAGATCCCGGGAACAACATCGGACATCTCAGTCCAGAAAAGCGCAGTGCTGTGAACAGCAAGGATACTGCGCAGAACCCTCAAGCTTCCTGGCCTCTGGTAGAGGACCCGAGCTGAATGAGGGACGGACACCACCCGAGGGGTGAGACAAGGAATTTTTATATATGTATATAGATGATATCTGCAAGGTCTCAAAACAATTCAAATGTGTCCTATTTGCTGATGATACAACTTTCTACTGTTTTGGAATAAATCTGAAACAGCTCCTGACAACCATAGAAAACGAATTAAACAAATTAAAAAACTGGTTCGACAGAAATAAATTGTCACTTAACTTGAAAAATCAAAGTTAATTGTTTTTGGCACAAGACCAATCAAACACCAAGCTAAAATGATGGTTAAACTCAATTGAGATAGAAAGAGCGTATGAAACCAAGTTTCTCGGTTTGTAATAGACTCAAAACTATGTTGGAAGCCACATATCGATAACGTAAAAAGAAAAATAGCCAAAACCATAGAGATCCTCTACAAAACCAAGGATGTGCTCAATAAGAGATCTTTGTACACATTTTACTCTTCATTATTATTGCCATATATGTCCTACTGTGTGGAAATATGGGGAAATGCCTGTAAAACAAACACACTCCCTATTCTAAAACTACAAAAAAAAGCAATTCGAATTATTAATAGATCAAAATATATGGAACCCACAAATCCACTATTTATCAATTAAATACGATGAAATATTATGACCTCGTTGCCTTTAAAATCGCCCAATTAATGTACAAAGCACACAATAACCTGCTCTGCCGAAACATTCTGAAGTTTTTCGAAATTCGAGAAAGCAGCTATGATTTAAGAGGGACCAATTTATTCAAAAAACTCAAAACAAGAATAAATATCAAGAAAAGAAGTGTATCTGTCAAAGGTGTTAATCTGTGGAATAATTTCGAAACTGACCTGAAAATGAGTAAATCGCTTGCTGAGTTCAAAAACAAATTCAAAAAAAATAGTACAAACAACCTACATCAACAGAGTTAATGTGATCAATTCTAAACATTAAATATAATAATAAATCAGAACTAAGTTGATAACTAGAGAAAGGTATTGCAATATCCATTATGAATACAAGAGAAAATTGACACAAGAGTGCCGGGGTGTGTATGTATAAAATCCCGATACAAACCAAAAGTTGTAAAAATAGCACGGTTAAGGGTAAAGCATGAGCCTTCTTTCTTCTTACTTTCTTTTCTGATTGATATAAAAATGATCTATTAGATATAAACACATAACACGGGGGTAGGACTAGATACGTTTTTTTTACTTCTTCCTACTTCCTTGAACATAACTGTGTTGAATGATGACTGATTTCTCTTTCCTTTTTACTATTTTACTTACCTTACTTTCTGTCAAATTATTACTGTATATGTTTTATGTTCAATAAACAAGCGAAACGAAAACGAAATACTACAAATACTGCTACAGGTCACTTTAAAATGGTTCAATGATTTTCTGCACCAACTGTACAAGAGTATTTTTCTACTACTGATCACTTTAGCTCTGCTTGGTACTTTGCACATTGTCTCACAGTTGTCACTGGGCTGTACCACCGCACAACGGTTAACTTATACTACGGAATGTCCTTCCATACTTATTTGTCATGTCCTTGTTTATGATGATACTAGTGCAGCGTGTTCTACCGGAAACAAATTCCTTGTGCGTTCCACATACTCGGCCAATAAAGATGATTATGATTATGATCATGATTCTGGTATGTGTCTTACTTTTTTGTTGGTTTAGCTGCTGCTTCTTCATTGGTTGCACTACTTCATCTTTGGAGTCTGCTATGCGCTACCTCCAACATGCATAATGCCGGAATCAGGGTTGCATCCTGATTTTTTTTCCGTCAAACTTTTGAAGGCATTTTCTATTGAAATTGATCTTGTATTATTGCCCATCTCTACATGAAAATGAATTCAATATTATTTCATTTATACACAACATTGACAATATTTGAACAGCAATAGTTCTTTGTATTTTTACAGTGACTAATTGAGCCCAGAGCTCCTCCCCGATGCAGGTCGTTAACAATGAGCCACGGACACTCCAAAAATGATGAGGCGCAACCAATTTTAGTATGTCTAAACTGGGCAACACGATCTAGACGGAGAACATTTCCATACATATCTTTACAGATCAAGTTTCTGTCACCCAGAAGCCATAAATATGATTTTCAGTTGAGCTCAAAGATATAAGAGAATGTAGAAATCTCAAATGTCAGAGGTGCTGTCTTGTTGATGTTAATTGGTGAAGAATCTGGTGTCTCCAGTTGGCTCAACTAGGCACAATCACACACACAGTTGTATCTAGGGCCTGCGGCTTAGGTTTGGCCTCTAGCTGGTGACACTAATCCAAACAGGCTTCGTCAAATGAAGAGGAATCGCTCACACACATAACCTCCTTCTGTGTAGATTTGCCTATTTTGTGGTAATATTTAACAGTTGCTGGCCATCACATGGGGTCACATGAATAATGATTTTCCTGAAGCTCACAAATCGCCCTTTTGTGAAGGTTCGGGTGAAACTGAAATTTCAAAGGTGATTGGTTCCCTTTTTGCAAATCACTGACATCTCTGTAGATGTTTGACAAGAGGCCAAACATGGCTTACATGTTATACAACAGAGAGGAGAGGAGGTAGTTTTAATGGACTATCAGGTCTTACACACAGTGAAAAAAATTAGGTATTTATTTTGATGTAATTATTGCTATAATCCGTCACACCACATGATGATCGTTTATGCCAAATAACAAAGACCTCGTATTTAAAGTCACTTTTAAGATATCATAAACTAATTTCACTCAAACATTATACTTAACAGACTTTAATTCATAGTTCATAAGTGTTCACTGAACATTATTTATAAAATTGTGGTGCCACTCAAGTCTACGTTTCCACGGTTAGGGCTGGTGATTTTAGTGATTCAATTGCCTATCTATGCCATCACCCATGTCTTTAAGACCTCCACAAAGAGTTTGGGGAAGAGTCAGATGATGTAGCAGTTGTTTTGCTTTCATTATTATAGGTTTTTGTTCTGATGCATGAAAACAAAACTAATATGGAAAGTTGGCAAGTGGCAACTATGCTCTCATTGTTTATTAATGGCAATGGAATGAATTGGGGATTTTTTTTTCGTGTAATAAATTCGTGACAGAATGACAGCGATTAAAAGTATAACACCAACTTGAACGAAGCAGTGTATGGTAACTCAAGCAAGTCCGATTTTTGGATTAGCTGAAAAGTAGAACCCCCACAATGTAATAACAGCCCGGAATGTATTAATGACCTGTAACATAATAAATATGTCGATTTTAAATTGAATACCATTGAGCGCAGACATTAATTTTGAATATGAATCAACAGATGCTGCTACTTTGAAGTAATTTCCACCACCCACATTTGACGGAATTCAAGTACATCGTGAGGCAAAAGCTTCGGGGTTGATCAGCACATACTCAGACATGTTCGCGGCAACACTTTTATGTGAGGAGCTAAAAGAGAGCGCCAAAGGTGCGCCATACAATACAGTGTATAGTTGTCGTCAATAGAAACAGATCGTGACAGCAATAAACGCCCCAAATAGTCTGGAATACGAGTCAAGTCAGGCATTATGCCATGACATGCTGCCAGGAACAATTTCAAAATACAAGTGTGCCAAGGCATTGATGTCCATATATTATTTGGTAAGGAAAGGTTTATTTTGTAGTTGGCCTTATGCAGCACATACACAGTTGCTTATATTCTATATTTTCTATTTTTATTTTGCATTCTGTACTGTGTACAGTTCTTCTTATTATTATTATTATTATTATTATTTTGTGCATGCAAATACTTGTTTTCTACTTTTTCTACTTCTTCCTCCGAACTTTGCTGCTGTACATTGTAAATTTCTCCATTGTGAGACAATAAAGGTTTTCTTATCTTATCTTACCTTCTTACTGCCTTGGTGGTGTGTTACTGTCACATAAAGCATGAACAATTCTAGCTGCGGTTAGCTTGACTTCTTCCTGACAGAGCACACATAAATAAGCAGGGACTTCAACCAGCTGATGCATATAAAGTCTAAACAAGAAGCACACGGGGTCATCAATCTGGACAAAGTTTATAATCACTGTAGAAATGGGAAAAATAAGGTAAATGGACATTAATGACAACATGTTACTAGATATTACTTTGTATACAGTATGTATGTTATAAGATAAGAATACCTTTATTAGTCTCGCAATGGAGAAATTCCCAATTCACAGCAGCAAAGTTATGAAAGGAGGAAGTAGAAGAACAAAATATCGGAGCTGCTGGAAAAGCAGCTACTGTCGCGGCGCCATTTTGAAGTCACAATAACAAAAATAACACAACACAACGCATAGGACTCCGACAGGCGTGCAATCTTCACCACTTTTCTGCATACACTTTGTTGTCTGAAGCAGTTATAGATGAAAGAGGAGAGGATCAAAGTGTCTTCTCACCAGTGGATCAGAAACATCATGCTGAAAATGTGCACACGTCTGCTACAAGCTTTGAAAGCAAACACGAAGCTGTAGTGTCCATTATTAGAGTATGAGTTGTAGAAAATGTCCTTTTTTTTCATTAGCATTTGTCATAGAAATGCTCATGTTTTATTTTTTTTATAGAAAAGGTCACAACAATTTACTACATATTATTTGTCATTTTGCAATTGGTCATTGTTAATACAGTGATCCCTCGCTATTTCGCGGTTCGTTTATCGCGGCTTCGGTACATCGCTGATTTTTTCAAACATTCATAATGTTTTGTTGTTTTTTTTGAAGTCCGCAAGAATCAGTGTCTAAGTGTTGTTCACTATACGTGCTGGCACTCTGCTCAAGCACGGAAGGTCCACGTGGGGCACGTGTGTATGCGTGCACGCATGGGCGCGCAGGTGAGTGTATGTGTGTTGCTGAGAGAAAGAGAGAGACTTATAAGAACAAAAGCAGGTCTCTCCATCCTTAATTGTCTAAACAACCTTAATTGACTAATCATAAACACGTCTGCTGCACGGGGGATCGCTGGCTTGTGTGTGTGTGTGTGCGCTCTGCTCAAGCGCAAAGGCCCACGTGGGGCAATTTTTTAAAATATACTGTATATGTTAATTGGTCGCTACTTCGAGTATTTTCGTTTATCGCGGGTGGTTTTGGTCCCCATTAACCGCGATAAACGAGGGATTACTGTTTTTTTTGTGCGCAATATTGGGTCTCTGAAAGGTATCCATCTCAAATTTTCCAGAGGACCCTAACCCAGACCAGAGAAGGACCATCACCCTGCCATACAACATACAGTGAAACTCCTCTACAACGAAACCTACATGTGAGACAATACCCCCTAGTGTGAAAAAATCTTCATGCATTAAAGCCATTCCCCGTTTTCTGCTTTCGCCTACAACGAAAAGTCCCCCTGTAAGTGTAATATGACATCCTTTTCTCCACCCTTGCCTCGCAATGAGGTTCATGACAATGAAAACAAGCCATCCGCAAAAGTCTAATCCAGCCTTCCACAGCCACCACTTCTGCTTAGCTCAGAAACAGCAACAGCACCCACCACTCTGCGCAGTAGTACAGGAAGTATTTGTTATTGTTAGCACGTGGTTAGAAATGTCACTCGTAGTTTCAGACACAGCACGAACGTTGCATTGCTTGGTATAAAATGGCAACAAAACGGACCTTTGCATACCAAGGAGTTAAGAAAAGAAAAGCTTTATCCATCCATCCATCCATCCATCTTCTACCGCTTATCCGGGGCCAGGTCACGGGGGCAGCAGCTTTAGCAGGGAAGCCCAGACTTCCCTCTCCCTAGCTACTTCTTCCAGCTCTCCCCGGGGGATCCCGAGGCGTTCCCAGGCCAGCTGGGTGACATAGTCTCTTCAGCGTGTCCCGGGTCATCCTCGGGGTCTCCTCCCGGTGGGACATGCCCGGAACACCTCACCAGGGAGGCGTTCAGGAGGCATCCGAATCAGATGCCCAAGCCGCCTCATCTGGCTCCTCTCGATGTGGTGGAGAAGCGGCTCCACTCTGAGCCCCTCCCGGATGACCGAGCTTCTCACCTTATCTCTAAGGGAAAGCCAAGACACCCTGCGGAGAAAACTCATTTTGGCCGCTTGTATCCGTGATCTCGTTCTTTCAGTCACAACCCATAGCTCGTGACCATAGATGAGGGTTGGAACGTAGATCGAGACCTTCGCCCTTTCGCTCAGCTCCTTCTTTACCACGACAGACCGATACAAAGTCCGCATCACAGCAGACGCTGCACCGATCCGCCTGTCGATCTCTCGCTCCCTCCTGCCCTCACTTGTGAACAAGACCCCAAGATACTTAAACTCCTCCACTTGGGGCAAGATCTCCTCCCCAACCCGGAGAGGGCACGCCACCTTTTTCCGACTGAGGACCATGGTTTCAGATTTGGAGGTGCTGATTTTCATCCCAACCGCTTCACACTCAGCTGCGAAACGCTCCAGTGAGAGTTGGAGAGCCCTGCTTGAAGGAGCCAACAGTACCACATCATCTGCAAAAAGCAGAGATGCAATACTGAGGCCACCAAAACGGAAGAAAAGCTTTAACACAGGATAGAAGTAATAAAGATGAACGATGGAGGAAGCAAATTAAAAGACATTGTGCAAGAAATTGATGTAAGTGAATGCTGATTGTAAATTTCACAATTTCTTTCCCTGTTTTTCTTTCTACGCTGGCTATATGAAGTGTCAAATACGTGTATCCTCCTACTTACGCGCTATTGGAATAAAAATTTAAAGTACACATATACGTCTTTTGTGTGTGTTTACGTCTGAGATCAAATTTGCTATAGTGAAAAGACTCCCGTTGTGAAAAATTTCTGGCTGCAAACATGATTTTGTTGTAGAGGAGTTCTACTGTATTAAACAGCTCATGAAAAACAAGATTGTCTTTTGCGTTCCAAGTGGGCCAAATCACTTATATTAATCCCTTCATGCACCCTGCAACCTAATAACATGATAAGCTGTCCACTGTAGTAACCGATGGCCCTGAAAGGGTTAAAGGTTCAGGAAACCACTTGGCAAATCTTCTTATTTTGATAAGATATAAGAATTTTAATAGGTGCTATATTGGTGGAGCCACAGCGTGCACGTCAGATGTTGCTCACAGTGATCGAAGGAATTCTCAGCGAGAATTGTGTGTATGCTCAGACACTTGAAAAATTAGAGGGAATATTGTTCATCACCATCCCTACTGTGAAACATGATGGTGGCAACATCATGCTGTGGAGATACTTTTCTTTTGTAGAGGCAGGGGGGTTGGTCAGAGTTGACGGGATGATGAATCGAGCTAAATACTGTGCAATTCTGCAAGAAAACCTTCTGGAGATTGCAAATTATTTGTTCAATCTGTGGAAAAGAGCGAATCAACAAAGGGTATTCATTCACGCTGTGTGAAAATGATATTCATGATAGTTGGGAAATGTGGATAGTAGAGGCCTGAAAAGGAACATGCCTGACTTGACCTTCAATCTGCTGTCAAATGTCAGTCAAAATGCATATGATGCCTAACTGCACACGGAACAAATATCCAAAAATGTTCATGTTGATGCAGAACTTTAATATTTGCAGCACTTACAATTGACTATCAAGGTAGCGGTCATTCTGCAGGATTCCACTTCCTTAACATGTCATTATGATGAAAGCGCGTTTTAGACACAACGAATAATGATGATCATCAAATAAAGAGAGAGGATGTGTTGCTCTGTTTACCCTGCAGAGTGCACCACAAAGCTTCAGGTCTCAAACGTGCTGTAATAACAGCAGAGAGCTCGACCAAAGTACAGCGGAATCTCAAAATGTGAATGCCCAGGAGCTTCTACAGTTGGGAATTCAAGCTTTTCTTGAAAAACTAAAACAGAGGTCAAACAGGCTCACTTCCCCATATGACGTGTCGGAAATGCGCCATCACAGCATAATATGTATTTAAAACATTGTGTTGGAACACTGCCGATGTTACTTTTATGCTGGCACACTGGGACCGTGAAACATATGATTTCTGTTTCCATTTATTTTGTGTTCTATTGGATTGCATTATTCACTGGGGGAAACGCATAACTTAATATGAACATAGTGGAGCGCACCCAGCGTGCACATTGTGTCCCACGGTAGTCCAATATATAGTCAGAAAAATATAGTCACAAATGACTTGTTTTGACTGCATCTTTGTCCTGCTTGGTCTTTAAAAGGAACAAACTGGAATGGGTGATATCTGCGAATGCGTTTCATTTCTTGCACTTTCTCCCGCTCCTTAATTTTTTCCTCATCCCTGCTTTGCCTCTTTTCACATTCCCTTCCCACTTTTCCCTATGCTGACAAGAGAGCAGATAACCACTAAGAAACTGCAGTCACTTCATATTTTCCCTTTTGCTCTCTCTCTTTCACTTTTTACCCTCCATCCCTACAGTAAACAGAGGATTATTTCTTGCAGATTAGCAGCATGACTGGCTTCATGGTTGCAACTCCCTTTTGCACCGTTCCTCTCTTTCTCATCCCTCTCGATCACACCTCTCTTTCTTTTTTTATCCTTTTTCAACAGCTCAGCTCACAACGGATGGCAGTCAATCTCTATAGCAGGGGTGTCAAACTCATTTTTGTCACGGGCCACATTGAAGTGACCGTTTTCCTTGGAGGGCCGTTATGACTATGAAAGCACTGAAAAAAGTCAAGAATAATGGTTGATTCAACGATTGTTAAAGTTACTGTAATGAGGGATTTGGTAACAAGAAAATGCTTACAATATCCCTCTTATTTATTACATATGAGAAGTTGAAATTTTGGTCCAGATTTTAGCAATCAAGGTAGAAGTTGACATGTTTGATTTGCTTTCGCGGGCCACATAAAATGACATGGCGGGCCAGATCTGGCCGCCGGGCCTTGAGTTTGACACCTGTGCTCTATAGGGTGAACGCACAATTATGTGATTAGCTGCAAAAGTTAAAATGACACACAAATCCTGTGATCCTGTATAGCAACAGGGAAAAACATGGCTGTAGGTATAACGATGATTTGATCAAAGGGAGAATCTCAGAATCCCCTAGTCCACTTTACATATCTGCATGGCTACAGCATCATAAATATGATATGCAAAAGTCTACAGGTGACATATTGACGGGGAAAAAACGTGAAAACATGTTTTGTAACTATTAAATGGTACATTGAATTGAACTTGTAGGCTTTTATCTTGCATCACTCCATGTGAAGAGCCATTTTATCACCTGTTGTTTTTAAGTGCTGATGCCACCCCTTTTAGCAGCCATAATCAATTCACTGTGCCAGTGATGCCTTTCAACTTGTTCGCTTTTAAATGGGTTTTGCGACAGAAGAGATGTCCTCTCAAGTCCCCTGTGTTGTGGTGTGTATGCATCTCCAGTTTTAGATGCGGCAGATGCTTCAGCTGAGGGGAGCTGCTCATTAGTTTTGATCTGCACCACCCCCTATTTCCCCCCAAAGCGTACGGGCTTTCTCTTCCATGTCAGAAACTGATGATGTGCAATTACACAGCATGTGTCAGAGCAACAACACATCATTTAGCATCACAAAGCTGACAGTGCATTGAGGAGCAAACTGGGATAGACATTGCAATGAAGTTTATATATACTGTATGTGTGTGGGGGGGGGGGGGGGGTGTATATATGCAATGACTAAGTGGCATACAATACATAACAGTACATAAAAAGTGCACAATACAAGGCTTACAAAGCTATGGCACTATCTGAAATAGGTGCCTAGGCTCAACAAAAGTTGGGAAACACTGTTCTATAGACTTGGCGTGAAATAATGTTCAATACGTAATTCAAATAGTGGCCTCCACTCTAAAAGATGGCCGTACCTCCAAATAATCACCGCTTAAATAAATGTTCCAATTTTAACAGGTGCCTTTTTCCTAAACAAACATTTTATTTAAAAAAAAAAAAAGGTTGGTGCCACGAAGTGGTTGTAACTATAGCTATGTCAGACACCATGTGTCACAGTTGGAGCAGTGTCTTTGACATGGCACCTGCAGAGTAGAATTGGAATGTGTCGTGTAGTACTTGCTGAACTGTCCAACACTGACGCAAAAAGAATTAGGGAAGAGAAAAAAAAGCAGCATTTTAATGTCTCCCGAAAAAACAAGATACCTACACCGCTTAAGGAGGAAGGCAAAATGTTGGACAGAAATTACTTAATGACTGGATTCCAAACATAACGTGGTGTACAAAAAAAATGGAACTAAGTCTCCGAGATCTACTCTAGAGTGGAGCCACCGAAAATAACAATAGGCCTACGGTACAAAAAACTCATCAGTCAGTGCAATATTGGATGTCATAATTACTCCGTAAAATTACCGTACCTATTAATGCAACATTGTCTTTGATTTTTGGGAACTATCGTTCCTTTTGGCAACACCGGTGATCCTTTCGGACCAGGCTTTAATGCGTTTCCAGAGTTCAGGTTTGTTACTATGCAAGACAGTTGCACTAGATAATTTTCATGGAATTCAACGTCAGCTATATTTTAAACAGACAAAATATAAGGCAAATGTCACGAATGTGTAGCTTTGTTTTACTTACATAGGCGTCACCTCTAGACGGTTGTCGAACTATAAATGCTTCAATGTATCCTTTTGAAGACACTTCCCGATTAAATGAGAGCACGGGGAAACACAAACATTCCCAAAGTGACACAACAGGGTGTCGCACGCAAGGTGAATTGGTCGAAGAGAAAACTTGCCTGGCTTGTAGTCAGTCGCTCAACTGTAGCGCAAGCCCCATCAACTCCACCTGCCATGTGACAGCCACGATGCATTCAAGAGCACCTCGGAATTAATATGAACGTAGTACTGTACATTACTTCTTTTTAAATTAGGCTCCTTAAAATAAATGCCGTTCACAGCAGGATTACCATCAAACCTCTTATAAAATATGTTTTTAAAATTAGACACAATGTATTTTGATACATCAATACTGTTGCTTGTACAATGTTTCTCATTGTTAGACATACGTAATACGAATGTACGTGCGTGCTTGAAAATAGATGTGACAAATGTAATTTCCCAATGTTATCAAAAACTATGTAGTGTGATACCCAAGGTATTGGAGACTTTATAGTTGACACTTTCATTTGTATTAGGGATATATTGCTAAGATTTCCACAACAGCATAAACTTTTCCAGGCACAATGACAAAAACGACTCATTTGAATTTATCCGACTTAACGCTGCCATCTAGTGGTATTAACTTATTTGACAATTCATGACGCGTTCTTATTCTTTTTCCATCTCTGATCGAACAAAGAACTGGCATCGTGTTCAACAAATTGACAGTGAAAATGTATTTGACTCGTTGCAATGTATAAATATATATCTTTAAGTAATTTTAATCGGCACACACACAAATAGAATAGCAACAATTTTTTTTGCTCTTATTTTTATGAGCTAAACTCAAAGCTCTAAGAGTGTACACAAAAGGCCTATCTATCCCTTTCAAATATTGTTCGCAAATCAATCTAAATCTGTGTTCGTGATTAATTAGTGTTTTACCAAGGAAATTGTGATGTGGTGTCACAGACCTTCCTTCTGTGGATTTATTATTACTGTACTTGATTATTTATTTTGGCCAGTCCACTTCCGGGGACCCTCTGTTTGTCTCTTGCTTTTAATTATCGATTTCTGGAGGGTGTTCCCACACACCTCGTGTGTATGAGACTTCTGCTGATCTGCAAGCGGGTGCCAGATGATTCATGCATTATAAGCAGTATTTTGGCCATTATTAGTGCACACACTTGCCATTTTGAACTTGAACTCTACCAGTGCAGCTCAATTAATTTTTTTTTATTTTTTCTTTTTGAAAGGGGAAGTAAAAATAAGTTTGCACACGTGAATACCCTTATACCTGGACTGTGGCTGTGTTTACAAACTGTCACATTCAAAATACCGGTACAGCATTAAATGGACCTCACTTCACACCTGCCACCACACAAGCGACAATGACGAACCCCATATAAATTCCACTGTTATAATAGCTTTTCCTTGCATTTTCATTTGTTTTCTAGCAGGTAGCCTGGGTTAATGCTAACACTGAATGCTTCTGCAAACTTGTCCATTTTTCCCTCAACCTTGTCTGAAGAAAAACTGAACCAAAGCATTATGCTGCCACCACCATGCTTCACTTCAGAGGAATGGTGTGGCTTTGGTGATGAACAATGTTGTGTTTGTGCCAAACATATTTTTGGGATTTTTTGCCCAAAAGTTTAACCTTGGTTTCTGCTGTGTCCAGTAAGTTGAGTACAATGACAGTGTATCAACGGTCCTTTATCCCGATGGCTGTCACATGTACACATTAACTTAAAACAAGCTTAGGCAAAGTACGGCCCAGGGGCCACATCCAACCCGACCTTAGTCTCTGACTGACACCGACAGTGACCATGAAGTCAAAGTAAAATGTAAAATATACAATGCTTTTTTTTTAAAAGTTGCACTGTACCTACCTGACCACAAGCCGCTACTTTTTTCCCCACGCTTTGAAGCCTACTGCTTTTCACACAGCTAAAAGATTTACAGGTAGCCTCATAACCTTTAACCAATGAAATCAGCGAACATATCACAGTAGACCAATAAAGATGTCCAAGTCCGCCCTTATACAAAAGTCATTGACGTAGTTCAGTGGGAGCCTTGAATGGTGTGCTATAATCTTTTACCAAAAGTGGCTGCATACAAAAGTGAATGAAGCATAAGCATAACACCGAAAAGGGGTTTGCCATTAAAGTAGTGTCAACAAAGTTACTACTACCACTCCAGTGCTCTCAGTCATGCTGAATTTGAGTTCACAATAAACATAAATGTAGGTAAAACACGAATAATGCAATCGAAGCATTCATATAAACGAGTGGTGTCAAGCAACTGAAATGTTTGAACTAATTAATCGCACAATTTTACTCAATCATCGCAATTATCAACTATTTTCTTTTAACACATTGATGCTTGTTACATATTGAGTCAAATTTTGGAATTCAGTTAAAATACAAAGAATATTTCCATTCAAAGACTGTTCTAATAGTTCGGGGTGAGTGGTTAGCGCATTGACCTCACAGTGCAGAGGTAGCAGGTTCAATTTCAGCTCCGGCCTTCCTGTGTGGAGTTTGCATGTTCCCCCTGGGCCTGCGTGGGTTTTCTCTGGGTTCTCCGGTTTCATCCCACATTCCAAAAACATGCTTGGCAGGTTAATGGAACACTGTAAATTGTCCCTAGGTGTGAGTGTGAGTGTGAATGGTTGTTTGTCTCTGTGTGCCCTGCGATTGGCTGGCAACTGGTTCAAAGTGTCCCTCGCCTACTGCCCGAAGACAGCTGGGATAGGCTCCAGCATGCCTTGTGAGGATAAAGCGGTTCAGAAAATGGATGGATGGATGGATGGATGGATGGATGGATGGATGGATGGATGGATGGATGGAAATTAGGCAGCAGAAAAAGATGCACATCTTGAACCATGAGGTCACAGCAGAGACTCTTACACTTAACCAGTGCAGGACTGTAACTCTTTATGATACTTCTAACATTCTAAAGAATGTCAATGTAGAGGTAAGAAGAGTTTCTGCTTTACTGCTTAAAAGATAAACGATATATAACAGAGAATTGTTCCACAGGTCTTTCCGCCAACTGTTGAGGTGTTACTTAAAAAAAGAAAAAAAAAAGAAAAAACTTTAATGTAAAAGATGTTGTCAAACTTCCGTTGCCTGGCCTGGAGTATATAATAATTTTGTTCCATCGGGCAACTGGGTCGACCACGTATCTATAACACGAATGAAAACCTAAATATTATGACATACAGACTACTCACAGTGGACTATAAAATCGGAAGTAAGGAAACATACTTTCAGACATAACAAACAAGCCATTAGTTAAAGTGAACTAACTCACTATTACATCCAGAAGTGTTGTTACAAATTGTACATTTGTCCCGCATCTGTCTGTCAACAGGGTTTTACATGAAATAAAGCACTACCCTTCGGTGGGTGTACGAGTTGCAACAAGTGGTTGCCTTTCTAGTGCGCTGATGTGGAATGGGCCTGAATGTCAACAAATTCCAATTGTGGGTACTATGAAGTTATATGCACACCCCATTCTGGTCTAAAGAGTA
The DNA here is from genome assembly GCF_054856545.1 of Hippocampus guttulatus. Lineage (NCBI taxonomy): Eukaryota > Metazoa > Chordata > Actinopteri > Syngnathiformes > Syngnathidae > Hippocampus > Hippocampus guttulatus. The sequence continues at coordinate 4,642,673 of NC_141264.1, forward strand.
TGAGGGTGGTTTCCACTCCAATGCCTAGTAATTTTCAGGGTGCTTGTCATTCATCTATTCATCCATCCATCCATTTTCTAATCCGCTTATTCTCACAGGGTCACAGGCGTGCTGGAGCCGATCCCAGCTGTCTTTAGGGTACACCCTGAACTGGTTGCCAGCCAATTGCAGGGCACACAATTCAGAGTGGAGAATTCAGAGTGTTCCATTAACCTGCCACGCATGTTTTTGGAATGTGGGAGGAACTTGGAGCACCCAGAGAAAACACACACAGGCACTGGGAGGACATGCAAACTCCACACAGGAAGGCTAGGGCTGGAATCAAATACTGCACCTCTGCACTGTGAGGCCGATGCGCTAACCAGTCAACCACCACCTGTGTAAGTGTGTATACTGTAGGGGGTCGCCAACGTGGTGCCCGTGGGCAACAGGTAGCCCATGAGGACCACATCAATAGCCCGCCAGTGCTAGGATTGTGATTTGCTAGTAGAAATTATGATTTAAAAATGCAAACACTGGCAGTATTGTGAGACATCTTTAAGATGATCAGAGCCTGAAAATTAAAATCATTAAGTATTAAAAATAACACATTCTAATATTATTAAATTTATTTGTACAGATGTTATTTCAGACGTGCATCAATTTGGTAGCCCTTCACACAATAACTACACATGAAGTATCTCCCAATCGCAAAAGGTTTGGTGACCCCTGGTATACTGTATATACAGAGCTGCATCTTCTGATGGAATCTGTGACCCAGTACCGTTTTTTGCAAACCTTTTGATCGCTATATATGGCTGTATGCTACATTTTCATTGGACCAAAACAGATTTTGCTACAAGAGTTTGAGTGGACTACGAGTAAGGTATGGTGTGAAAGCCAGTTCAGATTCAGTTTAATTTCATACATACCTGAATCTTCTATTGCAACACAAACTATTTGAGATGGATAGTTCTTTGAAGGGGCGGCCCGGTAGTCCAGTGGTTAGCATGTCGACTTCACAGTGCAAAGGTACCGGGTTCAATTCCAGCTCCGGCCTCCCTGTGTGGAGTTTGCATGTTCTCCCCGGGCCTGCGTGGGTTTTCTCCAGGTACTCCGGTTTCCTCCCACGTTCCAAAAACATGCATGGCAGGCTGATTGATCATACTAAATTGTCCCTAGGTGTGAGTGTGAGTGCGCATGGTTGTTCGTCTCTGTGTGCCCTGCGATTGGCTGGTGACCGGTTCAGGGTGTCCCCCGCCTACTGCCCGTAGATGGCTGGGATAGGCTCCAGCACCCCCCACGACCCTAGTGAGGATAAAGCGGTTCGGAAGATGAATGAATGAATGAGTTCTTTGAAGGAATTTGAAGAGAGGGGGTCGCCCACACTTGAGGACAATAGCTGATTCATATTTACTCTTGAAGCTCTATCGATTAAAAAAAATGAGTGGTTTATCATACCACTGTATGTCTGCTAGAACATGCAATAAAAGTGTATTGATCAAAAGGAGATGAAAAGGTAACCAACATAATTCTTGCATTTTGTTGCCTCCATTGTGAAAACATCATCTACGACATCATTTCTAATACTATTCTGCGTCAAAAGTACATTGGGAGAGTGTTGTGGTCAAATCACGTGATTTCAAAATTGCAAACTCCCCCTTCATCGATTTTTCATTCCGTATGAATGACACGAGTCACGTTACAGCACAGTCACGTGTGCCACGATGCTGCCAGTGCAGCTCCATTTTACGTGACAACGCACGTCACAAGAGGCCTTCAAGAATTGCATTCGATAGACTCAGCACCACCTAGCGTTGTGAATCCACTCGTCTTGCAGTGGTCACCACGGGAACTCTCACACTCAAGTAGCCTCTGCATTTCGTTTGGCGAAGGCTGTTAATTGGTCGACTGCAACGTCCGTTATGGTTTGCCGTCCAAAGAGCCTTTTTGATTGGTCAGAGGAGAGCCAATGGCGCTAGCACTACTGCTATTGGTTGGAAAACTAGGTTAGTGGTCCGACAGGCATGACGGTGAAGAGAAACTGGGTCACCGATTGAAAATCGTTTATGTCACAGTTCTTTGACTTTCTACAACACATTACCCAGCGGTCTTCAATGGATAGTCAAATCGTAATGTAAGTATTACATGTAAATCAACATGCGCACTGTCTCTGTTGTATATCGGAGACTTCTGCCTCTCCGGTGTTCATCCATGATGATGTATGTCGTCGATGTTTTCCCAGCGTTGGGAAGAGGGACAGATTAGCTTGCTGGCCAATTCTTGACATTTAGCGTTCTGCGGCTCGTGGCCAAATGGCGTTATTAGTCTATTGAACTAAATGTTGTAGTGGTGAAATGAATGGGAAACCACCCATGGGTTAATGTTGCGTAAATACAGCTAATCGAATCTTTAAAGGAAGCTCTGGAATTTTAAACCTCTGCCTGTGCGTGTTTCTAAAATATGTCCAGTGCTAACGACCAGGTGAACGATGCTGCCTAAAAGCTAAGACGTTAGCTATGTAAACAGGCCTCGGTGAGCAACTAGTGCACTTTTTCTTCGAGAGCATCCTCTCTGTTCTGAAAACTTCAAGACCCTATGTACTATTTCCGTAAAGCACGCGGCGAGGTGTGGTAGCAGCCCACCCTTAGCCCCGAAATGCTTCCATACGTCAGGCTCATATTTGGTCATGAAAATTGTTACAGTTTTGGTTGGCACTGGTTGTCAAAATGGGACGCCAGCACACACCGTGTTCACTATTGTGTGGGCTTCGAATGGGACTCACGATTCGACATTTATGCTTTAGTGTTAAGCTTGTACTTGTCCACTTGAAGTCGGCATGATGAGTTTTCTTGTCAGATTTTGGCTCATGCACATTATGAATTCATGATTTAAAGCAAATTCTCAGAAGCAGTCAAAAAAAACCCAAGAGCCTGATAAGTTTTGTTTTCATTTTGTAGCTTATTTGATGAATATTTTGTTTAAGAGCAAAGAGGTCTGTTGTGAACTTCAGACTTGTATTTTTGCTCATATCCAGATAGCAACCTCCTTTGTCATTAGTGTTGCCACGAAGGCATCATGATAAGAGCAATGTTCCTGTGACTCAGCAGTGGAGTACCGTGGTAATTGTGATTTTGTTTTTCTTCTCCATGTTAATGTTGACCCCTCACAGTCACTAACGGTGTGCAAAAAATTCACAAATCGTGGTGTCCAACTTGCACTATTAAAGCTTTCACAAAATGAAAGCTTCACTATTTACATAGCAACAAGCTCATTTTTTTGAGATCCTTTGTGGTAATTTGTCCTAAAATCTGCATATTTTTAATTTGAATTGTAAAAATATCCACTGCACAAAGTTTGTGCTGCTTGAAACTCGCAAGCTACACCTTTGGAATCACAGTATTATACTTTTCTGTCATGACTACTGGCACAACTATATTTGTGAGCACAACGCAGATTGCAGTTGAACTTGGATCACATTCAAGTTTGCGGTAACAGTGACACAGCACCTGAGATATCAACCTGGTCCAAAAATTGTGTCTTGTTTAAGTTATGACATTTTTTAAATTAAATGTCGATTAGATGTATTTAGGGGGACAAATGGACTTGAACATCGAAACGTGTACTACCATAAAACAAAACAAAACAGTTTTTAAAGAGATTTCTGGCATGAGAACAAGATGTGACAAGATCATTATAACTATAAACATGTAACGAGCTCACATTGAAGAAAATAAATATACCTGTATACATATTTGTTGTAGTTTATTAACATATGGAAATAGTTGGCTGGGATGTAAATGCTGTGCCGCATCATATTGAGATCATTTTTTTTATATTTTTATTTCGCTACATAAGAGGGTCAGTATGTTAACAACAGCAGTTTTTGATGTGACTGAAGGCTGATTGTTTTGTTGAACAACTTTTATGGTCCATAATATACAATATCATTGAAAAAAAATAGACGATACCCCACACTGATGCATCATGTACCGGAACCAGTATTGTACTGTGAATTTTCCATCCATCCATTTTGTAAACCGCTTATCCTCATAAGCGTCGCGGGCGTGCTGGAGCCTATCCCAGCTCTCTTCTGTCAGCAGGCGAGGTACACCCTGAATTGGTTGCCAGCCAAACGCAGGGCACACATAGCTGAACAACCATTCACACTCACACCTAGGGACCATTTAGAGTGTTCAATCAGCCTGCCATGCATGTTTTTGGAACGTGAGAGGAAACCATAGTACCCGGAGAAAACCTACGTAGGCACAGGGAGAACATGCAAACTTCACACAGGAAGGCTGGAGCTGAAATCGAACCCTGCACCTCTGCACTGTGAGGTCTGTTTCCTCCAAAATATGAAAATTGCAAAAGTAATACTTTTTAAGAATAATAGACACATCTTTACTAACTACAGACCAACATCTCTTTTGCCTCAATTTAAAAAAAATCATGAGAAACATTTTCATCTTCACCTTGAAAAGTTTCTGGATAAGCATCAACTAAGAAATGAAAGTCAGTACGGTTTCAGAATTCAAAGAGCTACTGCAATGGTAATAATTGAGGCAATAGAAGACATTACAAATGCACTTCATTTTAAAAATGTTGTTGGTGTTTTTGTTGATTTATAAAAAAGCTTTTGACACAATTAATCATTCAGTCATGTTAAAAAGCTAGAAAATTATGGAATTCGGAGTGTTGCTGGACGATGGTTAAGTTACTTAAAGCAGGGGTCCCCAACCTTTTTTGCCCCACGGATCGGTTTATGTCAGACAATCTTTTCAGGGACCGGCATTTAAGGTGTGATGGAAATAATACAACAAAATAATATGGTATGAGCTGCATGAAAACTGTGGTGTTTTCGAAATATAATAATAAACACAAGGAGCGTCTAATCTGGCCGCAACACTCTGATCTCTATGGTAATGTTTAATGCCTTCAAAATACGATACAACGCAAAATCAAAGTGCATGAAAATGACGACTCACCACAGCCCCGAGCTTGATTTTCTGCAACCAGATGGCCGCATCTCGGGGAAATAGGAGACAATGACACCTCAAGTGTGTGGTTTATGTCCAGTGTACTTCGTAATTTTGTTTTAGTTGCCGTTGCTGCAGAAAACCCCCGCCTCACACAGGTAGGATGTCGGAAATAGCAACACTGCCATTGTGGCGATCTCAGAGTATTCAGCCATAACTTTAATCCAGTTGTCTCGAACGTACTTTTAAGGCCGTCGTCATTTGCGATCTCCAGCAGTTTTTTTTACTCATTTTGCGAGCTCCGGCGTTTTGTTTTTAGCGTAATCGGTCACGTGACGGAGAAGTGTGGTTTGACGTGAGTCAAGCGTGACACAGACGGATGTAACGGAGAATAACGGAGGTAATTTTTCAAAATAAAACATCTTTTGTATCCCGAAATAAATAAAACGGAATTAAGGCAAGTTCTTTCTGTGCGGCCCGGTACCGGTCCGCGGACCGGCGGTTGGGGACCTGTGATTTAAAGGATAGGGTGCAAAGTAAAAATGGGGCAGTATATAGTTAATATATACATTCAAATGTAATATATATACTGTATATATATTTTAAAATTTCTTGTAGGATCCGCGCTGGGGCCAAAATTTTTAATTTGTACAAAGCGGGGGTTTTCTGCAGCAACGGCGACTAAAACACAATTAAGAAGTAGACTGGACATAAACCAAACACTTGAGGTATCATTGTCTCCTATTACCCCGAGATGGGACCGTCTGATTGCAGAAAATCAAGCTCGGGGTTGTGGTGAGTCGTCATTTTCATGCACTTTGAATTTGCATTGTAACGTATTTTGAAGGCATTAAACATTACCATAGAGATCAGAGTGTTGCGGCCAGATTAGACGCTCCTTGTGTTTATTATTATATTTCGAAAACACCACAGTTTTCATGCAGCTCATACCATATTATTTTGTTGTATTATTTCCGCTACACCTTAAATGCCGGTCCCTGAAAAGATTGTCTGACATAACCCGGTCCGTGGGGCAAAAAAGGTTGGGGACCCCTGTGCTAGAATATGTCCTTGGATAGCGCCTGTACCTACCATACTTTGTAGCTGTATGTACACAGTATTTTTTTCTTTTCTTTTCGTTTTGAAATATATTTTATGTCAGGGTTGTCCAATACGTCGATCGCGATGTAGCTCGTAGAATCGTCCCAAGTCTATGGCGAAGGGCGTAGAGTGGAAAACCCCCCAACCCAAATCATTTGTGTGCGTTATTAATACGATATACAGTGTGTGTGTATATATATATATATATATATATATATATATATATATATATATATATACATACACACACACAGACACATTTCCACACACACAATATTAATAACATGCACATTATTCTTGAATTCTTTTTGTTGCTGACAAATTACTGCTACACTTCAGCACATTTGTCAGTAATTAGGAATGCACGATCACTATCGGACCGATAATTATCAACCCAATGTTGGGGAAACATGACATCACTTGTATCCGACTGATATCAGTAAATTAGGCCGATATCGAAAGCCACCTCAAATACACAAAGGTTGGTCTGGTTACTTTCACTTTAAGGGTCCAAGCATCTGCTGCATGAATGTGTAATGAGCCATTTGTCAACACAGCTTTATTTCCACTCGGGCTCAAGGCCAGTGATTCCCAACCTTTAAGTTCGAAAAATCGCATGGCACACCACCAAACAAAATTGTCACTAATAGAGGATACATATAGCATGTCAATTTCATACTTTTTGACATTTAATTTTGTGTTTTTTGTTATTGTAAAGTGTCCTTGGGTGTCTTGAAAGGCGCTTATAAATAAAATGTATTATTATTATTATCATTATTATCTAATAGAAGATCATTTCTTTGTTGTTTCTGGAACTATAAGTTGCTAGCATAGGTAGAGTTACAAACATACATTATTTGCGCACCAATGAAGTGAAATTAGATCATTTCTGGTTGGGAATCGCTGCTCTAGGCTGCAGCCAAATATCACGATGTGGTGACTGAAAAATGTCTAATAGCACTAACATTTCTGTTTTCATGCTTTTATTTAAAAACATGTGTGCAATGTGCGTTTTTGAAATGTAAATAATTTTGTGAGTTATTTAACTTGGAGGTAGAAAATAGCAAAACAAGCAACTGTATGTTGTCGCTAACCACTTTTTTATATCATCCCCCTACTCTGCTAAATTAGGTAGAAGCAGGACTGAACTATCTTATGTTCAAGAACAGATATATTTGGAGTATACAAAAAAAAAACATGTCAGTATCGGTGGAAAAAACTGTTTTTGTGCATCCCTATCAGTAATACAGTCAAAATTAGATTTACTGTGTGTACCCATACATTTTATCCTTTTTTAAATTTCAGGTTGAGGGCTACTGTGCTCTTCGTAAATAATAAAATGAAATAAAACTTAATCTGGAGCTCTGGCTGCAATATTTCAATTATGGTGTGCACCAAACAAGTGGACCAGTTTTGCGACATCACCATTCGATTTTAAAAGCCCATTGTTAAGGTGCTTCTTCATATCGTTTTCTTCCTGTATTACCAGTATCATTTGGAGTTACTCATTCTCTGAAGCGTGGTGAGACCATATTAATGACTTTGTTCCTTGTGTTTCTGTGCTGTGTGAGTAATGCCCATTTTATCTTTTTCTACTAGATGTTAAATGCAGTTGACTTTACACAGATCAAATTGGCTGAATCAAATTCGTGAATATTTTGCATTTCATGTAAAATTGGTCTTTGATTGTAATGTTAGAATTTGCCAATTTTGTCATTGATTGGAATAAAACACGACGGCAAACAAAATCTCGTCCACTCCAGGGACTTTCTGTGATGTCATCGTTATTAATACCGTCAGGTATATACTTGACACAAATTTCAGCATTCTAGCATTCCAGCTATATGGAATGTTACGATGTATTTGAAATGAAACAATCAAGATGTGCGTTAAGTTCAGCCTCTGAGCTTTAATTTGAGAGTATTTACATCAAACTCAGTTGAACGCTGTTGGAATTGCAACGCACCCTCCATGAGCCTCCACCCTGTTCAGGGATCAAAAGTCATCGGACGAAGTAACAGAACCATAAAACTGATTTCCACTTTTTAATACTTAGTTCCAAATGTTTTGCAATCAAGTACAGCCTGAAGTCTCAAACCCATGGACATGATGTCAACCGAGCAGTGATTGCTGGCTTTCGTCTCTTGTGATACTCTGGCAGCACCTCTGCTGCAGCCATCTTCAGTTCTTGCTTGTTCTTTGAGCATTTCTTAGAAATTTTGCCGACACCTTATGCAGCATATATGCAGTTCCATATATGCTTATATCTATATTTTATATTGCATTCTGTACTGTGTACAGTTCTTTTTTCTGAAACATTCATTTTGTGCAAGCAATACAGTACTTTGTTTTTTCTTTTCTAGCCCCCCCAATTTCAATTCTGCTGCTGTAGATTGCAAATTTCCCCAGCGTGGGACGAATACAAATAAAGGCTTATCTTACAGAAATTGAAATACAGGTTCAATCCGATTCTGGTCGGTTTATTGACTTGGACATTGCACAACATTCTCCTTCTTTGCATTTAAAAGCTTATTGGTTGCCTTTGCAGCATGCTTTGGATCATTGTCCATCTGCATTGTCACATGAAGCATTGTGACCTCAGAAACATTTGGCTGTGTACGTGTGGATCGTAGTAACCGTACATGCCCACACCATTAGGCTAGCACCACAATTTCTCTGATGAGGTGGTATGGTTTGGACTTGAGCAGTTCCTTCCTTACTCCATACTTTCCTCTTGCTGTCATTCTGGTACAAGTTGATCTTTTCCTCATTTGTCCATAAAATGTTCCAGAACAGCGCAGGCTCTTTTAGGTGTTTCTTGGCAAAGTATAATCTGGCCTGGTTTACACCTCTCGGTAAAACCTCTGTATTTCCTCTGAAGTCGTGGAATTGTTAATTTACAGATTCACCCATCTCCCGGAGAGTGTTCTTGATCTGGCCATCTGTTGTGAAGGGTGTTTTCTTGACAAGGGAAAGGATTTGTTTGTCACATACAGGACCACATTTGTTTTCCATGGTCTTCCAGGTGTTTTGGCATTGCTGAGCTCACTCGTGTATGTTTTTTTTACATTTTTTAAACAATGTTCCAAACAGCTGATTTTGCCAAACCAAATGTTTCTCATGGGTTTGTTTTGATTTTTCATCCTAATGATTGCTTGTTTTTCTTATAGTGACAGTTCTATGGACTTCATATTGAGAGATGATATTACCAGATGCCGAATGAATATACCACACTTGAAATGAACTCGAGGCCTTTTATCTGCTCCTTCTAAGTGAAATAATCAGCGAATGACAGCTGAGTGGCCACTTGTCCAATTACTTTTAAATTAATATTACAAAATACAAATTGCAAAGTTCTTTAAGTGAAGAACACAAGGAATTTAGTTAAACAATAATACAAGGAGCATAGATATATGTTAGCTTCATTTCTTGTGCAGTTGTTTTTCAAGAGCACAAGGGCTGAGTTCAAACGAAACATCACCCCCCCCCCCCCCAAAAAAAAAGACAGTTGGAAGAGGATGTCAACAAGGACAAAGAGAATAACTGGGATCACAGTAACCATTTTGAATTACCCTTATGCTGGACGTAATGCTTGTTAGATTTTGACCACAAGCGTTCACTATTTCACCCGGTTGAGAGAACAGTCGGTAATGTAGTGAGGCTTGAGGTTCCACTGTAATCTGTTCCAATACCTTTGCTCACTTAAAGTGTCTGGCTTCAAACAAAAGATACTCTGAATCCCAAATTTTTAGTGTACAACAGAAACAAAGGAATTGACCGTACCGTTTCATTCACCGTTTTATTTTTGGAGGGGACTGTATAACCAGTTGAAAGCTTTTGTAATAGATTTGATTACAAAATAAGTAATAAAAATGCATGATTCGTGCTGATGCCATATCAGGATAATATCAATGTCGGCCAATACTCAGGGCTGCAATATTGGTATCATATTGGAAATAAAAAAATGGTTTCAGGACATCCTTAATTTACATTTGTGTGCCGCCATCCTTCTTAAAACTGTTAAATGAATTAACTAATCCGTTCCATAAGTGCATTTAATGGTTAAATTGTGAAATCCGTTTTAACCATTTGTTTTACATCTGACGGTCATGTTTTAGTTGATCTAAGGTGGGAAGGTGTGCATGTGCGTGCGTGAATGTTTTTTTTTTTTTTTTCATGAATAGGCTGATGACAGGTTCTCCGAATGGGTGTAAACTACTGCAATACGGAAATGAAACTGAATGGCTTGTTGACTCACTGACTTTAGGAAAGAATAGATTTGGAATGGAAATTGAGGCCAGCTGGTTTAAGCCCATTGAGCCCTGCTGACCCAGTTTTTACTCCAGCACGAGTTCTTTTCAGTGGCACAGTGGTTTTCTTCTTCCTGGCTAGATCTTTGTCTTAGTAAGCCTCCAACCAGGCTCTTTTAACTCCCAATGTGATGCTTTTTATTTCAATATCACTTTTTTATTTCACCTATTTAAACATTCAGGTCACCATACCCTCAAACATGAACTCTGCTGTCATGTAATTCTGAGAGTGGAGATCTCAAAAGTCAAAATCAAAACTCAGGACTGTATTTTGAAAAACTAATTACATTTGGACATTCAATATACTATATGCACCTCTTTTCTGAATCGCTTAACCTCAATATTAATATACATCTAATCTTCTAGGCCAGCAGTCTCCAACCTTTTTTGCCCCACGGACCGGTTTAATGTCAGACAATATTTTCAGGGACAGGCCTTTAAGGTGTTACGGATAAATACAACATAATAATATGATATGAACTGCATGAAAACTGTGGTATTTTCGAAACATAATAAACACGAATAATGATACAAGGAACATCCTATCTGGCCGCAACACTCTCTGGTTGCCATGGTAATGGTTAAACGTGCCTTCAAAATAAGCTACACCGCACATATAAAGTGTATGAAAAATAGGACTCACCATCTCCGCATAGTATGCAGAGTGGGCTTGGTGCGTGGGAATCTCCCGTTGAGATAAATCCGTATTTTAAGTAGGAAATCCTGATACTGTCTATTAAATGTTGCCTTGTTTTTCTTGGAAGTCGTAGGCTCCTCTTCTGTCTCTAGCTGGGCCTTTTCCCTTTTCCAAAGACATTTGTTTTTTTACTCATTTTGGTAGCCCCTGGGTTTCATTTTAGCGGTAACCCATCACGTGACCGAGAAGCGCTCCTTGACCTGCGTCAAAAGTGACACACTGTAGATCAGTGGTCCCCAAACTTTTTCCTGTGAGGGCCACATAACTTTTCGCTTCTCTGATGGGGAGGCCGGGTCAGTTTGTAACAGCAAAAGTGTGACTGCAAGAGTACCTCGACGTAAAAATGTATTGTTTCCCAGAAACCCACACAAAATCAAATAACTTTTTTTGATACACTCGCAGTATTAAAGACATCTTTCTTCTCGGGACACACCACCTCCGCGACAGCATTCATGCATTTTTTGACAAACTCTACTTACCACTGCTTGCTATCAGTTGAGCAAACCGAAAGCTAGCCCGAACAGATGGCTGGTTCAGCTGAGCTTGGCGTACAAATGTATTTTGCTGAGCTAACGTTCCTCTTTTTAGCGTTGACAGTTCGTCTGCTCTCATTTGCCCATGCAAAAAAAATCGTACTTGTTGTCGTGACGGGATTCATAGTGTCTCCGCAGATTGTATTCTTTGAATACCGCCACCGACAGATGAGACAGACAATCTTTTCTTTGCATTGAAAAAAAAAATCGTTTCTCCATTTTGGGTTAAATTCCCTGTATTCCGAATAATTTTTTTTCTCTTACCTCACCTTTTCGCCATGATTACGTTCTCTTTGAGAGGGACGGGTTTAGGATTTTTTTTGTCTGGGGTTGCCAGATAACGGCACAGACCGCAGAAGGATGGAACAAATGTCACGTTATATGTGTTTATGAAATTGTTACTAGCTAATAGTTAATCATGAAAATAGTTCATAACTAAGGAATATTTTATTGCAAAAGCCAAATTTTATGATAAAATACAAATATACATAGATGAAAAATAAATCAAAAGACTCTGGTATTGTTCAGGGGGGCCGGACCAAATGTGGAGGCGGGCAGGATCCGGCCCGCGGGCCGTAGTTTGGTGACCACCGCTGTAGATGGATGTAACAGAGAATCTGGTAAATTTTTAAAATAAAATATTTTCAGATTCCAAAATAAATAAAATGGAAGTAATGTAAGTTCTTTATTCTTTCTGTGCGGCCCAGTACCAAATGACCCACGGACCGGTATCGGTCCGTGGCCCGGGGGTTGGGGACCACTGTTCTAGGCCACTCCTCCAGGTTGACGTACGCAATGCTGCAACATTTCATGTTTAGCATTATTTTCTAGTAATTTCCTCTCCAGACACTTATTAAATTGCATACTATTTTGGTATTCATGGATGGATATTCTCCACTTGAATACAGTTCCAGTGAGACCTCTATGAAGCGTACTCCATCACCCAAGCACTTAATTCGGTTTTTCATGATGAATAACATTAATTTAACTAAGCAAGTAGCATGGTGTATCTGTCTTTACCTCTGATATTTACTCCTTGTAATCCCTTTATGAAGACGATACTTCTAAGAAACCCACGTGTTTAGCAGGCAGTAAGTAGTCAAAGCTCGTTGATGCACTTTTAACTGCTGCCATGTTTCGTCTCGACCTGCCAAGTACCAGCAACATAAGCAGCCCAACGAACCTTTTTGGGATGGTCAATGCTGTTGAATTAAAGGAAAAACTTAAAAATCTGTGATTCTCAGTTTTGTTATTGTTTGTGTTTTGCTGAGGCTCATAATTGCAAACTGTTTCTCTTGTGTAGTTTGAAGGTATAGCCAGCATGCTGTAAGGGTATTTTTTTAATACATATGAATAAGTACTGGTTTGTTGGTGTTAGTTTATTCTTTGCCAAAGCAGTAGCATTCGTTATTTACACTCAGCCACCTCGTTATTAATTTTCATTGACAATTAAATTTATATATGCACCGTAGGTCTGTCATGAAGGATGACTATACTGTATACATAATTCACTTCCTCATATTGTTGTTGAGTCTGCCAACTAGTGGCAGCGGTTGGGCCGAAGATTGGTGCAGTGAAAGCATTTCTATGTCAAATCAAGCTTTTCTTGGCAACCTTATATGCATTTTGCTACAGCTGACAAAGACATTAGGTATGATAGTCGAAAAATGACACGATAGAGTCTCTCGTCATCACAGTACATATCGTCATATCGCCCAGCTCTCGTTTCCACTGATTCTTGGTTGATTTTTGGAAGATGACCAAATGTTGACCACAACTAAAAGGCACTGTGTTTCTCCTGCTGACTTCAATCTGGCATTTTGGTCAAGATATTTTATGCAAAGAATAAGCCAAGTAAAGATAAGCCATACTGGTAGAAAAGCCAAAGCTGGTCAAAATGTGGACACACACAGGTAAGTGTAATGGGGCTTTAACTTGTATGGAACTTTAAGTACAGTGGTACCTCTACTTATGAAATTAATTAGTTCTGGAGGAAATTTCTTCACTAGAAAATTTTGTTCGTCGAGACACGTTTTCCATGTCAATGCCCTAATCCGTTCCAAGCACCCCCCTCCCCAAATATTCTGACATAAATGTTTTCTAAAGCATTAAAATGCATCAAAATATGTAACAAATAGAGTTGTGCAAAATGTAAATAAGAGTAAAAAAATAAAAATGACGATCATTTAACTTTTCACTGCATCCTCATCGTTTTTTTGCCGTCTTTAGTTTATGTTCTCTCAGTGCTGGTTTTTGCCTGGCGTTTTGTAACTAACTGATCCAAGGACGTTTGCTTTTGTTGGCTTTTAACAATCCTTCGAGAAAATGTCCAAGGCATAGTGAGCGATCGCCTGACTGGTGAACACGTTTTCTGGGTGATTCACATCTACGTAAAACTATCAGAACGCCTGATGGCCCGAAGGACGAATGACAAGGACGCTGCATAGACACATATCTATTTATCTTTCTACACACACAGACACATATGGTAGAGGTCCCTCTTCGCCAATGGGGGGCCAGTAAGATAATAATCTAATAATAATAATACATTTTTTTTATAAACGCCTTTCATGATGCTAGGTAGTAGCCAATGGCACAGCAGCTATAAGTATGTTGCATTTAGGAAACTCGGAGCTGCGAGTAGCAGCCCATACTGTATTTTTACCTTTCGTATCTAGAAATTTCTTTCGTAACTAGAGGCCATATTTTCCTATTGAGGCGTTTTGTAACTTGAAAATTTCGTATGAAGAGACATTTGTAAGTAGAGGTACCACTATATCTTGAACTCGAAAATCACCGTCTGTTGATTCTACATTATTTTGAAATTAGAAGTGTCTATTTTTTTGTTTTGATTTATCTCTCACTGATCTTCTCATCTCTTTCCAGAGTTATGCTGGCTTCACCTGGTACCTAGGGATCAGATCAGATTGGGAGCACATTACCTACCTACCAGACATCATACAAGATTTAAGCCATCTGCACTGATCTGCGTACTACTCGGCCAGTCAAGGAGGCCTGTTCCTGTTTCTTATCCAGATAATTCAAGTAGCTCTTTCCCCATTATGTAAGTTTTGCACTCTCATGTTAAAAACAGTTCATGGAGCATCAGTTATCTTAATTTTCCGTTGTGTCCATGTTTGTATTTAGGACTGAGCAATTACGGAACCCCCGCCCTCCCAATCATTTTGATTGATATTTAGTTTATCATTATTAAAAAGGTTATTTGTTGATTTCAAAATCGTTATGTGTTCAACTACCAAAACTCAGTATAGATAAGGAAGAGTCTATTGCCTTTCTGTATATCTTTCTCCAGCGATTGTGTTTGAATATTGGTTATTTGAACGAGTATCACCCTTGGAAGTTGGTTGGATTTATCATTGAATTTAGTATTAGTACAGGCCATCTTTCTCAAAGGATGTCTTGCATTTTAATATACAATGTCAGTGATAATTTTACAGTTTGAGTCCCAGGGACTCGCTGATCAGAAAAGTATGAGTCCCATTTTGCATTTAGAGAGTCCCAAATTTCGAATTCTGAAATGGTCTACTTATTCAATTGCATATAATAATAACACAAACAACAACAATATACATTGATAATAGGTTTATTTCTTATAAAAAAATGCTGCAAAAATTTTATAATTCAGGCATACAACATTTGCTGAGAAATAGGTTCTTTCATCCCATGGTTCAGTCTTTGAGTTCATAAATTCTCCTCTCTTTACTCTGCTTCCAATGATGCAAGGCTTCCTCAAAGTCAACTTATCATCGCAAAAAACTATCCAACTTTAGCTGCTTCCTCTGTGATATCTGCGCAGTAAACTTTCACAACACTTGTTTTAACATTACACAACTTGGCAATCGTCTGCTTCCCGCGAGGTGACTAATCTCGTCTCGCGAGAACGAAAATCTCGTCACGCGAGATTGCTTAACGCGAGACCAAAACAACAATGGCGGCGATGGTCAAACTGCGACCGTTGCTGGAAAAAAAGATTTACCGTGGTTTTTTTTTTGTTCTGTTTTGTTTTGACTGAGAAATTTCCTTGCGTCCCAAAAACGCACATTATTTGGAACGGTGCGTCGAAAATTATGCGTCTAGGATGCGGGACGCAGAGGTAACGATATGGCTGCAATGTGTTTAATTATTTTTGTTGTGCGTTTGGTTTTACAGTCAAGTCCAACTGACATGTCATTAAACAGCTCAAAGAATGCTTGTTTTTCTTCGATTATACTTTTATCATTTGTGAGAAGCCAAAATCAAAATCATGACTAGATTCCGATTAATTACCAACCCTTTTTTGTATACCTACTGTATATTCTGGTGGTAGTTTTTGAACATACTAATTCAATCCAATGCCTTTTACTACTCGGGGTATCAATGTAAGTGTAATGTAGGATGCAGGTAGAGCGGGGGTTTTCCTGCGTTCAAAATTGTGTGGGAAATGACGAGGGAAATAAGACGGATTAGAATGATTGGGGGGCTGATGAGTGATTTCACATGTAAATTCAAAGTAAGGAAGTTCGCTGTGCGAAGCGCAGTGTACAGTAACTTTCATGGTGGCCGACTGTAGATGCATGTTTGTGGGTGCTCCTGGTTGTTACTGTTTTTGTACTATTTCCTTACTTGTTTATACACTGTCGATTGCCCAAACATTTGTAACTTATCTCGTGAACGGCGCTGGATACATGTTTTGACTGCCTTTCGTTCCTCACATAGCAGACTAGACGGCAGTGAGACCAGCGTACGTGCAGAAAATGGATTTCACTATGTTTTGTGCATCAGAGATCATGCAGAGGAGATTACAATTTACTGGAAATGGCTATGTCAATCCAAAAATGTCAGTTAATTACGCATCATATAAGACTCTTTTAACTTAAGCTCTAATTTAGGAGCGGAATGATTTTACTGTAAAATGTCAATATTTCTCGTCAAAGTAATAGCAACATGAGTAGCTGTAAAAACTCATGCAAATATGAATAAAAATAACACGAATTCCTCTAAATGATATACATGTGTACATGCACTTATTTCATACGCTTAAGTTGTTTAACTTTTAGATGGACTCCTTTCATAGGTGTCAAACTCAGGTCCTGGAGGGCCGCTGTCCTGCATGTTTTCCAAGTCTCCCTGTTGCAACACACCTGATTCAAATGATCAGATCATCAGCAAGCTCTGCGGAAGCCTGATATTGAACCTGTTCATTTGAATCAGGTGTGTTGCAGCAGGGAGACTTGGAAAACATGCAGGACAGTAGTGATGGGTCCATGAGGCCTCATGAGGCGTGTCGACACAATGACACACTGTGTTGATACTGTACTGATACTGTGTCGCTGACCACTGCCACCTGCTGGACCTTCAAAATCCCTGCAGCCAACCCACTTGACAGACTGAACAAACTGATTTGATGATGACGTGTATACAATGCACTACCTCACTCTACCCACAATAGCCACAAGCGCCATTGTTTGTTGTTGTTTATGCTGTTTATATTGTTTATATTGTCTATACTGTTCAGATTACATGTCTTTTTTATACAGGGTAGCTGCTATCCTTTCTTAGCTGTGTGTGTTTAATGCACAGCATGTTTGCATGCATGTATGCACTGAGGATTGAGAGGAAGAAATTTCATCTATGCTGCATGTCATACATAAAGCATATTTGACAATAAAGATGACATTGACCCGTGACAATATCATTCACATCCATGCATTCATATTGTATCATTCAATGTGTTCCAATAATGTGAAAATCATGTGAATGAGGATGCTTGTGGGCTTTGTCTTCACAAATTTTGATTTAGAAAAATAAGATGCTCCAGTGTTTTAAATTTCAGTCTGTTGCATTTAATGCATGCGATTTCCCCTGTTGTGGAGAACACACACACACAATGGAATAAGACATGTCAAAAATCCGAGAGGCACTTGGAGAGACAAGGAGATTTTAATAAATACCTTATTCTCCAAAAGGAGATCAAAATGGCTCTACACGGCGGACAATTTGTATTTGTCCGGAAGCTGCTCCATAATATGCACGTACTGTAGCAACGTCACTCGAGTGAAGCGCGTCTCAGCAGTCAATAGTCTGCTGCTCTCTGCTGTGAGCGCGAGCACGTACTCGCGGCGCCGACCCAACCCACGCCACATATTAAGCTTTGAACTACGACAACAGCTAAACCAGCCTAGCCGATGTAATGATGGTCAGCAGACAAGGTTTACGTTTTATGTGACTTTTAATAGCAACGTGGCAGAGTCATCAAACATGCGGTGTGCTCACTCGCAGTCACTTTCTGGAACTCCCCCTTATAGGCGGGACCTCTCAATCAACTGGAGTATGACGTACAGTACAAACGTTCATAAAGCACTTCTCATATAATAATAGCCTATTATATGACAGCCGACATGACGCTCGAAGTCAGACGGACACATTTTTTCTGATAATCAGCATGTTTTCCGTATTGCCCAAACATATATTTTTATTCGAGCGAGGGTGAGGTCTGGCTTGTTTCGGCAATCTGCATCGTGTCGCCAGACGCACTTCCTTAGGATACACTGTGCGGACTTTTGCTGCGTCAACCCCCCCTGCACTGAGTCGACGCCCCCTGGACTAAGTGGCGCAGCTTGGACTGTGCCAAGCAGCCGATGCAGTCTAAACTGCACAGGTGCAGTTCACGTGTCAATTAGCAGCCTGGACTGTGTCAATGCAGCCGATGTGTCAATTAGCAGCCCGGACTGTGTCAACGCAGCCGATGCAGTCTAAACTGCGCCGGTGCAGTTCACGTGTCAATCACGTGACGTAATGAAGCAGCACATGCACCGACACGTGGTTTGCTCTGTGAGCCCGGCGCATGCGTCAACGCATCGGTGTCGCTGGACCCATCACTACAGGACAGCGACCCTCCAGGACCTGAGTGTGACACCTATGCTTATGTGGTCATTTGATTTTTATAGATATAAATGTACTTTTTTGTGTTAATTAGTGAAAAAAATATTTTACCATCCCATTGTATGATCTGAGTAAGAGTCTATGACCTGACTTTCAGATAGCAAGGTATTGACGTGACCCCACTGAAAGTTTTGATGAGGTGCCCGATTTTTATTTTTTTCTTAAGTCTACGGTAACTTAGCACTTGCTTGAAACTTGAACGCTATGACTTGAGACTCGCTTGTGATTGCACATATGTGACTTACTCCCACCTCTGGTGGGTACAACGGTTTATTGTATCTTTTGCCATCCAGCGGTAGAGTGTTTCATTTTTCTGCCTGTCACTCTCTGCAGCTTGCATTGACAGGTAGACGATATATGACATTTCTAATGAATTAAACATTTAAATAATACTACAATAACAACAATATTAATATTTAATAAAAATAAATGAGACTACTTAATGTGTTCATTCTTTCACTTTTTAACCAACTAGACAGAACATAACTGAATTTCCAGAGAGTCCAAATCTATTGAACCGAACTGGAAACAGTGACCACAAACCCGAGACACAAACTGAGCCATGGACTTGATGATCCGTTCGAACCCTAATGCGGAGCTTTGTTACAGTGAGATGTTTATTTATGTTCACAGCTGAGGCCTCAAGAGTGGATGGAAGGAGATGATTTTAACACAGAGGCTGTGATGAACATCTGTGGTGAGTGTGTTTTAATAGAGACACTACACTACCTGGCTGTGGTTCCTGGTTTACCATGTATTAGTTGGGCAATATTTCTCATTCACACCAACTAAAATTTAAAAAAAATTGCAAAAGAAATAAAAAGGTCTGTTTTAAAACCATACATAAGCTTTTAAGGTTCATTTTAAAGGTATTCATTTGTGCTTGGCCTATTTGATGACGGCCATATTGTGTGGAATTAGTTCAAGCAGACTGTTTGTTTCTGCGATTTATATGACAATCAGTCTACGTTTTATGACCAGTTTATGCAAAAGTTTCAGAAATTCCAAAGGGTCCACATAGAGGTTGACTGATTGACTTTTTTAAAATTCGATTTGACTTTTTATTGATTAATCAATCAGTCAACCTTTATGTGGACCCCATTGATTGATGGAGATTGAAATGATGAAGTCAGGTTTGCACTGATTATTATTTAAATAATTACCCACCAATTTATTAACAACAACAAAAAAACCTCCTAATGTTAGTGTTAAGCATGTTGGTAACTGGAATGTTGCATCTGATGGTTTTATCCTTTTGATTGAGCTTACTTTGAGAATCTCAGACTGCTAAAAAACACAGACCACACCTTTGTGAGCATGTTTTTATTTGAGCAGACGAATGGCCAGTGCCTCCTGTAGTTTTCGTTTCTGAGGGCAATAACTGCCACATAAAATTGCACAATGTGGCATATCTGTCCACTAAATTCCCTGAAGACTAAAGTTTTGGCGGATTCCATCACAACAAAATATATATTGAACATAAGGAGTTTTAATGTGTACTGATTTTAATAACACTCTCAACTCTCTTGCCACATAAAGGATTGTGCTCTTTTCTGACAGATGACCTGATGGCAGACCAAAGGATGGACATCTCCTCTACAATGACCGACTTCATGTCTCCCAGCTCTACCGACCTCATCTCCAGCTCGATCAGCACTCCTGGCATGGACTACACCCGGAAAAGGAAGGGCAGCACCACAGAATATCAGTAAGTAAATAAGGAACAAGACAGACAGAAAGCTTAAAGAAGAAACGGAAGTGTATGTACACGTGTAGTATATACGTACCGTCGGACTATACACCTTATTTCCTGTATCATAGTTGTCGTAACAATAAATGACAAGTTCTAGATGTTTTTTTTTCCCTGATGGATTTTTGTAAAAAAAAAAAAAAAAGAAAAAAAAAAGCATTTAGCATAAGCATTTGCATCATAAACGTGTGAAGAAAATTGTTGGTCATTAACATTAATACTTGCACAATATAAACTGACCAAATAATTTGTGTCTCTTTACAGAATCGATGGCTTCTCATTTGAGTAAGTTCAAACGTTCAACAATCACAAAACATTAATAATTTCATTGGATTCTTAAAAACTGGTACATTAACTGAACTGAGTGAAAAAATGTTTGTACCAAACTTTCTTCCTGCTTAGTTGCATTTGTTTGAATGTCCTGAAAACCAGTATTGTCTTTCTTCCTCATTAGTGATATGGACTCAGACAAAGATAAACTGGGAAGGTAAGGTGCCACCATTGCGTAACATTTCTGGAAAAATAATTACACTTAAAATGCATTGGAATCGATGTCTTGTGATGTGGCAGTATAGTCAACGTATCAGTTGCTTAGCCTACAGCAGGTCAATGTGTAGCCGGCTCACGTACCATATTTCTTCTTAGAGTACATTGACCAGGGTTGTTTATTTACTCAAGTGCACAGAGATGTTTCTGTTGGGTGGAGGTGTGTTTGTACAAGATGCTGTCTCCACATGACATTAGATTGTTTTCACGACTGTTCGGGCAATTTACCTCCTGATGACATGCGATTTTCCTAATCTTTATTTATATGGTGAAAGTTGTCATCGAAGAGGTCAAGTGAGCTCTTCAATTTGTTTCTGAATGAGCGTTTCTATGACCTGAGCCAATTTCATATTGTAGCTCCTATTTTTACTGAGGAATAAAAATAAAAGAGAAAAAAAAAGTAACTTTCCATCTAAATGTGCTTTATTTGTTTGACAGACAATGCTCGTGGCTTTGATTGCATCTATTTTGGCAAATACGGTATATCTACCTCAAACAGGACAAATATTATGCATTATTATTTCTTCAATCTGTTCCAGCTGAAGACATAGGCAGAATAAAGTTATTTAATTGTGCTTTTGATCAATTATTTTGAAGAGGTATATGGTGAGGAAATTTTTATTAGGTTGTAGTAGGGCTGTACCATTTCAGGAAAAGATTGAATTCTGCCTTTAATGACAGAAATTGTGATTGGATTTGTGTTTTATTTATTTATTTTTCCTAAATCAGGCTTCAGTGTAATATTCACTATGTACATTAAACTTGGATCATATCATCAAAAAATTCAAAGCAATTACCGGTACTCGTATAAATTAAGCACAATAGAGAGTCCTTTTTTAGGTTTCTGAAACTGATTCACCAAAGCAAGAACTACTGCTTGCTGTCCTACATACAGGTGTATGAATAGGTAGTTATGTGTAATACTGTATGTGAAAATACAGTATATGCTGTTTTTAACCAATTTCTTTTACCTTTTAACCTGTTCATTGTACATAAATGTTAGATCGTATGTACCCGATTTGACCATACGGGTGCCGATTTCGATCAAAAAACAGTAAATAACAAAATTGGACTGTCTGGAAGTATGTTGCACAATATTGAAAGCTGTTACAAAACCTCTTCAAATAGATGGTGTCACATTTTAATTTGGCAAAGAACCTAAAGTTTCCCACCGTAAATATTTTCCTTTTTTTCAGTGACCAACCAGGCCGCATAAAGAATGCCAGGTATCTTCAGTTTTTTTCTTTCTCTGTAGAGTTGCGCTTTCCTTTTCTGCCCATATAGTATATATTGTTATTTTGCATGATTGGAGCCAGTGTTTGTACAGCTTTTAAAATGTGTTAGTGTAAAGCTGAAACTAAGATAAACAGGTAATTATGGTCGTGTAAAATTTCGTCTGATATTCAATTAGTTGTCAATTGATCGATTCATTGTTGCACCTCTTTTACGGCGTGATGGATGAGAAGGATTGTGTGAATTATGTCTCCAGTTTGTCTTCTGTTGAACAGGTAATGCACAGAATGCGTCTACACTGAAATGTCATCTTTGCCTCTTCACAGAGAGGCTCACAGCCAAATTGAGAAGCGTCGAAGGGACAAGATGAACAGCTTTATTGATGAGCTGGCGTCACTGGTGCCCACATGTAATGCCATGTCCCGTAAACTAGACAAGCTGACAGTTCTTCGCATGGCTGTTCAGCACATGAAGACACTCAGAGGTTAGAATGGACTACACCACTCTACTGATTGTTGTACAACGTAGCTGCCATAATTTGCCGTTAACACTATGCACAATATATTTACAAGCAATAAATTCTTGTTTGTCAAGACAAACCCGATAGAGAGCCTTTCAATAATGGATGTTTTAATATAGGTTGTTATTATTATGATTATTATTCATTTTAAATCAATTTCTGGATGATGTGTGATGCCAAAAGTGTTTAGTGTTTTAGTCAGAATAAATACCCAAGAGAGCAATTTTTGATGAACCTTTTTTCTCCTCGTTGCTTGTCAGCTTTCACATTGCTGTGACTATTAGTGTTAGTTAGATTGCAGCCAAGTATCAAAACTAAAATTAGTTGGCCAGGGAGAGAAATGATATTGAATAAAAACATTCCAAAATTGTCAAACATCCTGAGGTTCTGTTAAACCTCTTCAGGGGACGCTGCAAACCCGTTTTCTTGTAATCGTGTAAGAAAACTTTTTTCGCAGATCCCAGTGCGTCTAACCTTGCCTTCAAACTGAACTCTCGCAGTATTTGTGAGTTCACAAAACCCCCTGAATCCATTTTGTCCCGAGCCCGCCGATTTGCATCAAGCCGTACCACCCAATCACAAAGCAACAGTTGTGTTTGGGGGCACGATATACGACTGTGACGAAAACAACCCAAAGTGGCGATAACGGTGGACGAATGCACGGCCGCGTCAATTAGTTAATAACACCCTTTACCCTCACATTTCTATTGCAAAAATGACAACTATCACTGAATGCCATGATGGAATCCATGCCAATCATCAAGGTAACAGGACTCAGCTAGTCAAAACAAGGCACAAGCGATTGTGCGCGATTGCTCAAAACAAAAGTTTGGTAGGTTTTCCCAATTTGCCGCATTTCCCAATTAGCGTGAAGTATTGGGCCAAATTTCCAGCTTTTCTCAAGCCGATAACATTGGAGCAGTCCCAGATTGACGATGTGGAGAACTCCTTTGAGTGACTCGCATATAAATCTGGCTCTTGCCAGGTTATGAGTCCGCAAAGTTTGAAAATAATGATAATGTTGACGATAATGATTAAAAATTATGATAATTTAATAATTATTTCTAGAGAAACAATAGGGACCTTGCAGCGGTCGCTTCTCTGACCCTAATTATTTATTCTGCTTTGTAATAACTGTTTACTGTTGCATGCAGGAGCAGCAAATCCATATACAGAGGCCAACTACAAGCCTTCCTTCCTTTCTGATGATGAGCTGAAACATTTAATACTAAGGGTGAGTGCGACACAGTGAAGGAACTTTTTATATGTGGCTGCGTGAATGTTTGCGGATGCACAGTGAAGGGTGGGGACCGTGTAGAATTTGATGGTAGGCATGAGCTGATTACCGCTTTGATGGTTTTCCGTGGTTTTACAAAGTCAATGGTTCAACAATATCTCAAATTGTCAGTCACTGCTAATGCGCTATTATCTTTTTTGATGGGACTGCTAAGCAGTGCTAGATCCGAACAGCTACTTGCAGAGATCGCAAAATAGGCCTCTTTGAGGTTAATGATGAGAGGACAGTAAGCACCGTATTTTCCGCACTAAAAGGCGCACCTAAAAGCCTTGCATTTTATTAAAACCTCACAACGCGCCTTAAAACCCCATGCGCCTTGTATATGGTCGTTACGATAATATTTCGACCCCAAAATGGCTCCTTGCTCGAGACATGCTGACAACGCAGAGTTCAAACTTAAGGCGATCGGTTACGCACTTGAACACGGAAATAGAGCAGCGCAAGAGAGTTCAACGTTAACGAGTCAATGTTATAACTTGCTGTTGGTTTAGTGACCTGTGTCGCTGCTTTAATAAATAGGTTTTACTGACATCTGATCGTTCTGTTGGTGTTTACTTGAGCGTAGCTACATCTAGTGGATGCATTGTAGATTACGTCTTATAAGCGGTGCTCCCAATGTATGAAAAAAATTACAAAATAGGCCATTCATTGAAGGTGCGCCTCATAATCCAGTGTGCCTTTTAGTGTGGAAAATACGGTAATTTCTTTTGTCCTCTGCTGAATAAAGTTTAAAGTCCTCATCAAATTTCCTCTGTGTAAATGTTGTATCAAATGAACTGCATTGTAAGAATCCAATTTCTGCCCTATTTTTAATTGTTTCAACATCACATACCATATTGTAGTGTATAGGTTATCGCTGGATCACCATTGTAATCTTCCTTTCTCCAATACTTGTTTGAATTGGACATGCTAATGTTGAAACTTCATTATTCTTCCATTTATACTGTATCACGCAGTACACCAACAGATCAGATTACACAGTTACACAGTATGAAAATATTGTTTTAATTTACGAACTGCCCATCCACCTTTGTCTTGGTTTGGTTTTAGTTGTAATGTGGCATATTGAATTCTTGGTCATTTACTTACACATGTACATCGAGACGCACACTTATCCCATCTAAGAAATTCAGACAAAAATAGAAAAACAAACAAGAACCAAAATAGCCTGCAATCAGTAGTCCACGTGAAGGAGTAATTTGTCTTATGCCATCAAAAATATTGATCCTTAAAGGGAGGTGAAAGTTTTCTTGGTTAAAAAAGCCTGTTTGTTGTTCTCATCTTTTTAAGCACCGTATCCTGAACTGTTTCCAAAATCTAAATATTTATTTTCATGAATTATCTGTTTCATAATGCAGGCTGCTGATGGCTTCCTGTTTGTGGTTGGATGTGATCGAGGAAAGATTCTTTTTGTTTCGGAATCGGTTTACAAGATTCTAAACTACAGCCAGGTATGCACTGAGTGTGTGCACGATACCATATTAAAAAAAACTTGTGATGTTGTAAAGCTCCTCATATATCTTACCTACCTGTAGAAATACAAAATCATTTAACTTGATTGGTCGTGTTTGGCATTCTACCATGCTTAGTAGTGTGGGTATATAGCTATTCAATAGAGCTACAGTAACACATTATAAGACACGAAGTGTGAATCGAAGTATTGACCAAGTGCCACAAATGACATTTTTGTGTTTCTTTCTGCTTTCCAGAATGACCTCATAGGTCAGAGTCTCTTTGACTACTTACATCCCAAGGACATCGCCAAGGTCAAAGAACAGCTGTCTTCTTCGGATACAGCCCCCCGTGAAAGGCTCATAGATGCTAAAAGTAAGTCAATATCCGCTCACTACGTTTTGAGGAACCTCTCAATTGTTCTCTGTGTGTGTGTGTGTGTGTGTGTGTGTGTGTGTGTGTGTGTGTGTGTGTGTGTGTGTGTGTGTGTGTGTGTGTGTGAGTGCGCGCGTGCGTGTGTATATGTATGTATATAAAATAAAAAGTGAAAGTATGTCTCAGCTTCTCTCCTGATACAGCTACTATAGCCCATGCGGTCTACTTAGCTGTTATAAGTTGTCTCTCTTCCCCAACATTTATTATTGAGTGTAAATGCCAAAAGGTTAGTTTATAGCTTAATTATGTTTGGGTACATTTATTTCCCAATGTGTGATATTGCCACGGTTTGTGTTTCATATTGGCTCGTGCGCAAACCAATACTGATGAGCCTCATGTGACAGGTTTGTGTTGTGTAATGAAATGAATGCAGTCATTGATGTAACATGGTTCATGTTCAACAGAGAGGACCAAAAGCACCAGCACCATGCTTCATATCATGGCATCAAAACAGAATACAATCCCCTTCTAATGGGATATCAATTATTGATTCTCTTGCATATTTTTTATACATGCGGAAGGCCATTTCACTCTTCACATAATTTTCATTATTCATGGCAAGACTCCGTCCTTATTCTGCATGAATAGCTTAGGTTTGTATTGGTTAGGCCAGCAAAACTTGAGTTTTGAAGCACATTGAACATTATGTCATCATTGCGTTGTCTCACTATCTTTGACTAGTTGATTCATTAAGGCAGCCTAATTGTAGGACATTCACCCTTTAAGAATAGATCAGGTTGATTTGGAGAACCTTCTCCACGGCATTGTGTTTCGGTACAGTTTATGGTGAAATAAGCAACGTAGAATATTTGGAGTACCCTAGTATTGAAAAAGGTTTTAATGCTAAGGTTAACACGATTCATTTTCACAATTCTCAAAATTTACACACTTAATTTTGATTGCAATGGTATAAAAAAAAGTTGAATGCTCATCTAACCTTTAGTTTGTTTTTTGTAGCTGGTCTTCCGGTGAAGACGGACATCACGCCTGGGCCATCTAGACTTTGCTCTGGTGCCAGACGGTCATTTTTCTGTCGGATGAAGTGCAACAGGCCGTCTGTCAAAGTCGAGGATAAAGACTTTCCCTCAACCTGCTCAAAGAAAAAAGGTACTGTGTTACAAACAATTTTATCTCGTCATTATTCTGCCCTGGGATACAGTTTCCATTTCTTATCATCATCTAGATTTACACTAATTTTAGCTGGCACTTTATAAAAGCTCTTGCTGTCTTTGTTCCCCTTTCTATTTTTAAAAGGCCACATCCTTGTTGGAACCAGGACTCACACTTCACTTACCCCACAGCATTACACAACAAAGGAAGTCGGCCTCCTTAAGTGCATATGTATTTAATGGAAAAAAAATAGAAACACAAAAGAAATGTAGTGCAGAATGGTACATGGAAAACAATATTATAAAATTTGATCTACTCTGGTGTTCCCATTCCCTGGTTAATTTTAATCTAACGTGCAATATTTGAAACAGATGTGACGGCGCATCGTTGACTGGGCCTTCCCTTGCACCCACCAGTTGCTATTGAGTGACATGATTGTTGTTGTCATATGTAGGCCTTGGGGGCTGGACTCATACCCCCAAATCCCCGATTGCTGTTCGTGAACCATTTAACAACCAAATCCTGATTGTGGATTCCTAATTGTACTTTTGCTGAAAAACATCATCATCATCGATAGTCTAAAAAAAAAGGACATCCGATTTTATCGTGATGGTAAATAAAGTGCACTTTTATAGTGCTTTTTCTACACTATATTACAGTGTCCTGTCCTTGAGCCGTCATAGTACATACTCGATGAATGGGTCCGTCCATGGCGTGCTGTGCATTGCTAACTCCGAAGTGATGGCAAAACCTGCGCATCATACTTAACCACACCGACTGCTCTCATGCAGTAAAGCAGAACCTATAAAATATTCGTTTTCAAAGAACATAATTTATTTGAATATATCCATGCGCAAACTCTAACTCTTGCATTTACCTGTTGTATTCTCATCACAGCTGATCGCAAGAGCTTCTGCACGATCCATAGCACAGGATACCTAAAAAGTTGGCCGCCCACAAAGATGGGTCTTGATGAAGACAACGAGCCTGACAACGAAGGGTGCAACTTGAGCTGCCTGGTGGCCATTGGTCGACTACACCCGCATATTGTCCCCCAGCCTAGCTTGGCAGACATCAGAGTGAAGCCCACCGAGTATGTTTCCCGGCATGCCATTGATGGCAAATTTGTCTTCGTTGACCAGAGGTAAGCCGACACAAAGGAAATCATTAGATCAAACCTTTGCAGTCTTCATAGTTGATTTGTCACTACTTTCAAAACAAAATGTCCCTATTGAGCTCAATTATTATTGTTGAATGGATCACAAAACCTGTTTTGTTTGGGATGAGCTGCCAGTTGTACCCAAACATTTTCTTCCAAAATTAAAATCCAGCGGAGGCTTTGGTTTAGGAAGGTAGGGAAGAAAGTCATGCAGGCTCCTGAGCAGGGGTATTCTTGCAGGCATGTTCAACACATCTGTCTATACAAAAGATGTCAAAATGAATCGATTAGTCAAGAGCTAATCGATTGTCAAATTACTCAGTAACTATTTTGATAATCCGGTAGGGTTCTAAATTAACACTCGCCATCCTGCCAAATACGATTAATATTCATTTTGGCAGGTGTTGATTAAAAATGTACCCGCCAATTTGGCTTGTGATGCCTGACCTATCGTGTCGGTCAGATATATTTGGCCTTCGAGAGAGTCATACTTACAATAAGATATTGTGCAAAGGAGCTAGGCAGATCTGTGTATATGTTAACAGAGTGCTGTGTCTCATGAGCTTGGTGCTCCCTGGCTCAATCAACTCAAGTGGACAGAATCATTTTGTCTGCCAACCACACTGATTGTCAGTTTCTTCACCTTAGAGAAAGCTCAACACTGCCATTAAGATTTGGCATTACCCATCACTCATTATTTTTTGATTATTATAATTAGCTCTGGGTAATAAATCAAGACTAAGTTCTTTTGTTTTTTTTGTTTGTTTGTTTAGAGCAACAGCCATTCTAGCCTACCTACCGCAGGAGCTCCTTGGAACATCCTTCTATGAGTATTTTCACCAGGAAGACATCGGCCATCTGGCAGAGTGCCACAGACAAGGTATTTGTAAAGACCTTGGTCTGTTGAACTCAAATCAACCTGAAACGTTTTTAACACCAGAGGACAGTAATGAAGTGTGCTGGAAATAATTCTATACATATATAACTTTTGACTGCAGCTATTGCTGCCATCTCGATTCATTTGAGTAGGACTTTTAGTCAGCCCCCCCCCCCAAAAAGTGTCTCTAAATTTGAAGGTAAAGGTTAAATTGTAACGAGTAGTACATGCGCACAACCTTTTACCTGTGCTATTTTGAAAAAATGATTCTTACTTTGACATTGGATGACTGTCTCATTTCTCCCTGAACAAAGAAATTTTTCAGAATCTTGATTATGATCGTAACATTTTTGTGTGCAAATTGACAAATGTAATTTGCATTCAAGTGTGCCGTAGAGGAGACTATGTAAGGAAAGGAAAGTCATCAAACAAATCTATTGGGCTTTACTAATTTTTTTGAAGCACTGTATGCACCGCTGTTGAGTATCAAGTTGTAAAATAACAAAGCGAGAGAGAGCTGAGGTCCCAAAAATCAATTCATTTGTTTCTTCTGTTTACTGTTGTAGTGTTGCAGATGAGAGAGAAGATTAACACAAACTGTTACAAATTCAAGATCAAAGATGGCTCTTTCATCACACTGAGGAGCCGATGGTTCAGCTTTATGAACCCCTGGACCAAGGAAGTGGAATACATTGTCTCCACGAACACGGTTGTGTCGTAAGTGGCAGAGGGCAAAAATGCAGGATGTCGGAAACTCCTGTTTTTTAAGAGATCATTTCCACATGGTTGTCTCTCTCTCTAGGTGTCCTATGATGGAAGGTTCAGAATACACTCAATCTGCTGCCTCCCCACAGAGTATGGACAGTGTTCTCCCTTCAGACGGTAAACTTAATATGCTGCCAATATAAACTGCAGCCCTTGCCACTGTCAAGCATTACTGACCCCTGACTTGGCTTTGAACCCTCTGCTTCTGTGTTACTGTTGACAAGTAGGTGGAGGGAGACGGGCATTGCAGACGGTGCCTGGCATTCCCGGTGGCACTCGAGCAGGAGCTGGAAAAATTGGAAGAATGATCGCAGAGGAAGTGATGGAGATCCAAAGGTAAGAGCATATTGATGCTGTGCTGAAAAATCTTCACAGAGCGACTCAGGGTGACAGTGTCTGATCATCCAATAAGTGAAATCTGAAAGAAATAGAAATAAACTACTGAAATATTCCATAAGTATGTTTTGACAGCGTTTCATTTTGAGTCTTTAAATACACAAATAATAAAAACACATTTCAAAATGTGTGTATAATTTGGAGAGTTAAAAGCAATGAATAACACAAAAATATTGTTGTATTAAATACATTGTCAGAGTGTACCTATCCCTCTGTTTACAGCACTGAAAACAATCCAACAACGTTTCATCTGAAAGCAAACGTCAATATGCTTGAACATAGATGCACATTATAAAACAAACCTACTGTTGTTGAGATTTGTACCACAAATAAAATGAGGCAGAATTTGTCAGAATTGAGTCAGGATTTTTCTTTCTCAAATTCAAGCTCTTTAAATTAGATGATGCTGAACATTAATACACAAAAGTATTGGTGGTAAATATTAGTGGGCTAATTTAATATTTTTGCAACAGATTTAAAAAGCAGGACCAAGATAAGATAAGATATCCTTTATTTGTCCCACACTGGGGAAATTTACAGTATACAGCAGCAAGATTGTGGGTAGAAAGAAGAAAAACAAAGTGTTTGCATTCACAAAAAGGGCTCAAGTACAAGTAAGCCAAATTGTGCTTACTCGCGGCTTGTGCATTGATGATGCAAGGCAGCTCGGAGCTGCAAGGACTCATGTGAATTGCACAACATGGCCATCTACAACTTAAATGTATGGACCATAAGGCGCACCATATTATTAGGCGCAATGTGTCTATTTAAAAAAAAAAAAAAAAAGAAGAAAACATACATGAGACATACCAGCTTATAAAGCGCATTCGTTTTATGAACTGGTTGCCAGCCAATTGCATATTATATTATATTATATAATATTACATTATATTACATGACATGAAATACAATCCCTGAGATCCCTGGTTCCATTAAGTCCCAAGACCTTTGAAAATAACAGAGATGAGGTTAATGTGTGCAAAGACGCAAGGCACCAACGGTGTGGATGTAACAGAATAAAAATGCGAGACTCATTTTGTACTTGACAAAAAGAATAGTGTTCAAGAATAGTGTTCAACATGCAGGGATGAATCGGCATGAAGCTATATGTTTCGAGTAGTTTTATTAGTAGAATAAATGCTAAGTTTTGAGATAAATGAATAATCACTGAAATAATTGAGATTCTTTTTTTTTTTCCATAGTTGCCCAGCTGTAGCTATATGTAACGCATTCCCTTCCATGACCATCTTTCGTCTCCTGCCTCCATTTATTTGACTTTATTTTGGCGGTTGGCAAATACTTCTGTTGCATTGCTGCCACCTTCCCTATAAAGAAGGTGGCCACCAATGGCGATGGATGACTGACTGCTCCAGCCATCTCGTTATATATAATGTGCATTTTTGGGATGCAAGGAAATTTCTCAGTCAAAAAAACTATGGTAAAACTTTTTTCCAGCAACAATCGCAGTTTGATAATCACCGCCATTGTTGTTTTGATCTCGCGTGAAGTAATCTCGCATGACGAGATTTCCGTTCTCGCGAGACGAGATTGGCGAGATCGGCCGTCACCCCGTGGAAAGCAGACGATTGCCAAGTTGTGCAACGTTAAGACAAGCAGCTAAAGCTGGATAGTTTTTTGCGATAAAAATCTTGCATGCTTGAATTAGTTACATTTTTGCAGCATTTGTTTATAAGAACTAAACCTATTATCAACGTATATTGTTGTTGTTTGTGTTACTATCATATTCAATTGAATAAATAGACTATTTCAAAATTCGAAATTTGGGACTCTCTAAATGCATAATGGGACTCATACTTTTCTAATCAGCGAGTCCCTGGGACTCGCAGGGCTCAAACTGAAAAGTTATCACTGCTGCTTTTACTTCCATTTCTGTTTCCGTCTTTTGGCAATTGGCAAATACTTTTGGTGCATTACTGCTGGTGGAAAGAAGGTGGCGTTAATTGAAAGAAAGTCAACATAAGTTGGGAATGGGGATTTTGGGTGCCAGTCTGAGCTCTCTTACTTTAAAAGTCGCAGAACCAAGCAAACCATTATGGTGACAAAAATACAGTGCTTTTTCATGGCACTGTAATTTTAATTGAATACTGTATATAATTATTGTTATTGTTGTTATCATTATTATTATTATTATTGTGGGTTTTGTTCCACTTTAATTATAGTACGTATGGTAGAGTACATCATTCTGCCAGCAAAATGAAGCTGCTTTTCCCTCTGAGTGGTAGACAGATTCCAGATGTGGTGTTCGGGAAGCTTGATTTGCTCTTTTCCAATTCCGTTCCTGTTTTCTTCCTTTAGAGAAATAATTCACCGTTTTGATTGTAGGATCCGAGGCTCCTCCCCATCCAGCTGTGGTTCTAGCCCATTGAACATCACCAGTACCCCTCCACCGGATACCTGCTCTCCTGGGGGAAAGAAGGTAGCGCGGGTGTACACGCACACACATACATGATCTACTGGAAAAGAAAATCTTGAAAATTGCATACACATAAACAAGATGATGTAGATTATTAGCCCCTTATTCCTGTCACACCCATTATGGGCCATTCATATGAACAAAAATGCAGACAGACATAAGTGCAGATTCAATTACTGTATGAATGCTTCTTTAATCAGCGACTAGTATCCATGCAAAAACTCCATCCATGAAGGGTTTTCATGAAAAGCATGTACAGTTGTCACAGTTATCTTCTCATCTCATAAATCAAGAAAAATAAACCACTGTTTGGGGAGGTGAGATTACCGCAAATGTGCACCTAATCCTACTGTATTGGGAAAAATGGTTCGTAACTGGTCTTCTTGTCTACTCTTGATCATATGATTAAACATCAAAGTTTAGAGCTTAAAGGATTAACTGATAAATCAACGACTATTCATTCATCAAATACATTGATAATCATTTTTGATAACCGAGTAATCATTTTGAGACCTACTAGAAATTGTCCAAATCCTCTGACTTTCAACTGCTCAACAGTAAATATTCTCCCAATTTCTGAAGTCCTCCATGCAAGTAGGCTTATTATGTCTATGTTGAATCACACGTTTGCAAAATCGTTAGTTGTCGCTCTATTAAAAGTACAAATTTCCTCCCAGAAGTGCCCTAAATTAGTGAATTACTTCTTGGCCACAATAATCAGTGCAGCAGCTGTGGTTCTCTGTCAATATGCATTCATTTATGGTATATAACAGTGGTCTCCAACCCCTGGGCTGCAGACCGTTACCGGTCCGCGGGTCATTTGGTACCGGGCCGCACAGAAAGAATGAATAACTTACAATACTTCCGTTCTTTTCATTTCGGAATCTGAAAGATGTTTTATTTTGGAAAATTACCGGATTCTCTGTTACATCCGTCGACAGTATGTCATTCTTGACGCGGGTCAAGGCGCACTTCTCGGTCACGGTTACCGCTAAAATAAAACCCAGGAGCTAGCCAAATCAGTTTAAAAAAAAAAACATCTTTGGGAAGGAGAAAAGGCCCAGCCAGGTGCCAGAAGAGGAACCTTGTTGTGAGGACAGTCCCTGAAAATATTGTCTGAAATTAAACTGGTCCATGGGGCAAAAAAGGTTGGGGACCGCTGGTGTATAAGGTACCACTACACTCTGTGGTATAATTAATATACAAAACAATATGACTGCCTCAAAGCGGAAAATAGTATTTTTTAACATGTATTAAACATTCAGAGGATGCTATTGCAGTAGTCAAGACGGGGGGGGGGGGGGGTGATGACGGCATGGATGAGGTTTTGAGCGAGAAAGTGAGGCGTGGAGGCGAGA
Organism: Hippocampus guttulatus; assembly: GCF_054856545.1. Taxonomy (NCBI): domain Eukaryota; kingdom Metazoa; phylum Chordata; class Actinopteri; order Syngnathiformes; family Syngnathidae; genus Hippocampus; species Hippocampus guttulatus. The sequence continues at coordinate 4,676,546 of NC_141264.1, forward strand.
AATGTTTTTGAGGTGGAAGAACGCAGTTTTGGTGATTTGGGTGATCGAATGAGAGATTATTATCAATAAGTGAGAGGGGTGATGGATTTGGTGGAGATCTACAACTGGACATCATCAGCATAGCAGTGGAAGCAGAGACTGTGATGACGAATGATTTGGCCGAGGGCGAGAAGGTAGAGGATAAAGAAAAGAGGACCAAGCGTAGAACCTTGGGGGATACCTTGGGACAGGGGTGCAGTCTATAAAGAGCATTTGTTGATGTGCATGATTTGTTTCCTGTCTGTGAGATATGTATGAAGCCCATAAAATCAAATGGTATTCACTGTGATTTTGTCCAGGTGTGCACTAATCACAAGTGAGCCTCCTTGCCTGCTAAATGCTATGACAAAGCTGTTCTCGTGTTCTTACAGTAACTGATACTTTGATTCATGTTAATAGATTCATAATGGAGGGACACCTGAGCTGGCCAGCACTGGGATCCTTCCTGGGCCCGATTCCGTTGGCTACCCCTACTCCAACCAGTCCATCATGAGTGAGTCTCACGCCCATTTCAGTTCATGATATGTCCCAACTCACTTTTGCTCAATTTTTAAAATATGATTTATCCTTTCCAGATGCTTTAAACACATTCAAACATTGTCTCTTGTGGATTAAGCAGTAAACAGAACAATTCATTCGTTTCCAACAATCTCAGAAGTTTGATCCCCAATTTTTTAAAATGTTTGTTGAAGCCATCATGTCATCAAGCTGCAGTTCTGGTAGTTATTAGAGCTGGGAAATATATCGTTTTTGTATTGATATCTAGATGTGAACGTTCAACAACTTCATATTGAAAATTAAACCAGTATCAGTGCAAGACACAACAGAAGTGAGTATTTGTGAGCCACAGTGTGCTTGCCTCAGAAGACTACGACAGATGCAATATTTGCCTTGAGTAGTACAGAGAAGGTCAGAATTAGCCAAGTTTTGTCAATCTTGAGAAAGCTGTTGACAGGGTACCCAGAGAGGAACTGTGGTGCTGCATTGCATTAGGAAGTCTGGAGTGAAATAGAAGAATGTAGGACAGGACATGTAGGAGGATAGCAGAACAGTGATGAGGTTTGCTGGAGCACAATCTGATAGTAGACTAAAGACGCGCAACTCTAAATTCTGTCTTTCCTTTCTCCTGCCAAATCTTATGGAGGGTCACTTCAAAATCTTGGTGACTGTTCACTGTAAAATCTTCTTTCTGTTCACACTCGGCCTTTCTCATCCCTCACTTCAGGCGACAACTCCCACCTGAGTATAGACATCATGGATGAGCCCGGCTCCAGCAGCCCCAGCAACGATGAGGCGGCCATGGCTGTCATCATGTCCCTTCTGGAGGCAGATGCTGGCTTAGGCGGCCCCGTGGACTTCAGTGATCTGCCTTGGCCTTTGTAAAGAAGCAGAAGGTTCATCATGCAGAGAGCGAGAGAAGGCGAGAGACCCCCTCCAGGCACCAGAGCCACCGGTAGAGAGAGTTCAGTCAAGCGGAAATGGCTTTCCTGTTGCATTTTCTTTTCGGTTCCCTGCACTCTGTTGCCAACTGCTCTGCAAAAGCGTCCTTCGTGACGTTGTGAATGAAACAGACACGGAGATTTAAATGTAGGAAGTGGACTCCCCGAACTTCAAGGTGAACCCGAATGAAGGCATTTCCATAATATAATGTTAAGGCAGTGATAGTTACTTTCGCAGATGGCCTCTCCTTCAATAGAGCAGTTGCATTTGGCTCACTGTGCTGTGTCTGCTGACGAATAGCCTTCTTTCTAACAGTGGCTCTCTCTGCTCCGCTGTCAGCTGTCGAGCCCCCAACCGATCCCAGACTCTCAAACATGCAGCGGTTCCAGGCTCACAGGTGGTGTTAGTCTGCGAGTGTCCAATGCGGTGTTTGCCGGTGTCCGTTACAGTTGACGTGGGGAGACCATCACAATAGTTAACCATCCGGATCATTGCTAAGAAGACACTTTACCCCAAGAATTCCACATGAAGGCATGCTCATGTTGCGCGTACATCCGAGGAAGACATCCAGCTGTTATTTCCCTCTGTCACTTCAATTGTTGAATTGCGTTTTGTGTCTGAGGTTGAACGACTCAGTCCAAAAACCCTCTAAAAAGTTGTCCCTTTTGAAGTGGAACTGTGTTTTTCCTCATGCACATGATCGGGGGCAAAAATTGCCGTGGCCGTCTCGTATCTCTTCCACAAGCAAACAAAAGAAGTTGTTAGAATGTGACGGGGAGCAGTGGTCCGATGTGTGTTAAGACTCACACAATTTCCACTGTCCAAAAACCTACAACAAAAAACAGTGCTTCTCTTCATTCAGTTGGACATTAGCAGACTTTGTCCAGGCAAAGACTTCCTGGCAAGCTAATTAACATCAAACTCAGACATAAGCCCTGAACAGAAGTTGACTGTATTCTCAGTCACGAAAACTATTTAAATCTGGTATCGAATGATGAAATCATCCTGAGTGCTACAAATCTATTTCCTGAAACGCAGCTGTACCAGCCCAACAGCCCATTAAAAATAAATGAATAAATGGAGAGAGACTGGCCACGTCAATTCACAAATGAGTGTTAAGGCCACGCTGGAAAGAAAAGTTGCCATTTATTCATTTGTATCTTTATTTCTGAGAAAGAAGTCATGTTAAGGTATGAAGTAATTTTTTGAGAAAAACGTCCTCTCCCTAAAGTTTTGGATGAAAAATGTATTAATATGAGAACAAAGTCAGTCATCTTAATATCGTTGCTTTTTAGTGGCTTTTTTCCCCTCACAGAATCACTTTATTCTTGAAAGTATATAGTCATATATTTTTTTCAGAAATATATATCAGAAAATAAATAATACGAAAATCTCATGTTCATATTTGTTTTTTTCCCCAAGAAAAAAGTTGTCATGCTGTGAGTATAAAAGTCCATATGTACACTTGCATATTTGAAGTCATTTTTGGGAGAAAACGCCTAAATGTTAACCTGTAATGTAATTTTCAAGACTTAAAAAAAATAATAATAATAATCATGGGTATGTTGTATTTGTTGATGGAAAAAAAGTCTGATTGGCACAAAATCCGCCCATGTGAACCGAAACAAAACATCCTCCTAACAGTCAACTTTATTTTCTTTAGGTTATGACTTTATGCTTGTACAGTTACAAATTTGTTTGCCTAATTCTCTCCTGTTTTGCAATTTTTTTTCTGGTTAAAATACAACTTTATGCTTGTAACATTGACTTTGTTTTTTTATTATTCAGTGTGGCCCTAATATTCCTTGACACACCCCCGGGGTAAATCTTGATGCAAAAGAAACTTGAATTTGGTTTGGTTGGCACTTGAGAATACAACCGTACTGCATGAAATTGTCACTGCAAAAAAAAAAAAAAAAAAAAAAATACTGTTAACCTCACCCATCAACAAACAGAGGTACCGTAATTTTTTTTTTCAAACATGAAAATAATATATAAAACAAGGTCCATGTGCAACTAATCTAGCAGCATAAAACTGTAACAGAGAATGGAGCTCCTGGATATTGGATGATTAAGTCTTGAAGGGGGGCCATGAGTGTCCACGGTTCAGTTTGGTTTGAGATCCCATCAGTGACTGAGAAATCTCAATGTGACGTCGTCGCCCGTCTGCTGCCAACAAGCCGTGTCTTTTCACAGTTTGATTGGAAATGAGATGTCAGGAGGAGGTTAGCGGATGTCTCCGCCTGCCCGTATGGAGACAATATGGTACAACACTTGAGTGCATATAGAAGGTCACGTACACGCAAAAGTGTGATGAAACATTTGGAAGGTAAGATTATCGTTAGTTAATGAAAAGAATCAGACAAATGCTATGTATTAGAACTTATCCGAGTTGTGACTGTGAAGTTCCAGGCCCGGTCAAAGAAAAGAAAAATCTGAGCTGAGCATTTCAAATGACAGTCTTCTCAATTGCCCTACCAGGATAAGTGAAGGTTGGGGGGGGACCTCAACAAGCACATATACAAAGAGTTCCTGTGGCCATTGCGTTGTTCAGTGCATGAGAAGAGGTGAGAGTTGTGTCAAGACAAGTTGCAGCAGTGTCACCACAACGCGCCTGTGCGCTGTGCCCTGAGCATCTGACAGTTCCTGGTTGACATGCCTCATATAACTTGCTGCTTTGAAGTCGCCCAAAATGAAACAAAATCATACAAATTAATTTGATTTTTTTTCCAAGCATGATTGCAAAAATGCTTTTAAAAAAAAATTACAAACCTTAAATCCACAAAATGCTTCAGGGACAGTCCTTATCTTCCGTGTCTTGCAGTTAAAAAGACAAAAAAATATATCTTAAATCCACAAAATGCTTGCAAAACAGTCCTTATCTAATTTTTCTTTAATTGCTTATGAATTCTGATGAAAAAAACCCCTATTTAAATTGCAAATTTGGTTCCGTCTTACCTCCAAGTGCGCACTATACTGAATTTCGACAAGCCGCAATACTCTGACCACCACACTCCGCTCCAGTTTTGGTGCAGCAAACGCTGCGCAATCGCATACTGCAACCACACCAACAAGAAAAATGTGCTGTTAAAGTCAAGTACAACTTTATTGTCAAATGTCCTGTATACAGCACAGATAAAATTTGATCAGATGAAAGACAATATAAAACAAGAGGAGCTGCTGTAGGTGTCCGCGCCGCCATCAAAAGAAAAGTTAACATAAAATGATAAAATAATACAAGACAACCCATTAGACACAGACAATCGTGCAATCTTAACCACTTTCCTGCATACACTTTGTTGTAGTCTTGAAAGCAACAAGAAGCTATAGCATCCATTAACGAAAAAGAGAGATTGGCTCTGTCCCATGTAAATCCGCTTCAATTCCAAGCCGCGACTCCCAGTTCCACATACGCATCTTCCTCTGACTGGTCACTTAAAACGTATCTTTTATAAAGGTATCATTTTGGATCCAGCTCGAGTATTGGATATCATGTACGGTGTTGTGCAAGTGGTCACAATATATTGGCTGGTCACACTCAACTCATGCTAAAGAACATGACAAGACATTATTCTCACAAGCCAAGCCAGATCTCTTTTAAAGGTGATCAAAATATCTTAAAGTCACTTAAGTTTTTAGATATTTTTAAATTATCGTTTGAATATCCAGTCCGGTCACTCGGTTTGGGAGTGAGAGAAGGGGTGGGGCCTTTAATCTAAAATGAATATAAAAAGTGATTTGAAATATTTTTTGGAACATGCCACCGAAGCTAGTTCTCTCCATACGGGCAGTTTTTTTTATTTGTATTCATTGTAATTACTTGCTCTTACAAGTCTGTATTTAAAATTCGATATAGCACTCAGTAATAACATTATCAGCGCAACCCCCATTCCGGCTCGCTCAGTCAGTCCGGCAGCAGCTGATGATGTTGTTCACTCTTTGTCTGTTGTAGTGCTTCTTTTCTGTGTTTGAAATGCTAGACACTACAATAAAGTATTCCCCATGTCGATTACCTGTCCGCCATCGGACAATAATGTATCAAACTATAAATAATATGTTAAGAGTATACTTTCTGCAAATATATGATTATGATGAGTGTATTGTATCAGCAGTGAAATATTTTTAAAATAAAACTATTTGTTTCTGTCGGTTTGGGGTTTCTTTAAATTGTACCTTTCATCTCCTCGGTTACTTTTTGCCAACCACGACTTGACGCTTGGGTGTCCCCGGCCAATCAAGGAGCTGTTTTATTTTGTTCCCATGATGATGTCCTGCATTGCAATAGGTAGGATCTGGTCGTAGTATTACGGAGGAATTATGATTTTGTATTACAGTGATCCGTCGCTACTTCGCGGTTCGTTTATTGCGGGTTCAGTGCATCGCGGATTTTTTCAAACATATTAAAAAAAAATATATATACAGTATATATACTGTATATATATATATATATTTTTATATATCCATGGTACAGTACTGTATATGTTGCTCTATGTGACTCGGACAGTTTGCGGACTTTAACAATTTTTTTTTTTTTACCTGTTTATGTTAATTGGACGCTACTATACAGTAGTATTTTTTACTGGTGGGTTTTATTGGAGTTGCTGTAGACTCTACAGTGTAGAGGGATACTATACAGTAATCCCTCGTTTATCGCGGTTAATGGGGACCAAAACCACCCGCGATAAACGAAAATCCGCGAAGTAGCGGATTACTGTAGGGATTACTGTACAGTAATCCCTCGCCATAACGCGGTTCACCCTCCGCGGCTTCGCTGTTTCACAGATTTTTTTTTTGTGCAGTTTTTTCATGCTTTTTTAAAAACAGTGAATTGTGTTCTCCATCCTGATTGGCTAAGGGACTGGCCAATGTGAGCAGTCTCCGTACCTCATCTCTGTACAGCTTGCAAATTTTTGGTCTTTGGTTTCATTGTATCAGTGGCGGATGCTGGTCTGACAAGGAGGGGAAGCTCAATTTCGGCCTACATCATAAAATGTGTCAGTTTATTTATACGTGGATTCTACTCTGATCCTTTTCAAAAAAAATGAAAAGGATGCCTTCAACATAAGATCGGTGATTGGCTCATTTCGCTGTCAAAAAGAGATTTTAGCCTCAGACAGATCATCTAATCATGCAGAAAAGCTGAAAGTCCAGGCCAGCCGATACGCTGAGCGTCCCGATGGGCGGGATAAAACCAGCATTTATCCAATGACTCGTCTCGTTTCAATGCATTGGGACAACCGACACTGAACTCTCGAGACGCCCAAAGTTCGCGCGGTCGACGCTCAGCATCCACACAGTTTAAAGCACAGTGAAGCTGCGGGAATGAATAAGAAGAGCGTCGTAACCAGTAATAAGAAGCTGATTCGGAACAAAAGTTGAGCACGTTGTAGCGCATATTTAGTCAATGACACGTACACACAATCGTATGTACACACATGTATTTGGTCACTTATTTGGGGACATTTTAGGGGAAGATGAGCTTCCCTTGCAGTCTTAGAGCAATCGCCTCTGGTGTGTACGTACAATTGTGTGGACATGTCATTGACTAAATATGCGCTACAACGTGTTCAACTTTTGTTCCGAATCAGCTTCTTATTACTGGTTACGACGCGACTCCCTTCTCATTCATTCCCGCAGCTTCGCTGTGCTTTAAATTGTGAACGCTGAGCGTCCGCGCAGCGTCTACTGCCCGGACGCCGAGCGTCTCGAGAGTACAGGGTCGGTTGTCCCAATGCGTTGAACGGAGACGAGTCATTGGATACAAGGTGGTTTTTGTCACGCCCACGGACGCTCGGCGTCTCTGGGACTGGATGGCAGTGGGCGGGTACCGGACCGCTCAGCTTTTCGGCATCAGATTGGATGATCTGTCTGAGCCTGTGTTCTAGTTTGATTGACATCGAAATGAGCCAATCACCGATCTTTTAGTGTAGGCATCCGTGGGAGCACTTTCAATTCTCGTTCTGTTCTAAATTGAACTGGTGACGACTTCTAATCATTTTAGCGACATTCTCTTTGTTGAAAACGATAAGCGACGACTTAATCTTTTATTACTGGTGGGTTTTATTGGAGTTGCTGAAGTTGTAGGACACTAGTTAAGTTCCTGGAAAAGACGCCTTGTTGGTATGACAGGGTTACAGATTATTTCTTGAAAAGGAACGGAGAGTAGAATTCGCGTTTATCTAAACGGATACATTTTATGATGTTGGGCCAAAATTGAGCTTCCCCTCCTTGACAGACCAGCATCCGCCACTGTACACACATATATTTGATCACTTACTTTTTGACATTTTAGGGGAAGCTGAGCTTCCCTTGCAATCGCCCCTGCATTGTATAACTAGTTCAAGTATTGTGTAATAACTGTAAAAAAAAAAAAGGCTATCAAGTACGAAGTACAACTTTGTCAAATGTGCTGTATGTGAAACATACATACAGTACTCAGATCTGTGAAATCCCCGTAAAGTGAAAATAAACTCCTTGTAAATTTGTAACCGCAAAGAAGTGTTAACAGCCCTGTCGAATTTGAATGATTGAATGTACTGTATGTAGTCAGCAGTGTTGTGTCCAAGGACCGGCAACCCAAGGCCAAGGCCAAGGACTTGGAAAATTTTCCGAGGCAAGGCCAAGGCCAAGGACTTGAGAAATGTTCCGAGGCCAAGGCCAAGGACCAAGGACTTGCCTCCAAGGCCAGGGACCAAGGACTGATTTTGAAGCTGAGGCCTAGCCGAGGACATGTATAAAACAATGCTATCATACCACTTGGCAGGTCTTCATGATTTGCAACACCCCTCCATCATAACCCTTTGCACTCCCTCACGCTTGAATGAAGTGTTTTTATTCAAAGAGTAGAACAGTCAGGGTACGTGTTATTTATACTTAGAAAAACAAAAAAGCATATGATATACATTTATGAATTAATGTTTTAGTGCAGTCGTTTCTTAATGTGAAGTAAATCAACACTCAACAGGCATGACATGGCACGCAAGACAAGTTGAGAAATGACTTTGCATGGAAGTCAATCACTGAGTGCAGAAAAAGCGGTACGCTCTGCAGTGATAATTTTACAGTTTACCGGCAGCGAGTCCCAGGGACTCGCTGATCAGAAAAGTATGAGTGCCATTATGGATTGAGAGAGTCCCAAATTTCGAATTCTGAAAGGGTCTACTTTTTCAATTGCATATGATAATAACACAAACAACAACATATACTTACAATGATAAACAAATGCTGCAAAAATTTAAATAATTCAGGAGCAGGCCTGAGGATTTTGGAAATTCATGGTAACCGTTTTTCGGTTCTGTCGGATTACCCAATGGGAAACCACGATAACAAATGTTGGGTTCCGTAAACGTTCATCATGGGAACCCATTTTTCTATTTTGACTGATATTCATAATCAAGAATTCTGACACTCAAAAGTATAATGTTTCAAGGGTCAATGTTTGAAAACGATGAAAACAAAACGAAAGTAAAGGACCGGCTCGAGGAACACATCTCTGGTAGTCAGCTCAATGCACTGTAACTAAACAATTTAACTTGCAGTTGTTTCAGTTCAGACCTGGACATACTGATGATCCTTGGTCTGAGCGGGCGAAAACGTAAAGCTTAATTAAAGACTCGGGTGTGTTTTCCATGCTGTGACACCAGGCACTCTAAAGCGGATGTGCAAAGACAAAGCACTGTCCCTGACAGGTCAGACTCCCCTGCCCCCCCTGTCTTCGCACCCACTTCTTTCTCTGCCGGACGTACGTGCAGGTCCGTCCGACAACGAGGCACTCTAAAATGGTCATACAAATGGACTGTCTGAAGGGAAAATGTAATTTCAGGCAGAGCTAGGTAACTAACACATGTCAGCAGGTAACTGCTAACACAAGCAAAGCTGCTGAAGATATTTTAATAGTGGAGGTGGGACGACTGACAATGACTCTGTGAACCATCACATTATCATGGTGGAGGGGTTTGTATGTCTCGATGATCCTCAGAGCTATGTTGTCTAGCGCTTTAGGCCCTTGGCAGGGTCACCCATGGCAAACAGGTCCAAGTTGAGGGACCAGACCAAGGATGGCTCCGACACCCCTTATGGTGAGTAAAATATATGGACTTTGGTTTCCCTTGCCTGGACGCGGGTCACTGGGGCCCCCCTCTGGAGCCAAGCCTGGAGGCGGGGGTCGCGACCGAGCGCCTGGTGGCCGGGCCTACAACCATTGAATGTTATTCGTGCCTATGCATCAAACAGCAGCCCAGAGTACCCAACCTTTTTGGCGTCCTTGGAGGCTGTGCTGGAGAGCGTTCCCGCTCAGGACTCCCTTGTTCTGCTGGGGGACTTAAATGCTCACGTGGGCAATGACAGTGAGACCTGGAAGGGTGTGATTGCGAGAATGGTGTTCTGTTATTGGACTTTGGTGCTCGTCACGGATTGTCCATCACAAAAACCATGTTCAAACATAAGGGTGTCCTGATGTGGACTTGGCACCAGGACACCCTTGGCCGCAGTTCGATGTTTGATTTTGTGGTACTATCGTTGGATATGCGGCCGCATGTTTTAGACACTCAGTGTTGAAAATGGATGGAATTTGAACATTAAATATCTTGTCTTTGTCGTGTATTCAATTAAATGTGGGTTGCACAGGATTTGGAGAGCTTTGCATTGTTTTTATTTGCTGAACACAATGTCCCGCCATTAGAATTGGTTTTGGATCATGTTCAGACTTTGTGAATTTGTAGCAGAACTTGATACTGCAATATCAGGCGCTCAATTTCAGTGACATGGAAATCGCTTCAATGGACTAATTTAATTTGAGTCCTATTCTTCGGTTCACCAACTCAATTAGAATAATTGGATGATTTACAATTCGCACAGCCTTTTAGTTAGTGTTATATCCTCCCAAAATGTCAAAGCTTTAATTAGAAATGAATAGCAGGATTTGCACCAATGTATTAATACTATAGAAATAACAAAGTAAATAGATCAAGGTTTGTGTGTTGTTTTTCTTTTTTATTATTACATTTAAAAAAACCAAAAACATTGTGTTCAATTTCATCATTGACATCAGCATGTGCTTGTAGCAGTGATCAATATGTGCAATACAGTCATGTCAGTCAAGAGAGAGATCCTTACCTTTCGTACAAATAGAACCTGCGATGACAATATTTGCTTGGAAGTTGCTCACAAGAATAGAAAGACTGGTGGTGCAGTGCCATTGCAATTCATAAACACATAAGATGTAAAACATGACATCTAGCGGGCCCCTTCAATATGACTTTAAATCAAACCACCCTTTTTTTAGTGACTCTCTCACCCTGATGACTACGAAGAGGCACTGAACTTTCCACAACTAATACTGTATACATGGAGTAGCTGCACCATTTAGATGATTTACACAATATTAAAAAAAAAAAAAAACAGTGCCAAATATTCTGTCTTTACAAAGGGAATAAATAATGTGCGGTTTCAACCGTGCATTATTTCGCGGTGTCAAAACGGTCTGCATCATGATGAGCCGTGTTCAATATTTTGTGTCCGTCTGAGGAGTTGTATGCCACCGCAAACTAATGCAAATGAATACCTCTCAAGGCAGTCCATCGAACTGAGCGCGATGATATTTTCAAGACATTCTTTTTTGAGCCACGTGCTCATCAAGTTGTGGCCTGTCCGTGTACTGTCTCGTATTGACGAGACACTCGGCTTTGGTCCGATGAATAAAAAGAAACGTCATAACAAAGTTGGGCGAGGAGCCCGGTTCATGTGCTGTTTGTCTGTCCACCAGGTAAAAAGCTGTAGGCGAGGTGCAACAAGGCAAAGTGGTGTTTTGCCACAAGTGGGGAGAAGAGGCCAGTTTGTGCTTCGCTGTGGCACTGTGCTCCAAAATGTTGGCCGAAAGCCTCAAAAGGGTGACGTGACTTGGGCTAGATTTGCACTTCAGGCCGGTCAATGACAGAATTTGATATCCATCCTGAGGTTCTTGTATGAGTTGTCCTCACTGCTAAGGAAATTCAGCAAAGATATCGAACGAGTGTTGGTAACCTCCAAAGCAAGGACGCCCGTGATGCAAATCCAGCCTAAAAGCCGCCTTAACTATTTGTGTAGTGTGTGGGCGGGTGTCATGCAGAGGGCGAGGGCGGGTCAGGGTCTGACTCGTAGCGGTAAGCCGCCTGAGCGTGCGGCAGGTTGCCGGGCGCAACGGCGAGAGCGGGCAGGTTCTGGTTGTCCTGAACCCGCTGAGAGGCCCCGCCCCGAACCGATGGTGGCGGTTGGTTATGGTCGTGCGCGGCTGGCTGCGGGGGTGCGTCCAGTTCGTCCACCTGCGGTGCCGGGGGGTGCATGACCACGAGCTGATCTTGAGGGATGTCGGCGGCTGCAGCGGCCAGGTTGGTGATGGACTTGGACTTGACGCACTGAAAGTCCACATGGCGGCTTTTCCCTTCTTCCTTTTCCCACGACATGCGGATGAAAGGACGCTGGACGTAGTTGTAGATGACCTCTGGACGACCTCCGGGCCGCCGCTTAACCTTTTCCTTATAAGTAGGATAGCCTGGACAGGGATTATAAGAGTTTGGGATTGGAACAGGACTATGTTTTTATTTTGATTTTATTAATTTTTTAAATTCAATGTGTTTTTAGAGTGTTAGCATTTTAGAGATTTCAAATATGCTTTATTTTAGCTTGGCTTTGATTTTCTGAGTGTTTGTCAAGTGCAAGATGGAAACAATTCACATAAGAAAAAGTCACTAAGTATTGTGTTATATTGTAAACGACAATTCCCAAAGACGTACTGTATGGAAAGAACAGACAAAGACTAAAACAAAAATAAGGACATTTTCACGATAATTAGTTCGCAGGTTTATCAGCATAAAATGTATTTTCAGTTATTTACTTTTTTCAGCACTCAGGTTTCATGTGACTTAATTCACCAAAATGTCAATTTCAGTTGCAGTTAATTAAGGAGCTTTCATGAACTATAATAACCAAAGCGTGGAGCAGAGGAAGTCCAAACATTTTGGGACACAAAGGCTAGATAATCTCCCAAAATATCTCCTAAACCAGGGGTCGGGAACCTTTTTGACGAAGAGAGCCATGGAAGCCAAATATTTGGAAATCTATTTCAGTGAGAGCCATATACTGTATAATTGTATTTTAAAAGTGAATTCAACAAAATGTCAGTATGATAAGCCTCTGAATGTATTTTTTAAAAAATAATGTCACCATTCATGTGTTTTCCATTCCTCACGATTGCTAGCAAAACAAGCGGAATTATAGTCATTTTACCGGGTCCATTCGCGGCGTTGCTGCTGGCTGGCTTGCAGCCTGCTCGGTAGCTTGCACGCTTCCTTTCTGCTGTCTCCCGCAGGGTATTTTGATGCTCTCGTAGCATGGCGCGTGTCAAAGTGCCGCTTTACATTCGACTGTTTCATCGATGGTATTTTGTCATTGCAAATTAGACACACCGCAGAACCTGTTCTTTCCACTAAGTCGAACCCTTCGGTCCATTCGTCCTGAAGTGTACCATACTCGTCATCGTTTTTTCTTTTCGCCACCTTATTCGTCGAAGGATTAGTTTTGAGCTAATGACTGAGCGGGCTGATTCAAAAGGGGGCGTTTACCCGTTTCCCCAGCAATGGCCAACGTCGGCCAGTATCATCCAATTAAAATTGCTCCTGCCGCCAACTGCAGCCCTAAACAGGACATGAGCAGTGAAAAATCGATGGATTAAACAAGCGGGAATATTTTGTTTCCTCTGCGAGCCAGATGCAATCATCAAAAGAGCCACATATGGCTGGCGACCCCTGTCCACAACGGTATGCTGCGGTGGTCTCAATAGATCGTAAGTCGTGGGAAGCGTACATAACCGTAAATTTGTCGCTTGCTTCCACACGATCTGAAAGCAAAGAATGGGCCTCCTGTATTTCACTTCACTGCTTTTTTCCCCCAGCTCATTTTGTTTTCTGTCATGAAAGTCCTACATATGTTTTCCCATGTTCACATGTCCTTGCTCTGTAAATCCCCGCATGTGACGTTTTAAAGACAGCTCTGATGCATGTAAAATAAATATTTGACAATGGCAGTCCAAGCATACCTTCTATTCCCAGTCGGATCTTCTTCAGTCCTCTGTCCTTCAACACCGACTTGGCCACGTCGCGGTTTTCAATGTATTTGAAGAAGCGGTATAGTTTGGTGCTGTAGATAACTGTTAACGCACAAAGAAACATTGACAACTTAACGTCGCTTTAGCCGTCGGTTGACATCAAGTCAGCACAACTTGAAAGACTGACGAGTAAATATAGTGGGTAAGTACGAGAAACTCTCATGTTGGCTCCCAGACTTGCACATCATATCCATGATATCATGGAAAATGACTCTTAAGTACTATAACTGCTCATATCATGAGGAGAATTATCAGCCATTTCCGTTCGCATTCAGATTATTGCAAAGGCTAAAGAAGCTTTTGTTTGATTGGATTTCTTGCAGGTTCCCTTCTTGGAAGACTTGTGTATTTTCAATTGTTTCACTGCTGACGCACTGACATCATGCCGCAACCAGTGACGAGCAAGTTTTCAAAGTTTTGATTTGTTTGGGTTCCCGGTGTCAAAAAATTGGCCCACTGAACATTTGTTTTGCGGAAAATGTGTGCACTAGATGGAGTTGCTATGATAGCAAAATGAGCTTTTGCTGCTTTCCGAAAGCCCTCCATGTGCGGGTGATACGTCAAATAAAAAGGAGGAAGTTTATTATTCGATATTTCAGCAAGGGTCATTGCAATGCTAACAGGGCGAGCTCGCCCATGAATAAAGGCAAATACAAAAAAGGCACACAAAAAAAAAAGTACCATATTTTCCGCACTAAAAGACGCACTGGATTATGAGGCGCACCTTCAACGAATGCCTATTTTGTAATTTTCTTCATACATTGGATGCTTCGCATTATGAGGCGCAATCTACAATGCCTCCACTAGATGACTACTGACACTACGCTCCTTCCATTCAACTCGAGAGGCGTCCGTTCAACTTGAGAGGCGTTCATGACCGCCTCTGAAAAACGTAAATGAACTATTACTGTACTTAAATGAAACTATGAAAATTGAAAATAATGCATCAAAACAGAAAATCAAAAGCGAGGAAATCAGAAAATAAATTCTATATCCCCCCCCCTACAGAATTTATTTTGTGATTTCCTCGCTTGATTTTCTTCGTGGTTTCATTGAAGTAATACTTAATTTACGTTTTTCGGAGGCGGCCATGAACGCCTCTCGAGTGGAACGGAAGAAATCACGGAGACGGACAAAGACGTACAGTACCTGTATTTGCTGAGACTGTGAAAACCATTAATAAAGTCTGCGTTTTAAAAAAATAAATAAAACCACAACTCTCTGGCGGGTTTTCAACGATGACCGTAATTTCATCTATTGTAGCAGTTTTACCTTACCTTTTTGTTGGTTTTCTTCCAAGTCGGAGCAGTCAAGAAATTTATTTTATTATTATTATTATTGAAATTTGTTTTACAAAAACTGAGACCATTAACGTTTGGGTCGCGTTCGTAAATTCACTCTGACGCCTGTGCCCAACTTTGAGAGTGTGTGTGTGTGTGTGTGTGTGTGTGGAGAGGCAGAGCGTGCTTCACTCACATTGATTCCCCAATGCAGCCTACGTTTGAAACCAATCAGCAGCTCGTGCTTGAACTGTTTCCATCTCGACTGCCTGATGCACAAGTGCACCGTGTGACCAGTTGGAGCGCCTAGCGCGTGCAACGGCACTCTGTTTGTGGTGCATGCTGGATAACCTAACAGCACGCTTCCACAACCCTCCGAGTTTCGGAAAGGTTGGAGTGAAGCAGTGCACACTCTGAGAATATTTTCAAACACGCCCTGGAGCTCATCAGGCCTAAAAACCTCGTTCCCTCATCATAGGTGCATTCGGAAATACTCTTCAAGCGCACTGCTTCACGCAGACTGTTATGAAATGTGCCGTTGGGTTATTCAGAGCGGCCCACAAAACAGAGCCCAATGCAGGCAGTACAAGCCGGCTAGTAAACAGCTGCGTCTAGAAACTGGGAACGCCGCAAGCTCGACCTCCAACAGCGAACCGGGGCGACAAAACATCAGAAGAAGCAATGGGAGTCACGGCAACTAACTTTTGTTTTGCCCGACAAGGATGGAAAGGCGCATTAATCCACCAGAATTGGACCCTCGGCTACAATGCGACAGAGGTTTCGAGTTGAGGTCAAACTTTAAAACTGTAATGAAGTGATTAGCCAACGTTCCGGCATCCTCGCTCACATTCATTTATGAATGCATCCTGCAGCTCAGAATTCGTTGTTGTGTTTGCCTTTGAAAAGGCTTGACTGTAGAGTAAATATACAAGTTGTTGAAATAAATATATTTCCATCTTGTGATCAAATCCACCCCCCCCCCAACTCGCTGAGTGACCCCGAATATCCCGATTGTGTCAAGCCTACTATTAATTATTAGAAATTCATCTTATTTGGCTACCACGGCGACTTGATTTTATTTACGCACACAAAAGTTTGGTGCTGGTTCTTGTTACTTTGTTCTAACAAACTAAGTCACAAAATCAGAGACAATGCAAATGATTGCCAAGTAGCCTTTGTGTAAATACGTTTTTTTGTGCTTTATCTCTAAAAACTGATTAAAAAAAAAGATAGGGGACTCGTGTCTCTTCAGAAGATCTACTGAAAAGAAATTACTCAGTGTTTCATTCCGACTTAACCCTTTCATGCACAGCTGTCCACTGCAGTAACCGCTGTCCCTCAAAGGGTTAATATGACCACTTCATATATTTGATAAATGTGTTTCCACAATTTTTTCATCTTTATTCACACAGACATTGCGATGAGTTATTGCGAAATATCCCGATAATATTGTGTCGCAGGAGCGGCTGCGATTCCCACCCCGTTCTTTGCAAACCAGCCTGCGAAAACCGACAAGCACAAGCAGGCACTGAGTGCCACTCAAAAATGTGGACACACCTTTTAACAGCATGAAAAAAGGCTGTCCAGACTTCATCAAAGGGCGGTTTTACAAAAGACCAGCAAGTGTGCAAGCAGCTGAAACAAATGAATTCTTGCTTGGATGTTGGTGTATTCGCGTTTGTCCGTTGTATTATCCATCCATTTTCCGAACCGCTTGATCCTCACTAGGGTCGCGGGGGGTGCTGGAGCCTATCCCAGCTGTCTTCGGGCAGTAGGCGGGGGACACCCTGAATCGGTTGCCAGCCAATCGCAGGGCACACAGAGACGAACAACCATCCACACCCACACTCACACCTAGGGACAATTTATTTTTTCATTTTGATCCCACCCAAACTTCATTAAATTGGAAGATCAATTTGATGATATAGCTACACTATTATTCCATAAAAATGACCTGGAGAGTGATGAGTATGGCCTAGCGAATTCCTCAATGCAAAGTTAGAAGGATAAGCAGACTAAACCTGATACTGCCACCTACTGTAGTGGATGTGCGTTTAGAGTTTATTCTCATCTGGCAAAAAAAGCAAGTTCCCTTTGAGCACCCCCCAGGCATCACACTGCCTAAACCCCCAGGAGGCCCGCCCCACGATTTGAGGACTACCTTGTGGTTAAATTATTTTCATTTTTTTTGCCGATCCGCTTTATACTTACAAGGGTTGTGGGGGGTGCTGAAGCCGATCCCAGCCGTCTTTGGGCAGTAGGTGGGGGACACCCTGAACTGGTTGCCCGCCAATCGCATTGCACACAGAGACGAACAACCATCCGCGCTCACACTCACACCTCTGGACAATTTGGAGTGTTCAATCAGCCTGCCATGCATGTTTTTTTTGGAATGTGGGAGGAAACCGGAGCACCCGGAGAAAACCCACGCAGGCCCGGGGAGAACATGCAAATGCCACACAGGGAGGCCGGAGCTGGAATCGAACCCGGTACCTCTGCACTGTGAAGCCGACGTGCTAACCACTGGACTAACGGGCCGCCTCCGTTGTATTATTCAAGGAATAAGAGTCTTACTCTGAGAGTACTCCTCTCCCATCTGCGGAGGGTACTCTTCATCCCAGTCCACCACGTCGTCATCGGTCAGCACCACAACGTGGCACTCTCTCTCGCCGCTCTGTGCGCTGGCCACCATCAGCGGCAGCACCATCTCCTCCAGGTAACACTCAAACTGACGCCTGGCCCCGTCGTTTGACAGCTCATGCATCAGGGCACCTGCAGGGACAGGAAGGGTGAAGTGACATCTTCCACAAAAAAAAAAAAAAACGAAACTCGCCACAAATGACTTAGGTGAGACTGATTCGCAGTCAAGCACCCTGCAACACTACACATAGGGACAGACAACAGTTGTGGGTTTTTTGATATCCGAATTTGGCAAGTAATCATGAACAGGAAATATCCGGCGTTCAAAAACTTTGGAATTTACCACCACAACTCTTATTAGTGGACATGACGTCTTCAGAGGCCAACTTCCATTTTGAAACGGATCCGAGACTTCTCTAGGTGTTATTTATTTATTATTCTCAACAGGGTAGTGAAAGGTGCAACGATTATGTCGAATATCCCTCACAATTTTTAAATTAATTTTTAAACCATTTCGGCTTACTACAGTGTGATCAGGTTATCATTATTGGTACATGAAAGGGTTAAAAGATAATATTCCAATGAATGAGGTGAGTTATATTAGTTGTTACAGTCGTATGGGGCATCAAATTGAGAAGAAGATTAGGGCGGATTTTGGGAACGACGAGCTGGAACAAAGTGTGTGGGTCCTAGTGTGCACGGTGAGCAGGGAGTGAAGATAACTTATGTTGGAGCGTAGACAGCGCAAGTGTGCCCAGCGTAGAAATGTTTGCGTCGGCGGCGCACTGATGGGCAAGAGCGTCACGGGTTAAATATTCTTCATGGAAATATTGAAAAGTGTTGGGCTGTTGGCCTGATGGCGATGATCTGGCTGCACATCATTTTAAAACAAATCAGATTGGAACTTTAAATCATCAAAACACTATTCAGTCATGCTTCAAACAACAAAGCGTGTGACGGAAAAGTGGTTAGGACTGCACGACTGTCCGTGTTTTATGTTATGTGTTGTGTTTATTATTTTACTTTATGTTAACTGTTTTGTGAAGCGCTTTGTTACAGCTGTCGCTGTTGTGAAAGCGCTGTATAAATCTGCATGTATTGTATTGTATTGTAATGCCATGTGGCATATTATGCACATTTTTTTCCTCTCATCAAAATGGAACAATTTCACTTCAATTTCCAGACAAATGCATTGCAATGCATCACCGTTTTGGTGCAAATTCTTCTCTTTTGTTATGTGACCAATGTCGAGGAAGCATTCCTTCAATATTGTAAATTATTTTCCGTGCGTCTGATGCGTACCGGTAGTCTTATGAAGACAAACTTTGTACCACATTGCCTTCTGTAGTTGTGTTTTTAATTGACTGAGGTCAATTTTGTTTTCCATTAGTTTTGTTAATTGTTCTGTAATGTTACAGCTGCAGCGCTTGTGAAAGACCGACAGAAATAATGATATTTGGTATCGGATTGGATTGAAAGATGCGTCATCTCTTTTTAGTGAGAACATGTTGTGACTGTTGCCCATTTGGATCCTCACCTGGATGGACACTGCCAAATAAGAATACTTGGGTAAATATTGGCATGACAACCGCCTCTGGTAAGTTCTGACACTTTATATACACTTTGATCCTCTCCTCTTTCATCTAGAACTGCTTCAGACAACAAAGTGTATGCAGAAAATTGGTGAAGATTGCACGACTGTCTGTGTCCAATGTGTTGTGTTGTGTTATTTTTGTTATTTTGACTTCAATATGGCGCCGCGAGAGTGGCTGCCTTTCCAGCAGCTCCTATATTTTGTTGTTCTACTTCTTCCTTTCATAACTTTGCTGCTGTGAATTGGGAATTTCTCCATTGCGAGACTAATAAAGGTTTTCTTATCTTATAAAGATGTTTTCCCATTTCCATCAGATGCCTAATCTGATCTGACTGATGTCGACGTCATGCAACTCACTGCAATACTAATGAGCAGAAACCATTTCAACACCATTCGGGTGTTTGAGAATCAGGCCCGCTCATGTGGGTTGGTGTTGGGCTTTAATAAAACACTGTACGTCTTCTCCCAGCTAATCATGACCTAGTTAGACGCCCGCACACACAGACACACAGGAGAAGCCATGAGTCGAGGCTACCCCTCCCACACACTCCCAAACAAGCAGGCACAATATTAAAGTCCAACGCAAACATGAGTGCGCGGAGAACTGCAATCAACACAGCACATTACATATAAACCTGCCGGTATAAATGACAGTGTTCGTGTTCGTTTACAAACCCTCATGTGACCATGGAAACCTTGAGTGTAAAGTCAGTCGAGTCCGATTAAAACCACGGTAAGTCAACTGCATGCATCCAAGATCGCGATAACACTCACCAAAAGCGGCACATCAACAAGAGCAAGTTGTACGTTAGCGGGCATGCAGCGCGGCGCGCTGTGCACCGTGGCAAGTACTCACTGAGGTCTCTGCACTTGATGGTGCTGTAGTTGAAGGAGATACACAGGTAGTCACATGCCTCCCTCAGCTCAGGAATGGAAATGCCGTCAGGGCAGCGGATTATCCCCGATTTGTAGTAATCCTGCCATTTTCAGCGTCGTGCACACAAGTGAATAAGTGAGCAGGGAGGCGCGCGTTCAAACACAGACACACATGGAGGATGGGAAACAAGACGCCATTATTGATGCTGCTGCTTCACTCGCCGAGGCAGCGGGGAGGGAGCGAGAGAATGTGTGTGGGAAATAGATGGGGGGGAGGGAAGAGGGGAGTAGGGGGAGTGAATTGCTGACCGATGAAAAAATCCGGCAGCATCATAGGCACTGAAGGGAGAGTCTGAGGGTGGGAGTATCATGGGGGAGGCGGAGAAAAGCTGCTGTCGTCACACTCCCTGCTCCACTTTCCCACCTCATGTCAGAGCAAAGGCTCGAGGCTACATTGGAAACCATCTCGATGACATTTCCCAATTCACGAGATTTTCTTCTTAAAATACGCCTGTTGCGAAAACAGATGATGCTTGCCCCTTCTTTTTGATCTCCCGCATTAATAGCCATAAAATGATGGTAATTTAACAACTGGTAAGTAACCCTTTTCGAAAAAAATCTATGAAAAAAATTAATGAGTGCAATTTTTTTTCTTCCCCCTCCTGTCACCCATTAATAAATCGCTATGGCAATGGGACTCTTGCACTTATCCTTGGAGACTAGAATAGAAGAGCAACCAGTGTCAATCTGAAAAGTACAGCACTAATATTAGTCATTCTTTGCCGAGAATAAAGAATTTATGCCCTTGAGACATATTTACATGTGTTTCTGCACTATTTGTGTTCAGATATGCATTGCTTAAAGGCTAACAACACCACACCAACACAGATGCTCACTGTTAGCCCCTGTGCCAATGGTGTTGTCCATGCGAACAAGTGAGCCATGATTGGTTGTTACTTGAGCCCTGAGTCATTTTCAGTCAAAAGTAAATGACAAAAGGTGTTTTTTTTTTTAAAGGTGTTCATTGTCCATGAAAAATAAGGACGTTGTGAAATTCATTACAGACAAAATATTCCTTTTTAATTGTATCCCTTGAAAGCTGAATGTCTGCATTTAAAATCCATCTTGGTGGTGTTTCAAGCCAAATAGATGACAACTGTGTTCATGTCCCAATATCTATGCTCTGACTGTAGAAAACGAAGACAATTAAACATTGCACAGTGGAACCTCAATTTACAAACTGAATTGGTTCCATGACCCCATTTGTAAATCAAGGTAAATTTCCCCACTGAAATGAATGGAAATGCAATTAATCCATTCCAAATTGTTTTTATGATTGAGACTCTATATATATACTGTGTATATATATACATATATAGATATATAAAATTATCATGTTAATTGTGAATAATTAATTAGTGATATTTAGCGCATAGTTTTTATTTTTAATCTCTAACTTTATTATTTCTGCAGGTGGGTTGTCTTTTTATAATCTCCCTTTTTATGTGTTGGCTTCCTGTGTTCGAGTTGTTGAGGGTGGGAAACAATGGTCAGTCACAGCCTAAAGCAGACATTGATTGGCTGTCATTATGTTTGGGCTTGTTTAGCCGAAGCTGAGTTGGGCGGGCTTAGTCAGCAGCGTGAGGAGAGGGGAGGTGAACATGGAGGAGCATGTGAGGGTTCTCGACCCAATAAATGGAAAATTTACATTCCATAAAACGCCCTGAGGGCACGATTGATAAAGGGAGAGCGTTGTGCCTAATTTGTAAGGAGTTTGCAGCTCAAGTTTAGCCTCCCACACCAATGCAAAGCACCCAGTCACGAGTGCAGCCACAGCTAACGTTAGCATCGAAAGCGTTAGCAATAGAGCGAGCCATAGCAAAGCTCTTCACCAAACTAAACTCGGGAAGAACACCCAGCATACGAGGTATGAAGTCAGCATAGCTGCGGTGCCCTCTGTACCCTACTAGAAGCGATTGATGTTTATTTCAGCACTTGGGAAAGCGCTATATATATCAGGATGTATTGTATTATTTTGGAATGATGAACAGTGCTAATTTACAGCACTGTGATTAAGGGTCTGGTTTATTTATTTTTATTATCTGAAGCAAGTTCAGTGTTCAGTACTTGTATTGCTCAGGAAAGTGTTCTTACTGTTTTTGATATGTTAACCCAAGCACTCTTTATGGATCCGATGTTCTATTTTATTTTTATTTGGCAATTATTTGGAGATTTACAACAACAAAAAAAAACAACAGTCATATTCCCCCTGGTGGTCTTGGGCATGTATTAACCTACCTCGGCAGAGGCTCTGTCGAACCCCTGAGACTGATTCACCGAACCCCAAGGGTTCGATCGAACCCAGGTTAAGAACCACTGATCTCGAGACTATTTGTGCTCGCTGTTTTCAACCAGTTTGAGCAATTTGACCAATGTTTTTTCTTTTAGTGGTACGGGCAAAATGAGTTAGAGAGCTGGAGCTGCTGAAACAAGCCAGGGCTCTCGAAGCAAAATTGATCAAAGAATTCAAAAAAATATATAGAAATAAAAAACGGACCCATGTGTCAAACTATGTGAAACAGAGGCATATAAATGTCGCACCCTTATGATTTATGTATTTGCATTTAAAATGTCATAAAAGCTCCTGTAAGTGTAATGCAACAGTAGATAATCACTAAATTAATAAAACAGGAAAGGGGAACACGAGTTTGAAAGGGATAATAGAAACAGTGAAAAAAGGACAGCAAGGAAATGCATCCAGAAGACAAAGTGTGAAACTGTCAGGCAGTTCTTACCAAAATTGCTCGAAAGACAGTGGAGCTGATACCATCCGCTACCTCAAATTCTCCTTTTTCGTTGGGCCTCGTGAAATTGTTGTCCCGCCCTGAACCAAACATCCTGAAAACAGATGAAAATATTTGTGACTCTACCCACCTGGACAAACTTTTTGGGTACTCCTCTGTTGACGAACGAAAAACCCACAATGGCCACTTCAATAAGTATAATAATCAAAAAGAACTAATCATTGGCCATTTAACACAGGTCCAGCAAAAGATCCCCAAACAAACATGATCTACCTCGGATAACCGTCCTGTTCCATGAATGACTACCATAGCTTTGAATTCAAGTTTCTCAAGTGTGAGACAGTTCACCTCTTTGTTTTTACCTGCCGAGCATGGTGTTGGGTTGAGCGGTGAAGATGGCCGGATCCACCACAAATCTTGTATTGTCCACAATAAGAGTCACTCGCTCTCCGACTCGCAGACCGCCACGCTGGAACTCTTTACTGCTGAGGTCATACACATAGATCATATCACATGGTCCTTTGCCAAGGGTCTTGGGGTGGTGGTCACCAAGAGCAGTACCAAAGGACCGAGGCGGGTGTCCCGCAAACAGAGCTCCCCCTACGTTTGAACAGGGAAGCGAAACCCGGGGGGGACGTGGACTGGAGGATCTGGAGGATGAGCCGCCGTCACCACGTTCTCGGTCTGAGGGGAAAAGAATGGCACAAGGATTTTGCCAACTTGTTTGTTTTGTGTAATACATTTCCAACAACAAGTATGGTGGGACCTGGAAATAAATTTGGACTTTGAGTTCTTACATCACAACAGATATCTTACGCATATCCTTATCAGGTTTCAGCTAGACTAAAGTAAAGTTGTCAAATTTGACGTATGACATGCATGTGGAGACGTTCGTTCATTCTGCCTCACCGCCTCTGCTGGCTAAGCCTCGAAACTATCAACTGTATCAGCTGTGACTTTGAAAAAAAACATTTTCCCCCACTGACCAAGACCGCTTCAAAGTTCTGACTAGTCAAGAATTAGTTCTTGATACTTCATGATTAAAAAAAAAAATTATGTGTTGAAAAAAAGTTGTGAGAAAGAACTCCCAAATTAGGACTGCAGGGCAAAACAAAAGCGTCATTTTGTGTACCCAGAAGGATAGCTCACATTTCATCTTTCTTGCAGTCCATATGATATGATCCTCACATTGCTGTTCATATTATTGGATGCAACTAAACACTACTCAGAACTGGCCATTTGAGGGCAACCAGAACGACAATGTGACCCATGATGAAAATGAGCTTGACTGCGTTAAAAAGAAAAATGGGATGCGTACTAAATAAAGCTCCTGTCCTGGCTAATCAATATAATGTGAAAGTGAGCTGTGTTTTGTCTTCAGCCCTTTTACGCCGCATACTGAAGCTCAGATTTTTTCTGACTAAATTCTTACTTACCGGTATTTGTTTAAAGATACAATGGAATGGGATCTTGGAAAAAAATAATTACATACCAAACCGCAATTGCAATATTGAAGGTGAAAAAAAATGGCATTTGGATAATTTTTCTAAATCATTCAGCCCAAATACACAAGAAGCATAATCAGGGTGTATCACGGCGTGTTGAACTGCACTACTTGATTGAAATGCGGATTTTAAAATCGAGCTCTTCTTTCTGATCTCCTCACCATGCTGCCGAGTGGGCGACGTTACATTCCGGATGCAGGGCGTCAGCTGGCTCTCTCCTCTCTCGTGTGACGAATCACGAGAACGGTCACTGGAGCGCCGTCGCTGCTGCTCCCAGTAGTATTCACTTCCTCCCCTCACCCCGCCGCTGGCGTCACTGGCGGCAGCAGCCCCGTACAGACTCATGGTCCCGGCCCACCTCTGCTGATGCTGCTCCTCGCAGTCCAACACTGACACACCACACTGACTGTTACGAAGAAAGCAAAACATGCAGATCTAAACAGAGGTCCATTTTTGAAAGTGTTGTGTGGCCATGATGGTCTGCCTGCACTTCGTCTGGCCAATCATGGAGCGCTCCTGCTTCTCCTGCCTACCTGGTGTCACATCTGATAACATTTAACACTGAGGTGGAGAAGGTACACTGGGGTGGTGAGGATGATTATTGCATCGTTGGCATGAAAATTAACGCTGAGGCAAATCTTTTTTTGGTCTTTTTTTCGTCACTCTATAGTTGCCCAGCTTCACATATGACTGGCATGCTGGAACTTTTGTCGTTTGAGTTTTGGGCTCAACATTTAACAATTTTAAACGCAATTGAAAATTATGCATACATCCAGTACTGCACCAAAGTCTTGGGCCGCCCAAAGACTTGTTGTTTTAGCAATGTTATCAGGAACACATACATGTGTGGACAAAATTGTCGGGGCCCCACTCTAAATGAAACAACAACAATTAAAATAATGATAAAACAATAATAATGAATTCATCATTATCATCATAAATAAATATATAACTTAAAAGTGATCGTAAAAAATTAGAGCTGTCAAACGATCAAAATATTTAATCGCAAATGTCATAATTAACTCTAATTAACTCAAAATTAATCGGGATTACTCACATTTTTTATCATTTCTGAATTTATATTATATTTATATTTTGTTCTATTTTTGTTCTCTATTTTTTTCCTGTTTTAATGCTCTCAACAACATGAAATCATGGATCCGTTTTCTATGTGCAAAATGCAAAAATTTACCGAAACAACGATTTTCAATTTTACATGAACATTTTTCACTTGGAGCAGTTATTCACACACAATCTCTCACACAATATTACTGTCTATCAACAACAGTGAAAAAATATTTTGCCACACAACAGCTCCTTTAAGAAGCTCTTTTTAGGAATCAAAACAGAGCAATATACAATTATTAAGTCCACATCTAAGGTAAACTAGTACTCAGCCTATAGTGGATTTAAGCCATGGTTGCATACAGTAATCCCTCATTTATCGCGGTATATGGGGACCAAAACCACCCGCAATAAACGAAAATCCGCGAAGTAGCGTCCAATTAACATAAACAGTTTAAAAAAAAAAAGGTTTTTGTTTTTTTTAGTCTGCAAACGGTCCGCGAGAAGCTGCAAAACAACAGCGAGTCACATAGAGCAACATATACAGTACTGCACTCCATGTACATGTTTTAAAAAATGTTTTTTTTTAATATGTTTGAAAAAATCCGCGATGCACTGAACCCGCGATAAACGAACCGCGAAGTAGCGAGGGATCACTGTATTTCGTTTTTCTCAAGTTTGCTTTGAACACAGCAGTCAGGCTATGTTCTTACACATTAATAGTCTTGAAATGTCATTTTATCCTGTACAGATACAAGGCACCCAGTGAAGAGCAAAGCGCCCCCACAATGTAACAGAGCCTCATCAATGTTTCATAGTAGGCATAGTGTTCTTTTCTTGGCATGCTTCATTTTTGAGTCTGTGAACACAGAGTTGACGTGCCTTGCTGGAAAGATGCAGTTTTGCCTCATCTGTCCGTAGGCCATCTCTCAGAAGCTTGGTGGCTTGTCAACATGCAGTTAGGCTTTTTTTTTTGTTTTTGTTTCATGATTTTATTTTCAACAGCTGGGTCCTCCTTGGTCATCTCCCATGAGTCTACTTTGGCTCAAATAATGATGGATGGTGCAATCTAACACTGACCTTTGAGCTCCCCTTTCATTTCCATGTAAGTTGCTCTGGGCTCTTTTGTTAACATCTTATCTGTCTCTTCCATTAGTCACCCATTTCCCTGCTATGGCCATGTGCAGGGAGGTTGGTACAGTCCAGTGGATCTCAAATTTCTGAATAATACAGGGTGACCCAAAACAAACGGGCCCCAACTCTAATTAGGCCCCGTTTCTTAGTGTTTTGTCCAAATGAAATGAAACTTTGGCCATAACTAGTTTATTATATTCAAAACATCACATCAAAACACTAGGGTCTTTGGCCTTTTTTTCTCCGTTCTACAGCATGTTCTAGATGGCCTTCATTTAGCTCCGTGCATTTCTTGAGGCGCAGCACGAAGTTGTCCATGACGTTCTTACAGACTGAATTGGTAATGGCTCTATAAGAACATCAAGCTGCTTGGAGACAGTCTTGTAGCCTTTACCTTTAGTGCATGTGTCTATATTTCCTTTCTAATCGCCTGAGACGATTCACTCCCTCGCATTCTTGAGTCCATTTTCAGTTTCGTACAAACCATGTCACCAAACCTCAGAGTAACGATTTGTCACAGTTGTATTGATGATTGGTGACTCGTAACGTACCGTATTTTCCACACTAAAAGGCCCACTGGATTATGAGGCGCACCTTCAATGAATGGCCTATTTTGTCCTTTTTCTTCCTATATTGGACACACCGCACTATAAGACGCAATCTACTATGCGTCCACTAGATGGAGCTACGCTCGAGGAAATGCCAACAGAACTGTAGCAACGCCACTCGAGTGAAGCGCGCCTCAGCAGTCCATAGTCCGCTGCTCTCTGCTGTGCACGCATGAGCGTACGTGGTTCAACCAATCAGTGCCGACGCAACCGACATCATAGATCAAAGAAGCTTTGAAAACAAACGACAACAGCTTAGCTGTTGAGTGGCACTGTTACAGAACGATCAAATGTCAGTCAAACTTATTTAATAAAGCAGGACACAGTTCATTTAACCAACAGCAAGTTACAACATTGACTCGTTAACATTGAACTCTCTTGCCGCTGCTCTATTTCCGTGTTCAACTGCGTAACCCGATCGCCTTAAGTTTGAACTCTGTGTTGTAAATTTCTCCAGTGTGGGACAAATAAAGGATATCTTATCGTAAGCATGTCTCTAAAGGAGCCATTTTGGGGTCGACATATCACCGTAATAACCATATACAAGGTGCATCGGATTTTAAGGCGCGCTGTGAGCTTTTAAGAAAATGGAAGGCTTTCAGGTGCGCCTTTTAGTGCGGAAAATACGGTAATACAGAAAAAAACAATTATTATCGGCACCTAAATTCAGATTCAGGGCAAAACATAATGTCTTCATTTCATCACTAATGCCCCAACTGCATCAGCGGAAGTTGTTAGCGGTCAGAAGTGTGGAATTGCAGCTTGCAATCAGAGCTGGTGCGCTATATCTTTTATCATTATTCTCAGTCAGAGTTTGTTTCATGTACAGTTCACCGAGGGCACAGAAAGAATGGCAATCTGGATTGCCGGGAGAAGCATTTCAAAAAAGTACACTTGAGCTACGATGATTAACATGCTGCAAAAGTGCGTCCCTTGCCTCCGCATCAGGTCTTTATACTAAGGTAGGCAGTGATTTGCTTTTTACAAACCCAGACACTTTTGCATCTACTTTATTTTTCAATTTCGTTCATCATAGGGGCCGTTCTGAGTATTGCTTATCAGGGCATGTGTGTGTAAGTGCGTCCGTATGCACGCATGTGGGTTAACGGGTCAATCACGGAGGTTGGTTGATCGAAAAGTATACAGCTGTATATTCGGTCAAATAAAGTAGGGCACCTCTGGTCTACAACATGCGGAGTGATGCATTTCTGGGATTGCATTGTGATTGTTTTTTGTTTTGTTTTTTAGGTGAGGAATTTCTCTTGACTTTGATCACGATGTAGAGTATTATTGGGACAGTCCCTCCCACTAGAGGTAAAATCGGGTCGGGTCTTAAAATGTCAATCATTGCTTCGGGTTCGGGTCAGGCTTCTCTCTCGCTGACCTTTTTTTTTTTTTTTTCGAGGCTGTCAATCGTTTTGGCCATGAGAGACCGTGGTTCGCAAAAAAAAAAACAGAAGTCGCCTCATCACAACACACTTACCTTTAGTGCATGTGTCAATATTTCCTTTCTAATCTCCTGAGACGATTCACTCCTTCGCATTCTTTAGTCCATTTTCAGTTGTGGACTAAACTGTACTAAACTGTACTTCTGTACTAAACTCTTGCAATGACAATTCAAAGAACTCCTTCCTGTCTCTGTCTATGATCCACCCATCATTATTCTTTTTTGTCTCTCTGCTTCTCTCTCTTATAGTGCCGCGCTAGATTCTTAAGGACGTACTGCTGCGGTGGTTTACGGCCCAATTTTCAACCCGTCAAAATGACGGACGGCCTTAAATTTTCCCCGTCCACTCCCCGTCAATGATAGAAAATTGTCGGTTCATGTAACCTCTTCAGAAACAGAAATATAAAAGATGTAAATGTTTATACAGTCTTGTTTAACTTACATTTCGTTCCAAAAGACAGGCTTTGTGCTCAGAAATCACCCCTCCTCCTCCCAAATAAAATATGAAATGTCGGGTTTGCTTCGGGCTTGGACCTGCAAATCAAGCTAAGTGATCGGGCTCGGGCCAGGTCGGGCTTAAATACCCTCGGGCCGGTTCGGGTCGGGCTCGATTTTTTAGGACCGATCTTAGCTCTACCTCCCACACCCTCCAGCCCGCCCTGGGTAGCTCCTTCAGCCAGAGACTGTTACACCCGCGCTGCAAGAAGGAGAGGTACCGCCGCTCGTTCCTACAGACTGCTGAATAAAAATAAAATTACGTGAAAAACAATTGTAAATAGCACAGCCATCTTATCTATATTTATATTGCACTTAATTGAACTGTGTACATTGAAACTGAAATATTTATTTTTGTGAATGCAAACACTTTGTTTTTCTTCTTTCTACCCCCCAATATTGCTGCTGTAGACTGTAAATTTCCCCAGTGTGGGACAAATAAAGGATATCTTATCTTATTGACAAGTCCTATGTCAACAGCATTTTCTAATTACCGGTACCTTAAAACAATGTAAAACATATTTTGTATAAACAAAACCCTAGTTTGATGTTCTATTCTAGAAAGAGTTCTGGTGTGTACATATTTTGCTGAAATATTGCTTCAAATTATTTTGGAAGCTGGATTTTAAAAAAACAACACAACAATCAATGCTGACATGAGGATTGTTGAGAATAAAATGACCTTCCTATTCACAAAGAAAGCGTTGTATAGCAGGGTCAACCAGCCTTTTGTTCTGTCTTTCTGGGACACTTGAAGGTCTGGCCTCATATGAACTTGGTGGGATAATTCTGACTTCCAAGCATCCATCTCAATGCAGCATTAATTGAACACATCAAAAAGAACTACAAACAACTCAATGTAAAATGTGAATGTGATTATGGATGATTATTCCATGTGTAAATACAGTATGTAATCATTTATAGGGATAGAGATCATATTTGACGAATTAATTAGTGATTGTGAGAATGCCGTCGGTTGTGTGGAGTTGATGCAAAATGTACGACAGCACATGTACCGTCGATTGAGTCTCCAGTGCTGTCTAACAACATCAGATTTAGGAAATGGAGCTGTATCCACGCAGACCTCCACCATAATACAACTCCTGCTGAATCCATCCAACCATCCATTTTCCGATCCGTTTTATCCTCACAAGGATCACGAGGGGTGCTGGAGCCTATCCCAGCTGTCTTCGGCCAGTAGGCGGGGGACACCCTGAACCGGTTGCCACCCAATCGCAGGTCACACAGAGACGAACTACCATCCGCGCTCGCACTCACACCTAGGGACAATTTAGAATGTTCAATCAACCTGCCATGCATGTTTTTGGAATGTGGGAGGAAACCGGAGTACCTGGAGAAAACCCGCACAGGCACGGGGAGAGCAACTCCACACAGGGAGGCCGGAGCCGGGATCAAACCCACGACATCTGCACTGTGAGGTCGATGCGCTAACCACTGGACCACAAGGCCGCCCCTCTTGCTGTATATTTTCAAATGAGCATAACCAATAGTAGACTCTATTGGTAATTTCCTCCAAATGGATACAAAAATCTACTCAAATGCATGATTTTATCAAAATGCCTCAATTTGAATAGCTCAATTTTCATCTCATCTGTTAAAACGATATCTATTTAAATAGATGTTTTCTCTTGTAAGTATGTCTTTCCAGTATTTGCTAGATAAGAAATCGATACAGCACATGTGTCAAATTATGTGAGTCAGAGAGCAGGTGACTCATTTGCGCATCATGTCTCTCAAGGAAATCCAAACAGTGCAGCCCATGATACAGCATAGTGAGTTAACAATGACATTCGTGTGACATTGAAATCATCATCTTGTGTTCAAATCTTGTGTTTTCTGGTACACAAATAGACGTTTGATTGGCTCCTGATTAGTAACGCATGGGATATAATGTCGTAGGTACACTTATTACAGTATATTTGTGAAATCATACAGACATAATCCCAATAAGGAGGGGAAATAACACATTAGGAAGAATGACTAGTGTATGTTTATATATATTCATAAATACAGATTGGGGGAAAAAGGTCTTTGAAGCAAAACTGCAATGTCCTTGAAGAAAGGGGTCGCAACATCAGATTATGGCTAAACAGGTAACATTTTACAGACGAGACAACCTCCTGTGTTCAAACAGAAAATGCAATCTCTACCCTCGGCAGGTTGACGTGGAATCTCAGAGGAGATTGTAGTTGCTGGCCGAAATTGGATAATCAAAATAAAAGCAGCCAAACTGGCAGACAGCCAAGCAGACAGACCAGTATGGTGAGGGGAACAAAGGAACTGAGGATGCAATCTAAATATTTCATTCAGAGAAAGCTGTTTCTGTCGTCTTCTCACAAAAAAAAAAATGCACGTGGCGCAGGAAAGGTTTCACGAATAGTCCAGTTGCTCTTAAAAAGCTTCCTATTTGAGAGCAGTCAGTCCCTTTTTGTTTTAACCCAGTTCAACCTAATCTTGCTGACTAGGTCAATGGCCCTGAGCCACGTGGCTGTACGGATGTAAAGGGTAAGCTTCACAATACCACAGACGATTTAACTATGACAATGGTTCATGGTGTCATGGCTATTTATTAAAAGCAAGAGGTGAAAAACTCAGGGGGTGAGGGTCCTTATTTTAATTAAGAATTATTTAGCGGCTGCTGACACAGACAGAGAGAAAAAAAGCAGTAGCACCCAGCAATAGATTGGAAAGGAGGGCATGTAGTTGAAGAAAACAGCGCTCACTACAAAGAAGAACAAGATTTGTCTGACTGCATTAAATTTGTAGTGATAACCATCTCTCAAGGGGTAAGACAGTCAGACAATGCAGCAGTGCGTGTCTTGTCCCTCTGGAACAAAACCGATACAATTAAAAAAAAAAAACAAGCGACAAAAGCATAAGACGAAGCAAACTACTCACGAAGTCCATGACAAAGCTAAAAGCAAGCAGACCTACCGGTGCCGATCAGCAGGCCAAGCGTAGACAAAGCAGCAAGGGATGAGACACGGGATGACAGCGGCACAAAAGCCTTGCGCTCCTCTGAACGAAGCGGGCTTGCCGTCAGTTTCAGCATCCTCGCTCATTACTTTCCAACTTCATCGGCATCGTTTCACAAACTCGACTTGGAAGCGCTCGTGCAAAACCCACCGCCGCGTCCCACACCTTCGAACGAGTCTACATCAAGAAAATGGATAACGTGCGAGTGATTCACAGCCTCAGAAGAGAGCTTAAACTGTTCATGGCCGCGTGCAAGACTGAATCGGGGCGATGCTGCCTTCAGGTGCCGCTCGTAAACGCCCCCTTCTCCAAGCGCGAGAAGGCCCATCACACCCGAGCACCGCCGCTTATAGGTAAAATTGGGAACTGATCAATAGTATTGCTTGGTTTAAAAAAAATATCCATCCACTGATGTCTACGGGCAGTAGGCGGGGTTACATTCTGAACTGGTTGTCAGCTAATCGCAGTGCACATAAACAAACAACCACCAGCGCTCACACTCACACTGAAGAACAATTTGGAGTCCAATCAACCTGCCATGCATGTTTTTGCAAGATGAGAGGAAACCAGAGTACCCGGAGAAAGCTCATGCAAGCACGGGAGAACATGCAAACTGCAAACAGGAAAGCAGGAGCCGGAATCGAACCCTACACCTCTGCACTGTGAGGCGGACGTGCGTGGGTTTTCTCCGGGTACTCCGGTTTCCTCCCACTTTCCAAAACATGCATGGCAGGCTGATTGAACACTCTAGATCAGGGGTGTCAAACTGAGGTCCTGGAGGGCCGCTGTCCTGCATGTTTTCCAAGTCTCCCTGTTGCAACACACCTGATTCAAATGATCAGATCATCAGCAAGCTCTGCGGAAGCCTGATATTGAACCTGTTCATTTCGATCAGCTGTGTTGCAACAGGGTGACTTGGAAAACGTGCAGGACAGCGGCCCTCCAGGACCTCAGTTTTACACCCCTGCTCTAGATTGTCCCTAGGTGTGAGTGTTAGCGCAGATGGTTGTTCGTCTCTGTGTGCCCTGCAATTGACTGGCAACCGGTTCAGGGTGTCCCCCACCTACTGCCCAAAGACAGCTGGGATAGGCTCCACCAGCACGCCCGCAATCCTTGTGAGGATAAGCGGATCAGAAAATGGATGCATGGATAATAGTAGCTTGACTTTGTATAAAATCACTTTGTATATGAAGCATTTAGGACCGAGTTCACAGTGTTAATATCCATCCATCCATTTTCTCATTTGCTTATCCTCACAAGTGTCGCAGACTCGCAGGCATGGTGGAGCCTATCCCAGCTGTCTTCGAGTAGTAGGCGGGATACACCCTGAACTGGTTGAACTGAACTAATCGCAGGGCACACATAGACGAACTACCACCCACCCTCACAATCACACCTATGGACAATTTATTGTGTTCCATTAACCTGCCATCCATGTTTTGGGAGTGTGGGAGAAAACCCGAGTACCCAGAGAAACCCACACATGCAGGCACGGCAGGGAGAACATGCAAACTCCACACAGGAAGGCCGGAATTGAACCCGACACCTCTGCACTGTGATCCAGAGGTGCTATTCAGTCTACTACATTTGTAAATGGTGGAAACAAAAGCGCAAGGCTGATGACCCCCCCGCCCCCTCTCTCTCTCTCTCTATACTGTGTGTGTGTGTGTGTATATATACACACACACACACACACACACACACACATACACACATATCATCAGTAGGATTTATTTAACGGTAGTTTGCAGCTGAAATAATATCCACGAGGAGATGTAAGAGCGTAACAATTTGTCTGGCTCTAATCTCTGAAGACAATACCGTCTCTACGTATTTCCGCTTCATCGTTTAAACTCTTTTCAGAGGTTGCAACAATTTTGGTGAGCAGGTAAACCTTAACTGCTCGGACATCTTAAATTGTGAACGTTATCTTGGGTAAAACGTCAAATTTTCTTTACCTTCCCGTGTGAATCCCAGAACTGAAGTTTCATTCCGGGCCAGAAACTAACAATTTGTCCTCTGCTCAATAAACAAAAGTAATTCTTCTTTCATTACACACTTTTAAGACAGACAGCAAGGAGCTGTTTGCAGTTGCTTGTGGCTTGTTTGTTGTGGTTGCTTGCAGCTGACTTCTCGCGAGACACAGCCGACGAATCATGATTTAAGACGTCATCTGATGTACTATTTCGCTCCCGCCCCTTTTTTTCTGTTGCGCTCTAACGAACAAAATAAAAGATTGTACTGTAATTCAATTCTTCCGTAGCTATAAAACAAAAATCCACCAAGCGCATACTACACGATACAATAAAACATAGATACTTTACAATTATAAAACAATAAATACGTACACAGCAGCACAAGTCATTATGCTGAAACGAAAGATTAGATTTATGTTGACATCAATCTCCGAGTGAAATAATCAGTATTATAGTACAGTATATCATAACAAGTGCAATGAAAATACGTGCATATAATCTTATTGATAATATAACATTGTTGGTCCAACTCTTCGTCTTTCCCATCCGCAAATAAATAGATTTAAAAAACAGAAGAATAAAGTGCCTACTCGAGTCTTTGCCCGCCATTGTACAAATACACATTTCTTAAATAACAATTTAATAAATACAACTACAAATTAACATGAGAATATACATTTCGAAAAATAACATCTTCTAGAAAAAAGAAGGAATAGAGTAGAAAAACAAACAGGAATTGTTGCAGTACATGTCCGATAGGCTATAGTCATGTGAAACCCTCGGGCTCACGTTGTGTGGAGTTAAGTAGATTCTCAAATATTTTTAAGGCTTCCTGGAGTTCCTCTGTTGTCAAGCCGCTCAGTTCTGGCTGCTCGTCGGGAAACAATCTCCTCCTCGCCCGACCCACCTCCCATCGACTGTGGCCCGGGGCGGTGTGGATGCCCCTGAGCCTCAACTGCAGCCAGTCGCGGCGCTCCTGCACCTGTCTGCGTTCCCCGAGGTTGTGCATGAGCTGCACCTCACTCACTGTCCGTTTACTAGACAACATATGTGTTGTATTTTTAGTACTGATCGTACATTTAGAAAGAATGGCAGTTTTAAAGCAACTCTCCGTTTGATTTTTTACACCGTATGAGGGGTTTTACCTGAGAGGGCGCCCCCCTGTCACAATGAAGAGGTGCAAAATGCACAGAGACATAAAGAGGACTTGACATTGAAAACTTCTCATGATGAACTCACTTGATGACCTGTGAAAAAGATAATGTCACAAATCAACATACATCAATTCCAATTTACTGTATTAGAAAACATGTTTTTGTTTCTTAAATATTGAGGGTGACTCACTATGTAGTTCTAAAATATATTTATGGGTGCAAAGTTGACATGTCTATTGTGAATCCCGGTTTATTAGACAGAATTAGTTCAACATACCTGCTGTGGCCTATCCTGAGTCTTAAATGTATTAATCAAGTACCATCATAGTTCAATTGTACTTGGTTTGATGGCGTCTATCAATGATGATATAAGCACTGCACTGGAGTTCCTTTTATAGCCAGTTGGGCCAGCCATTGATGACTTGCCGTCATTAGCGCTGATGATGTCACACCACTGGTGGTGGCTGGAGAGGAATGACAACACCTCCTTTTCGCTTTGGGCTTTTACCATCCTCATACCAAACCAAAATACCTACACATACACACCCACACCCACACATCAAAGATACCAACTCTTTGGGACCAAAATTCCAATCCTTCATAGAAATTCATGCATTTCACAGTCAAACATCCAATGGAGTCCTTCAGAAAAGACAATGAGTGGTGTTTTTCATGGCGCAAAGTATGAATGCATTTTTTTGTCATCAAACAAAACCTTAAAGAAACTTCAGCACTAATGTTGAAAGTGCTTCCTTTTCTTCCACGTGGACTTGCCATTTCAATTTGTTCACACCTGACCTTTTTATCTGACTCTTAACCTTCCACACAACAATAGTTGCCACATGTGGATGGATTTATTACTGCCTCTGACCATTAGCAAGTCTCCTTGGTTACATTGAGTCCTTACTCAAGAATTAACATTGTTTGAAGAGTTTGCGTCCCAAAAAGGAGCTTTTACACTGATCTGACGTCAGAGGAAAATGTCCTGAATGAAAGAGTATGTAGATGTTTGCTGGTGGCGTCAGTGGGTATTCCTGTGGATCGTCACTCTCTTTATTCGTATTTATTGTGTGTGTGTGTGTGTGTGTGTGTGTGTGTGTGTGTGTGTGTGTGTGTGTGTGTGTGTGTGTGTGTGTGAAGGTGCGGGGTGGGGGGGGGGGGGGGGACAGACATATTGTGGAACCAATTGAGATACTTTCAGCTCTCGTTGAAAAGTACAAATATTGTAAGTTATTTTCACATTTACCTCAAATCCATCATATTCTCAATTCCAATTTATTGACAACACAGATTTGACCAACAGTTATGTTCAAATTATCATCATGCTGTACAGGTATTACAAATGCAAATTGCAAATTTCCCCAGTGTGGGACACATAAAAGTTTTCTTATCTTACCATCATTCCCTCGCCAAATAACATTAAAGTTATTTTTATTTTTATTTGTTGAATAACAGAAGTTATGTTGAGATGTCTATGATAAATAGTTAAATAAATGCTGTGAATATAGGATCCTGCTGTCGTTTTAAATAACCGCTGTGTCTTTAAGCTGCAAAATAATTTCTTTTGTCATTTCAAGCTAAAAGATATCAAATAAATAATCACTCCAAATCTGGCCAGGGAATGAGAAGTCTTGGTCTTAACTTTATAAACTCTGTGTGTACAAATACGTGGCAATAAATTCCCAGTCCGATCAACGTTGCCATGGTAGAACGGAGAAACAATTCCACAGCCGTCAATGTCGTTGCTGTTTGTTGTATGTGTTAGAATTAGAAATTCAATGGTGAATCTAAAGATAGCTGCACAAGTCAGTGTGTAATTTTCATTCAGGGTATGAACGAAACATTACAAACCACGGTAAATCGTACATTTTATTTGCTGCTTTTTTTGCAGGGGGATAAGACAAAATAAGATAAGATAAGAAAACCTTTATTTGTCTCACAATGGAGAAATTCGCAATTTACAGCAGCAAAATTTGGAGGGGGGTGAGTGGCTCCGTTTTATTTACCAACTTGAGTATCTGTCACTTAGGGTTTTGTGCTAAACTGTCTTACTGCCCTCAGTTTTCAGCAAGCATCTCAAGGATGACAGATGTATATATAAAATTTAAAAAAAAATGAGGGAAGCCCCCCCACAATTTTGCTCATATACGTATATAAGGTAACCACCAGGGTATGGGTTTTCTAAATTTAGTTGGAGCTGTGAATGGCAATGCCATGAGACAAAGGCGCTCTTGACACGTGACCCCTATATCTGTTTTTTTTAGATTGTATCAATCATAATAAGAGGATCTTTCAATTAATTGGTGAATTGGAAAATGAAAGATCCCATTTTGTTCATCATTCTGGCACACAAATATGAGGAAAACTGTACTGGTAATTGAAGAAATTCAGCTCGGAGAGGGTGGCTGGAGCATATAGAAACAAATTATATATTCTTGTTGATGGTGTTTTCAAACATTGACCAAGTGAGTTTCTTACATTTAAAGTTTTTTTTGAAAGTCTTTTTGACATGTGTGTATGGCTGGTTGCTTTGATTAATTTAAGGTTCCACCAGTGCTTTATTCACGCGTCTTGATTTTGCTATAAAGTGAGTGGTCAATGATTAAAGTGTTTATATAGCAACCTTTCAAGGTTTATGGTGAACGTGGGGCCTTGAAAAGAGGTTGACCTCCGTTTGCTTTCCTGTGATATTATTACAGACCGCAGTGTCGGCCTGTCTGCATGACACACGCTAAACATTTTGACCCCTAGCCTGAGCTTGGGATTCAGAACTTTGCCGCTCTCATTACCTCATGCTGCCTCAATGAGTGGTATGTAGAAGCAACAAGGTGCGTGGGAATTTAACATGGGTCGTCACAGTCAGGGAGGTGGGGGATATCCCACAGCGGCACAAAAACGGCAACTCTACCAGGAGGGCAACAGACACAAATGGGGCTTGGTAAACACAATTATTTACCATTTAATCGCTAACATCTTGGGACATCACCATCAACCTAGCGTTCACAGCTATCCAAGTCAAGTGCATCATTTAGCCAGTAGTGGAGTAGGCTCTGGGCAGCTGCTCCGAAGTATGATAGGCAGAGTAATATTTGCATACATAATTCAAATAGAACTAGAATTTTTGTCAGACAATTTTATAATTATATCATGACTTCATTCAGGACTAATGCAAACCAGTCAGAACATAATGAAACCTACAGCAAAAAAAGAAAGCAAGATGAAAAACGAAATGCCAATTTACAATTTGCCTAACACAGATTAAAATGTTTGGACATTTGACCGAAAAGGGCTCAGCAACAAGTTTATGAAGTTAGGATAGTTTTGGGCTGCAACTATGCAGGAAAGTACTGTATAGTTGTACATAAATAGGGGAACTTTTATTTTAGGTGATGGCTTTGACTTTTACAGCAGATGACAAGATGTTCTTGGACGAGTGTCAGGGAAAATCAATAACACTGAACAGATGCTGCCCATCTCGAGTAAGTCAATTGGAAGGAATGTGTAGTTGCACTCATGTCTTATTGATGATTGAGTGTGTGCACTGCTCAGAGAATCAATTCCAGATGTTTACCGGTACCAATATGTAAATACAGTAGTTTAAACATTACATTATTGTACATATACACAATTGTCTTTGTAGTATATTTTGTTTTTACATTTTACACAGCGTCCCAACTTCAGTGGAATTGAGGTTTGTGAAAGAAGCTTCTACTTTTCACTTCAGGTTAGGAACCACATGCTCTCAATGTCTTTCCTTCCCCTTCTGGATGATGGTGATTTGCTCTACATTAGAGGGTGACATGATGGTAGGTGGTCTGCTCATTTTAAATGTTAGTCATTGTACATTCCATTGCCATGATGATGATCTGACCTATTGATGACTTACTGACTTGATTTTCTTAGCATGACTAGAGTAACTCAACTGCAATGGGGGAAAATTGGTCACATTTTCATATCTGTATACCTAATTCGAGTCTGCATTATTATTTCTCTTTTTCTCTCTGACACACTAATAGAAATCCTTAAACTGTGAATGGTACTAGGTACATTAGCGAACAGCATACTATAAGTCAATATGCATTTTCAACACATCACAATTTATAAAAATGTACTGCATGCATCTCTCACAAGATATTAAAACTGACAATCAGTGCAGTGAGTGACTCTTGTGAATGGCAGGATTTACCATTCAAGGTGAAGGGTCACATTTAATGGTGAGTGAGCTCATGTGCATCACAGGCTGCAGGGGGTTTAATCACTCCTACTTTTCCTGGAACTGCACTGTCTCCTCCTTCCTCCAAAGGCAGCCCCCTGTTGTTTCACTTGACACCAGACACCATATAAGACCATCGCCACAGGCTAAAAACCTCATCTTGGCCGGCACATAGTTTTGGAATTTACAGTAGACTGATTTTTTTAATTGTAATTCTTTTGATTTAGAATTTTCTTTCAAACATCAACTCATTTTTAAAAATCCATTCTTGAGAGGAGAATGTGTCACGGTTGAAATACACAATTAATCAAGTACACATTTGAGTATTTGCAATGAATCTCCTGTTAAATTCCAGCATTTAATAGGAAAGTCTTCCCAGTGTTCCCAAGCAAACACACAGTTGGTTAAGTCATTCACTATGTATTTAAGTACATACCTGTACCTCGGGGTGTATATGAACAAGAGATGCAGTTGGACCACACCTTTCTGTTATGATTTTTGCCATCATCCTTTTTCACTATCTCATCCACTGTTCCATCCTAATTAGCACTATGCTCCAACATGACCGTCAAAGGCTACTTTTGACAAATTGTTTAATGTACTTACATTGTGGCCAATTACAAACAAAAACTGCATACTTAAGAGAGAGAGAGTCAGATAGAATGAAAGAGAGAGAGAGAGAGCGAGAGAGAGATGCATGTGAGGGGCCCATCACTAACCTACCGGCCTGTATTGTCTTTGGTATGCCATTCCTACATTCTTGAAATGCACAAGACGGGCAACCAAAAAAACCAAAACCCATACACAAACAAAGCACAACACTCTTTTGAGCTTGGCCTATCCAGTACTTACATTGAAGAATGTCTTTGCGACACTGTCTTCAATGTCTCTCTCCAAATATTGTCTCTCTTGACTTGACTCTTTGTCACTCGTTCCTGTCAAAGCCACCAACTGCCCAATTCTCAACTACGCAAGCCGACAGTTGCCTTCGTTCGGCTCACAAATCAAGCCTGAGAAGTGACACCAGACACACTGCAATGAATACACCTGATGTCAGTGGCCACTGGCGGAATGTTCGCCATGGGAGGCGCTATTAATAAATAAACAAATAAACACACACACACACACACACGCACGGACGCACACACATAAATCTCTCCGAATTCTACACCCAAAATCCCACAATGAAAATGTGCATTTTTTTTTTGGAGGGGGGTGGGGGGAGGTCAAATTTTGTTTCAAGGCAATCCTGAAGGCAGGTTCTTGCACACCAATCTCCAAACAGTTCATCCAACCACACAAACATGCCTTTTGGTCCCTGATTTGTGATGGGAACACAGCAACGGAACAGAGAAGTGTCTTCCCCAAGCAGTTCTCACAAAGTTGGAAGTATACAATCTTCGAAGAAATCTTGGTACATTAGGATGAAGACGCGTGGGGGGAACACAGAGCCTTGTCCAAGTCCTACTTTGATGAATAAATGACACTCAACACTTTTATCTAGCTCGTGATACGATAAACTTTAACAGTGGTGCAACCCTCTGGTAACTGTCCAACTAGTCCCAAATACCTTCCCATCTTTGCATGGATATGGTCTTCATGTTGACATCTGGCACTTTCAACAAGCCGCTGTACTTAATAATTTGTGAGTCATTTGGGTTTTTTTTCTTTTATGATACAAGTTAGTCAACAAAGCTCTTAGACAGGGTGTCAAACCCGATTTTATTTGCGGGTCACATCGTCGGTATGATTTCTTTCAGAGGGCTTTTATGATTGTGAACATAAATGTATGATCGCCTCATATTTCCTACACACAACAAATTGATGAAAATAACGTTTTTAAATCAGACAACAGTTTTTCAATTGTTATTTCAATTATTTTAGACGGGCTGGAAACAAAAAATGCTTGCAATATCTCAATGTTTTTTTTAAAGTGATGAGAATGTGCTATTTTGGCCTTGAGCAAGAAACATTAAGCTGATACACATAATTTCATTTTGCTGCCAACGTAAAATGAAATTGCTGGCCTGATTTGGCCCCCAGGCCTTCAGTTTGTCACTGTGCTAATCCAGCTTTACTCACTGTAATGAAAAAAAATTGGAAACTGTTTCTCATTGACAAACATGAGATGGTGTCTCAATGATGCATAAAGTATTTACAAACCTAGTTCACATCCAAAGGAGCCAAATGTAAGAAAACAGGTGTTTTCCCTCTCCTCCTAGAAACCTTTCTACAAAAAAAAAGTGGGAATCATGTCCATTCAACAACAACATATGAGGAAAAGATTAGCGATGCACAGTGTCTCTTCCCCCTCTAATCGCAGAAGCATTTGATGCTGTTGAGGTTAGGAGTTCTTCCACAGGAATCTCAGCAAACAGAACCCTTATTTGCAAACTTGGTAAATTCTCTTCAATTTAGATGTGATGGGATGATGGTTTACTTCTGTGACAGATTATGATTGTGAATGTGAAAGGTTGTTTGTCTGTGTGTGCCCTGCGATTGGCTAGCAACCTGTTCAGGCTGTACTGTGCCTGCCCCCCAAAGGCGTCTGGGATAGGCTGCTCCAGCAAGCCTGTGACCCTTGAAGTTCCAATAATGGATGGATGTATTAACAATGCACATAACTGCCACCGGACGTGACCGCTTGAAATTACAACCAATGGTAGAAATAATGCTAGTGTCCACATTTCCACTTAAAAAACATATAGCAAGACAAGTAATACCGCATACTGTTCGTAAAAACAATTTATTCTGAACTGGAAATAGGTAGCAAACGGTTCTATTACATTCCTTATTTGTTCACGTCTTTTAAGCGACACTACTAGGGAGCTTTTTTTAATTTTATGAATTAATTATTTTAATTGGCCCTTGAAATTCGGACGAACCAAGCGGGGGACGTGAGTTTGGACTACAACGGTGAATTACGTTATGTTCTTGAATGCGTCAAAAGTTAGCGGCGTCGGCGGGTACTCTCTGATGTTGACTTGAACTCTACTTTCCGCGAAATATTCAGGTATACTTGTCATTTTCCCACTATTAAACATCAAAATATGGACACTGAATGCTTGTAAAATGAATGCGTTACAGTATAGACAAAGAAAAACCGTTTTTGTTGAATGAGTCTGTTGATTTACACTCACACACAGTATTAACTGCGTTGACATTACCTGCGTCGACTCTTCGTTTTTTTGCGAGCTGAGACAAAGCTTAGAAACACTGACCAGTACAAATAAAGTTCATTGCAGTCTGCGTAGTCATCGTGTACTTGTTTCCTTTTAATTTCACGATCAATTCTACACGTTACGGTTCTACCCATGCTGGAATCACTTGAAAATGCAATTACAGTACAATATTTGTGCTGTAAAGCGATATTAAACCAGTGACTTCTCCATCAGCTTCTGGTAAACACAAGTCCAGTAAATTCCAAGGAGATGTTCAAAAATAATGATTTTACTGTCGCGCTGAAAAAATACTGGTTTACAAAAGCAAATCGGATGGTAAAGAAAGTCCAAAAACGGTAGCATCCATCTTGTAGAATAGATCAAGGACTGCTGGGGGTCGAAAAGAATATACTATTCCTCATTTTGTTTAAACAAAACAAACATGGTTGAACATAGTTATGTTGTACCATGTTTGATAATGCTGTATCTTTAAGTTGCCCAACAAACTGTTAGTATTATTCATTCAACTCTGACCGTTCTCTCTGTTGTACAGCCCCATGTCGGATGAGATTGACCTCTTTTGGGAGTCCCTGATTTCATCTGGGAGAAGTAAAAGGCAAACAAAATCAAAGAAGAGCAAAAATGGGTCAAAAAGAAAAAACAACGTCATCTTAAACACGAATGACATCATCCCTAAGAAAAAGAAAAAGCCCATGTTCAACGAAGTAATGCAATCAAAGAAAGACAAGAAGAAGAAAAAGAAGAAGCTACTGGATTTAAACAGTTTACTTGGCAGCAGCGACACTACAGCAACATCGCAACTGAAACCTGACCTGTCAAATTTGAGAAGCAGCAGCAGCATAAGGAAACAGAAGTCAGATCATACTATTAAGGACTCCAAGAAAAAACGCAAAAGGAAAAAGAAAGTGGCATTTGATTTGCCACATGACAACGCTTGTGTCAAACGTCCCACTTTTGCCTCTGCGCATCCCAAGTTCACGAAAAAGTGTACAGGGTTGGAGAAAGCTGCCGTAACAGATGTTGAGCGGGCTTCTCCGGTTAGTGAAATAGAACAGCATCAGTCTCAACTACAAGATAACGACATTCACTGGGATGAAAACAACAGCCAGGATTTGTTTATCACCCAAAAGACATGCAGATCATCCTCTTCAGACTCCGGCGAGGAGGCTAGTGACAAATCGACTACTACCACTTCGCAACAAACAGAGATATTAGACAACTGTTTGGACCAGATAAAATACTTTGACAAGGATTCTTTTCAGTGTTCCCAAAAAAAGAAGCGACAGAAGACAGTGAAGGCAAGAAGCGCAGAGAAAGACAGATTGCACAGCAGAAAGAAGAAATATTCCTTCCAAACAGAAGGAGCAAGCCCCACCGAATGTCTGTGCTCTTTTCATTCAAGTCCTAAAGTGATGAATCTTTACATGGACAAGATGGCCACTGATGATTGTGCACCGAAGGTTACAAAATCAAAGCAGTATCACCACCAGGAAATTCAGCCGGCTTTTTCACGCTCTCTCCACATTCCCTTCAGACCAACAATGTGCACCTCTACCCAGACAGAAAACTTTTTCACTGCTGAACTGTCCTCCTACTTTGCTTTCTCCACAAAGAGAAGACTGGCTTCGTGTTCCGATATCGTGAAACCTTTGGATCTGAGCTTGCCACAAAGGGCCAGGAAAGACCTCAACAGGTGTTTGTATGTGAAGGTGTCAAGTGAAGTCAAAGAGGATGAGAAGTGGGCTGAAAACAAACCGTCAGCCGGAGAGATCCATGCGCCTCTATTCTGTTGTTCATCCATGAAAGATCTGGAGATGAAGAAAGAGCTTTGTGGTCGTGAGAAGGGGAGAGGTGAGACCGCACCGACTCCTCTGACGGAGTCGGAGCCCAAGTCGGGTGACACGACGACCTCCAGCGACTACAATGAGCCGTCAGGCCAAAGCAAAAAGGTTGACCTGAACCAGGTGAGAACAAACAACCCAGATCCTCATCCCTGACATTCAGGGCCAGGTTTTTACATAACAGACATTTTCTAGTTTTTTATTCGATCATATTCTATGATTCATACTTTTGTAGTCGTCATCGTAGTTTACTTTATCACACAATAATGAGTGACCTTTTTTTTTCAAATATTGCACTCAAAAAATGCTCCATACTTATAAAACTAGTACGTACTAAAAAGGATAACATCTAAATTACAACCATTCACATTCACCACAACTGAGTGGCAACTGACCCCATGCTGAAGTTGGGCGAGTTAGCCAAAATGGATGGATGGATATTAACACTGTGAACTCGGTCCTAAATGCTTAATATACAA
This sequence comes from Hippocampus guttulatus, assembly GCF_054856545.1. Classification (NCBI taxonomy): domain Eukaryota; kingdom Metazoa; phylum Chordata; class Actinopteri; order Syngnathiformes; family Syngnathidae; genus Hippocampus; species Hippocampus guttulatus. The sequence continues at coordinate 4,721,454 of NC_141264.1, forward strand.
AGTGATTTTATACACAGTCAATCTACTATTATCCATGCATCCGTTATCTGAACCGCTTTATGCTCACGAAGGTCGCGGGCATGCTGGAGCTTATCCTAGCAGTCTTCGGGCAGTAAGCAAGGTACACCCTGAACTCGTTGCCAGCCAATCACAGGGTATACAAAGACAACAACAATTCACACTCACATTTAGGGTCAATTTAGAGGGTTCAATTAACCTATAACATGCATATTTTTGGAATTGAAAACCGTTGTATCTGGGAAAAAAACACACACACACAGGCATGGGCTGAACATGCAAACTCCACACAGCAAGGCCACAGGCCAGAATCGAACCCATGACCCTCGCACCGTAAGGTGGACGTGCTAACCAGTCGACCACCGTGCTGCCCATGACAGCATCAGCGACCTTATATTTAATTACAGTGTATTGATTTTTTAAATTTTTATACCATATGTCCAGTGATTAAATTGTAACAAGTTCAGGGTGAACATAAAAACTCTGCTATAACTATTACTGCACTTGACATAAGGGATGCATCATTTCATTCAACTTTTTTTGTTTGTTTGCCAAACAAGGTGAGTATGGACACAGCTGACAAAACTGCTGGAAGGTTCAAGGATTGTTTCCATTCTTCCATTTTCTATCAGGTTAGTCCTCATTAGGGTCACAGGTGAGATGGAGCTCATTACAGCTGACTAGGATGAATCACACATTACACTCTGGACTGGCCGGCTTTCAATCCCAGCGCATGTAGAGATTGTGCAGACTGCTCAACTTTTTTCTCCACAATGACATTTAGAGCATGACGTCAATTAGTTACGAATCACGTTTGTGGTGTGAGGTAGTGATGGGACGAGCGACACTGGTGCGTCAGCACAGTGCTGAGAGCTCGAGAGTGAAACCCCGTGTTGGTGCGTGTATTGCTTTAAGAAAGAATCACGTGACCAATCCAGGAACTGAATAGTTTGAATGTGCTGCGCCAAAGTGTTTTTATAAGGACACAAACTGTATCAACATGTCGTGGGTTTGTTGGCTGGAGTTTTGCGAAATTATGGGCGCATTGCACCCATTTTTTCAGTTTATCAAGTGTTATACATAAGATAGTCAGTTAAACAGCCTTACAGTTGCTTTATTAATTTTATCTTATAATTGCGAGATCCTCCATAATTGAAGTCCAACGCTGCCTGTCAGAAGCAAACACACCCAGAAACCAAGACCCTTTACAATATTGGAAATGGAACCAGAAAACATATCCACATCTGCATCAGCTTTCATTTAAAACTCTCTGCTCACGATCGTCATCTGAACCATGTGAAAGAGTATTTTCTGAGTTTATAAACTAATCACTTTTGTCTTTTATTTCACATGATTTAACCAAAATTTTCTACGTAAGTTAAAAATCTGAATTGTAACTCAAATTTGCTATATTTTACATACCAATTTTTACACAAACAAGGAATTTCTTTACCTGCAATGATTTTATAACTACTGCAGGGGTCACTATTGGGTGACCAACACAGTGTCAATATAGTGCTGACACAGTTTGTGAAGTGGGTCAATACACTCCTTGAGGTATCATCGTCCCATCACTAGTGTGAGGAGGCAGAGCGGCTTGCAGCAAGAGATGAGTGTACTGGTTTAAAATAGTCCGTCACTTAATTTACTTAAATTGTCATCTATTTTTGGAACATATTTTTTAAGTGAGGGAGAACCAGTTAACCAGAAAAAAATAAGTCAGACTCAGCTCGGTGGGCCCACAATGAGGACAGGTTCCCTTGTTTGGCCAAGTTGTATGAATTTGGAGAGGCTAATTCCCCACTGAAAATAATTCTCCGAAAGCTACAGTCGTATGCTCTCAATCCCACGAGCCGTCTTTGCAACTGTCATGCAAAAATGTTCTTTCGCTGTTACATAGCAGTGACTTCTGCTGCTGAATCTTTGGACCAAAACGCCTGATAAATGCGTTTGACGCATTTATCGAATGGCTGCATTGTATTCATTGATTGATGCAGGCTAATTCTTTTTCAGCCTTATTAACAAGTACATCTATTTGGTACCCAAAGGTCTGAAATGCACATGAATGTATCGTTTGCTTTCAGGTAAGGCCAGTGCAGATGAGGCTGAATGAGTCATTCTTCTTCAAAACCAAAGGAGATGGACATTCACCCAGACCTGAGTCACCTCTGATGAAACTTTCTCAGAGCAGAGTGAATGAGAAAGACATGAGAGGCAAGAGGGGACGCTGAGGTTTATCAGTAATTGACAGTATCCCTGCTGTTATTTGTCGACCACACTTTACTTACCTTCTTTTCGGAAACATAATTTATTGTTTGGGGTGAACGGCAATTAAATTGTACTTCTGGAAATGAGCTATGTCCGAATTACAGGCAAGAGCACCTGCCCAAGTTGCAAAGTTATCTTAAAGGAGAGTTTAATAATTCAATGCTGAATGTTAAAATGTGATGTTATACTGTATTGCAATAAGGGAATATGATAACTTTACTGAAAGTTACACATGCTGCCCTAAATGGTCTACTTAACTTGAAATTTCTAAAATACAAATAAAAAGGAGCAAACAGGGGACAGTGAGTCACTGACTGAAATTTCATTTAACATGACATCAAATTTTAATTGTGCCTGAAGAGCTTGATTCCCATCCAGCTCCACAGGTGGAAGAAGACATAGACAGGGATGGTGACAGGTAGTAGCAGACTGTAGAAACACAAATTGTTGCTGCTCGTGCAGCCCTGAGGAAAGTTTTCATCCACTGCAGCAGAGTAGAACAAACCAAAGAGGGACATGACAGGGACCAGGCCCACCATCAGAGACAAGGAAAACATGTTTGCAGGTGGGTGAGGAACTTCAAATTAATATTAGTGCTCTTAGCAGATTAGCGACACCTCTCACACCACTTTGATGGCTATATATGTATATGAGGAGGGGTGCCAACAGTTGAGCCGAGCATGCAAGACGCACAATTCTATTCTTGTGCAGGTGAGTCTGAGTCTTTCTGTACGAGTCTGGCTTCCTGGGGGATCATGTTGGGAATTCCGTCGATGATGGGATATGCGATGCCAAGCTCGTCGTTGATCAGCTCGTTGGTCGCGACTTCAAACCTGCAGGGCAGAACAAAGTCACGTGACTCACAAGGAACCTGCTTGGCGTTGTCAGGGCGCAGCCTCTTCTCGTCAAAGTGACTGATCATACCCAGAAATGAAGGTTTGCTTGTCGTCATTATAAAATTGCATCACGAGACGTTAACCGAAGTGTAAAATATTTTACCTGAGCGGCTTCTTGGACAGTGGACACACTAAGAACTCAAGCAAGGAGGTGTCAAACTCCTGCTGCGATTCGTCCTTCACGTCCGCGAAGTTCCTCACTGACGCAAAAGGAGATGAAGTTGCCTGAATTGAAGGCGAGTATTTTACGGTGCGGTGAACAAAAAACGATTCAGTGAAAAATCTGGCCAAAACATTTCGCAACATGACCACAACAGAGCGAAAGGTTTGTCCGGTGATTATTTCCGGAAGAATGTTTAGTGCAACTCATATAAAAGTCCCCCCCTGCTTGGGAGTTACCGTTGCTGAGTTCCGAGCATTTAAATAAAACCCCCATTTTCTGTAATTGTGCTTTAATATTGTATTTATTTTTTTCATGTTTTGTTCCAAATTAAGTCGTGATCACGAGCACACATTTGATTCCAAAATGATTCTATTTAATGTGTTTCTTCATTTGTCCGTGTGGTGGCAGCATTGTTCTGCAGTGCGGAGAAGTACTTTTCCACACGGTACATCAGTCAAACTTTGGCTTGCATTCCCCCAAATTGATGACCTCGACTTGCTGATAACATTGCTTTACTGTCACACAGATACCAACATATGCAGCGGTATACCACTCAACTGGCCAACACATCAGCCAAAATAGGGCTTAGTAAACAGAGATAAAACCAAGGTCATGCGCAATGTAATCAGTGATGGACTTGTGCTACATGGAGAGACTCTTTAAGAAATATCACATTTTTCCACAAGACAAGAGAAGTAGAGGAAGGCTGAGAGTCACTTCGCGAAGGTCTACCTTTATTTTGATAAATAAACACACACTTTGAACCGCACAACCCATTGTTTGAAGTGATGCCTTATTCTGCCCAAGGACAACAAAGAAATATTGAACTCGCAAGCAACAGCATTAATTGAGTATTGACAACACCTTATGTCAGGACGAGAAAGGAAGATAAAGCTCCCAAGATAAAGTTATTTTCTTTGAGACTTGTAGACTTGAAACTTGTTGTTGCTTTGAGCTGTAAAGTACAATAATATATCTTACCTCCAGCTAATTGATGGCTGATGTAGCAAACTGCAGCACGGAACCCTTGTGCGGGTTGTTTACTCATGAGCTGTATCAATCAGCTGTGTCGCGCGCTGGGCTGAAATTGCACTGACACAGAAGAAGGATGTACACAAACAGCACAGGTGACTGAGTGGTTCATGGACGGCATACTTTTGCAAGGTGATGCTGTATACGCAACATGCTGGATTACAGTTAACGTTTGAGTTGTGTATTTATATTGCCCATGAAGACAAAATAGTTTTGTTTTTTCATATTAATTATATAAATCGGGGAAGGACCAACATCGTGATCTGACTGCAATACAGTGAAGCGTTCTGCGGGGTTTGGATTGTGTTTAAATATAATCTTAGGCCTTATTTAGGTTTTGAGTGAGGACTTGTGCGACGTTTCTGATTGGCTGGCGACCCCAATGCGGAAACGTGCTCCAGAAAATAGATGACGAGCACAGTGGAATACAAAGTGCGATTGAGAGCAAATTTTGATGAAAGTTCAATTACACCTGAAAAATAAAAGTGCATTTCATTTGCTTCTCTCAAAAATAGGCCCATTAATAAATGACAGCACAGCCCACGTTCACAAGGCGTCTTTGACTCTGCAGCAGAACTGCTTCAAACCACTTCGAGGCAGACAGGATCTCTCTGCCAACAGCACAACTGCTGTTATTTCCTGCACCTCTCCAGCAATGTAGCCCATGTTTCACAGACAGTAGGATTTCATCACATCAAATATCCTCAGCGACAGAGAGGGAAAATATAGTTCACAGCATCTCTTGACATTCTCTACAAGTGGAAGAAGAAGCAGCGGCAGCGAAGGCGTCGCATTCATGACAGCAGCAGAAACCGAGGCAGACAGGAGGGGGTCTTACGGGGTATATTTTGACAGATTTTATGAGTCCACTCTACAGCAGTGATATTTGACAAAGCTTTCATCAGTCTGACACCTTTGCGACCTTTTCAGAGTCATTCAAGTGGACACGAGATATTTGCCCACTGACAGCTGGCCTTTCGGCGCCGTTCACGAGGATGACTTTTCTGACTGCTTCAGGCTTTGTTTCTCTCCCTGCCCCCACCTCCAACTGTGCTGGCCTAGTTTGTATTGGGGAAATGTCTTCATGAGTCAAGAAAATGTGATATGAACTTTCGTAGCGCAGTGGAGTTGAATGAATGCAATGCTTCTTTTATTTGACATTTCCCTCAAAGCAAATATCAAAGTGAAAGGAAAAGTTTGTGTCTAGTTTTGTGTCTGAACTAGCAGTGTTGATCGAGTTGCTTGTAATCCATTACATACTGCATTACAAGTTAGTGTCACAACTGGTAAAGTGACAAGTTCTTGTCCTGTCTCTGGACGGTAATCCCTTTTGCATTACCTTTGAGTTACTGTCACACAAAAAACCGAAACAAACAAACAAACAAAAAAAAACTACATCAAGCCAACAACAGAAGAAAAACACAATCTGACATTCTGAAGTAGGACATTTGACCTGAATACCACTGATGGCCACAAACAAAACAAAAATCCAAAATTAACATTGCAACCAGCGGTTTACATTGTGTTGGGGGTGCGCTGGAGCTGCCTTTGGGCGAGGAGGGTGCACCCTGGTTGAGTTGCCAGTATGTCACAGGGCACATAAAGACAAAAACATTATCGAGGCTTCAAATAACAAATTGCAAAAAATAAATCACCAGCAGCCAGCAAGGGGAGAAGCAAATGGCCACATTGGAAGGGAAGAGCTGAGATTCACATCCGAAACCTGAGAGCCTTGAGGCAGACATGCTAACCACAGACTGCAAGTGATGCTAATATGAAAAGGCCCAATTTTCCAGTCAAATGTTGTCCTCCCCAAATCAAACATTAGCGTGTATTTTTACCCAGATTTTCTGCCAGGACAGAAGTCGGACACTAAAGTTTTTCAACTTTCTTCCAGAACATGCTTTTAACAAAACTGTCTGATGTCTTTGTATTCAACTTTTGAACTTAAAACCGTAAACACGATGAACAACAATTAATTTGCAGCCATTATTGACAAGTGGCTGCTCTCATGACAGTTGAATGATCCGAGCATGGGGTCAGCACATGCATTATAACTTGATTGTATCATGGAGATTGCAACATGTAAATCCTTTTCTTTGGCGCTTGTCTTGTATATATACTATCAGGATTGCAGGTGAGCTGGAGCCTACCTGTGCTAGCTGATTTTGGGAAAGAAGCGGGTTGGCCCGGTCTCCAGTCAATTGCACGGCAGTAACAGATTGTAGCAAATTGTATCATTTCAACAATGACATCTAATGACTGTTTTAGTATTATGCTGATCCCACCGCTGTCATCAACAAATACATATCATCGGTCACACCGCTTAATTTGGCATTTGTCATTTTTCAATATTTTGTGAAAACTAGAAAAAACACAATATTTAGAAGCCACGTTGTAATTTTAAAAAATTGATATCGTAACACCAGATGGGTAAACAAGTAAGCAAAAGCAAAATGACCCAATCAAAAAATACCACAGTTTTTAGAACTGTGTGTTCTAAAAATTGTGTAATTTCTTTTCTTTTTTTTCCAAAAATATTGGAAGATCCCACTTTGGTAATTATGCTATGTGACTTAAGCTCCGCTTCATAAAAGCATGATGTAATATAATACTTTGAAGTTTTACTGGGCTCACCACACTTCTATGATTATATGATCTATTACAAATGAATTGGAAATGCATTTGCGGAACCCGCTGGCACCACACACACATTAACAAAGTCTTGCAAGAAAATGTCATCATTGCGGCACAGAAAGGGTTTTCAAAGAATGGTACAGTGAGCCTGCCCTGAGAGAACATGAAATGGCCACGTCTCCCCCCCTCCCACTTTTTTCACATTTTATGTTACAGCCTTATTCACTGGATTCAATTAAATGTTCCCTTATAATTCTACACAAGACACCACACAATGGGACCTAAAAAAAATCTCCCCCAAAACTTGTTTCATCTTGTCATTCTGGGGTGTTTGACTGATTTAAAAAAAAAAGACCAATTTTAGAACGAGGCTGTAACAACAAAATGTGGATAAAGTGAAGCGCTGTGAATACTTTCCAGAGGCACTGTAAAATTCCGCTATGCTGTCACATCCACTTGAATACAGAAACATAAAAACGGACAATTTCTTTTTCTTACACTCATAAATTGTATGTAAATCGTTTGAATATCAGCCATTTCACTACCATTCATTCATTCATTCATTTTCCGAACCACTTTATCCTCATTAGGGTCGCGGGAGGGGTGGGGGGGGGGGTGCTGGAGCCTATCCCAGCTTTCTTCGGGCAGAAGGCGGGGGACACCCCAAATTGGTGGCCAGCCAATCGCAGGGCACACAGAAACAAACAACCAACCACGTTCACACTCACACCTAGGGACAATTTGGAGTGTTTTATTAACCTGCAACAAATGTTTTTGGAATGTGGGAGGAAACCGGAGGACCCAGAGAAAACCCACGCAGGCCCGGGAAAACATGCAAACTCCACACAGGGAGGCCGGAGCTGGAATTGAACCCGGTACCTCTGCACTGTGAAGCCGACGTGCTAACCACTCGACTACCGGGCTGCCCTGCCCTTACTAATAAAAGCCATTTACTGGAGCTTAATGTACTATAGTTTCCTGTGAGGTAAACTACATTTTCTCAAGTCAGGTTTTACACTTTGTTAGCCCTCCACAGTTAGTTACAGCGCCAAAATGTTTCTACAGTACATGACGTGAGTTTTCTGCATATGACCTCCAGCAGTCATTTTTCAAAGTCAGTTCAATTCACTGTCAGATGGGACTTCAATGCCATTGCTCTTTCCATTGATTTCTTGCTGAGTTTCGGTTTTATCCATTTAAAAACAGATTAAGCTTGTTCATTCACGTAGGGCTTCCATTTCCACACTGGAAATTTGCTGATGAAGCATTTGTTGCTTAATGTTCTTATCAAGAGCCCCAGGACTACCTTTTCCTGCTGCTTTTTCTATCTACGATGACCTCGTAATTTCTCCCATCATAATTCCTCCGACCTGAGAACCTGCAGACCTCCTTATTTTTGGTCATTCTTTTCCCCCATTTCCCTTCTCCTTTATTCCCGACATTTTTAGTCCTTTACTTCACAGGTATCAAAGTCAAGGCCCGGGGGCCAGATCTGGCCAGCCACATCATTTTAGGTGGCCCGCGAAAGGAAATCAAGCATGCCAAGTTCCATGATGCTTGCTAAAGTCTGAACCCAAATTTCAAATGGTCATATGTCATCATCCACAAAAACAGTCATTATTTTTGACTTCTGATTTTAAAACGAGTTATTCATCAATTTGTTGTGCGCTGTGGATGTAATATGTCGAGGGGATTAAATATTTATATGGTTTCCCAAAATTCATAACGGCCCCCCAAGGGAAACCGTAACTACAATGTGCCCCGCGACAAAAATGAGTTTGACACTCTTGCTTTTACTTGATATATTTGCCCACTAATGAGAATGAAGAGCTAATATATTGCAGATTGGCCACACTGATGATGGACAGGCACAGAACTAGCGAATCGCTTCCTCAATTAGTCCTCCGGGACCGTCAGGCAACAGTGTTAATGAAGTGTAACCCACGTTCATGCTGCACAATTAAGCTTGTCCCAGAGTTGAGTTTGCCAGGTTTAATCCTTCGATGCCCTCCATCCATTTGCTGTAGTTGCTGTTGTAGAAATATGTGTGTGTCTTTGTGAGTCCTGGGCAAGGTTACACCGCTCTAGCAGCATCTTGCAGCAATCAGAATTTCAGCAAACAGTACACCTTAGAAAAACCCAAACAATCAGAGATGGTGTGACTGACAAGGTGTCAATCATTTGTCATGCACACGTATAGCGGTCACACCCACGCAGCCTCACACTGACTTTCGTGGGCTTCGGGGACTTTGCTGAAATTGTGGCAGAAAATCCACCTGCGAAAACCTCAAAATGCCCAACTCTGGTTCACCAACAACTGGGCATCAGACGAACACACAGAAAGCACAGCAAAAAGAAGTCAAGCAGCTGAGAATATTCAGAAGGGACATGGAATTTGTAACATTTCTGATTGACACATGAGTTTATCACCTCTTTGATTTTTAATTGATTGTGGATCCATCCATCAATCAATCCATTTCCTTCCGTTTACCCGGGGCTGGGCCGCAGGCGCAGCAGCCTGAACAGAAAAGCCCAGACTTTCCTCTCCCAAGCCAATTTCTCCAGTTCTGGGGGATCCCAAGACATTCCCAGGCCGGCTAGAAGAATGAGGGCTCTGCTTTCGTGACCAGTGCAAATCCAGCACGGCACTGAACTCTGCCAGAAGGTGGGTCGAACTGAGTGATTGGAATTTCTGTCAGGTCCATCAGGCAATCAGACCCTTAGGACAAACTTTAACACACAAGAGAGACTAGGAGTCAAGCAGAGTTGTCTTTTATCGCGAGGAGAGCTTGAACGAGGGTAATCCGTTACAATTTCCAAACAGCTCTGGAAACACTTTGCTCGTCTCCCCTCTATTATTGTCTTAGGGCAGGGGTGCCCAAACTTTTTGGACCGAAGATCTACTTTTCGATCAACTAACCTCACGGGATCTACCCTTACCGGCACGCGCGGGCACACACACACACACACGCACACACACACACGCACGCGCACACACACACACACACACACACACACACTGCCATGATGAGAAACAGCCTGAAACTGAGGCAGGTGATGCAGTTTTGCAGCCTGTTAACTATCGTAGCTCACACGTACCATTTTAAAGTGCTTCCCTGGGCCCTCCTAGATTCCTTTTCTTTGCCCGTGCCCTCGGTGAATTGTACACGAAGCAAACTCTGAATGAGAATAATGACGATAAAAGATCGAGCGCAACAGCTCTGATCACAACAATTGCAGACTGCTGAGCGCAAACAACTTCCAGTGACGTTATCATGCGCCCCCATAAATTGAAGTTTTACCTGCTTTATTTTATTTTTTAAATATTTATTTTGTGAAAAGGAGACTGATAGGATGATTAGGGTGCAGCGTACATTAACACAAAAAAATATATTACTAACATGTTCAAAGACACACAAATGGTTGTTTATTTTTTTACTCCTCGACACTCTTTGGATCTACTTGGGACCTGTTTGAGATCTACCGGTAGATCAGGATCGACGTAATGGACACCCCTGTCTTAGGGAGTGTAGTAACACACAAACATCTAAAGGGGTGGGGGAAACGCACAATGTATTCCTAGGTAATTGGGGGAGTCATGCTGATGGTTGACGGTTTGTGATAGCAACTGTGGATGTGTCACGGTCGCGCTGTCCTGAGGCTGGTATCTTCACTTCTTTTCTCAGAGGCTGTTTGTTATCTTTACTTCAAGACTGCGAACAAGAACAAGCTGGTCTCTTTGATTTGCATGCTATGTACTTTTCCCATCGCCGTGTACGTAAATGAAGTCCTTGCAGGGTCGCACGAGTAAGTTGATTACACATTTAAAAGCAGAGAGTGATAAATTACGTCCAATTCCTCTTCCAATTTCGCAAGCTGTTGTATTTAAAACAAGGCAGTTTACCTTTGTTGTGGGCATGAACACAGCCAATCAAAGTGACTCCTCTCATTCCCTTTAAAAGCAGCGCACTGACAGTCACTGGGCGGAAAAGGATGTAGCGATCCGTGCGTGATCTGCGGCCGGGGTGGCAACAGGCACTGTCACTGGGTACCATCGTAAAATGCAGACTGAGCTGGGGACTTAAATATGTCCGCGGACCTCACCGTATCTATGCCCACCACCGATCGTTCACGTCCACCCTCGTTTCCCACAATACCTTTTGGATGCTTGTTCTTTCAGCCACGACTCTTATCCATCCGTAAGGATAAGAGAGATAAGATAAGAATTTAAACACATGACATGTTAATCGAGAGTTTTGCCTTTCGACTCGGCTCCTTCATCTCCACATCAGACAAGATTCAGAGTCTGCAGGACCGCAGATGCTGAGCCTATCCACCTGGTGTTCTTTCAAACAAAACCAAAAGATACTTGAACTCCTCTACTTGGGCCAGGACCTTGTTCTTGATCTGCAAGTGAACACTCCACCTATTTCCTACTGAAGACCACAGCCTAAGATTTGGAGGTGTGATTCCCATGCCAAGGTATTCTTAGGTTTTTTTTTTTTTTTCACTTAAAACTCAAGTCAATTTTAGCTTGCATAGGCTGATAATCAGGATCTTCTGTTGGGTGATTATCATTCCTGAGTTTACAATTTGAGCCTTGAGACTTTTCTGGTACAAGAGCAAAAAGAGAGTGCGGCCTTGCACTGTGGCATCTTTTGGGCTCCATCCAGTCAACAGAGAAGAAGCTTCAATAAAGTTGAACTAAAATCCGATATGAACAGTAAGCCACATCAGTTCAACAGCCTGTTTAGTGAAAAGAGATATAGATGTGAATTACTGATACAAAGAAATCTTGTAAACACCTTGCAACTCAAAATATTATTTTTCATTGAATTTTTGTTTGTTTGTTTGATTGCTTTAATTGGAGCAACCTCGCCGCATCTGATAATTTGGTGACAAAAAGTAGTCTGCGCTTGCCGTAAAAACGGGTGCATCGTCATTTTCATGCCGGGTCAAGGAAGGGTCGTGTTTAGCGTGTTTGTGAGTTTGGTAGATGCGCTTCACTTCACTGGCCGTGTTCCTGCAGCCACCAGTGAATCTGGAACCAAAAAGTAGACTAAATTTTGGACTGACTAAATTGTGGCCTATTTTGCAGCACAACTAGTAGAATGCAATTTTGTTGGATTTAATCGAGGCGCAGGCAGACAGATTTGGCGCTCCATGCACGTGCGTGGTGGACCTCACACAACGACGGACGATCAGGGTCCCAAACTGCCCCAAAAACATGCATGGCAGGATAATGGAACACTAAATTGAGTGTGAGCGCGGATGGTTGTTTGTCTCTGTCTGCCCTGCGATTGGCTGGCAACTGGTTTAGGGTGTCCCCCGCCGACTGCCCGGAGACAGCTGGGGTAGGCTCCAGCACCCCCCCGACCCTGGTGAGGATAAAGCGGATCAGAAACTGGATGGCTGGATGGATTATTTCCGGAGTATATAGTTCCTGCGCCATGTTGTTTTCCTGCTTGCAATCTTAACCTGCTGAGTTGAACATCTATGCACACTACTTTTCCAACTGCATTGTGGGTAACATCTCTACAAAATGGCATTCCCCCTTAATAGCGCACCACATAGGGAATAGTGTGCACATTTGGACACAGCCAGTGTATTTCATGACTGTGCTCCAAACAAAATGACTTGGGTTTTAATGTTAATACAAAACAATTGCTACACTTAACTATTTACTATTATTAGGTGTTTTGTAAATAAAGTCCATACGCCTTAATTCAAATTCAAGAATTTAATCGGAATTTAGGGGTCATTCTCAATTCAATTCTGAATTTCATACAGCCGTGCAAGATACTACTTTGGTGCGATAGAGGTCTGGGATTGAACGTTAATAGATCATATGTGGAAATAGTTTTTTGCTACTAAGATATTTCGATGGAGTACCTTCACATCCTTCTCAGTGTATTTTTTTCAAAGATGGATTGCTCCTTAGAAAAGAAGACACATACACTCATGGATGTGAGTGGGGAGGAGTGACAGGAGAGACATTAATGACAGAGGGAAATGGGCGATGAGTGCCTCTTAGAGAATAAGCGTCACCTAGCGCCTCAGTGGACTAATGAGACGGCCCTCTGTATCTAGTTGGGAATAAATAGTCTATTCTCAGAGGCCGCAAAATTGTGAAGACTCCCTTTTTTGCCCCAGTTCAACCATCCTACAGAGCATCATCTTCAGGTTGTGTCTTTGCACTGTTTTTTTTGTGTTATAATTTCATACTACCGCCATGTTATCATAAATGGAAACAAATAAAACCAAAAGAAAAATCTAAAGTCTCGTCAGATATGCTGAAGTCACAAGCGATGCCATTATTTGATCGTGCTTGGGGATTGTCTATTTTCCCAGAGAATTTTGATTGAAATCAGAGTTCCACGAGTTTCCAGGTGTGCTCATTGCTAATTATCAGTAACGGGGTGTCAGTTCAAAGGTCGACCCAATCCATAAATCAGATTTCGGACCCTTCAAGTCTGTTCCATGATGCGTTTCGGTTAAAGGCCAGCTGAACACAACTGCTCAATATCACAGCATTGTAGTGCAGCACCGTCACCCCACACAAGTTTTTTTTGGGCGTTGGGGGTCATGTCTGTGATGAATACATTTTTTTAAAAGGCAAGCTGATATGGACAGCATGGCGACCAAGCTATAGCACATCTGCCTCACGGTTCTGAAGTCTAAATACAAGCTCTGGTCTTTCTGTGTGGACTGGGCATATTCTTTCCGATGCTTGCATGTTTGGTTCATTGAACACAATCGAGATTGTCCGTTGGGATGCATGTGAATAGTTGTTATTTGGGACCTACAAATGACTGGTGTCCAGTCCAGGGTGTAACACGGTTTACACGTCCTAACCCGGATTTGTTTTAAATAAAGTGTGAATATGATGAAAATTCAAAACGATCAAACGGCAGTAACCCCGCGGTCTCCTCACATTCAAGTTCATTTTGGATGAAATAGCTGGGACTGTTTGAATCGCTGTGTTTTGTCATTTGTGCCACACTCAGAATTAACAAAGGGGAAAATAGCCCAGCTTGTAATTATCGACCATGCAAGTCAATCTAAATTAAGGATGACTTGTACAAGACAACCTACCTCCTGCAGACTGAAACTGTTAGACAAAGAGGACACATTTTGCTTTTGGTACAATTTAAGTTTTATTTCCAATTTTCATAAATACCTTTTTGATACACTAATAAAATAGCTTGAACATTTTTACAACTTCATATATTAAGAGCCTCCCCAAAATGGAGAAACTACAAAAATTTCAGGTCCTAAAACCTGAGTCACAAGGAGAGGATTGAACAGGTTTGGTGATGGATGCTACACAGTAGCTGAGAAAAAAAAGTGCACAGCTCCAGTCGAATTACAAATATTTTTGCTGGTTTGTATATTTTAAACCAATGGACTAAATTTGACTCTTAATTTTTGACAACACCTTTGAAGAACAGCAGTACTTCCGTGACATCCACAAAAGGCAAAAACATAGTCATATAGAAAATATACGGTAGATTAATCCCAACTAACAGATTTGTTCCTATGAAGAAGTTCGGTAGTAGCTGAACACAAAATATGTAATCAATAGTTGTGGGTCACATGTTTGGTCATTTTGTCATGACACCATCTCAAGTGTATGTGCGATGAAATAAACAGAGTAAGGGTGACAAGAACAGCGCTGAACATAATCCTTTGTGTCAGGAAAAGAAAATCGACTGTATGTGCTGTTGGAAAGTCAAACTCACACTCTCACACACGCACACACACACACACACACACACAAATGGGGCACAAATTCCAGCTAATCTGCTCGTTTGTCGATGCTATCCAATGGCTTGATGTTTTTGTTGCTTTTTTTGTGAATGTTCAAAAGTGCAAGTGTATTTGTGACTCTTGACATTCGCATTACAGCACAGTGATCCCTCGCTATTTCGCGGTTCGGTGTTATCACGGCTTCAGTGCATCGCTGATTTTTTCAAACATATTCATTAAAAAAAATTTTTTAATTCATGTACGTGGAGTACAGTACTGTATATGTTGCTCTATGTGACTCGCTGTTGTTTTGCGGACTTTTGTAGCTTCTCGCGGACCGTTTGCGGACTTAAAAAAAAAAAAATTGGTCGCTACTTCGCGGATTTTCGTTTATCGCGGGTGGTTTTGGTCCCCATTAACCGCGATAAACGAGGGATTACTGTACTTTGGCATTCAAGTTCAGATCGACTGTTTTCTTGTTCTCACATTTGCATGACCACCGGTCATTTTCGGATTGGTGCAGCTTGCGGGATCTAACTGATGCAGGAAATCAGGGACAAAATTGCCCACTGTGAGGATTGGCTTAGGTGGGAAGACGATGCGCAAGACCCGTCAGCAAACGCCCAAGAGGAGTAACGTGGTTTTGACCTTCAAGACGGAGCCCAGAGACAGAGCAGTATATTTTTGGACTCCAGTGACATCATCCAACACCTGGTGAGTGACTCCAGCCGTCTCCAGAAAGTGTGAGCAGACACTGACATGTTTGTGTGACACTTTGTAATAGCTGTAATGAAAAGGTTATTAACAGAAGTTGTGACTGACAGCTTCATTAAAAAGACTTGGGTCTATTGAGAGAACTTCTTCATTATATTATACTGACGTCTAATTTAGGCCAACATTTTCTCGTGCTCTTTGTTGTTGCTCTGGGGCTGCGTCATCCGTGTATGAATGAGCTGTCCGTTTCTCTTTCCCATAAATCATTGTGTGAATGAGGTGACAGTGTAAAAGCATTTTGAGCACCTTGCGGGTAGAAAAGCGCTCTCCAAGTAAAGCCAATTTCCCATTGAGCGGGGCCCCATCACTGCTCAGGCAGAGATACAATACAATACAATACATGCAGATTTATATAGCGCTTTCACAACAGCGACAGCTGTAACAAAGCGCTTCACAAAACAGTTAACATAAAGTAAAATAATAAACACAACACATAACATAAAACACGGACAGTCGTGCAGTCCTAACCACTTTTCCGTCACACGCTTTGTTGTTTGAAGCAGTTTGAGATGAAAGAGGACAGAATCAAAGTGTCCTTTAACCAGTGGATCAGAGACGTCATGCTCAAAATGTGCACACGTCGGCTACAAGCTAAGTTTCAAAGTCACCAAGAAGCTGTAGCATCCATTGAGGAAAAAAGAGATTGGTTCACTTCTCCTGTCCCATGGAAATCCATTTCAATTCCAAGCGGCGACTCTCAGTTCCAAATACGCATCGGCGCTCTGCGCCAACGCTCCTCTCTCCTCATCCTCAACTTCAGCAGCCATCCATCCAGCCGCACTAACGCCGACTGTCCAACAGCGCCGACATAGCCACTGAACAAAACGGGGTTGTGAAAAATGCTGCCCATTACAGGCGCAAAAAACACAAGCGCCCCAGGTCTGTCCAGCACCGACAGTCAATGGTGCCGACATTCCTCCCAATCAAAATCTGTGCTGGTACAGGCCGAGAAGGCGCAACCACCAAGCACAGATACTTCTCCTTTGACGAATGTCGTGGCCAAAAAGCGCTGAAAACAGTCCATATCAGGTCCACACGATGAAACAACAAACATGTGACAAAACAATAGACAAAAATACCAAAAAAGAACAAAAAAGCAAGGCTCTTGAAGAGCACTTGCCGAAGGCTGCCTACTCGGGCGCCATCTTGGGGAAAAAAAAAAAAAGATGTCGATGCATGCTGCGCATTTGCATGTACAAACGAGCTTGACATTTCTTCAGCAGGATTCTTCAAGGATAATGATGAAGTAGTCAATGCATCCAAAAACGAGTGGAGATTCCAATTGCTTGCCATTGACTTCTTGAAAAATAGACTTGTAATTTCATTTCCATTTTCCTCTGCATCTCTGTGCTGTCATTATTACTGCATTTGTTGTTGTAACTCTGTCACTGTGCCATTTTTACAACTCAATTACATGAAAAAAAAAGTACGACTGCACTTTTTCCACACCTCTATATTGCTAATGAGTGGGTGTACCTTGTACATTTGAGTACGTCGTAAATGGATACTTCATTCCAGTCCCCCCCACCACACCATCCCCACCATAGAAAAGTGACTCCAACAACTGGAGACACCTTTCTTGTATGTGTTTAACTTTACTTGGCCAATAAAGATGTTTCTGATTGTGATTCTTAATCACGCTTTACAGAGTCTAAACAATGCTGCCGATGTAGCTCTCTTGTCCTGCTTGAAGTGGACTTAAAATCACGGAGACAACTCGGCCTCTGACTGAATTTATTCCACACTAAAGAAACTGTCTGAAGGAGTGGGCATACTTAAATCTGTCCTTTCTTTTTCAGCGTTGCTTGTTGAAACCCTCTCTGTCCTTGAGAAAATCGAGCAAATTTGTCCTCTTTGCCTTGAACTAATGGTACAGAATTCATTGAGCCATAAAACAACTGAGGAGTATTAATAAGTGATCTGGTAAGAATATGTTATATACTGTAGTTACATTTGCATCTCAAGATCTTTCAATTCCTGGAAAGCATCTGACCAAAGAGTTTTTCTTTCCTTACCAGCAATTTGTGGTACTGTATATGCGATAAAAAGAAAGGTGGTGTAAGGACCCCACATAACTATTTGGGCACCGTATTTTCCGCAGTATAAGGCACACCTAAAAGCATTCAATTTTTTCAAAAGCCGACAGTGCGTCTTATAACCCGATGTGCCTTATATGTGGATCAATATTCAGATTTCTTGGACATTCAAATGTTCTGTAACGTGCTTTGTTACAGCTGCAGCGGCTGTGAAAGCTCTATATAAATAAAGCCGTATTGTATTGTATTACCTTTAGCGTCGCTCCATCTAGTGGATGCATAACACAACCGTAGCCACTATTGTAGGTTGTATTCTATGCGCCTTATAACGCGGTGCATCCTATATATGCAAACAGTTTTCAAATAGGCCGTTCATTGAAGGTGTGCCTTATACTCCACAGTGCCTTATAGTGCGGAAAATACGGTTCTTGGGAAGGTGGTTGGATATTATTCAATGGATATACTGTAAGGAGGCGGCCCGGTAGTCCAGTGGTTAGCACGTCGGCTTCACAGTGCGGAGGTACCGGGTTCGATTCCAGCTCCAGCCTCCCTGTGTGGAGTTTGCATGTTCTCCCCGGGCCTGCGTGGGTTTTCTCCGGGTGCTCCGGTTTCCTCCCACATTCCAAAAACATGCATGGCAGGCTGATTGGACGCTCTAAATTGTCCCTAGGTGTGAGTGTGGGTGTGGATGGTTGTTCGTCTCTGTGTGCCCTGCGATTGGCTGGCAACTGATTCAGGGTGTCCCCCGCCTGCTGCCCGGAGACGGCTGGGATAGGCTCCAGCACCCCCCGCGACCCTAGTGAGGATCAAGCGGTTCGGAAAATGGATGGATGGATGGATATACTGTAAGGTCATCGAAATAGAACTGGTGAGTGGAAGTGTATTGTCACTTCCTACCAATGGCGTATGTCATCACTGCATCCATTTCCAGGTTACACGTTTGTTTTAGAGCAGATTGCAACTGAGGTTTGTACAAGGCCAGAGAACTTGTGAATATGACGAGAAAAGGAGCAGCTAACGAAATTGGATATGACACATACTGAGAATGAGAATAGGTTGCCCTCAGGCCGCAAGCATAAGGCAACCATCTGAATCGAATTTGGTACACTTACGCCATATGATATTGGGGCTGCAACCGTGGTCTGATACGCCAAATTCTCTTTCGAGCAGAGTTTCTGTAATAACCAGTGGGGTGACATGATTTTATGAGTCTGTTCCCTGGATTGTGAAATGGTGTTTCTCATTTCAGCTGCAGAATGGGAAGTTTTGTGAGCATGATTCATCTGTGAGGTGTAACATGGATATTAGGGAACCGATGGTGTGTTTCTAATTGGAGATTTGTCTTTTGCAGATTCTACGCCTCAGATAAAGCACATTTTTAGACAGCTATCCTGCTCAGATGTCATTTTTCAAACTCATCTCTTGTTCCAAAGTAAACCAGAACTTAGTAGCTGTCCATTCTCAGGTTTGATTGTAGCCTTTAGTTTTGCAGCAGCTTTCTTTCCCCATCACAATAAAGACATCACAAAATGTGTTCACTGGGGCAGGACAGTCAGTACGTTAGTGATGGTCCATTTTTGTCCGCTGCAGTCCCGAATGGCGAGCTGGAACTTAAACTGTGACTGACTGCTTTCCACCATCTCCAGACAACGCTGAGTCTCTGCGTTCTGGATGGAACCGTCCTAAGGAGGGAGGGATTGAGGGAAAAAGAGCAAATAACTGATTATTTGTCGAGGCAATAACACTTGATTGTTGATATTCGCGTCCAATCCAACTTCTCTTCTGTTTTGTAACTAGTAGTTTGCACTTTGTGGAAAACCTATTGGAGAATTCTGCTTAAGGTTTTGAAGGATTTGTCTTCCTAACGAGGAAATGATCCAGTCATGAGTCATAATGATGATGACAAAAACAGTTCAAATATATTGTATTTATCACACCTGCAATGTAGTGTGCATGCAACATTTCTGTTCTGAGTACAAATGGTCAGGTAGCAAATGCAGATAGCTGAAAGTTAACACAAACCTATTTCTGTTTGAAAATTGGAAGTGTGGGCTAGACCTGCAAATTCCATCCAGAAAAACTCCAAGTCATGTGTTCAAGGGTGGTCTAAACTAGAAATGGCGGACCTGTGAGAATGCCGTGTTAACCACCATTCTAAAACATAATATTATTTCAATATGATGACACATCTTAACATCAATAAAATGTATTTAAAAAAACAAACAAACAATTGAATGCAAAAATAAAAATGTTCTGTGTGCGATTGGCTGGCAACCAATTCAGGGCATACACAGCCTACTGCCCAAAGTTGGCTAGGATAGGCTCCGGAGCGCCTGTGACACCAAGTGAGGATAAGACAGTCAGAAAATGGATGGATGGATTTAAAAAAATAAATCAAATCTAGTTTGACATATATTTCAGCATGTAGGAACGAATCAGCTGGTTTAATGTTGAATTTAAAATACATTACATTCACCATATCTATCAACCTATCTATCTATCTATCTATCTATCTATCTATCTATCTATCTATCTATCTATCTATCTATCTATCTATCTATCTATCTATCTATCTATCTCTCTAGAGAGAGAGAGGGAGAGAGAAAGAGAGATATATACACTTAAGATTGGTCACAAATTTCTAAAAATAACAGTTGGATAGATTTGTGGGAAAAAAGTGGTCAAATTATGATTTAGGAGGTTCCGACCCGATGCCAGCAATATGGAGTTTACTTTGACCATTTCATGCGACTTGAGAAACACATTACGGTTTGTCATCCAGCAAGACTTGCATTACTCTAATGGCTACCTACCACTTGTGCAGATCAAGGCAAGAAATTTCTTTCCGCAAAACACATCATTACTGCTCATTCCTACCGACTGCTGTCAGGCTGCTGAATAAACATACGTGAAAACCTGTAACCATTGTAAATAGCACCGCCACCTTATGCTGTGTTTTCTATGCTATTGCTAATTTATTATATTTATTCTACAAATATATTGCGAATGCTATATTTTATATTGCACTTATATTGATCTGTGTACAATTCTTTTCTGAAACACTTATTTTGTGCATTGAAATGCCTTGCCCCCCCATTTTGCTGCTGTTGACTGCAAATTTCCCCAGTGTGGTGCAAATAAAGGTTATCTTATCTTATCTAATTTTTCATATACTGGTATATAGTTTTTTTTTTCATTTATTGGCATGCATGCTCGTGTTGTTTTCTCAACCATGAGACCAAAACAAAATCCCTCTCTGCATTCTATAATTCTTTCAAATGCAGAAAATCTCATCTATTGCACGATTGAATGATGTTTCATTTTAAGTTTTCTGAATGTTGCTTTCGTGTTTTGCTGTTTAACATGCACCACTGTATTTTATTAGAGGTTTCGTAAAGCTGCTGCTCTGATGCTTCCAATAAATCAGATAAAAAGTGGCATGAATGCAAAAATATGGCTGCGCTCTAAGCTTCTTCAAACCAACGGCACTTTAAATAAGAGCCTTGCTTCACCATAACTGAATATGAGTTCCCATGTCACCGTCATGTGTGTGTGTGTGTGTGTGTGTGTGTGTGAGAGAGAGAGAGAGAGAGAGAGAGAGAGAGAGAGAGAGAGAGAGAGAGAGAGAGAGAGAGAGAGACCATGACTACATGTTTGTTTGTTTTTGCTACATGACACAGCCTCCAGCATCAAGATGGCACCCAGAGTATTGTAGTTCCTCAGTGATACTGCAGGAACAGTAACATGTTTTAATGAGTTGCTCCCAGGAGAGCCGTCTGAAGCTATTCCCATCAAGCTTTGCTTATAAATCTATATGTTCTGGATTGCAGGTGTGTCCATATTTTTCCCCTCACGGACCACGTCCAGAAAAATTGTATGAAGCATGGCGACTTCAACATTTGTCATCGACAGCTTTTTAACATGCCAATCAATCAATGTGGTCAAAGACATGCTAATTCATGATGTATAATTATACACCAATGAGCCAAAACAATATGACCAATGTGATGTTCAGTTTTGGTGTTTTGTGGTATTAATTTAACATCATGTTTATGACTGTGGCTCTCGTTTGCAGTGGTGTCAAACTGCGCTGCATCATTTAGAGAGCTGCCATCTGGACTCTGATGTCATTAAAGACAAGGGTGTGATTCAAAAACACTTATACCCCACTGAAAACAACAACAGTACTAATAGACCTTTGGTTGCGCATGGACACAATGTTGTTGCAGGTTGCTTCATATTTAATTCATCAATACGTTCTGTCTGGGCTCCCTGTATCGGTCGAGATCTATAAAGGACAAGGCACATTTTGTTATGTGCGACGCTTTGGATCTCACTAGAATAGTTGAGCAGCCCATTCAGAAAGAAGTTAAAAAAATAAAATAACAGAATACTTTTGGTGAGATTTTTTTTGTGTGTGATTATTTCCCAAGCCTGAGATTGACACAATTTGTCGCTGTACCTTGATTCATCAGAGTAATGGTACTGAGGTTTGGTTTTCAATACATAGTTTTAAAATTAACATGACATTTTTAGTCAAAATTGATTAAAGAAGACATCCTGTTATACTTCCTCCCACACAGTTGAAAGGTGTTTTCTGATGTTTTAATAAGACACAATGAAGACATTCAAACAATGCCGACATTCAAACAATGCAGACAGTCAAAAGCGCAACGCAGGCTGCATCAAATGTTACCTTTAAAATGTGCCGCTGGGACTGTCTAAATGATCGAAGTGCCCGACTTTGGAAATCCCTGCTTTAGAAGATGCCCCCTATATGAGTATAACAGTCCAGCTCTGCAAAAGCGATTGATTCGTATGTCCTTTGCAGGGAGACATTTGCCCACATATTGAAGGGGAGCTGTGCAGGTGGGTTAGCTTCACAGAGTTAAGCCTTCACACTCCACGCACATCCACACAGAGAAAGCACAGAGAATCAATCTTCTGGTCTACTGAATCTTATTTTCCACAGACTACAATGGGCAGTGACCTTTGTGTTGCTTTTGGGTGCATAAGGGATGTGTTGTCAGGTAGACGCACCAGGTTTATATGTAAATAGACACACATACATAAAATATTAGACTCAAACAAAGATTGTGAATTTCTGTTGTCATGACAACCAATCCACGGGAATACGAGCCCCACCACATCTGCAAAGTTGTTTGTCGTAATATTGTTGATATTTGACAAATTGAATCCCCCTTGAAACAAAATTCATATAAAGTGGACATTTCTGGTGATCGTCATGAATGCTGACAAGCAGACAGTGCGTTTGTGACTCGTGTCAATGACGTGATGTTACCTCCGGTTAGTAACAAAAGTTAAAAAGATAGAATGGGAAAGCTCTCTACTTCATGTCAAGAGGTATAATGTTGGTGTTTGAGGTGCAGACTTTTGCAGATTGACGGCTGCATCCAGCTGCAGACACCCGCGCCGACCTGGCCGTTCCCTTTGTCTCAACAGGTAAGTTACTCATCACATTTCTACCTCCTCCCGCCTTGCTCCTTTCTCACATCCTCGCTCCTCGATGGAATTTCTGGTGGGAGGTCCTTGCATGAAAACAGAGGAGCGAGGATGTGCAATTAGAGGAATGAGATGAGGCCACAGTCAATGCAGTCTGCTCAATGCAACACCGGTGTATATTCACTACCGTGAACAAATACAAGACACACGGCACATGTTTCGGTCAGATGTCATCGAAAAGGAAGGCCGTCAGTGCCTGACAGAGAAGGTTCATCAGCACTGACCCAGTGAGTGATGATTACAGTGACGGAAAAAAGTCCACTTCAATCGTTGCATAGTCCATTCGTTTTTTAAATTTTTTCAAGTTTCCGACATTTATCAGCAAAATGGGCTTCTGTCAGTGACGGATTGATCGACCATCCTGTGTCTGACTGGTTGTTTCCTCCCCGCATAAAGTGAGGCCTATTTGTCATAAATTCCAGAAACGAGTTTCGCTGGTCTTAAGTGGGCCCAGTTTGTTGATCTGGTGCTGTGGGATTATGCTGTTGAATGCAGAGCTAAAATACAATACAATACAATACATGCAGATTTATATAGCGCTTTCACAACAGCGACAGCTGTAACAAAGCGCTTCACAAAACAGTTAACATAAAGTAAAATAATAAACACAACACATAACATAAAACACGGACAGTCGTGCAGTCCTAACCACTTTTCCGTCACACGCTTTGTTGTTTGAAGCAGTTTGAGATGAAAGAGGACAGAATCAAAGTGTCCTTTAACTAGTGGATCAGAGACGTCATGCTCAAAATGTGCACACGAACAGGAAGCAGCCGGATTGATGCGTTCCTGTTCCTGTCCTGTTCCATGGACACGTGGAGAGCAGTGGATAAAGTGATCGAGCAATTTGGATGGTATGCAAACTGTGAAAGGGGTCAAATGGACTTCAAGATTGCGCCGCGAGAGTGGCTGCCTTTGCAGCAGCTCCTACATTTTGTTGTTGTTCTTCTTCTCATAACTTTGCAGCTTTGCTTCTGTGAATTGGGAATTTCTCCATTGCGAGACTAATAAAGGTTTTCTTTTTCTTATCTTATGTTTGTGGTAGAACTGATGTGGTGTTCTTTTAATAATCTTTTCAAAACAGTTGAGGTGAGGGTTACAGAGCGATAATATTCAGAGCGGCGACAGAGGATCTTTTGGCTACAGGGTTGATAGCTGCCATTTTGAAGCGCTGCTTGACTCCGAAGAGATATTAAAAATGTCTGGCATGACCTGGGCCAGTTGCTCTGCGCACCCCTTAAGGCGCAGTCTTTTCGTGGCTTTATTTTTTTCAGAGTCCGGCAGACATCACCTGAGTCAAACAACAGAACCACCTCCTCCTGGAGTGGGATGCCTCTGGCTGCTGCGGTTTGATTTTGTGTTTATAACATCAAAAGTGATGAGTTAGTTCATTCAGGAATTCAGTCTTGTCAGCATAGGTTCCAGGAGTGACCTTGTAGTGCGTGATGGATTTTATTCCCTGCCACAGTCTTTATAATCCGGAAATTGAGTTTAAATACTCGGTCCATAGACCCTTTTCGCCAGTTTGACAACCTTTTTCTGGCTGCTCTGAGGGCATTGGTGTCACCAGAACCAGGTGTCTCTCCTTCAGCAGGGTCTACATACCTCAGATGTCATCCATAGCTTCTCGTTTACCCTTCCTGTGATCCTCCTTATGGAAGTGACATCCTCCAGACATTTATAGATGTAAGCAGATACAGTCTCAGCATATTTCTCAATGTCTGTGGTCTGGTCTACAGTGGCGGCCTCTCTGAACACTGACCAGTTAGTGCATTTAAAACACTCCTGCATTGCTGTCAGTGTTCCCTCCGGCCATACTCTCACATGTTTGATGGAAGGTTCATTCCTGGTGAGCAGATGTCTGCATGCCAGAGTTAGCATGATGGAAATGTGATCTGACGAGCCAAGGTGAGGGTGAGGGGCTGCTTTTAATGTTGCTTTTCATGTCTGTATACACATGGTCGCGTATTGGCTCCTCCAACTCGACAGTGAACGACATGCACCACTAAAAACTACAAACTGTCAGGGACAGTTTTGTTCCGAGAGCCATTACTGCAATAAATAACCACAGAAAATAATCAAAGCTACTGCATTTTAAACTTAAACTCATTTACCTCACTATGTGCAATAATGAGCAATATCTGAGCCATTTCATGTGCAATATGTGCCCTGTGTGCAATATAAGCCTCAGTTCCATTCTACCACTACTGCTGCTGTTGTTGTGTGTTAAGTTTTGTATTGATGAAACCGTTTTTTTTTTTTTTTACGAAATGCACTAAGGAGTGGCACCCAAATTTCGTTGTATGTAATACAACGACAATAAAGGTGATTCTGATTCTGATTCAAATAATAATTCAATGATGAACAATATGTAAAAGTTGAGTCCTTCCACCATTTGTAATTGATGTCAATGCACACTCCACCCCCTCGTGTGTTTCACTGAATGTACTGTTATGAAGAGCCCGGTGCGTAGTTGGCCCCCCTAAACTGGCATCATCTGTCTATCCCATCTGTCTTCAGCAATAGGCTGGGTACACCCCGTACTAGTTGCCAGCCAGTTGCTGCCACAATCACACCGAGGAGCAATTTAGAGTGTTCCATTCACCTGCCATGCATGTTTTTGGAATGTGGGAGAAAACCAGAGTACCCAGAGAAAACTCACACAGGAACGGGGAGAACATGCAAACTCCACAGAGGAAATCCTGAGCCGATGGGAGTGTGGGAGGAAACCGGAGTACCCGGAGAAAATCCACGCAGGCCCGGGGAGAACATGCAAACTCCACACAGGGTGGCCGGAGCTGAAATTTAACCCAGTCCCTCTGCACTATGAGGTTGCCGCGCAAACCACTGGACCACCGGGCCACCTCGAGGGAAGAAGTGGAACAGAAAGGGCTAGCCTTAGCCCTTGCACTAATTCCATCGCGGACCACCCGCTTCTGCATTCACCGCTCTTGGCGGATTATTGTGTGAGGAGATGTCGTTTGGTCGGTCGCCTGGTCTCTACGAAGCAGACCCAGAACTTGCAGTACATATGTGGTGTTCGTATCGCTGCATCCCCTTTTTTTCCCCCCGCAGTGTCGTACAATACATTAACGAATATAAACTATTCTTGTTTGATGAGGGGTGACTTTCAGCTTGATGTTTTCAGTGTTATTTTGAGCTAATACAACCGCTGTCGGTTGTGGTGCCACCATGCTGACAAACTTCAATTAAGTTTTTGGGGTTTTTTTTCACCCGCATTGCTAAAATAGAAAGAGTCAAGCTATTTTACTGATTGCCAGGCAGACACACATTTTCTTGTGAACACAGACAGTATGATCAGTTAGTTGAAATCAGATAATTTACAAAGCTTACCCACCAATTAACATTCATCAAAACTTCACAAGATAAGCAATGTAGCAAATTACAGTAAATAACTTTATGTATAGCACCATAGTGGGAAGCACTTTCAAAATAAGTGCTTTACTTCCTTGAAACAACAGCTTCATCTCGGAGAGTTTTGAGAATTGGTATTTGTGGGCAAACCAAAAACAAATGGAACTACTACTGGCAGAAACTAGAACGAGTGAGTCAAACTCATTTTTGTGGGGGACCACATTGGAGTTGAGGCTTCCCTCAGACGGTCACCATGTGTTAATGTGTGTTATGTGAAGCCAAATAAATGTTTAATCATCGAATAACGTCAAGGATAATGGGCCCGGTGGTCGACTGGTTTGCGCGTCGACCTCACAGTGCAGAGGTTGTGGGTGCGATTCCTCTTCCAGCCTTCCTGTGTGGAGTTTGCATGCTCTCCCCGGGCCTGCGTGGGTTTTCTCGGCGTACTCCAGTTTCCTCCCACATTCCAAAAACATGCATGGCAGACTCATTGAACACTGTAAATTGTCCCTAGGTGTGGATATGAGCGTGGATGTTTTTTCGTCTCTGTGTGCCCTGCGATTGGCTGACAATCGGTTCAGGGTTTCCCACGCCTACTGCCCGAAGATGGCTGGGATAGGCTGCGGCACCCCCCGTGACCTTTATGAGAATAAAGCGGATCGGAAAATGGATGGAAGGTATTCTTTGTTGAGCCGGAAAAGCCTTACATGCAATGATGTGTTTGTTATTTTATTTGGCCATTCGGCCAATGGCCCAGGGAGTTTCTGGTGCATCATTAAAAATTATGCAAAACATAATGGGGATACTCATTCACTCAAAGACAAATCCATACCTCCTAAATCTAAAATCAGAGCCAAGTTAGCAAGACTACTTCCTGGGACAAAAAAGAGAAAAATGCTTGCTTTATATAAACAAACACACACACACTTGGCATTTGTCCAGGCCTTTGGCCTCAATTCAGTGAGCCCCCTTGTCATTCTGTAAAGTGCACAGTTGGAATGCACTATTGATTCCCTGCTATTAAGGCGGGAGCACCAGTTAATCAGAGGGTCAGACAGCCAGCCAGCCAGAAAGCCATCACAAAATAAGGCTGCTGACTGGCTGGCCATCTGTCCACCCTTTGGACAGTCATCACGTCATTGTAAAAAAACAACAAAAGAAATTCACAGAGGGACATTTATGCACAATGAAAACAATACTCGACGTGTGAAAATAAAGTATGACTCTTTGTTCTTTGTGCTGTATCATGAGCACAGATTTTGTATTGAACATATGCTTCTGTTTGGAAAGATGTTTTTTTTCTGAGTCTGTCAAAATTTTGCAACCTGGGAACATCAGCAAGTATTGATGAGGTGAGTAACCACGTATTTGACAATTACTGTAATCCCTCGTTTTGATGCGGTTAATTGGTACTGGACCACCCCTGTGAAACATGAAAAACCACAAATTAGTAGGATTTGCAATTAAGCAATGTGTCCCTGTTGATGGTGCCACCTCCAACGAGCGGGCTTCTATGCTCCTACACACCCGGGACGCATTGCTTTGGTGGCACCAAGGGGTTACCAAACAGTCAACAGACTGGTGATGATGTGGAGCCAATCAGCTCATGGGATAAACCCATTCTACTCTAATTGGTCAATGTCGCGCCCGGGAACCAATCATGGGCGTTGTTTGAGTGGCCATGTACAAAGCCTCTGAGTCACATCAGCTCTTTGTTTGGCGAGGGATGGGATCACTGTATTATTATTTTTTGTTTTTATAACAGGAAAACAGACCTTTAGGAAAACGATATCAACTATATAAAAAAGCAAATGTAAATCCCTCGTATATCAAAAGATTCTTGATCAGAATATCCAAACCCCCTCTGCTTGCTTTCTATTGATGGCTGCTCCCTCAGGTCGAGTTCAGTTCAATATTGTAAGAGATCTACATATTAATCATTCACCAAAACCTCCTGCCTGCTCCACATGAAAGGCTTTGTCCCTTCCTATGTTAGTTCTTTCCACACGAGTGCTCATCCAGAGCAAAACCCTTCAAGTACAGTAGTATATTGTGCTAGGGTTATAAAAACAAAATAATGATTTTTCTTTGAGGAGCAGTTTTGCAAATCAATGACCTCATTTGAGTAGCAAATGAGGAATTCCAAGGAGCAATTCTTTTCTCGGTTAATTGCACGCACCCGAAGCAAGGATTTTATTGAACAATAAAAATACAACAATATAACTGGGGAGTTGAATGTAACAGTGTTCTCGCTCGTTTCTCGAAATTATTTTCCAGGACTTTTACCCCCAAGCTTTGGAGTAGTTTTATTTGCTATGATTTGCACCTAATATGTTGTACATTCAATCGGATTGCTTCAATGTTACCAAATATAGTACGAAATTTGCCCCCCCCCCCCCACCGCCAAAATTGAAAATTTAAAAAATGATGTGAAGTGATTGTCATAGTTCACCCCAAAAGAGCTATTGAAAAGAATGACTCATTTGCGAACATCACACTACTAATATAAAATCTGACTTGGATGCTGATAATCAAAATGGCTTTCATTGCTAAGTAAATCAAAATGATGGAATACAACTGATTGACTAATGAGCTGCTGATGGATGGAGAGAGGCCAGAGCCCATGCTAGCATCCATGGCACCATCACAGCCAGGTTGGCAAACCCAGGGGTGTAACATTGCCTAAAAACTGCATGAAAAGTCGCACTGCTCTCTGTGCACTTCCACGTTATTATAACACAGCTGATTTCACCTGGCCGTCGACTGGTTAGCGCGTCGGGCTCACAGTGCAGAGGTGCAGGGTTAGATTTCGGCTCAGGATTTCCTCTGTGGAGTTTGCATGTTCTCCCCGTTCCTGTGTGGGTTTTCTCCGGGTACTCCGGTTTCCTCCCACATTCCAAAAACATGCTTGGCAGGTGAATGGAACACTCTAAATTGCTCCTCGGTGTGATTGTGGCAGCAAACAGTTGCTCGTCTATGTGTGCCCTGCAACTGGCTGGCAACCAGTGCGGGGTGTACCCAGCCTATTTATTGCCTGAAGACAGATGGGATAGACCCCAGCACACCCGCGACCCTTGTGAGGATAAGCGGATTAGAAAATGGATGAATTCCAAATAAAGTTTTTATCATTCACATATTTTCTTTTTCTGCTGTTGGACAAACGAGCAAGTGTTGTGACTGGTTGTAACTGTGTTTTGGGTTATGGCAGACAGTGACTCGTGTGGAACTGATTGATGAAGATATATTGACAGAGTTAAACAAAAAGGCAAACACTTTTATGTTATATTCACAAGCATTGGATGGAAGTAATGACACTGTTCAGCTCCTAAATTACAACCGAGGGATAAACGACAGTTTTGAGATAACCGAAGAGCTTTTGAGCATGAAGTCACTGAAGGGGAAAACGCGAGGAAAGGACTTGTGTGAACAGGTGTCCGCTGTCATCGAGAGAATGAAGCTACCTCAGAGTAAACTTGCCAGTGTCCCTATGGATGGATCGTCAAATTTAACTGGAAAAAACCCCAACAAAAAACGTCGGACTGCTGAAAAAAATACAGCAAGGAGCGAAAGACCAAAACCCTGAGCAGGATGCTATTTTCCTTCACTGCATTATTCATCAGGACTCTCTGTGTAAGACTGCATTGCAAGCGAAATCATGTCGTGGATCCAGTTGTAAAACTTGTCAACGTCATACAATCAAGAGGACGTCAGATAATCATCGTTGGTTCGTTACATTTTCGGACGAAACCGATGCAGATCGGCAGGATCACTTTACCATTCTCGTGTCCACTGATTAAGTTTGAGCAAAGTGTTGTGAGTGTGGGAGCTCAAAGAGATTGGCTTTTTTTTGGGGGGAGTTAATGGGGAGTTCTGAAGAATTTTCCAAACTGAGTGATGTGAACTGTCTTTGTGACTTGTGCACATACGTATTTTCACACAGGAATGAGCTGAACGTGAAGCTACAGGGGAAAGATCAGTTTGTGCGTGACGTGTACGCAAATGACCAAGCTGATTTTATTCTCGAGCACATCTTCCGCTTTCCCCCACACTAGCCATGCAGAAAGAGGCCACCGAAAAACAACAAACGACTGGACAACCTGCAGAGAGAATTCTGCCTTCGGTTGTTTGATCTTGATAAAATTGGACAAGTCTCTTCAGCTGGTGTCCTGCCTCCTGTCACAAGACTCTGAAACAACACCACAGGAGCGGCAATTGAAACCGATCGATCTTCAGTCTGACTGCGCCTCAAAGGAAAAGGCAAAGTCTCTTAAACCGAATGACTTTTACGCTTCACCAAAGCTACGTTTTCCAACCTCGGGAGGACCGCACAGAAGATGCTTGTGTCGTTTGGCTCGACCTACGCGTGTGAGCAGACATTCAAAAAAGCCCGTCACAGATCCAAGTTGACTGACCAACACTTGCGTAACAATGGAGATCCATTCTGAGAATTGCCACAATAAAACTATCTCCAGGCTTTGATGCACTGGCAAAAAACGACAGCAACTACATTGTTCCGACTGAAATTGATGAGCTTTTCTGCTGTCATGAGAAAAAAAAAATGCATCCGGAATGTTTGACAGTGTTCCTTTAACTCTTTCAGGGACAGCGGTTACTACAGTGGACAGCTTATCATGTTATCAGGTTACATGGTGCATGAAAAGGTTAATGAAGCGCGCATTTATGCACAGCAGTGGAACAGAAAATGAGCAATGCAGAAATGTTTGAGGCTGTGTATGTTATTGGGTAACAATATGTTTTGAAAGTAGAATATATCATTCATCCTTTTTTCAAAAAATGTTGATTTCTTGAACTTTGAGTCTTCAATTAAAAAACAGAGACAATCTCCAGGTTTGAAATATCACTCTGTGTGGTGTTTTCATCTATTTAGATTTTTTCCTCCCAGTATTGTGCCAAATAGTGTGTAAATGCTGCATCGTGCATATTCATTGACACAAACATACTTCCTGGATGAGAGCTATTTTGCACATTTGAAAGGCGCAGTCCTCAGTGCACACTGTTTGTAAATCGGGTTGTGCATTTATTTTTTTGTGTGCTTACTGTGCAGAGCTTTCAAATTTTAGAACCCATTATGGCCCGCAGGTCAAAAGGTTTGCCCACCCCCAGGTAAGGGGGTTGGACCGTTGATGTCAGTTGCTATGGTGTGGCTATTTTGTCATATACAATTGAGCATGGCCTGATGTCCTTCAACATTTCAGCTCTGATGCTCAGTGACATGTCAGAATGTACTGCTTTCTTCCATGCTTTCTCCATACGGCCCTCCTCTCTGTTGTTACTTTGTATTTTTGTACACAAAAGATTTGCTTTTCCACTTCTGCTTCCTGTCTGCTTCCAGGTCCAAATTCTGTTTTTCACGTGACAGCAAGTATGAAATACTGAGTGAAAAGTGGCCCAGTAAGACGACCTGTTACCCATCACTATCATAAAGCCGTCGTCCTTGTTGCTCTACTGAAAAACAGAGATGTATTTCATCTCAGAGCGCACAGCCAGAAGTGACGGCACACCCACTCCAGTTCTCTTCCACCCAACAGGGGAGACAGATTAGAGGGAGAAAAACCTCATCTTCGGCAGAGCGCTACAGCGACATTCTTGAACGGAAGGTCGCTATCTTGGGTCTGAAAAATTGGAACATGCAATTTTATTCGTGTGGTAGTGTCACATGGGTTCACGCTGTGCCGGCTAGAAGTAAGGATGAAGCAGAAAAGCACGACAGCTCAATGTTGCCCATCGAAGGCAGTTGAAAACAGATGTACATGCCCGTTCAACCCGTTTGGGCTCACTAACAAGGTATGGAGAAGCAGAGAGAGGAAATATCATTTTCCATGACAGCTCAAGCTTTTCCAGGAGCCTGATGTAATAGAAATATTTTAATATCCGAGTATCCTGCTGAAAATTGCGTATTCAAGTAAATTGTATTTTCGCTGGGTTCAAGAGCTATTATTATTTATCCAAAAGAGAAAATAAGACATTTGATGAAAGAAGGAATGACCAGTTGCAGGGCTGCCAAACAACAAAACCTTCCATAACATTTGGGTTGAATTTCCACATTTTTGAAATTATACCATGGGACAGTTGTAGCAGCCTATTATGCAAGAGGATAAAAGGAATTCTGCATACTGTCCAATGCACGGCATAGTTATTACTCTATAATCAGTAAGTGTCGATAAATCATGGCTTCACTTTGTTATTTTATGATACTAAAATATGATCAAGTGGAGAGTAACATGAATTACGCTTTTTCATCATCAAGATGTGAATAAAAAAGGGCTGAAAGATAAACTTTATGAAATGTTGATTAATGTTCCTATCAATTATGGCTGTACAAGTCACACATCTGCTTTGCTTGCTCTGTGTTGTCGAGTTGTCTCCTCTCACTCTCCACTTCTGTGCATTCATTAACATGTTGCAAAAAAGAGACCATTTAAAAACTTATTTCATCCTCAGCCTCGGCAAGTAGCGGGGCACCAGACTACATTTCAACAAAATGGCATGCGGAGGCGAACGGGGCCCATTTAATAGATAAATAGACATACTGTAACGAACTGAGTTACTTTGTGCGTTATTGTGTTCTGTAGGAGGGTATTTAGCAAGTCATGAACTGCTGTGCTCAGTGCTGCTTTACCGAGTGTGCTTTCATGCATTGCTGCTGCCGGCATGTGTGGGAGACGAGAACATGGAGGGACTTGCATTTGTGAGTAAACTGAGAGTTGCATTTGTTCTGGAATCATGGGACATTTTAATAACTGCAACTTCAGAAGTGTTCTCCCAAAGTCCAACCAGTACATACATACTGTAAACCACATTTTGCAACAAAAGTGACATCATCATGTTTACCACGTCATCGAAAATCGCGAGTAGACATGTTTTTCTGTTGATATTCATCCATCCATCCATCATCCATCCATCCATTTTCTGATGCGCCTATCAGAAAATGAGGGCCACAGGCGTGCTGGAGCCTATCCTAGCTGTTTTCATGAAGTAGGCGGGGGACACCCTGAACTGATTGCCAAACCATTGCAGGGCACACCATAGATGGGAAAACTATTCGTCCTAACGATCACACCTAGGGACAATTTAGAACATTCAATCAACCTCCCATGCATGTTTTTGGAATGTGGGAGGAAATCAGAGTACCCGGAAAAAACCCACGCAGGGACGGGGAGTGGCGGCCTGGTGTTCCAGTGGTTAGCGCGTCCACCTCACAGTGCAGAGGTACCGGGTTCAATTCAAGCTTCAGCCTCCCTGTGTGAAGTTTGCATGTTCTCCCTGGGCCTGCGTGGGTTTTCTCCGGGTACTCCGGTTTCCTCCCACATTCCATGAACATGCATAGCCGGCTGATTGAACACTCAAAATTGTCCCTAGGTGTGAGTGTGAGCGCGGATTGGTTGTTCATCTCTGTGTGCCCTGTGATTGGCTGGCAACCGGTTCAGGGTGACCCCCGCCTACTGGCCGAAGACAGCTGGGATAGGCTCCAGCACCCACCGCGACCCTGGTGAAGATAAAGCAGATCGGAAAATGGATGGATGGATGGATGGATGGATGGAGGCATGGGGAGAACATGCAAACTCCACACAGGAAGGCTGAACCCTGCACCTCTGAGAGGTTAGGCGGACGCACTAACCAGTCGATCACCATGCCGCCTTATTTGCAATATTTTGGTTTATTTTTATTGTTCTTTAACAAACAAAATACTGTGGTATATATTGCATTTCAAATATTTCATCATCCAATTAATTTGCACTTGGAGAAATTCCGATCACATCAAACAATATGCAACTATCTTTTCCTGACAAGGAATTGAAAATAAGTTCACTATTGGTGAATTGAGCTCTTAACGCCAAACAGGTTATTAACACAAAATGATTCCACTATTTGGTTGCAGAAACAAGTATGAAGTCACAGTGTTGATTTTGTCTGATACTAATTAGAAGACAGCTCTCCTCCAAGGGTTCCCAAATGCGAAGGAAAACGAGCACTCAGCATCGGTGGGAGGTTCAGAATCATAAATGGGAAACACATTCACACATGTACGAACATACAAGCACACACGTGTGTAAAATCACTCATTCCTCGGTCATATTTGAAAATAATATCATGAGCACAAATGTACTGAGGCCAAGTCCTTTTTTGTGTTTTACATATTGCAAAACCTAAGTGTAAAGACTGTAAAACAGGAATACAAGTTACTGTGCATGTGCAGAACTTCCTTGTTCACCTGAATACATTTACTGTAACACACCAGTGACTTTAAATATATGATTCTGACTCGCAAGCAAAAGTCATGCCTCGCAAAATAAAGAAGCATTTTTTAATACTTAACAGATACATTATGATGGCTTGTGCGGACAGACGATAGGCTGAAATACAGGCAGGAAAATGTCACAGATGAGTTTGCAGTGGCTAAAATAAAAATCACTGTTAAGCAGTTCCAAAATTAGATGAAAATGACAAATAACCAAACGGAGTCGCACTTTGTATGCACTACTTCTCCTTTTGTATTCATTTATCTTTTTCGTCTGTCACTGTTATTGGTTATTAATTAAAAACTCTTTTTATCTTTCCTGCCATTCTGATAAAATGCACTAAATAAATTAGATGTCTTATGTTATGTTATGCTTCAAATACTGCACCCAACAGAACAAAAGCAAGAAGCCTAGTAACCAGAAAGTTGACTGGATCTGCCCCAAACGTTTTGTGTCGGACATCTGTGATTGTTGCCTTGCCAACGAAAATTCCCCTGAGCTCTGTTCGAGGCTGGTGTCGTGCCTAAAGAAGTAAAATATGCAAACTTTGACCTCAGCTGCCTTGCAAACTTATGTCGTCACTTAAAATTACTTTCGTTTTCCTCACAGAGAAATAATGACATTGTAAATTATATTCAAAATAAATAAAAAAATAAAACAAAAATAATTTTAAAAAACACTTCTGATGTCAGTTTTGTTCTCTGCTACAAATTTCATCAACAATATCGTTGAATATGTATAAGATACTTATTTCACGGTAATCATAGGTATCGGTAATGACAAAAAAAAAAAAAAGACAGGAGCAGAAATGGAAGTTATCGTCTCATTAGTGAGTTATTATGGTATATGTAGCAATGAAACTGACACATACAAAATCATCTAATAGACCCTTTTACACTCCTGTATGCAGTATCGACATGTGCTGTCATAGCTGTTCTCAAAATTAATGCATTTCAAGTTTCAAATCCAGTTCCTATGAGGTATGGTTTCTTGTACCTGCTCAGTTGTACTTTTAAGATGGCTGTACTGATACAGCATAGTCGGCGTAGTCTGTTGGTCACTTACTAGTTGAGTGGGTCAGTCTTACAGACTTACGCAAGGATAGTCGAACCTCATTACAAAGTACCTCGAGGGACATAAAGAATCTATAAGTTATAACAGGCCCTGCGATTGGCTGGCAACCGATTCAGGGTGTCCCCCGCCTACTGCCCGAAGACAGCTGGGATAGGCTCCAGCACCCCCCGCGACCCTAGTGAGGATCAAGCGGTTCGGAAAATGGATGGATGGATGGAAGTTATAACAGTAGTTCGTTGTAACCATTTCCAGTAGAATGGCCACCAACTGCAATAAAAATAACATTGAATACAAATAAATTAATGAATAAATAATCACAAAAGGCGGCCCCGGTGGTCCAGTGGTTAACATGTCGACCTCACAGTGCAGAGGTACCGGGTTCAATTCCAGCGCCGGCCTCCCGGTGTGGAGTTTGCATGTTCTACCCAGGCCTGCGTGGGTTTTCTCCGGGTACTCCGGTTTTCTGCCACATTCCAAAAACATGCACGGCAGGCTGATTGAACACTCTAAATCATAGGTGTCAAACTCAGGTCCTGGAGGGCCGCTGCCCTGCATGTTTTCCAAGTCTCCCTGTTGCAACACACCTGATTCAAATGAACAGGTTCAATGTCAGGCTTGCGCAGAGCTTGCTGATGATCTGATCATTTGAATCAGGTGTGTTGCAACAGGGAGACTTGGAAAACATGCAGGGCAGCGGCCCTCCAGGACCTGAGTTTGACACCTATGCTCTAAATTGTCCCTAGGTGTGAGTGTGAGCGTGGATGGTTGTTTGTCTCTGTGTGCCCTGCGATTGGCTGGCAACCGGTTCAGGGTATCCCCCGCCAATTGCCTGAAGACAGCTTGGATAGGCTCCAGCACCCGACCCCCGCGACCCTTGTGAGGGTAAGCAGATGGGAAAATGAATGAATGAATAATCACACAAAAAAAAAAGAAAAGAATATGGAGCAGATAGTGAGCTGCATTGAGTGGTTTTTCTTACATTCATGAGTAATGCACTCGGACATCAGTAACGAAACTTGACTGATGGCCTTTTTGAGGGCATTGTCATGCTCAAGAGATGGCGGACTTTACACCAGGGTGAACCAGTCAAGTCTCTGCAGCCAACTTCGAAAGGAGTGCACCACGTGTTTAAGCCCTAACTGCGGTAGTCTTCCACCAGCTAGGTGTCCTTGGATCTGTTCCATTCAGTCAGCATTCCCTATGACGCAGTGAGATCCAGCATGACCACTTGTATTGTTTGGCCTGGCAAGAGGACTATGTTTGATCTTAGGCTTGTTGTTTTTATTGTCTCAGTGATTCCCCAAATCAACCATCATCTTCCAATCCTTGGCTGTTGCAAACAGACCACTCCCTTTGCTGTGCCTTGGGCCTCTCTCCAGCATTGATAAAGGCAAGGAATTGCTTGACTGGTCTCTGCTGTGCCTTGGCTATGTCAATGGCTGAACAGACAGAACCAGGTCACACCACTTTCGGGCAATAGCTAAGGGTGTGCTTTAGCTATGTGGCAACATTTGCGGTTTGACTGATTCAGGAGCGTGTCGTAAAAAGGCTTCCTGTTCACAACTTGACACCTGGACCTTCCCGTGCAGCTGTGTATTGCTGGAAGCGTTGATGGATTTCTTCCAAAGCTGTCACTTGGCCTAGAGGCCTCTTGTGCCATGGGCAGAACCTTTCTTTTTTCACCACACCTCAATTCCAGCTCCTGACGCCTTGGGATCTGTGGATTCTGTGTCCTACAGCGCCTCGACCGCAGGTGACCATGAACTCTTCCTTTATCCTCCAGATTAGGAATGTAAGTTTGTTCTTCCTTACAGAGAGTGTTATGCTGCTGGGAAGATCAAACCATTTGGGGAGGTACAGACCGATTTTGCTCTCTAGGACCTTGACTCTGTACATAACTGGTGAAAGGACACTTTGATCCTCTCCTCTTTCATCTATAACTGCTTCAGACAACAAAGTGTATGCAGAAAAATGGTGAAGATTGCACGACTGTCTGTGTCCTATGTGTTGTGTTGTGTTATTTTTGTTATTTTGACTTCAAAATGGCGCCGCGTGAGTGGCTGCCTTTCCAGCAGCTCCTATATTTTGTTGTTCTACTTCTTCCTTTCATAACTTTGCTGCTGTGAATTGGGAATTTCTCCATTGCGAGACTAATAAAGGTTTTCTTATCTTATCTTAAATTCGATGGGTCGCAGAATTTGTGGTAGGATGGTGTGTTGGTAAATCCAATGCAAACCCTCCTGGCATGGCTGACTTGTCAACTGCTGCTAATTTCCTCTCCAGTTCTTGTCTAGTTGCTGCAATCGATTTGATGTCTTTTCAAGAAGAACACTTAGCACAAGGACAAGTAAACACCTTGTCTTTCTCTCTTTCTGGTTAGTGAGCATGTTCTGAAGTTAACGGGCCACCTCAAGCGTTGGGCTCACATCTCTCCATTGTGCTTTTGCCTCAACAGCTTCCTTGAAAATCCATCAGGCCTGCCCTCTGTGGCTATCTGCTCTTCAAAGACTGTGCATCTTACTTCCCTAAAGTGCTGTTAAGTTATGTCAGGAGTGGGCAGCTTTTACATTAGCTGTAGTTTTCCTGAATTAGTGTTTCGAGGACCTCCGCTCTAAAACGGATGTAGCTGATCTTCTCTGCTCTTGTCATATGAAGGGTCTCTCCTTGTCTCTTCACCAGTCCAAACCTGTCTCCTCCCAAGTTGGATAAATATGGTTGCCAGGTATTTCAGCTTCCTGACCGTATCCTTATTTGCTTTTGATTTAATACTTCAAGATTTCTATCAAACATATATAAAATGCCTTATCACCATTCTGCTGGCCTTAGGCCACTTTAACCATTGTTGTTCAGATGCCTTACTTGGTCCTGATGCATTGGGAGTAAATACGATTGATGATTTCTGTTTCTTCCTGGCACAACTCCCCTTACATCTTATAGACCTCGAGGGGTGTCTTTGTTTTGAGTGTTTCATAGCTGCTTGCGTTTTCTTTTTCCTGTTGGAGAATGCAAAATTATGGGTTGCTGGCTACTACTGCTGCAGTTGACTGTTGGCTGTCTTTCCAGCTCTCGGAACCATATTCATGCTCATCATCCAGTCTATTCCAAAATTCTTATAATGCACTCAGACAGATCATCAGTGAAGTAGGCCTAACCCTTGATCTTTGAGTGTTTTGGGCCTCAAAAATCATACACCCGGCACTGGGAAACCCAGTCTTGATGTGGAGTGACTCTTTTCAAAAGCACAAGATACTGTATAATCTTTTAATAACTTAAACATAAACATAGATGTCACCTCACCTGGTTCGTTGAACTCTTATGTTGAACACACAAAAATTGCCTGTACAGGTAGTAAAATTGTATGATGACAGTATGTTGACGCAGAAAGAGATTAATATACCATTTCCAATATTTCCGATGGTGAAAAATATCTCACTAATTGGAACGTGAATGTTTTTTTTTTTTACTTTTTCATTTTTTTGGTGCGTTGTCTTTGTTCCGTTATGTTGAGGAGAATCTTAAATAACACACACACACACGCCAAATAAACGAGGAATTCAGTCACTGTGATCCTTCGTGAAGAAGTGTAAAAATTACAGAAGACAATGTTGAATGTTGAATGCAGGAGAGGAGTTTCCCCTTAACACAGTCTTAAATCCTCTGGCTAAAAAAATCTCGAGAATAATTCTTATTAAAATTAAATTATTTTAATTTATTTAAAGTGTGTTTGCAGTGGCAGTTTTTTTCTGGTTTAAAAATGTCAAATTGAAAGGAAACTTTTCTTTACCGGTGTGAAAGTCCAGGTGAGCTTCATGTGCTTGGTGGTTGCATAGGCGCATTCCAGCAATCTGGGTTTGCTGTTCACGTCCACAAGACACTTATTGTCATCATCATCAATGGTTGGACTCAGTACGCCAAGGTGAAGTTGCTGGGAACTGGTGTAATACACATTCTATGTGGAAACAAAATAATAAACAACATATTGTAGCAACAGGTACCACAGTGAAAAACAGGCAAAGCCGTTTTATTTATATAGCACATTTCATGTGAAAGGCAACTCAATGTGGTTCACACAAACAAGCATTTAACACAATATTTAACAGCATTTAGAAGCAAAGCAGAGAAAACAAAAGAAGCTGACAAAAATTACGAGAACAACATAAAGGCCCTCCTGAAGGAGAAGAAGAGAGCTTTTATGTCGAGAGACAGAGAGGAGCTGAAGGCCGTGCAGATTCGGCTGAGAAGAAAGATCAGGGAGGGGAAGAAGATATACAGGATGAAATTGGAGGACCAGTTGCAGGCCAACAATGTCACTGGTGTCTGGAGGGGCCTGAAAACCATCTCAGGCCATGACAGCCCAAAGACATTGACTGAGAAGGACAAGAACTGGGTAGATGGACTGAACCGTTTTTTCAACCGTTTCGACCAGTCGTCTGTCCCTTCCCCCAACCACCACCTGCAACCACTCTCACTGAGGACTTCTTCTCCTCCCCCTCCTCTTTCGACCAGCTCTCATCAACCCAGTCTGTCACCTGGTTCCTGCTTGTCCGTCACAACAGAGCAGGTGAGGAACCAACTGAGGAAGATGAATGTGAGGAAGGCAGCAGGTCCAGACAAGATCAGTTCCCGGCTCCTCAGGACCTGCTCTGACCAGCTGTGTGACATTGTCCAGCACATGTTCAACCTGAGCCTGAAGCTGGGCAGAGCTCCACAGCTGTGAAAAACTTCGTGCCTGGTCCCAGTGCCCTAAGGAGCTGAACAGCTACAGACCGGTGGCGCTGACGTCTCACCTGATGAAGACGCTGGAGAGACTCGTCCTCGCCCACCTTCGACCGCTGGTGAGCCCGGCACTGGACCCGCTGCAGTTTGCCTATCACCCTGGCATCGGCGTGGAAGACGCCATTATCTACCTCCTCCACTCAGTGCTGTCACACTTGGAGAAGGCTGGGAGCACTGTGAAAATCATGTTCTTTGATTTCTCCAGTGCCTTCAACACCATCCAGCCCAACTTGCTGGGAGGCAAACTGCAGAACGCCGGAGTGGACCACCATCTCACAGCATGGATCATAGACTACCTCACAAATCGGCCGCAGTACGTGAGGTTGCAGAGCTGTGAGTCGGACAGGCTTCTCTGCAGCACTGGAGCGCCGCAGGGGACTGTTCTGGCTCCATTCCTGTTCATCCTCTACACCTCGGACTTCAGACACGCCACTCCAAACTGCCACCTTCAGAAGTTCTCAGATGACTCTGCGATTGTTGGCCTCATTACAGAGGGGGACGATCGGGAGTACAGGGGAATGACGAAGGACTTTGTGTACTGGTGCCAGCAGAATCTCCTCCAGATCAACCCTAGGAAAACTAAGGAGTTGGTTGTGGATTTCTGCAGGAAACAGTCCTCACCAGCACCGATGAACATCCAGGGTATGGACATAGAGAAGGTGACCTCCTACAAGTACCTAGGTGTTCTTCTGAACAACAAACTGGACTGGTCTACAAACACGGACACCCTGATTAGGAAAGGACAGAGCCGACTCTTCCTACTCAGGAAACTGAGGTCTTTTGGGGTTCAGGGGTCGCTCCTTAAGACTTTCTATAACTCGGTGGTGGCCTCGGCCATCCATTATGGCATTGTCTGCTGGTCAGGCAGCATCTCAGCCCGGGACAGAAAGAGACTGGAGCGACTGGTCAGGAAGGCCAGTTCTGTCCTGGGCTGCTCCCTTGACACTCTGGAGGAGGTGGGCAACAGAAGGATGCTAACTAAGCTAAAAGCTATGATGGACAGTCCCTCCCACCCTCTCCAGCCCGCCCTGACAGCACTAGGTAGCTCCTTCAGCCAGAGACTGTTACACCGGCGCTGCAAGAAGGAGAGATACCGACGCTCGTTCCTACCAACTGCTGTCAGGCTGCTGAATAAAAAATAGCAACAATAATATTAATAATAATTAAATGATGTGGAAAACAACTGTAAATAGCACTGCGATTTATCCATTTTGTATTTATATTGCACTTAATTGAACGGTGTTTGTTTGTTTTTTCTTCTTTCTGCCTACATTCTTGCTGCTGGAGGCTGTAAATTTCCCCAGTGTGGGACAAATAAAGGATATCTTATCTTATCTTATTGATATGTGTGCAAAATAAAAGCAAAGTAAGATAAAAGTAGGTTTCGAAAATAACTAAAAGAACATTCATTCAAAATTGTTTAGAGGTCCTTAACACTTTCAGGGACAGCGGTTACTACAGTGGACAGCTTACCATAGGTTACAGGGTGCATAAAAGGGTTAATCAAAGGTATGGGGAGAAAAATAAGCCTTTAAGACTGGATGAATATGTTCTGACTCTTTGTTGTGGTCAGAACCTGAGTTGCAGAATTTTGAATGAGCTTCAGCTGTTTGACGCTTTTTTGAGGGAGTCCAGTAAGAATACCGTTACAATAATCAAGTACACTAGAGATAAAAGCATAAGATAAGATAAGATAAGATAAGATAAGATAAGACCTTTATTAGTCTCGCAATGGAGAAATTCCCAATTCACAGCAGCAAAGTTATGAAAGGAAGAAGTAGAACAACAAAATATAGGAGCTGCTGGAAAGGCAGCCACTCTCGCGGCGCCATTTTGAAGTCAAAATAACAAAAATAATACAACACAACACATAGGACACAGACAGTCGTGCAATCTTCACCAATTTTCTGCATACACTTTGTTGTCTGAAGCAGTTATAGATGAAAGAGGAGAGGATCAAAGTGTCCTTTCTCCAGTGGATCAGAGACGTCATGCTGGAAATGTGCACACGTCTGCTACAAGCTAAGTTTTGAAAGCAAACACGAAGCTGTAGCGTCCATTGATGAAAAGAGATTAGTTCACTTCTCCTGTCCCACGTAATCCGCTTCAAACTCCAAGCCGCGACTCCGAGCTCCAAATCCGCATCGGCGCTCCACGCTAACGCTCCTTTCTTTTCATCGTCGGCTCCTCAAGACTTACATCCATCCAGCCGCAGACCATTCAACAGCACCGATCTCTCCGCTGAACAAAGCGGGGCTGTGAAAAATGCTGCCCATTACAGGCGCAAGACACAAGCGCCCCGGGACTGTCCAGCAACGACAGTCAAATGGCGCCGACATTCCTCCCAGTCAAAAACAGTGCTGGTATACCCATGCTGCCGAGAAGGCGCAACCACCAAGCACAGAGTCTCCTCCTTGATGAATGTCGTGGCCAAAAAATGCTGAAAAAAGTCCACATCAGGTCCACTAGACGTAACAACAAACACAAAGTGACAAAACAAACACAAAAACAACAAAAAAGCAAGGCTCATGAGAGCACTTGCTGACGGCTGCCTACTCGGGCGCCATCTTGACTTCAAAGTCATGGATACGTTTCTCCTGGTTCGCACCCTTCAGTCTGTTGCTGCAATCTGGATGTATTTTTTTCAACTGGTAAAAGGCTGTTTTAGTGATTGATTTGATGTGATTGCTGAAAGTCAGGTCTGAGTCTCTCAGCACCCCAATATTTCTGACTTGGTCTTTGGTTTCTACAGACAGCGACTCCAGGTGTTTTCTGATATCATTACGGGACATTGATAAATATAGCTCTGTGTCATCTGCATTACCATGTTTGCCAACATGGGCGCTCTGAAGCATATGACCCAAAGGTATCATATTCAGACTGAACAGAAGGGGTCCATGGACTGACTCTTGAGGGACCCCGCATGTCATGGCCATATGATCAGATTCAAAACTTCTAAATCGGAGCTGAACCATTTTAGGACTGTTCCATGTAATCCCACCCAAGTTTCCAACATCCATCCATCCATTTTCTGATCCGCTTTCTCCTCACAAGGGAGACGGGGGGTGCTGGAGCCTATCCCAGCTGTCTTCAGGCAGTAGGCGGGGGACACCCTGAACCGGTTGCCAGCCAATTGCAGGGCACACAGAGACGAACAACCATCCGCGCTTACACTCACACCTCGGGACAATTTACAGTGTTCAATGAGCCTGCATTGCATGTTTTTGGAATGTGGGAGGAAACGGGAGTACCCGGAGAAAACCCATGCAGTTCCGGGTAGAACATGCAAACTTCACACAAGAGCCAGGATCGAACCCATGACCTCTGCACTGTGAGGTCGACAGGCTAACCACTGGCCCACCAGGCCGCACAAGCTTCCAACATGTTCAACAGTATTTTATGGTCAATTGATTGAATAAGATGCTGTGAA
Source organism: Hippocampus guttulatus (assembly GCF_054856545.1). Lineage (NCBI taxonomy): Eukaryota > Metazoa > Chordata > Actinopteri > Syngnathiformes > Syngnathidae > Hippocampus > Hippocampus guttulatus. The sequence continues at coordinate 4,765,466 of NC_141264.1, forward strand.
TAAGAGCTGTGATGAGGTTGGAATTGATCAAAAAGCCTGTTTAAATTCAATAATTTGCAGAGTTGATTAAAATCTACTTTGCCCACAACTTTAATTCTGATGGGAAGTTTTGAAATGGGTCTATAATTTGTTAGCAAGGAGACAAATCTAGCATTCGCCTTTTTTAGAAGGGGCATGACTGCAGCTGCTTTCAAGGGGTTAGGAAACTTGCCTGACTGAAATGAGCATTTGATTATGTTTATGTATGCTGTAACTCAGTTTGAACAGATTTCCCAATACTGGTTTACCACACTGAAAAACAGGACTCTGATTGGCCAAGGTCATCAATAATACATGCAGCTGCATTCATATGAATGTGTGTTTTTGGCAAGATAGATTTTTGACAAAACAAACAAACACTTAGTTAGCATTACTGCATCACAGAAAGATATGTTTGAAATTATAAGGCAGATGCTTTTTTTTGTTATAAATTATAATAATTTTTGATTTATTGTGAAGATACTTTTTTTCTCATCAACGGTTAATAATCAGGATTTTATTGAACAAAATCGCGATGATGACAGCGGTATGTCTTTTGTCTCAAAAAGGCAGGAGTCTTCCAAATTATTGTGTCCAACTGTTTAAAAAGCTGTACAGAACATAAAAATTCTAGTTGGACAAAAAACATCTTTGCTGATCAAGTTGCATGATAACAGCCCTTCTTCAATGCTACCTACTTAACTCGCTCACCCACTGAAATACCAAGTCAATTAATAGTTTCTGCTTATGTTTTATTTGAGGAAGCACCTGCAATCAGTCAGCTGCACTTGCTCTCCTGAGCTCTGGCTAATATTTAAGTTGGGTACCAGAGTATTGCTTTGCATGCTGTTTTACTCCTTCCCAGTCGTGCATTGTTTTATGTCACAACCAGTCTCATCGTTCCAGTAGGACTTGTGTTTTTGTAGTTTAGTACCACTGAGATTGTGTGTTTCCGTTGTACCCCTCGTCGGTGTGACAAAACTACTTGTGGTTTGTCGTACTTTTAAGTGCTTTTGTGATTTTCTGTTTATTTTTTTGTAAGTACAGTAGTTCTTTGTTCCTTCATCTGTGGCTCCGAGCGTTCATCACCCTTTGTTAGCGAGTAGTACCCCATGTTTTAGTTGTCATTATGAAGTTTTGTTGCCATTGCTTTCAGTCACTGTTCTTTATAATAATAATAATAATGCATTACATTTGCAAGCGCCTTTCACAACACTCAAGAACACTTTACAACCAAGAGCAATAATAAAACCACAGATAAAATAATAAACAAAGAAAGAAAGATTTAAGGTGGATAAGCAAGTCGGAATAGGTGGGTTTTGAGCTGGGTTTTGAATATGGAAAGAGAGTCAATATTACGAATGTTGGGAGCAAGTGAGTTCCAGAGTTTGGGGGCAGAGCGACTGAAGGCTCTGCACCCCATTGTACTGAGACGGGCAGAGGGTAGAAAAAGGTGGAGGGAGGATGAGGACCTGAGTGAGCGAGAGGGAACGGAAATTTGAAGAAGATCTGACAGATAGGGGGGTGCAAGGTTATGGATGGCTTTGAATGTATAGAGAAGTAATTTGAAGTTGATTCTAAATTTGACAGGAAGCCAGTGGAGCTGTCGGAGGATGGGGGTGATATGACGGAAGGAGGGGGTTCTCGTGATGATCCGGGCTGCTGAATTCTGAACAAGTTGAAGTTTATGGAGGAATTTTTGATGGACACCGAAGAGAAGTGAGTTACAGTACAGTATTCTTTGGTTGCTTGCACAACCTTGTTGGAATAAAGCCTGTGCCACAAAAAGGATTGAGGTCAGGGGGGCATTGGTTGACCACATCGTGACTTTTCCTCCCTTCTTTTTCATGCAATCAATGGTTCCTTGGCCTTTTCTTCACCAGGGGATGGTGCATTGTCTTGCATGGGAATAATTTTATTGCAGTCAGACCTTGTTTTTGGGTACCATGAAAGGAAGCGGTTGGTTAGAAACTCCAAATATTCTGCAGATGCAGTTTTGACAACTCCTCAAAGTCAGCAGGAATAGGCTTCAGCTTTCCAACAGCACAAATGATAACCTTCAGGCCGCCTAATGGAGCCTACCATCTCACTCCCCAAGACATCACTCCACCACCTTTTTGCTGATGTTGCTCCAAGTCGAACTGTGTTCAATCAATGCATTCTGAAAATAATGTTTCCTTTTATGTTTGAGCCCACTGCGAACATTTTTTTTCTTGTGAGATTAAGAGCTGTCTTAAATGCAGCTTTATTATGCAACAGGCCTTTGGAGGGTCTTAGTTTGAGAGCTTCTTTGAGCTCCGGGGATATTTGTGGCTTCACATACCTGCTTGCTGACTGATCATCTGTGGCTTTTTCCAAGAGCTGGTGTCTTAATATGGCATATTTGCCCGAGAGAAGTTTTCTTTAGTATGCCTATATCGGAACGAACACGTTTGCTCTGTGAATGATACAAAAATGATTCTACATTACTGTTTTTCTTGAAATGCGGATTGTTTTCATTCCGTCAACGCTTTTCATACTTTTCTTCCTACATTTTGCATTAAAATTATGTGTAATTATGTGTTGTAACCTCCTTGAGTAGTTTCCCTTTAATTAGGCTTGCCTGGTAACCTAATGATCACAACTTTCTGGGATTTATATCAGTAATCTTAAGAGAAGAAATTATCTACAAAAACAGAAAGTCATACATCATCAGTCTCCTAGAATAATGACCCAAGTCACATTTTGGCAACGTTTTTTTTTTTTGTCTTAAACATCTCCTCGGGACGCTGGCCTCATCTGCGAAAAGCGGCTGCATCCTTAGTTCAACTAATAATCCAATTCTAGGCCTGAAATGAAATAAATACATCGAAGATCATCAAAATGTGTTTCAGTTTTTTGTGTTTTCTGAAAAAAATAAGGAAATTACATTTACGCATACTATGGAACAGAGTGCACAACACAGGACCCCGGTCCAATAGTGTGTGTGTTGTTCACTGAAAACTCTATTCTGACTGTAAGGTGTGAATATGGAGAAAGGTTGATATGTGGATGTGTCAGTCCTAGGTTTTCATAGTGATCAATCCAGACTGCAGCCCAACTCTCACCTAAAGGCCGACCACACACCCAGTGATGCAAATGAACTCTCACGCAAGACGTCACACTACAAGTCCATCACAGAATAGACTCCGACCAATCATTGCGTGTTTAAATCAAGATTCAATCCATCAACGCAGATCCGTCGGCGAGGCTAGACAAGCAGCTTTCAAAGTCGTGTCGACGGAGAGATTATGTGATATGTGCGTTTGTCCTCTGCTCACAATAAGCAAAAAAAAAAGAAAAAAGAAAAAAAATGAGGGAGACGAAGGACTTGTTCCTAGACACTGGGGAGAAGGCAATATGGACGGTCTAGTCTTCCAAAAAAACTTGAGATATGAAAGTTGACACCTCATTTGATAATCAGCGACTAGCTTTGCAGTTATGATAGCATGAGTTGAAATGTTACGTATACTTTTCAATATTTCCTCTTTTGTTCAAGTCACTTTTTAAATACTGTACACCCAATTGTGATCGTGCGTGTCAAGTCCAGGTTCTCGTCAAAAGTCAATGCCAAAGAACCAGTTAAGGGACGACGTAGCACACATCACGCTCTGTAGCAAAATGAACAAGAATTCTGACATGCCAGACTTAAGTGGTCGTGGTCATGAAAAGTCACAGTGGCCAACGAGCAATCGTTGAGTACCTCAGATTACATGGGCTGCGATGCGTCAAGACAATTCAAAGTCAGCTACGAGACACTACATTTGTCTGCGATAAATCTGTCGGATCAAAATCGGACTACAATCTGACATCAGGATAATAAAACACTTTAAAACAAACAGTGCGGCAGCCAACAGGAAACTAAAATAAAACAAAACAAAAAACAAGAGTCGAAAAGTTGGTTCAGATGACCCAAGCAACACCGATTGGCCTCATTTATACTGCATAAGATGCGTAGTAAAATTTCGGGTTTCATGTGGAGAACAATAGTATTGGTACGCTAGTGGTGGATTGGGCAAGGACAGTGTCTCTGCACTGTTCGATAGTTGAAGGTCGATATATCTAATTTTATTGCATATTTGACAGATGTGTTGATCACTGGAGCCAAGCAAAAGAAAACTGTCCAACAACTGTTTTTGAGAAGCCTCTAGATTTAGATAGATAGCCAGCCAGCCAGCCAGCCAGACAGACAGACAGACAGATAGATAGACAGACAGATAGACAGACAGATAGATAGACAGATAGATATATAGATAGACAGATAGACAGACAGATAGACAGACAGACAGACAGATAGATAGATAGATAGATAGATAGATAGACAGATAGATAGATAGATAGATAGACAGATAGACAGACAGATAGATAGATAGACAGATAGACAGATAGATAGATAGATAGATAGATAGATAGATAGATAGACAGATAGATAGATAGATAGATAGATAGATAGATAGATAGACAGACAGATAGATAGATAGATAGATAGATAGATAGACAGATAGACAGACAGATAGATAGATAGATAGATAGATAGATAGATAGATAGATAGATAGATAGATAGATAGAAAGGGTTTTGGAGTTTGAGACTAAGACAAGACCAAGACTGTGTACAGTATATCAATAAATAAACTCACAAAATAAACAGAAAAAAATGACCAGAGGTTTTTTCTTCATGTTTGCAATAGCGACGGGAAAACAAAGCTTCAAATTTGCTTCATGAACCAGTTTTGTATTGTTTTGACTCATCACGAGGGCACACGCTGCTCAACATTGGGCTGGAAGTATTTCAACAGACGGTGCCATCTAGAGGAGTCAAAAAATACAACTGGTTCATGAAACAACTCTGAACCTTTATTTTCCATCACTAGTTTGAAACAAAAACAAATACAACAGGTGTGTCCAAAGTTGGCCCTCAAGGGCCTCTGTCCTACATGTTTTAGATGTGTCCCTCCTGCAACACACCTGATTCAATTCCACTTTGAATATAACGCTTTTAAAGAATCTTTAACTTTTTTTCAAAGCTACATGTTTGATTAAAAAATTGATTAATCATTCTATGTTATTGATTTTAAAGTAGTTAGCACAGGCTTAGCTTTCAAGTTCATTGCTGAACCAAACCATCAGCTTTCTGCAGCTGAAGCATCAACATAGAGGTTGCTGTAGACTAGAAATGTGCTCCCTTGGTCCACTTCGAAAGCTCAATGCATTTACTGGTGTTATGAATAATGTTTCCATTGCAGAAGAACCTCCCAAGTAACGACTTGGTGCTTGACTAATACCTGACGTGTTCATTTTTTCTGAGTATGTTGTCTTGCATTTGACCATGCTACGCAAGCAAACTTGGCTGGAATATTAAGTCACCGTTTGCTCTGAATGTGAGCAAAAAATAATCAAGGGTAGAAAAGAGCCTAAATGTATTATTATTATTATTATTATTTTCGCTCAGTGTCTTAGAATGAGGTCTTCTGATTTCAATTTCACCATTGCAATTAATATAATGGTTACTTTACTTGTCTTACATGCAGGCCACACAGAGAGAACAACCCCAAATCCCCACAACAAATCCCTTACATGCTCACTAAACTGAGGTAAAAGGTAAATGGTCTCCACTTATAATGATATTATATCTTTTGGAAGTCAAGGCTCTTAATGTCACCTCATTAACCAAATGATTAATGGACGACATTGGAATGAAAGGAGAGTTAAGATCTCATTCACACTCTGAGAATATAGCATCAGGAGCCACTGGGGATTCAGTTACCGGTACTTGCGTTGCTATACTTTGTCATGATCATGGGGGAATGATAATCACACAGCAACCGTTGAGTTGAAACAATGACTCCAGCTGAGGTAAGATGATATGCTTTTCGTCTTGCCTGAACTATTCATGCATAATTGTCTCCTGAAAATAATCTTTGAGTTCCAAATTGTTGCTTGTCATTTGATGTTTCACTGCATAAAAAAGACATTTCTATGGACTTTGTCCATTTTCATAATCTGCGTCCTTGTTTTATATCTTCATTTCATGAGCATATTCACTGTCTTGCATCTGTATACATTAGATTAATATGTGCATGCATGCATGAGATGTGTCTTGGTCGACTCCCTCCAGGAGTTCATGAAGACATGGCATTACACTCTATAAAGATGACTTCAAAGAGCATATTTGTAGTTTGTAGTTGAGCGATATCTTTAGCCACACCAGTCCTGAACCTTTTCCAACACACGTATCTGTATATTTAAGCAGCTGTAGATCCTTGACAAATGTCATGCTGAAGCCAATACAGCACAGGTGTCAAACTCAAGGTCCGGGGGCCAGATCTTGCCCGCCACATCATTTTCTGTGGCCCGCGAAAGCAAATCCAAGATGTCAACATTCATGATACTTGCTGAAATTTTGACCAAAATTTCAAATTCTCATATGTAATAAATAAGAGTGATACTTTCAGCATTTTCTTTTTACCAAATCCCTCATTACAGTAACTTCAACAATAGGTGAATAAACCATTATTCTTGACTTCTTCATATGGTTTCAGTCATAATGGTCCTCCAAGGGAAACTGTAGCTAAAATCAGGCCCGTGACAAAAATGAGTTTGACACCCCTGCAATATAGTATCAGCGAGATAGAACAGATTAACAAAAAAAAAAAGGTTACAATTGGTATGATAACTTTCTAGATTCTACGGGGGAAAAAAACAACAGGTTTACTGTTAATTGGTCTAATTAAGCAGGAAACCTTGGGAAAATGAGGAAAATTTTCAGAGGCAGAACATGAATAAGAGAAAAGAGGAGGTCAGGGGAATAAAGGTACATCCTGGCTGCAAACATTTGCATACCTGAAAAAAAAACAAGGACACACTAATGAATTCAGTGCTTGTCCTAGTTTTGAAACCTTCTAAAGGTTTAGTGATGCAAATCAAACACAGTGCAAGTACTTCAAATCCTAAACCCAGACATACGTTTGCTTGAGCCTGACAGAACAGCGAAAAATCCCCTGGAACCTGACATGAGCATAACAAGAAGGATGAGTGCTGACATCCAATCCTCACAAAAACAGAGGTTCAAAGAGAAACACGAGGGACAGCGAAAGAGCAAGCTTGTTCAACACAGTAAACCCTGGCTGAGTGCTGTGTGTTTTCAGAGGAGAGAGTGTACATGTTTTTGATGCGACTGATGAGTGTCGTGCAGGAACGGGGCATTCCGAGAAGGAGCCATTATGACCCGGTGAATCAGCCACACCAAAGGCTTTTAAGCTGCTCATTGTAACACTGACAAAGACAACAATTCAGACACACACGTGTGTGTGTGTGTGTGTGTGTGTGTGTGTGTGTGTGTGTGAGTGCATGCATTTCAATGCGTTGAGTATGTGATTTGTTTCTCTGAGCACATACGTATAGGTGCAATAAGTGCTGCATGTTTCATCAGAATGCTGCTTAAGTACCCGCAGAGGGCTTTACAATGCTATCTCATCACCTGTCACGGTGCCTTAAAAGCTCTGACAGAAGGATTAGCACAGGGATGTGTAAAACAGATCGCAATCTCAGCAGACCCATGTCGGTATTTACTGGCACAGGAAGAGGAAAGCTTTTAAGACCGGCTGATGGTGTTATCTATCTATCTATCTATCTATCTTAAACAATGGTGTAGAATAGCTGATGGTGTCGTGGTAAGCTCACCGGACTTGTGTGCGGGCAGCGTGGGATCGGGTCCCGCTCATTGACAGAGTGGATGTGGGTGTGAATGATTGTTTTTCTCGATGTGTGCCCTGCAACTGGCTGGCGACCAGTTCGAGGTGTATTCCTCGCCTACCTGCTAACTGGTGCCAGCAGAATCGCCTCCAGATCAACCCTAGGAAAACTAAGGAGTTGGTTGTGGATTTCTGCAGGAAACAGTCCTCACCTGCACTGATGAACATCCAGTGTACAGACATAGAGAGGGTGACCTCCTACAAGTACCTAGGTGTTCTTCTAAACAATAAACTGGACTGGTCAACCAACACGGACGCCCTGATTAGGAAGGGACAGAGCTGCCTCTTCCTACTCAGGAAACTGAGATCTTTTGGGGTTCAGGGGTCACTCCTTAAGACTTTCTATAACTCGGTGGTGGCTTCGGCCATCCATTATGGCATTGTCTGCTGGTCAGGCAGCATCTCGGCCCGGGACAGAAAGAGACTGGAGCGACTGGTCAGGAGGGACAGTTCTGTCCTGGGCTGCTCCCTGGACACTCTGGAGGAGGTGGGCAACAGGAGGATGCTCGCTAAACTAAAAGTTATGACGGACAGTCCCTCTCACCCCTTCCAGCCCGCCCTGACAGCACTGGGTAGCTCCTTCAGCCAGAGACTGTTACACCGGCGCTGCAAGAAGGAGAGATACCGACGCTCATTCCTACCAACTGCTGTCAGGCTGCTGAATAAAAAATAGCAACAATAATATTAATAATAATTAAATGATGTGGAAAACAACTGTAAATAGCACTGCGATTTATCCATTTTGTATTTATATTGCACTTAATTGAACGGTGTTTGTTTGTTTTTTCTTCTTTCTTCTTTCTGCCTACATTCTTGCTGCTGGAGGCTCCACTGGGATAGTAGGCTCCAGCATCCCCCCACGACCTACAGTATAAGCGGGGTCGAAAATGACACCTCTTTGTGAAAAACTGCGTGAGAAAATAGCTGAAATGTTACAGGATAATGTTCCTAAATGTATTACGTATATCCATCCATCCATCCATTTTCTGAACCGCTTTATTCTCACAAGGGTCGCGGAGAGTGCTGGAGCCTATCCCAGCTGTCTTCAGGTGTCCTCCACGTACTGGCGGGGGACACCCTGAACCGGTTGCCAGACAATCCCAGGGCACAAGGGATTTTGGAGCTGTCCTGCACATCTGTTATTCTGCCTTCAGGCAGCTCAATCCTTTTGGTTGGGATAATCTTTTTCTCGCCTAGATGACATTCACGCACGCTTAACTCGTCCGAATGACATCCCGATGTCACTGCTGTATATCCTTGTAAGGTGAATCGGGCAGATGATGTCACACTCATTCTTGGCAGACAGCTTTATGTCATCCAAGTAGAGGAGGCAGCTGATGGTTCTTCCACTTCTGAATGGGTACCTGATGCCACTCTTGGTTTTTTGCACAAATGTATCCACTTTTCTAGCTTAGGTGTACTTTTCAAAATGTGTCTTTTTCCAGAAAAGTATACTTTTGTAGGTGAGGCTGCACAAATTTGCACAGGAAAAAGTTTGCAATTTGCAACTCAAAGGTCCAGTCAATCGGGTGATCACCACTAGCCCTCACCATCACGAGCCCCACGGAAATGTAAAATGCAGGATGGTTGTTTGCAAATTTGCAAGATGCAAGGTGACTTGTTGCTTGCAAAGCTTCCTCTCTCTATTTCAGAGGTCCCCAACTTTTTTTGCCTCACGGACCGGATTCATGTCAGACAATATTTTCAGGGACCGGCCATTAAGGCCGGATAGATACAACAATATAATATGATATGACCTGCATGAAAAGTGTGGTATTTTCAAAACATAATAATAAACACAAATCAAGACACGAGGAACGTCCTATCTGGCTGCAACATTCTCTGGCCGCTATGGTAACATTTAAACGTGCCTTCAAAATAAGATACGCCGCAAATAAAAAGTGCATGAAAAATACGACTCTCCATCGCCGCTTATTATGCAGAGTAGGCTTGGTGCGTGTGAATCTCCCGTTGAGATAAAGCCGTATTTGAAATAGGACTCCCGATACTGTCTATTAAATGTAGCCTTCTCTTTCTTGAAAGTCGTAGGCTCCTCTTCTGTCTCCTGGCTGGGACTTTTCCCCTTCCCGAAAAAACTTTCCAAAGACGTTTGTTTTTTATGCGGTAACCTATCATGTGACCGAAAAGTGCGCATTCACCTGCGTCAAGAGTGACACACTGTCGACTGATATAACAGAGAATACGGTAATTTTTCAAAATAAAACATCTTTCTGATTCCGAAATTAATAAAACGGAAGGAATGAAAGTTATTTATTCTTTCTGCGCGGCACCAAATGACCCGCGGCCCGGCAGTTGTGGACCCCTGCTCTATTTGACATCAGAATGCTAATGACCATCAGAGCTGCACAGTACACAAAGCCCCCAGAACTCTTCGAGCTGATGGCATTGCTGTTTTATTTTTCAGAGGAAAAACTGGCAGTACTGGCGTGACTGCTGGTGAAAATGCTTCAGTATTCCTGAAATTTCATCTGCAATGTCCCGAGACCGTTATCAAGAGTTGATGCGTGATCTACGTTTTGATATCAAGGACACTCATTTGGAAGTCATGCTGATGGACAAATTTGCTGCTATTTCAGACATTTGGGGGTGCTCTGTTTAGAAATGTGTGCTGTCATACAACCTAGGGCAACACATAATGCTTGCCAAACACTTATGTCCAATAATGGTTTGATGTCCTTTTCTGCAAATACATTGGATCCAAACCAGACATGTTTGGAAGAAAGTTTTGGAATGGAACAGACTTCAACACTAAGTTCATGTGAATTCCATGCCTTGTTTACCCCTCTCAGGGACAGCGGTTACTACAGTGGATAGCTTATCATGTTATCAAGTTACAAGGTGCTGAGAGGGTTAGGAATGATCCCAGGTGTGCCATAGGAGAGCAACTTGCAGACAATGATGTGACAAGGCTGATGGAACCATTTTTGGACAGAGGTAATGCCACTACGGACCATTTTTTCACGTCACTGTCCCTGGCAAACAGGCTTCTAAAATGCAACACAGCTCTGATTGGCACAATGAGCAAAATTCGTTAGGAAGTTCCAATGCAGGTGGGAAAAACACCACAGAACGTGAGCAGTTTTTAACACAGGTGTTCAATTCTGGCAGTGCCCTGCTGACAGTTTATGCAGCTAAAAAGAAGAAAAATGTGTCTTTGCTGCACGCTGCATAGCAAAGTGGAGCTTGAAGATTTGCCGTAAAAGCCAAATGTTGTCACAGACGACTTGATGTGGTGTTGATGTGCTGGCACACAGAAACACGGAAAGGGTCCCCGCAGCAGTTTTCTGCAGCAGTAGTCCCCAAACTTTTGTGCAAGCATTTTTTTATTGCTTTTAAGTTGCCATTTTTAAAACACCGGTACAGACAACAATAATTATATATATCATATTTAATTGAGATCGGTTTTTTTTTCATTCGTTTCAAACAGCAGCATGTCGGCCTCACAGTGCAGAGGTGCACAGGGTTTGATCCCGGCTCCGGCCTTCCTGTGTGAAGTTGGTACGTTCTCCTTGTGCGTGCATGGGTTTTCTCTGAGTATTCTGGTTTCCTCCCACTTTCAAAGACATGCACGGCAATTTAATGGAACACTCTAATTTGTCTCTCGGCATGAGCGTGAGCACAGATGGTTGTTCGTTTATGTGTGCCCTGCGTTTGGTTGACAACCAGCTCAGGGTGTCCCTCGTCTACTGCCCGAAGACAGCTGGGATAGGCTCCAGCACCCCCCGCAACCATTGTGAGGATAAAGCGGATCAGAAAATGGATGGATGGAATGTCGTCATACAGGATCAAATGTAACCATGCAGAGATGTTTTTCTTTTCCACAATAAAAACTGTTGCTCATTACGTCAGCGAATATCTATGGTACTTATGAGAAGAAAACCCCCCCCAAAACAAAACAAAGCAAGGCGCTTCAGCAGCACATTGCCTTATCCCTTCTGTCATTTACACGGCCAGGCGACTAAGCCATCTTCCTTATTCATGGCTGCTGCCAGCAGCCATGTTTTAGTTTGGCCTCAGTCATTTTTTTCCCCTTTGCACTGTTTGAATACAGAGTGGATGGATAAAATCGCAATGCGCCAACAAAACATGATGTGTTTGCTATGATCCATAAAGGTCTTTTCTGTCCTTAATTAAGTCACATATGTGCAAGTTACAGTAGCTCATAGTGAGGGATAAAGTAAATAATGTTTTCTATTTTATTTTAATTTTTTAGAATAGAAAAGATTAGGCCAATTCAGAATGCCATGTGTTGTGCTTGTTATTATTATTTTATTTGCATTTGTTGGGTGAAAGTAACGTAAAAGTAGAGCAGAAGTGGTCGTTCTAATCATGTGCTACAATTCAAAACTATGACATTTTAGAAAAAATGGGAAAACCCCCCCATAAAAAAACACAAATTTCAAATAAGAAGGAGCAGATATATATATTAGAGGTGTCAAATTATCGCGTTAATTGTGATTAATTAATTACGGTCATGTTTAGCGCGTTATGTTTTTTAATCGCGTTAATCTAAATTTTAATCTCTGCCTTTATTGTTTAAGTAGGGTGGTTGCCTTTTTCTAATATCCGTTGTTATGGGTTGTCTTCCTGTGTTCGAGTTGTTGAGGGTGGGGAAACAACTGTCGGTCACAGCCTGAAGCGGACATTGATTGGATGCCATTATGTTAAGGCTTGTTTAGCCGAAGCTGATAGGCTCCCATTGGAGTTGGGTGGGCTTAGTAAGCAGCGGTGAGGAGGGGAGAGGTGAAAATGGAGGAGATGTGAGAGTTCTCGACCCAATAAATGGAAAATTTTCATTCATGACAGGATGAAAGGAACGGGAGTTAACTGACAGCTCACTAACCTGTGCTGTCATCCCATGACAGAGATACATGATTGGTATGTTGTCAGTGTCGGGTCCTTGGTCCAAACACAGGTCATTTCTGAGACTATTCTTCAACTGTGAAATTCAAAGGGAGAGGAAAAAAAGACAGAGAAGAGATTTAAAAAAAAAAAAGACTCAGCATGATTAAACACCGAGAAGATAGTAACAATTATCTGAATGGCAGGGAGCTTTCTTGAGCTTTCATTCATTTTCGGCCCGTTCCGACTGTTTCTCATCGTGGTGTGCGTGCATACGTGCGCGAGTGCACTGGTGGGCACCCGCGTGAGTGCGTAGCACGTGTGTGTGTGTGTGTGTGTGTATGCTTGCACGTGCGCGATCGGGTCGTTCGTGAGAAGTTGGTCGCTTTAAAAGTCGATCTTTGGCCAAAAAAGTGTGTGTGTGTGTGTGTGTGTGTTGCGCATGTGTGTGTGTGCACGCGCGTGTGCGAGGAACTTTATGATGTGGCTCTCTGCAGTAACTCAGTAAAAAATTGGCTCTTCGTTTCTGACTGGTTGGCCACCCTTGATGTAAACAATTGCCGCCCTGAAGAGATTAATGTTGATGCGGTATGAGCAGTATTATGAAGTTTGGTTGCACGTTCAAAGGGAGAAACGACAATGACAATCCATCGGGTTTCTTCACTTTGTAAAAAGACATAAATACTGCTTGCCTTAAATAGCAGAACGAAGCATTTAATTAGTTCCGTGTCATGTAAACACACCCATTCAGAAGAAGAATTTTCTTCTTCCATTTCAAACATTTTCATCTGTCATAAAATATTAAGCTGCAGTCATTTGCCTTTTGACTGACCTTTTGCAAGTTGTGACCAGAATAGAAACAAGCTACTGTCTGCTCAACCAGTCATGATAAACATGAGCAAAATGCGGTTTAGGATGAAAGATGTGCATTACTAGCTGATGATGGGTTTAAAGTCCATCTTGAAGTGAAACTTGAGTATTGGGAGTAGAAAAGGAGCAAATAAAAGACAGGTCTCCCATGCAAACACATTTGTAGTACCATGACATGCATTGTTCATTTCTCTCAGATCTTCCAGTCTTGTACAGTACCGCATTTCTCCATGGCCAAGGTTAGTTTCAACACAATTCTCAGAACCATATGCAGTCTCTTTTTCTAATTTAAAATACAGTACAGTATCTCATAATATCACGGTCCAAACTATTACAGTAATTGCATTGTTCAATTTGATTCATCCTGAGGGGTAATTCCTGATTCTATTTGCTCCAATACAGACTGTGAAGCGTGGCCGGCGTTTCAAATAAATAGCGAGCATGCATGTCGCTGCCAAGTTTTTCTTTTTTAAATCAGTTCTCTGAACAGCTTGATATCTCCTTTAAAACCAAAGCAGAATGGATTGCATGTGTTTTACATTTTAAATGAGATTTGTTCAAATTTACTTGATAGCATAGAGAGGTAATCTGTCACAACATGGACAAGAAATTTCAGTAGGTCAGTAAAAGCATTATTGCTACTAAAAAGTCACAGAAGAACTGTTATGTTTTGTTTTGTTTCAACGGGGGAGTGGTAAATAAATAATGTGTGTCTCTTTAATGTTACCACTGCAGAATTTTTTTTTTTTTTTGCTGCCAGGAGCCCTAAAATGTGCACAGAGATCTGAAATGTGTTGTAATTTAATATTAAAGAGTTTACTGATGTGTTGATTGAAGAATCCATATAGGTGTAGCAACAAGTCTCTGCCTTGAACCCTTCAAAGGATGACAGCAAGTTTGAAGCTAGAGTGGAGCAGAAAGGTAATTTGCCTCTGTTACCTAATTCATGTTTGAACAGGGACAGAAGGTAGTGAACCAGGAAGGAGTGCAAAAAGAAATAAAAAGAGCAAGACTTGAGATAAAATTGATATTTGCAGTACTTCTCGCAGGTCCTCTTCTACTTTTTCGGTGGAGTTATTCTGCTAAGGTTTAAGGTTGACATTGTGCAGGAGCTGAAAATTGTCAACTTTGCAGTTCACAGTACTTGAAAGCTTATCTGACATTTGAAAACTTTTGCTTCATTATCATCAGACTGAAAAACTAACTTGGATAAAGCACACATTATTGTGTTTTACGTAAGAAAAAGGAATCACACTAGACTATAAAAAGGGTTTTATATATATATATATATATATATATATATATATATATATACACACACACGTGTGTGTGTGTGTGTCTGTGGCACATTTTATTATTCAGTATATTATGTCATAGGAGAATCATAATTTTGCACAACGTATTGCATTCATTTCTGTGGAAAGACTTTGGATTTTGCAAGAAAGGAGACTGTCTTGGCAAGACAGGTGCCATGCACAGCCTTCGCAAATGCCACATGAAATATAACGAGAACGTGACTCTTTGTCGACGCGTCTCTGCCGCATTACAAACAGCAACAAACCCGAATGAATCAACAGTGGCACAGAGCAAAAAGGTGTTGCCGCCTTATTTATTCAAAAACTCATTCATTCACTTTCCGACTGCTCAAAGAATTACTTACTATTGCAGAGCATGCAGAGAAGTATCTAGCCACCAGATCATGGAGACCAGCCGATAGTTTTGAAAAAGAACATGCAAGCCTTTGGCAAAATTGTTTATGGTTCCATACAGTTATTTATAATTGCAGCAGGTTAATTTAATATGTACGAGTTTCATACAGTACTCGTGTATATATATTTTTTGTTCCCCAAAACTGAATGTGGAATATTGTTCAGACGTATATCATACTTTATCCACAGGGTTTGTTTACATTGATGTTTCAATGCATCAAAAGAACCAGCTTATTCTGATAAAGAGTTAGTGTCTAAAGAGAACTATTTTGTTTCTTTTTCACTTTGTTTCTTCTAAAATCTGAAGACAACTAGCTTGTTCTGACACCCATTTTATTTTAAATGCTGGAATCAGTAAAGCTGAGTTGGTTTTAAAATAAAACCCAATGAAACGGCATTCTATATTGTGTTTATTTGGAGTTACCTTTAATTTGTGTATTTGAATGAAACTGAATATCACAGCTGACTTCTTGTTGCATGTTGTCTTGACAGGGATGAAATTTCATCTGTGCTGTATGCACATACAGCACATTTGACAATAAAGTTGTACTTGAACTTGAAAAGAATGTATCATTGAAGAACATAGAAGTCATCTCACCACTCCATAAGCAACTGTGTTACTGTAGGATCGGAGCTCGGGGTAGATATTGGCAAGGAACCAGCTGAATGGTTGGCACTTGAGTCTGGATCGCAGGGCCCTTCTCTCAGAAATGTCCCCAATATCTATTCCCGAGTTCTATTGAAGGACATGAACAAAAGACCTAAAATGAGTACTTTTATCTCTAACCGCAATAAAAATCCAATAACACAGTTGAACCTCCAAGTCAAAAAAATTGCAGCTCAACCCAAATCCTCTGGAAAAAAAATCACACAGAAACCTCATGCAGGTCAGCATCAAGAAAAAGGAAATTACATGTGAAAAATGGATGCAAATTTTCCAATAGTGCCATTTAAATTATGAACACGTAGTGTAATGGTACACTTGGTGGCAGCGCCCCAACACACAGTCACTGCCGCTCCCAAGCCCGGATAAAAACAGGAGTGGGTTGCATCATGAGGGGCAGCCAAAGTAAAAAAATGTTCCAAACAAATCATGCGAGCTTTTCAGTGTGGTGACCTCGGATGGGGCAAGGCAAACATTGGAAATGAAATGATTTCAGTGATGAAATATGAACTGATCAATGAATTGGATTGTCAGAATTTTGGTAAGTGAAGGCAGGAGTCAGATTGTGATGTTACATGTTGTCATGGTCTGCATTTTTGGGTTGTGTTTGACTCATGTTATGTCTTGTTTTCCAGTGTGATTTGTTCATGCCTTCCCTGCTCATTACGTCTTTGTCTCCATCACTCCTTGTCAGCTCACTGTTTGTGCCTACCCATCAGCTCTCTTCAGCCGCTTCTGTCATATCCAGGGGTGCCTGGTTGTCTACTCAGTCTGCTTCTATTTAGCTTCCTGCTCAGTCAGACTGCGCTTGGATTGCGCAACATTTTGCTGAAACAAAAGTTGATGATACACCAGCGGCAACAATGATGTAATACCACGTATTTTTAGTACTGGGACTTGGGTACAGTTTGGCCGAAAGGAAGCATTTGTTCAAAAAAAGAGGATATTTCTTGCTTCAAGCTGTTCATTTATGACTCCTATCATTTTTTTTTTTCTGCTTGGCTCTCGACGAAGGCGGACGCTTCTGCTCTGCTCCCTGCCCCCCCACCTTTTTTTTTTCCCTCCTCGCCACTTAGTCTTCTTGTGCTGTCTTTTTGTCCAACTTTTTTCCCTAGCCTCCTGCCGTGTTTTCATCCGAAGAACTAACCATGGAATTAGTTGGCTGGTCTCTCGATGTAATTGACAAAAAAATTTCGACGGAAAGAGCGGGCAGTGGGGAGCCTGCTTGCCCTCCGGGGACACTTGCTGCCGGATACGCCCTGGATCCATGGAAAAAGTGGAGACCGGTGTGCCTGACAGTACTGTCCGTGGAGGACGTGGAAGACATCTACATTATTGGCCTTTTGATAACAGGTATGCTGCTGTTTGGTGTTGGCAGCTTGCTGTTCTATCGCAAAATTCAACCGACGGGAGCGGCTCTATTGGAAGTGAAGAAGCTGCCGGTCACTCTGGATGGCTTGGCGCGAATGTCCAACACTCAGACTCAAGCGGTGACTGAGCTCAACCGTAATATTGTTGCGGCTCCACGCGATCGATAATACCATGGAGACGTTGGAATTTTCGCTTCGAAAAGGAATTGAGGTTTGGCTGATCGGCGCCAGTGAGAGATACAGACCAAGGACTCAAGGCTGTCTGGAATTGTTGCCGGCCGTCTCTCCAAAACAAACAACGCTATCTGGCCTTTCCCCTGGATGGAAATACGCATGGAGTCTAGGGCCCCCCACCACCAACCCCCCTCCTTCTCGGCCATGGACTGATAAGCCGGGACTGTCTTCATGATGAGCAGACCTCGACGAAGCAGCTATGACCTGTACACGCATGCACATACACAACTGGACAACCACACGCGCATACACATCCTTGTTATCACCGTCTTCATCGCTCCGATTCTTTTTCCCCCGTGACGTGGTTCGATGATGCGGAGCGCAACGGTGACCGTGCGGCTGGTCATCGTCAGCGGCGTCGCGGTTACCCTACCCTACCCCCCCCCCCCCCCCTTCCCATTCACCCCCCCCCCCCTTATACATGTTATGTCTTGTGACTTGTTGTAACTGTCTAATGCTTATTCATGTGCTAGGGTCTTTTTTTATCCTGGACTTAAATTATCCTCGGAAGAGGATAGTTCGAGCGTGGTTTTTTTCCCCTCTCCCTACCCAGCGTTTTTCCTTTCTGAATTCTGATTGTAATTTCCCCATTGCGGGACAAATAAAGGATATCTTATCTTATCTTATATATGTAACCGCATTTGTATGTGAAAATAACGAGAGCTGCATGAGCGCGTTGCAATTGACCGCAGCGTACTGTATAGTATTCAGCCTTTGAGACCCCGTGCAACAGCATTACAGCAAGCACGGAGGAACATCACCTAATACGGTTGTGGATGATAGGTCTATTCCACAATATGCGACAAGTCCCGCTTGAAGTTGCCTCTATGAATCTGACAAAGAGAACAAAATATACACCCGTGCACACACAAAACCCATATACCGTATACTGTGTGTGAGGATAATCCGCGTATCCTCACGAGAGTCGCAGGCGTGCTGGAGCCAAGTCTTGTTTTGTCTTATTTAGTTCTATACAATTTGGTGGATACTCTTTGTCTTCTGTAAATAAGATTCAAGTACAGGGTCAACTTTCATTTCACCTAATGCAGGAGTGACTGAGGAAGAGTACATTAGTATTTTGGGATGGATCTGTTGAACATAAGATAGAGACATTTTCTGCCCAAAAAACAAATGTATGTCTTCTGTTTTTGAAAGGCTTGTTTTTGGATTACACAAAATGAGATGTTAGCGAGTTGCTCATCCCACCAAGGCTCCCAGAGAAACCCATTTGGCACCAGCTGACTGCTATGCTCAGTGGTTTTCTTTTGAATTTGCATTGCTGTATTGTTTCTATTTGTGCACACAAACATTTGCCGGAAACTGAAGTCAATAAATCCCAAGGGAGAATTTGGACGTGTGACAAGCTGATTGCAGCTAAGGCAACAAGGAACACTTGCTATCTCATGACACTTGCAATGACAATACGAGGGAAGATTGTCTGCTTTGGCGAGCTTTGTGTTCCCCGAGGGTGTGCTACTTAGGAAGTGATGAAAGAGATTTGTTCATCTGAAATGATTAGAAGTCTGGACCCCATTTCTCATTTTCGTTGAAAATGTTTGGGAGTGGCGGCATGGAAGTCGACTGGTTAACACGTGAACCTCACAGTACAGAAGTCCTTGTGTTCCATAGTGTAGCGTCTTGTAAAAGAAAGGAAACTGAACCATGTTACCAGTCTCTCTTTTTGGTAAAATATCTCCATGCGTGCACAGTACTGCGACAGTGTCGTAAAGCAACACAAGTTTAATGATGTTGGTACGTGTTGTGATATGAATCAAGTCATGATTAATAAACAGTTGTTGCCCACGCATCATTAGACATAACATTTTAGGCAACAAAGAAAGAACTTTGCGCCGGTGCCCTCGTTCCCCATCACTAGTCCGGTGGTCCCGCTCATATTTTTCAGACTCGCGCCTATCGGAAGTTAGCAAGGCTAACCGCTATGCTTTACCATAATTAGAGGCAACATTTTTTTCTCAGGAATCCTGCGTGATGAGAGTCAACTTTACCTTTAATGAATCACAAGATTGGGGCACGACAGGATAAATAGTTCATGGGAGCAGAATTATCCAGAAGAAGGGGGAAAAAAAAAGAGTCCATGAGGAAAGATGGGATTTTTTCTCTTCTTTTGAAACTATTGTCCGAAACGGTCCTTTTTTTTTCTGGGTGAGTGGGATGGGACGGGAGTGAAAATCCACTACAGTGTCACACAATCTTTTTTTCTAACTTCTGACTCGTGCAGCCGCATCAAAACTGTTTCACCCTCAAGTTTCACTGCTACACAGAGCGTTATTATCTGGTAACAGCAGCAGAGGTGAGATTCGAAAGCCCTCTGTAAATTGGCTGATTGAAAGACGGAAACGAAAACAAGAGATGAGAGATTACTCGACTTCAAGCTTTCCATCGACTTCGATTGACTTGTTGGTCTATCATACACAGAAAAATATTATCTGTCAATGAATAAACTCCCGTTTCTCTGACTTAACTGTTTTCCAAGATGTTCAAATACTGTACCTGAAATGGAACATTCCAGGCCATGTAAACATGACTCTTATAGTTGTCCATCCAGACCTCAGCCACTCTTAAAGCATTGCGACGCACAAGGGCTGTCAGGTTTTCTGTGTAAGGCTTGTGCGCTCTCTCGATGTGCGCAATCCTGGAGCAAGGAAGGACCTCGACGCTTCCACCACACTGCCATACCTAAGAATGCAAGTGAATGGGATGAGATGAAGGATGGTGAGAGAGAACGAGAGAGGGAGTGTGTGTGTGTGTGTGTGTGTGTGTTTGTTTGTTTGTGTGTTTGTTTGTGTTGAGTGAGTGAGAGAGAGAGAATTATTGTAAGTATTTCCCAAACCGCTTTCAATTAACAAAACAACAGAATCATAAATTGCTAACGAACTCACATCATCCATCCATCAATTTTCTGATCCGCTTATCCCCACAAGGGTCACGGGGCGTTCTGGACTCACTCCAAGTTGTCTTCGGGCAGTCAGCAGGGGACACCCTGAACCGGTTGCCAGCCAATCACATGGCACACACAGACAAACAGCCATCCATGCTCACACTCACACTTGCGGACAATTTAGAGCGTTCTATTAACCTGCCATGCATGTTTTTGGAATGTGGGAGGAAACTGGAGTACCCAGAGAAAACCCACGCAGGCCTGGGGAGATCATGCAAACTCCACACAGGGAGGCCGGAGCTGGAATTGAACCCGATACATCTGCAATGTGAGGTCGACGCGCTAACCACTGGTTCACCGGGCCACCCACTCACATCATAAATAAATAAATGATTTGCATGAACATATCTTCAAACTGCAGTTCCTCTATAACAAAACACAGCCTATGATTAAAACAGCAAACCTGGCGGAATGTTTGCAGATCTCCATCCTTTTTGGAACAAAAAAAAAAAACTTTGTTCGGCTAAAATACACTGCCACTGCCCGAAGTTTAAAAGGTGGCGTTTGTTCTTTTTTAGACACATGTATTTCAAACACAGAACCTGCCTGTTCCAAAAAATACTGTTTACACTTGATTAAAACAAACATGTCAAAACATAAACAAAGACACAGAAGCCACACTTGTCCCCTTCTGTTCAGTTAATCTTTGGAAGCAAAGAGTTCACTGTTATAACTCCATGAAGGACTCTCCAGTCAATATTGACATGTCTCTTTGAGATTAGTAATTTGTATTAATACCTCTATTGTACCTCTACCTCGACCCTTGTGAGGATAAGCGGATCTGAAAAAAATGGTTCTCACATGTCCACACATGCACACATACATTTTGGTGACAATCGCTCACGGTTTCGGGACATAGACATTTCATAGAATTACCACTGGAGGCTCGCGGACCTTCTGTCAGTAATGAAGGAATGCCCACCTTTGCTGCTGGGATTTATAAAATAAAATAATGTGTACTGTATTGTACAATTACCAGTGCTATACGAGCTACTGTAGCCGCATAAGCCAACTTGCTTGAGTTGGACTGAATGAAAGAAAATAATGCATGAATTACAGAGCTTATTCTTTCAAAGAAAGATCACTTTCTTGATTCTGCAGGCTGGAAATATTTCCTTTCAGCATAGCTGATTGTGTACGCTGACGACTGCATATGCTTCTGAACTCAAGTTGATATTCACAATTTGAAGAAGAACGCGCATTGGTTACAAAGAGCAATTTGGTGTTATGCAGTGGCCGGATGCAGGTTGATATGAACAAACTCACCCTGATGCCAAGCTCCACATTCTCCCCTCCATAAACTTCCATCCCCTCATCGAGTAGGCCAATTTCCTCAAAGTACTTTCTGTCAACCACGAAGCATCCGATAAGAGCGGGACTCCTAAAAAGCAAAAAGGGTAAACCCGGATTTTGAATACAAAAAGGGTTGAATGGGTAACAGCACCACTCATCGCTTTTATTCTTACTTTTCTATTTTGTGCTATTTTCCATAAAATATGTCTACAGCTTTGAACCTTCATTAACTGATTTTACTTGTAATATTCCTCAGAACTGCATTTGTGTGGATCCATTTTCACTACATTTCACTGCAGCCTAGTTTTGCATTTCCCAATCAAGCCTGCTATGTATTTAAGGACTGCCAAGCTGCCAAGTCTCTTGTCAGATTAAGATAAAATAAGATAAGAAAACCTTTATTAGTCTTGCAATGGAGAAATTCCCAATTCACAGCAGCAAAGTTATGAAAGGAAGAAGTAGAACAACAAAATATAGGAGCTGCTGGAAAGGCAGCCACTCTCGCGGCGCCATTTTGAAGTCAAAATAACAAAAATAACACAACGCAACACATAGGACACAGACAGTCGTGCAATCTTTACCACTTTTCTTTGAATTCAATTTACTTTGAAGTCAAGATGGCGCCCGGCTAGGCAGTCGTCAGCAAGTGCTCTCATGAGCCTTGCTTTTTTTGTTGTTTTTGTGTTTGTTTTCTCACTTTGTGTTTGTTGTTACGTCATGTGGACCTGATGTGGACTTTTTTAGCATTTTTTGGCCACGACATTCATCAAGGAGGAAACTGTGCGCGCCTTCTCGGCAGCATGGGTATACCGGCACTGTTTTTGACTGGGAGGAATGTCGGCGCCATTTGACTGTTGTTGCCGGACAGTCCCGGGGCGCTTTTGTCTTGCGCCTGTAATGGGCAGCATTTTTCACAGCCCCGCTTTGTTTTAGCGGAGAGATCGGTGCTGTTGAACGGTTTGCGGCTGGATGGATGTAAGGCTTGAGGAGCCGACGATGAGAAGAAAGGAGCGTTAGCGCGGAGCGCCGATGCGGATTTGGAACTGGGAGTCGCGGCTTGGATTTTGAAGCGGATTACGTGGGACAGGAGAAGTGAACTCATCTCTTTTCGTCAATGGACGCTACAGCTTCGAGTTTGCTTTCAAAACTTAGCTTGGAGCTGACGTGTGCACATTTTCAGCATGACGTCTCTGATCCACTGGTAAAAGGACACATTGATCCTCTCCTCTTTCATCTATAACTGCTTGTAACCCTGTAAAATCTGCTCACCCTGCAGTTATGATACAAAAGAGAACCCTCCTCCACCCCCAAATATAGCAAACCAACAGTAAAGAGCAAAACCCTAGATAGGAGGGTTTGATTGAAGTTATTATATATGGACAAGAAAAGTAACGCTACACCCTGTGAGGTACTTTATGTCAACACACATTACATTTTAGGAAGATAAGAATCTCTCAAGACTTATACTCATTCATTTTTTTTACCTGATTGGAGCTGTGTGGTTACGCAATGACCACCAGGACTTTGGTGGGTTGAGGTATCGACACCAGAGCTCCCAGTCAAAGCCCTGAGCAGACAACGGGTACTCTTCCATCTCAAATGTGTCATATTTGATGTTGTCAAAAGAGGGAGACACCACCCGAGTGCGGTCCTCCTTTATTCGCTGAAGAACCGGCTCTGCCCTGTGGGACGCCAAACAGTAATACAAACTGTTGAAGAAAAGTAGAAACTGATACTTGGCAGAGAAATGTATATACTTTGGTTTTACAATGATTCGATAATCTACTCATTTCTCAAATAATAAATGATGGTCACCTGGCTACTACAATGGCAACAAAACAACACAGATGAAAACATTTTGGCATGTGACATCGCTCTGATTCTAGCCCTTGTTGTAGCTAATAAAATGTTTTGAAAAATCTAGGATCTAAATAGGCTAGACTGAAATAAGCACTAAAATTAGCACACTTCAAATTTAGCAATGTTGGATCAGGTGTCATGTAAATCTTCACTCATGTAGTTCTGAATCCAAAAGAGCAATGCAACAACCCCCAAAGGCACATTGATACCGTTAAAATCTATTTGACCCATACATCAAGTTTGAAGACAATAATCATTTAATAAGCATTTCAGATAAACATTGTCAACGTGAAGCAATTTCTGTCCAAGTGAAGCAATTTCTGTCCAAGGTTACATACAGTACACGTTCAAACATGCACTCATCAGTAGTTCATTCTTCAGATTTTTTTTCCAGGTTTTTTTTGGACACTTCCAAAGGAACACATTTATTCATAAGCTTTCTAAATACCAACATATCCAATGATCCTCAAGGAATCAAATAATGTATACCAGGGATGGGCAACTTAAATGATGGAGGGGGCCACAATTTTTTATCAGGGGCCCACTGTAAAGCAGTTTGTTTTGCCCGCTAACCCACTTTCGGTATTTTATATATGATCTGATTCGTTGACTCGTAGGTAACTAGTCGACTAGCAAAATAATTATTTGTGGCAACCCTGAATGAGAATTATTGCAAAGGTGACACAGACGGGGTTAGTGCCCGACATTAAGAAGATATTCATAACATATGCATCAAAATTGCCAGTGAATGCAGAAAATGAAACCTGAATTTGAAATATGGGTTTGTGTGTGTGAGTGTGTGTGTGTGTGTATGAGTGCGTAAGCTTGTGCAAGTGTGGTCATTTGTGTGTGTGTGTGCGTGCGTGCGTGTGTGTGTGGTGGGAGAGGGATATTGCAGGGGTGAGACAACGATTGTACCCTCTGCTCTCCCACCTGAACCTCCTGTCACCCCCTCGACACCCTAGGAAGAATTGTCGAGAACCGCCAGTACTTGAATACATAATCGTTTTTGGATGTGCTGAAGCCCCCCAAAAGGTGATTCATTCCTGGGAAGAAGAATAATAAACAGCAATTGCAAGAGGGTCTTTGCACGTATTCGGGGCCCAAATTGATTTTTACTAATTGCTTTATTCCTCCATCATCCCGTGCTCATTTAAATGAGGATTTTGGTTTTTTTTTCTTTCCATCCATCCATTTTCCATTTTCCAAAGTACATGATCTCAAACTCACCACCCAGTGTTGAATTCCACATGTGCGTCAAACAGTGCGACCACAGGTGCTGAAGCAATCCTCCACCCACTGACTCTGGACCTGATCAAGCCTTCCTGTTTGTCATGATGGACCACTTTGATGAACTCTGGTCCATGCTGAGCATTCGTCTCATCTACAAAATTCTGAAGGTTCTCTTTCAGTTCGACTGGAGAGAAAGAAAACACATTTTCAAGTGAGTGAAAAAGCAATGTCATGAAGATTCAGTTTGATGAATAAATACCATCTCTCAATGTAAAAAAGAATTGGTCATACCAGTACATTTCTTAATTTAGGACTAAACTGTCAGTTGCTACGTAGGTGGCTTATAGACTTTTTTTTTTAACCCACAAAAGCACAAAGCAAAGCTGCATTGTTTAAAGTTTACACAACGCAGCTTGCTGTAAACTGATCACTTTTGTTGTGTATAAATTTGAAGAGCTTCATACTGTACAATTGTATACAGCTTACAAAGGTAAAAGGACTAGCTGGAATGCTTTTTATGGTAATGATTGAGCACTCGAAATTAAAACATTAATTTGTGTTAAATTTAATTTGCAAAAAATACCATTGATTTAACAAAAACAGATGCATGGATCAACTTCGTGGCACCACCTTGCTCCAAACTCCACAAGGCTTGACTCTACCTACCTGAATGGACAGCATTTTGTAAAAAAAAAAAAAAAAAACCTAACTAACTCTGGCCTCCCTTTACAGGCTCCCTATATATTTTCGAGTGGTTTTTAAGATCATTTTATTTGTTTTCAAATCTTTAAATGGCCTGGCCCCACCGTACCTATCTGAGATCCTTCGCCACTACGCACCTGCCCGGTGTCTCAGGTCTGCGAACCAGACACTATTAGAGGTACCATGAACGAAGCGGAGGGTCAGAGGGGATCAAGCCTACTCCGTTGCTGGTCCCTTTCTTTGGAATGACTTCCCACTGAACGTTCGGCAAGCGCCCTCACTGCCCATTTTCAAAACTCGTCTTAAAACTCATTTTTATTCTTTGGCTTTTAACTCAGCATGAGACTTGATTTTAAATTGACTGTTTTTGCGCTTTCTATTGTGCTTGTTATTAATTAATGGTTTTAATATTTATTTGTTGTACATTTGATTCCTTCCATGTACAGCACTTTGTATACAACGGTGCTTTTTTCAAAGTGCTCTATAAATACAGATGAGTTGCGTTGAGAAAAATACATACAAAAAGGCCAGGCAGAAACAACAACAGAAAATCAAAATAGTCCAAACCACAAACAGATGGAACTACTACTGGCAGGAACTAGGGCGAGTGAGTCAAACCCCTTTTTGTGGGGGACCACATTGGAGTTGCGGCTTCCCTCAGAGGGCCGTCATGTGTTAATGTGTGTTATGTGAAACCAAATAAATGTTTAATCATCGAATAACGTCAAGGATAATAGGCCCGGTGGTCGACTGGTTTGCGCGTCGACCTCACAGTGCAGAGGTTGTGGGGATCGATTTCGGCTTCGGCCTTCCTGTGTGGAGTTTGCATGTTCTCCCCGTGCCTGCGTGGGTTTTCTCCGGGTACTCCGACTTCCTCCCACATTCCAAAAACATGCATGGCAGGTTAATGGAACACTATAAATTGTCCCTAAGTATGCGTGTGAGCGCAGATGGTTGTTCGTCGATGCGTGCTCTGCAATTGGCTGGCGACCGGCTGAAGGTGTCTCCCGCCTGCTGCCCGAAGACAGCTGGGATAGGCTCCAGCACCCGCCGCGCCCTTTGTGAGGATAAAGGCGATCAGAAAATGGATGGATGCATGGATGCTTTTTTTTTTTTTTTTGTATTGGCGTCAATATAAAATGATCCCTTATCATGACGATTTCAAAGGTAAATAACCATAGCGCTCAAAACGTGATACACGTGATCCCAAACAATGAATTAGCCTTGGAGGTCTGCCACTGAGATGTTACTTTGCCAATTCTTCTGATGCATAATTATCTTCAGAATCTGAAAGAAACATTGCTCATTTTCTCTCCCGGCAATGTTATCACACCTAATGAGACATCAAGAGTGCAATATTTTAAGAGCAACAGAGAAACAATCAAATGCAAACAGTCCAATGCTATCCAATCAAGATGGTGAGATGAAAAAAAAAACATTGTGGAAGCGACTTCATGTGCATGCAACCGATATACAGTAACAGTGTACGAGAGCAGTGTTTTTCAAACCCTGTGCCGCGGCACGCCGGTGTGCTGTGGGAAATTATCCAATATAGTATGCCTGTGAGGTCTATCGTCTGGCAGAGTAATTAAGTAGTACTCTTCCATACCGGTAGGTAGCAGCAGCAGCTAGCTAATTGCCTTGAGCTTCGAGATAAGCGAAGTTTCTGGCGCGAGGCAATACAATCATACAAGATCATTTGGATATACTTTTACCGGAGATGCAACGGCACCGACTCCGTTGTGCTTGGTATGTGGTGAAAAGCAACTCCCCAACGAATAATGGCGTTGGTAGGCACCCTAAAAAACAATTTTTGGATAGAAAGAATGCCACAAACCACTTCAGACAGACACTGTCCGCAGCAGACCAGCTCAAATTCGAAATTACTCATTGGATTTATCCCTGAAATAATCCTGCCTGTAGGCTACAGCTGCTGCCTTTCTCCCCTCTGTTCCTGATATCAACCTCAATTCTCTTGCCTGTTTCTCCTTCATGAGACAAAGTTTGCCGCTGACCTGAAAGAAGATGAGCTCATTTCACTATATTTTGGAGTCTTTGAAGGGAACTCTGCGGTGGGTTATCCGAGGCATTAAGGTTAGATGTATCTAAACATTAAATATCAAGTCTTGCATTTTAAGTTACCCATTCATTTTCTGCTATCTAGTTAGCCTCTTAGTATTCTTGACTAAACGGCCAAATTGTTAGCCTATTTCATTTGTTAGAGTCCAAAATCTAGATTTGTAAGTCATTTATTTGACTTGAGATTTTTTGCAAAGATGAAAAGATTGTAGACTGCGTGAGAAAGAAAGGCACTGCTGAACACAAGTGAAGCATTAGCTCTCTTCTTTGATACAGTTGGAAAGCTAGTTGGTATTACTTTAAATTTATAGAGAGAAAATGTACAATTCAACCTCTTTTCAACATGTCCCATTTTCGCTTTCACCCCTGGAACGTTCATATTTCACGTAATTCGTTTTCCATTTGCCGATTTTGCTTCCAACGAAAACCTTTGTAGTAATCTAAAGTTTATTATAACGTCCAGATTGTCCCACAAAATAGTGAAAAGGCCTTCGTTACAATGACCTGTGGGTAGCTAACTGCCACTGCCTTGCTTAGGAACACAATGTACAGCGTGAGATTCCCCTCTGTTGCTTGGCAATGATACTGATTGACTCGTATGTTGTTGTACTTCTGAAAAATATAAATACGATTTTGTTATCTTTCAATTCTAGACATATAAAAAACGATTCATTAAAAATAGAAAAAAAAGTAAATACAATTTGAAGATGTTTTTTTTAAAATTGTGCATAGAATGAACAAAATAAATCTCCATGCAGTTTCAGGAAGTGTTCCTTGAGTTTTGCCGGTGCAGGACTAGAGTTGCTCAACTTGGCATGACAAATCATGCAGATAGGACGCCGAGTCCCATCACGTTCCGTAATGCATGTGAATCCATGTGGTACATATTCATCCGACCACTTTGGGTTTTTTGGGACACTTTGTTCTTCTTCTTTCTTCTTTCTACCCACAATCTTGCTGCTGTAGACTGTAAATTTCCCCAGTGTGGGACAAATAAAGGATATCTTATCTTATCACATGGCTCTCATGGTTGCTCTTATAGCCAAGCATCTCTAGGATCACTGATGCTGAAGCGTATATCAGCTCATTGGTTTCCGTGATCGTTACGGTAGGGATCGCCCTCAGTGCTGCATTCACACTTTCCATGAGACTTTCAGGTGGTACTTCACATAGCCGTTGAAATCGGTTTCTAGTTTGCCCAGCTTTCATTCTCGCCATGATCTTAGCTTTCAGGTCAGTTGCTGCCTCGCTCAGCATTTCATTCATTGGGACTGGCCTCCCAATCTCATCATCTGCATTCATTGGGGCTTGCCTCCCATTCTCTAGTATGACCTCCTCCTCTGATCTGGCAGCCTGGGGCCCTTCAACCATGGAATTTGCGTCGTACCTCATCACTCTCAAGTTGTGAAAGCAATTGCTGTTTGTGGATGTTGGAACACTGAGCTACGGTCAACCGTGACTGTGGGTTTTGAAGTCACCATTCAGCCCACACTCTCTGCATGTAACCCCTCTGACTAGGGTTGCTTGAGTAGTAGCATTCCAACAGAGCCATGTTATGCATCTCACCAGTTCCAGTCGCCCATTTTTCATCAAGGTGCTCTGGTTCCCCGGGACCTGACGCAGACCTTGTTTGGTCGGGCGATGTCTGAGCCGGCATGTCATTCGTTTTATATGGGGTGTTCCCACGGCACATATTTGCTCCGGCGCTGCACCGATGTATTTTGTTGCGATATATTTTGCACCGCAGCAAATTGTGTGGAGCGTTCACACGTACAAAGTCGCTGAGCGTGTCAGCACCGGCACAGCATCGGTGCAGCCCCACTTGCGTTCACACGGCAGTTTCTGTAGCGGAGCAAAACGACAGAAAACAAATGAGCTGCCGTGTTGGTTCTTTTTAAAACGTATACACAACTCAAACGACTACTGCACAGGCACGTCTTTCTCCTTCTCGGTCTCCGTGCCTTCTGCTCGAGAATGACCGCCCCCGAAAACGTAAATCAACGATGACTTCAATGACACTCAGAAAAGCGAACACGTAATGCGCCAAACAGAAAATCAAGAGAGGAAATCACAAAATAAATTATATGGGGGGGCGGGGGGTTGTGAACACACAACAAATGAACAAACTACACAAACAACTCTGAGACAGTCCAGTCTTCGACAAAAGGAAAGATGTTACCAGCTAAGTCTTGTGTCGTTATTAAACACATGACGGAAGTCCGACAGAACACGAAAGCAACGCATTCTCGCCGTACGTAAACTCTTCACAAGCATTTGCTCTGGAGCAAATTTAACCCAGTTGCGTTCATACGTGCAAATTTACACCAGTGCTGCTTCGCAAACGAGCATTTGCTCTGGAGCAAATTTTTAAACCACCTCCCTGAGGTGGATCAAATTTGGTCCGGTGTAAGCTGTTTTCCGGGTCTACGCCGGAGCTAATTTGCACGTGTGAACGCTCTACTGGGGCAGCCCCGGCGTAGCACCGGACCAAATCTTGCCGTGTGAACACCCCTATTGTCTCTCATTGTATGAGGTATGCATTAGCGTGAAGGGTCTTGCCCAAGGACCCACACCGGATGGTGTTATGTGCTCATATTGCCCCAAGTGGGATTCGAACCCCCGTCTCCCAAACCGGTGCCTTACCAACTGAGCTAGCTAGCTATATATATATATATATATATATATATATATATATATATATACACACAGTATATATATATTTTTTCTTGGTTAAAAAAAATTTAGGAACAACCAAGTGTTTTTCATTTTTAGATGATCAATATGTTGTACTTCACTCAACTCAACTATATTTAGAGAGCACTTACAACCACCACTGTAGACAAAGTGCTGTACATGGAGAAAATATAATTCATACAACAACAAATAATCAAACAAATTAATAATGAAGACAGTAGCAAACACAAAACCAGTAAAACTAAAAATCAAGTCTCATGCTGAGTCAAAAGCCAAAGAATAAAAATGAGTTTCAACTCAAGTCAGCGTTATTGTCAGATAATATCTATGTGCAACATACAGCACAGATAAAATTTCTTTCCTCTCAACCACAGTGCAAACATGCAGTGCATTGAAACACACAGCTAAAAATAAGGGCGACGAAACTGAACTGCATAAAAAGACAAAGACATAAATATATAAATATAAACAAATCATAATAAACAATAAATTGCACTCAAGAGACAACCAAGGGCACTTGTGATTATTGTGGGTAAAGTTAGATAGTGCATTGTTTAGTGCAATAAGCGGATGTCAGATGCTGACATTTTGACTTTAAGATGAATTTTAAATATGGACAGTGAGGGGGCTAGCCTAATGTTCAGCGGGAGGTATTTCCAAAGAGAAAAACCAGCAACGGAAAAGGCTCAATCTCCCCTCAGCCTCCGCTTTGTTCTTGGAAACTCTGATCATGTCTGGTCCGTAGAACTGAGGCACCGGGCAGGTCTGTTGAGGTGGAGCTCAGAGAGGTGAAGTGGCTATTTAAAGATCCTTTCCTTGCTTTCCTTGGTCTGTAGTGCTAAAAAAAAAAGAAAAAAAGTGGCAGCTCAATGGCTGACAATGCAGCCAGCATGTGAGCTTCAGAGTTTTCATAGAAGTCACTACATGTCAAATCATGGGAAATGTAGAGGTAAGTTAAAAAGGCTCCAACATCGAATCCTGACAGTACTATATCTAACTGAATGAATTTTGTGTCTCCTTACACTGCTAATATTTACAGAATGTTGCTTTCAGGCCAAACCATCAGTCTTAACACAATATAAAACCACTGGGGAAGGTTAATAACCCTTACAATTGGTGCTGTGGTCATCCACTAGTATAATCTCCTTGAGTAAATGGGACGGAGTCCTCTGGATGGCTGTGTGCACGGAGCGCAGCAACACGGACAAGGCCTCATTGACAAAGATAAAGATGATACTCAACTGAGGAAGCTTGGATGAATACCACATGTTTTTACATCTGAAAGATAAAACAGAGGAATGACATTACTCCACACCTCCACATTCAGGCCTTTATGACAAGTCACTCTCCGACTGACCCGTCTGGGCGAAAATCCGGGATTGGCCGGGTGATGGAGAGACGGTCACTGAGGTAGCTGTTGTAACCATAATAGCGGAACTTTCTGATGGCAACCCTTCGGCTTTCTGGGCCCAGGTCATGACCCCAGTGATCAAACAGTGAGGAGCTGGGGTCGGAGGCTGATGAGGATGAAGCATCTTCATCTTCCTTTGCGGGGTTATCTGGGGGGGAGAAAGTTGATGCATTTTGTTCCAAATACAAGCTTTGTCAAACACTCCTCTTCAGGCCAACATCACTAATGCCTGATAGCTGATTATGGGGAAGTTGCATGATAAATTGTGTCCAGGTGCAACCCGTCCCAAGGTAGTTTGACTGGATTTTGGTTATTGGATTGGATCAAATCTTGAAAAGGGTTTTTTCAAAAGGGAGAGAAGGACTCTAAAATCCGATGAGACACACATAACTCTCATCCTAGTTTCAATCTGATTAAAACATTCAGTTTGTAATGTTCAAAACATTCCAGTAGGATATGGATAATTTTGATTTTAAAAAAAACATGATTATCCAGGTCCCAACAGGGGGTAGGATTCTAGGTGGATTACAGGAAGAAAATGTAGCTACACTTTTAAATTGGTCAAATAATCACTTTGTACCATGTTTTGTATGTACTTTTATTGATATTTTGTGTTTAGTACGTTCAACCACGACCAATTAAGCCTTTCAGTAAAGAAAAAATTTAATAAAATAATCTTGTCCCCATGAACCCCCCCGCCCCCAGCCAGATCACATTTGTTTGTTTGTTTATTGAACATATTAAATATAAAATACAGCAACAAGTTGGCAAGAAAGGAAAGAAGAAAGAAAAAGAAGAAAGGAAAAGAAAATAGTCATCATCACAAATTATATGTTCAAAGGAGTAGGGAGAAGTAAAAAAACTTATCTAGTCCTACCCCTTGTTATATAATATATGAATTGATTATTTTTCAATCCAGAAAAAGGAAATCGTCTACATATCAACAAATGCTTTTACCTATATGTGTGCTGTACTTATCTATTTATACAACTTTCGGTTGTTGTACATTCTCATTCTAGCACATTTATATGTCGATTTTCTCATATTCATTACGGATACTGCATGTCATTTCGTTTATCAATGTAATTCTAATGCATTTCTATATTTTTAAATGTATCAAATTTTATCAGCTTAATTCTGATTTGTGTAATTTCCTTGTACTACTCTCTTGAATTTGTTTT
This sequence comes from Hippocampus guttulatus, assembly GCF_054856545.1. Lineage (NCBI taxonomy): Eukaryota > Metazoa > Chordata > Actinopteri > Syngnathiformes > Syngnathidae > Hippocampus > Hippocampus guttulatus. The sequence continues at coordinate 4,798,376 of NC_141264.1, forward strand.
TGGACTGAGCAAACGAGTTACTCATTTTCAGGTCCATTTCAAAATTATTCCACAGATTTACACCTGTTACAGATATACCGCATTTTCACGACTATAAGGCACCATTAAAAGTCTTAAATTTTCTCCAAAATCGACAGGACGCCTTATAATGCGGAGCGTCTAGTGTATGAGCCGAGTTTCAAAGCATGACTGTGAGCGCTTCTGGCCGACAGGCATGCGGAAGTCCGCCAATGAGTGAAGGGTAGGTGTAAAAGGATTCTAAAGGCACGCCCCTAGCAGGTACCAGTCGCCAATGAGTGAAGGGTGGGCGTGTAAGAGGACGCTAAAGGCACGCCCCTAGCAGGTACCAGTCGCCAATGAGTGAAGGGTGAGCGTATAAGAGGTGAAGAGAAAAACGTAATTGTAAAATGAAATTTTACAATTCAAGATTATTTTATTAATTTTTTTTTTAAACAAAATTGTAAAATGGCTAAATAAAGTACAACCGAACTCAGTTTTGCTTCCGTTGCCTTTTTAAAAACGTGTTTTTAGCGTGTGTGCATGCATGCCGTATGTTTAAGCTGGCGTATGTTTTACCATGCCTGGCTGTGAGCTGATTTTTTTTATATATACCTGTATATATACAGTATACAGGTGTGTATATATATATATATATATATATATATATATATACACATATATATATACACATATATATATATATATATACATATATATATATATATATATATATATATATATATGTATATATTCCAAGATGGTGCCCGAGTAGGCAGCCTTCTGCAAGTGCTCTTCAAGAGCCTTGCTTTTTTGGTGTTTTTGTCTTTTGTTTTGTCACATGTTGTTTGTTGTTTCATCGTGTGGACCTGATATGGACTGTTTTCAGCGTTTTTTGGCCACGACATTCGTCAAAGGAGAAGTATCTGTGCTTGGTGGTTGCGCCTTCTCCGCAGCACGCCTGTACCAGCACAGATTTTGATTGGGAGGAATGTCGGCGCCATTGACTGTCGGTGCTGGACAGACCTGGGCGCTTGTGTTTTTTGCGCCTGTAATGGGCAGCATTTTTCACAACCCCGTTTTGTTCAGTGGATATGTCGGCGCTGTGGGACAGTCGGCATTGGTGCGGCTGGATGGATGGCTGCTGAAGTTGAGGATGAGGAGAGAGGAGCGTTGGCGCAGAGCGCCGATGCGTATTTGGAACTGAGAGTCGCCGCTTGGAATTGAAATGGATTTCCATGGGACAGGAGAAGTGAACCAATCTCTTTTTTCCTCAATGGATGCTACAGCTTCTTGTTGACTTTGAAACTTAGCTTGTGGCCAACGTGTGCACATTTTGAGCATGACGTCTCTGATCCACTGGTTAAAGGACACTTTGATTCTCTCCTCTTTCATCTCAAACTGCTTCAAACAACAAAGCTTGTGACGGAAAAGTGGTTAGGACTGCACGACTGTCCGTGTTTTATGTTCTGTGTTGTGTTTATTATTTTACTTTATGTTAACTGTTTTGTTAGCGCTATATAAATCAGCATGTATTGTATTGTATTGCCAAGTCAAGTCAAGTGTATTTATAGAGCACTTTCAAACAGCCATCGCTGCACACAAAGTGCTGTACATGGAGCAATTTAACATGCACAATAAACAGTAAGACAAATCGGTAACAAAGGCGGTAGAAAGCACCAAACAGTAAAACCAAGAACAAATCTAAGTCATGTTGAGTCGAATGCCAAAGAATACAAGTGAGTTTTGAGGAGGGTTTTGAAGATGGGCAGCGAGGAGGCTTGCCGAACGTTCAGTGGGAGGTCATTCCAGAGAGAGGGACCAGCAACAGAAAAGGCTCGATCCCCTCTGAGCCTCAGTTTAGTTCTTGGTACTTCTAATAATGTCTGGTCCACAAACCTGAGGATGAGCTCAGAGAGGTAAGGTGGCGTGAGATTATTCAGAGATTTGAAAACAAATAAGAGGATCTTGAAAATAACTCCAAAATGTATGGGGAGCCAGTGAAGGGATGCCAGAGTAGGAGTTATGTGCTCCCTCTTACGAGTACCAGTCAAGAGGCGAGCAGCGGCATTCTGGACCAGCTGAAGGCGCTTAATGGAGGACTGGCGGACTCCAAAGTAAAGGGCATTGCAGTAATCGAGCCGGGATGGGACAAAGGCATGAATTACTGTCTCAAAGTGTTCATGTGAGAGGAGAGGTTTTATTTTGGCCAGCTGTCTAAGGTGAAAGAAGCTGGATTTAACAACGGCACCAATTTGCCGATCAAGTTTGAAATCACTGTCCAGTTTAAGGCCCAAGTTTGAGACTGTTGACTTAAGATAAGGAGACAGGGGGCCCAAGTCTACAGGATGGGATGTACAAAGGCCACTGGGACCAAATAATATCACCTCTGTCTTCTTTTCATTGAATTTCAAGACATTTTGTGCCATCTGCTCAACCCATATTGTTTTGTGTTTTTTGTTATTGTAAAGTGTCCTTGGGTGTCTTGAAAGGCGCTTATAAATAAAATGTATTATTATTATTATTATCCAGGTTTTGATTTCTTCCAGACAGGATAGGAGTGGCCTTAATGAGAAGGCGTCTTTCTTGCTCAGTGGGACATAGATCTGGCAGACATCTGCATAGCAGTGGAAGGGAATACCATGTTTCCTTAAGATGGAACCCAATGGGAGCAGATACAGCGAGAACAGCAGAGGCCCCAGAATTGAGCCCTGTGGAATACCACATGACAGAGGAGCAGTGCGTGACTCAGAGCAGCCAAGGCTGACACAAAAGGTTCTGTCAGCTAAATAGGACCTAAACCACTCAAGAGCACTGCCGCCAATGCCCACCAAGTGCTGCAAACGAGTCAGCAGAATACTGTGATCCACAGTATCAAATACTACAGTTAAGTCCAATAAAACTAGACACACGTGGTCTCCAGCGTCATTTGCCAGGAGGATGTCATTAGAATCACGTAACAGGGCTACTCCGTGCTTGTCTTGAAACCTGACTGGAAGACCTGCAAGATGTTATGTTCATCCAAGAAAAATTTCAACTGCATGTGCACCACTTTTTCCAGAATTTTGGAAATGAAAGGCAGTTTGGAAATGGGCCTGAAACTTGACAGCACATCTGGATCAAGACCAGGTTTCTTGATCAAGGGTTGGATCACAACATGTTTAAACTGTTGGGGAACTATACCAGAAGAGAGGCTGCTGTTGATGATATGTAAGAGCGATGCGCCAACACTCGGGAGAACCTCCTGAAAGAAGTGCGGGGGAAGAGAGTCACAAGGGGAGCCAGATGGCTTCGTCTGGCGAACTACATCCTCCAAAAGCGTCAAGGACACAGTTTCAAAAGAATTTAGCACAGCTGAACATGGAACATGGACAGAGGGGTCAGATGCGGTATTTGAGACCGGAGTCCTAGCTGTAGAGACCTTATCAATGAAAAACTGAAGGAATCTGTTGCACATTTCGGGTGAAGAATCCGAGCAAGTAGGCAGAGGGGGTTTGAGTACAGAATCTATCGTTTTAAATAGTGCGCGTGGGTTGTGGCGGTTATTCTCTTTTGGCCTCTTTCACTGTGAGCTGGTAGTTACGCCAGCAGTCTTTCCAAATTTGATAAGAGACATGCAATTTGTCTTTTTTCCACTTGCGTTCGGCTTTGCGAGACCCCTGCCTAGCTGCGCGGGTAATGTCGTTAAACCATGGCTCGGGTTTAGGTTTTGGGAGCACAGTTTTTGAAGGAGCCATCAAATCCAGGATGGCACGGCATGATGAGTTGAACCAAGAGCTGAGTTCCTCTGTGTTAGACGAGGGTACGCAAAGGTTATTAAAGGCATCAGAGAAACGACTAGCAGTGTGAGTGTATTGTATTGTATATATATACTGTATATATATATGGTTCTCACCGAAATACATGTCCAAATATTTTGCTTTCATGACTCTCTTAGTCAAACAGATCCCGATCCCTAGTCTATTGCAAACAATTCAGGGATTCAGTTTTTCAGTCACAATATCTAACTTCATGTTGTGTCTGCTGAGTCTTTTCTGGACGTTTCATGTAAACTCAGTGTGAATTTTCTCGCACTATTCATTGTCCTTTTAATATGACTACAAAATTTTAAAATAAATAACTAAATTGCTTATCCAAGTGTGTCCATTAAATTCGAAATTACGTAAATGTACAGCATGTATCTGCATGAATTAGCCTTTGTTAAATGTAGGTGAAGCTTTTTTATTGTTTAAGTCGGCTCACATTTTCTTTGCAAATAGATTTTTGTTGCATGGTTGTGATAATCAAATTAAAAAAAGGAAAGGTCAGTACCTGTAGTTCACAGTTAAAAACATGACAATATGGCAAAGGTGTCGTAAAACAAGACTTCAGTATATCACACCATCATAACAAACATTCACATTAAACAATAAAAGAGGACTCTGGTTGTAAATAAAGTGTCTCGAAGTGAAGTAAATTTTTGTGAACAGTCCAGACTTAATAGAGATCTTCATTCTTCTGAGTGACATTCTAGTTACGATCACGATAGAATAGTTAAAAAAAAATAAATAAAATTCATGGTGGTTTTTGCATGGTACAGTATATAATTATCATTGTCCAAAACTTTATGGATGATAAAAATGGCTGAAAATAGCAGGGACGTATAACATAGGTGTCAAGGTTTGCTTTGTCTTTGTTTTGAGTGTTTCAGCACCAGCTGGAGTGTGGGGCGTCACCTTCCAGCGGTGCACCTGTGCTGAATCAGGCAATCTGTGCTGCCTACTTAAGACACCGACCACCTGTCTCCTTCGTCAGACTATTGCTCTTGTTCACCGCTTTGTAGTGATGGGTCCATGAGGCCTCATGAGGCGTGTCGACACAATGACACACTGTGTTGATACTGTACTGATACTGTGTTGCTGACCACTGCCACCTGCTGGACCTTCAAAATCCCTGCAGCCAACCCACTTGACAGACTGAACAAACTGATTTGATGATGACGTGTATACAATGCACTACCTCACTCTACCCACAATAGCCACAAGCGCCATTGTTTATGTTGTTGTTTATGCTGTTTATATTGCAGATGGTGGATTACAGTTCGGTCATAGACACTAACTCCTGTTTCCTCCCAGTGGTTTCTCATTTGTTTTGCTTTGCCTTTTCTGTTTTTAAGACATGTTGCTTGAGTTTGCTGTTTTGACATTTTTAAATCTTCCTTTGTCTACCAGTATGCTTGCCTTTAACAACTTTCCCATGCTGTTTGTACTTGGTCCAGATTTTAGACACAGCTTGTTGCAAGCGTTGATTTTTTTTTCCAAGATGGCGTCCGAGTAGGCAGCCTTCGGCAAGTGCTCTTCAAGAGCCTTGCTTTTTTGTTCTTTTTGTTTTGTCACATGTTGTTTCATCGTGTGGACCTGATATGGACTGTTTTCAGCGTTTTTTGGCCACGACATTCGTCAAAGGAGAAGTATCTGTCCTTGGTGGTTGCGCCTTCTCGGCAGCATGCCTGTACCAGCACAGATTTTGATTGGGAGGAATGTCGGCGCCATTGACTGTCGGTGCTGGACAGACCTGGGCGCTTGTGTTTTTTGCGCCTGTAATGGGCAGCATTTTTCACAACCCCGTTTTGTTCAGTGGAGATGTCGGCGCTGTTGGACAGTTGGCGTTGGTGCGGCTGGATGGATGGCTGCTGAAGTTGAGGATGAGGAGAAAGGAGCGTCGGCGCAGAGCGCCGATGCGTATTTGGAACCGAGAGTCGCGGAGAAGTGAACCAATCTCTTTTTTTGTCAACGGATGCTACAGCTTCTTGTTGACTTCGAAACTTAGCTTGGAGCCGACATGTGCACATTTTGAGCATGACGTCTCTGATCTACTGGTTAAAGGACACTTTGATTCTGTCCTCTTTCATCTCAAACTGCTTCAAACAAAGCGTGTGACGGAAAAGTGGTTAGGATTGCACGACTGTCCGTGTTTTATGTTGTGTTGTGTTTATTATTTTACTTTATGGTAACTGTTTTGTTAAGCGCTTTGTTACAGCTGCTGCTGTTGTGAAAGCACTATATAAATCAGCATGTATTGTATTGTGTATTGTATTGTCTATACTGTTCAGATTACATGTCTTTTTTAAGTGTTTAATGCACAGCATGTTTGCATGCATGTATGCACTGAGGATTGAGAGGAAGAAATTTCATCTATGCTACATGTCATACATAAAGCATATTTGACATTAAAGATGACATTGACCCTTGACAATATCATTCACATCCATGCATTCATATTGTATCATTCGATGTGTTTCAATAATGTGAAAATCATGTCAATGAGGATGCTTGTGGGCTTTGTCTTCACAAATTTTGATTTAGAAAAATAAGATGCTCCAGTGTTTTAAATTTCAGTCTGTTGCGTTTAATGCATGCTATTTCCCCTGTTATGGAGATCACACACACACAATGGAATAAGACATGTCAAAAATCCGAGAGGCACTTGGAGAAACAAGGAGATTTTAATAAATACCTTATTCTCCAAAAGGAGATCAAAATGGCTCTACACGGCGGACAATTTGTATTTGTCCGGAAGCTGCTCCATAATATGAACGTACTGTAGCAACGTCACTCGAGTGAAGCGCGTCTCAGCAGTCGATAGTCTGCTGCTCTCTGCTGTGAGCGCGTGACCGCGAGCACGTACTCGCGGCGCCGACCCAACCCACGCCACATATTAAGCTTTGAACTACGACAACAGTTAAACTAGCCTAGCCGATGTAATGATGGTCAGCAGACAAGGTTTACGTTTTATGTGACTTTTAATAGCAACGTGGCAGAGTCATCAAACATGCGGTGTGCTCACTCGCAGTCACTTTCTGGAACTCCCCCTTATAGGCGGGACCTCTCAATCAACTGGAGTATGACGTACAGTACAAACGTTCATAAAGCACTTCTCATATAATAATAGCCTATTATATGACAGCCGACATGACGCTCGAAGTCAGACGGACACATTTTTTCTGATAATCAGCATGTTTTGCGTATTGCCCAAACATATATTTTTATTCGAGCGAGGGTGAGGTCTGGCTTGTTTCGGCAATCTGCATCGTGTCGCCAGACGCACTTCCTTAGGATACACTGTGCGGACTTTTGCTGCGTCAACCCCCCCTGCACTGAGTCGACGCCCCCTGGACTAAGTGGCGCAGCTTGGACTGTGCCAAGCAGCCAATGCAGTCTAAACTGCACCGGTGCAGTTCACGTGTCAATTAGCAGCCTGGACTGTGTCAACGCAGCCGATGTGTCAATTAGCATCCTTGACTGTGTCAACGCAGCCGATGCAGTCTAAACTGCGCCGGTGCAGTTCACGTGTCAATCACGTGACGTAATGAAGCAGCACATGCACCGACACGTGGTTTGCTCTGTGAGCCCGGCGCATGCGTCAACGCATCGGTGTCGCTGGACCCATCACTACCGCTTTGCCCATGTGCTTTATGTCTCGTTCATGCTTCTAGTCGCCCTCCTCGTCGTAGTCGTTCGGGTTTGTGAGTATTTGTTTTGTCTTGATATCGCACCTGGTTCCGTTTATTGTACTAACCTCTATTGTTTTATGTTCTCAAAAATCATTCTCTCCTTGTAATTGGCAAGCGCTTTGTGTTCTCGTTCTACTTTCTCTGGCTCCCTGTTTTGCCAGCACCTTTTGTTGAATACTTTGTCGTTCCCTCGCTTTTCTGTAATAAACCCTTTTTTCGTCATCACCATTTGTCTGACTCTGCATTTGTGGGATCCACATTCCATTCGGTCTGCTATCAGACCACGACCTGACAATAGGCTCTGTTTCTAAATCAATGGGAAGGGGGCACGCTCTGCCTTTCTGAACACATGAATTGTTAGGGTGGTGTTAGGGCGTCAGAGTGCATTTCCCAACATATCCAAAACCTCCCACTTAACTTGGACTGTCACTTTAAATCAGTGGTGTCAAACTCAATCTGCAGACCTTTGACCAGGCATTCATAGAGTCCGTCCTCTCGTTCTCTATGGCCTGCTGGTTCCACTTCCAAAGTCTGCAGGAGAAGAACCGCCTGGACAGCATCAGCAGAGTGTGCTCCAAGATGATCGGACTTCCCACTCGCCCTCTGACTGCAGTGTGTGAGCAGCAGATTCGTGGTCTGGCTGCTCAGATCATGAAGGACCCCTCACATGCTCTCTTTCCCGTGTTCGAATGGCTGCCTTCTGGCCGCAGGCTGCAGTTCCCAGCTTGCAGGACTGCGAGGAGGAGATCCACCGTCGTCCCCCAGGCTGTTCTCCTCTTAAACTCTTATTCCAAGGAACCCTGACACCCCCTGCCCCCCACCACACAGACTCGCACACCTCATTGTGCAATACGGTTTTACGGTGCAATACCTTTGACCTGCAATACTGTTTTCACTGTGCAATACTGTTTTCACTGTGCAATACTGTCTTTACTGTGTCCTTACTGTGCAATACTGCTCAATGTGCAATGATGTTTTTGTTGCTGGAAGCACTACCTCAAGACCTCAAGTGCTAAGCCTACAGCCCTACTCTCTTCCTATGTTTATCCTTTGCTCTGACTGTCTCGAGAATAAGCCACTCTCGCACAACTCTAATTGCCCCACGGGGATAAATAAAGTTTTCTGAATCTGAATCTGAATCTTTGTCGCGGGCCACATTGTAGTTATGGTTTCCCTTGGAGGGCTTTTATGAATTTTGGGAAACCAGATAAATGTTTTATCACCTCCCCATATTACATACACAGCACACAACAAATTGATGGATAACTAGTTTTAAAATCGGAAGTCAAGAATAATGACTGTTGTTGTGGATTACATATGACAATTTGAAATTTTGATTCAGACTTGAGCAAGCATTATGGCACGTGACATGCTTAATTTGCTTTCGCAGGCACATAAAATGATGTGGCGGGCCAGATCTGGCCCCCAGGACTTGCCTTTGACACCGGTGCTTTAAATGCACTATTCACACTGATCTCAAGTGGCTGCCAACGGATACGTTTTTCTTGCTATCACATTGCTGAGCAGTATAAAATGATTGAAGCATCATTAAAAGTTTTGAAAAGTATTTCAATTAAGGTACAAAATGAAATACACGCAAATATATTTTTGAATTCATATTTTCATACGAATGAAACTGATTTACATGGGACAGGAGAAGTGAACCAATCTTTGTTTTTCTTCAATGGAAGCTACAGCTTCTTGTTGACTTTGAAACTTAGCTTATAGCAGACGTGTGCACATTTTGAGGATGACGTCTGTTATGAAATTCACCGCACTGCACATCATTGACTACGTTTACATGCAGTCAATAACTCTTTCACACCTGAATATTAGCAGTATTCCAGTTTCAGATGGCCATGTAAATAACTAGAAAAAATCTAATATGCTAATATTCAGGTTTTTATAAATACAAATAAGTTCCCCAGTTTACTCCTTCTCTAACTTGAATATTTGTTCATATAAACGCAACTGGGAATATGTCCACTGAAAGGTACATTAGTTTGTGTTCTGCGCATGTTCTATCCGCAAGAAATCTTGCTCTTTTGAATCGAGGAAGTGTTTGTATGCGCAGCATCAACTCACCAGAAATACACAAGCAGAGATAAACTAACATGGTAAAACTCAGATGCAGCACACTTTTGGAGCGAACAGGCACCAAGTCCTTTATTGGCGTGGTGAAAGACATGAATATAAAGTCTTTTATGGTCGGTAGAAAGTAAGAAGCGGAAATTACGTCAATTTGCGGCATGACAACCGTATGTCGCGGTTTAGATGGGGATATTCCAATCGATCACAACTATCATGTACTGTATATGGGAGTAACTCTGCAATATTTCAGAAACCAACATTTTTAACTTTGTTTTCATTAAAAGTTGTCACAGGATGATAGTTTGGACTACGATTCATTGATAAACCAAGCAATGAATAAATCACGTCTGCTTTTGGCAGTGAATGGAAAAGATGGGAGAACACTTCAAACGTGAGGTTTATGTGAAAAACTTTGCTTTTGCAGTGTTCTTATTTAATCTTATTAAAACATAATTGTTGACTGGTGTGGTTCCAAATAAGCAGGCCTGTGCTCATCTCCACTGGAGCACATAAAGTATATAAACAGCTGGAACATGATCAAGATCTTAAAAAGGGAAACAAGCTAATTTTGCCGACCAAAACTCAATTTGACGGCTTTGTGGCCTGTTTTCATTCCTCCATCAGCTGTGCGTCAAAGGATTTGCACTTTCTGCTGCTTTGCAGGAACCTAACCACGCTCGAAACACTAACACACCTCCCACTCACAACGAAGGATGTGAACACATTAGTTTTTGTTCAGAGAATCACATTTGTGCAACAATCCTTGCAACAATATCTTCCTTTGTGTCCCAATATTAGAGAGGCGTATGGGAATAGGGAGACTATTCCTTTGCCATTTGCACAGACTCAGATTCCCTTCATAAAGCACAACAGCTCTGTTTAATGGCCAGTGATTGTTAAAAAAGTGCATATTTTGAGAGCCCTTCGCCTGCATTTGATTGTGTTGCCATTCACCCACACATTTAAGGGCAACTTTGCAAGAATGCATACGAGAGAAAAGAGTAGGAGTTTGAAGTCTGCCTTTTGGTGGAAGCGCCAACTGACGCAGTAGAATTTCCTGTTACTGCACATTCATCCACACTCAAATTGAAAGGGTTCTTTCTTTCTTCAACCCAGGGGACATTATTTGGGCAAAAAAATATTCCCATATTTACGTTTCCTAATCTTTTCATATGGAATAAAAAAGCAAGACATTTTTTAAATGTTCTGTAAAGCGCTTTGGTATCGCTGTAGCGATTTCGTAAACTCTATATACAGTAAATAAAGCTGTCTTGTATTGTCTTGTGTTGCCTTCAGCATCGCTCCATCTCGTGGATGCGTAATGCAACTGCAGCCACTATTGTAGGATGTATTCTATGCGCCTTATATGTCGCGCCCTATACTGTATATGAAAACAGTTTTGAAATAGGCCATCATTGAAGGTGCACCTTGTACTCCAAAGTGCCTTATGGAGCAAAAAATACCATATGCAGTGGTACCGCTAATTACGAAATTAATTGGTTCTGGAAGAAATCTCTTAACAGGAAGATTTTGTAGTAGAGATGCGTTTTCCATGTAAATGCCCGAATTCTGACATGTTTTCTAAAGCATAAAAATGCATTAAAATATTTAACAAATACATGTTACAATTAGGTTATTGCACAACAAATGAGAGCTGTGCATAATGTAAAAAACAAAGAATAGAGTGAAGTTTTTGCCCTCTTTAGTTCATGTTCTCTGTCAAAAGTGGTCTTTGCCTGTCGTTTTGGAAAGAACTGATCCAATAACTTTTGCTTTTGTCGGCTTTTAACAATCCTGTGAAAATGTCTATGGCAGACATCAGCATAGTGAGCGATCGCCGGACTGGTGAACACTTTTTCTGGGTGATTCATTCATTCATTTTCCGATCCGCGTGTCCTCACGAGGGTCGCGGGGGGTGCTGGTGCCTATCCCAGCTGTCTTCGGGCAGTAGGCGGGGGACACCCTGAACCGGCTGCCAGCCACTCGCAGGGCACACAGAGACAAACAACCATCCGCTCTCGCACTCACACCTAGGGACAATTTCCAGTGTTAAATCAGCCTGCCATGCATGTTTTTGAAATGTTGGAGGAAACTTAAGTACCCAGAGAAAACCCACGCGGGCCCGGGGAGAACATGCAAACTCCACACAAGGAGGCCGGAGCTGGAATTGAATACCTCTGCACTGTGAGGTCGACGAGCTAACCACTGGAGCACCGGGCCGCCCTGGGTGATTCACATCTATGTAAAACTATCGGATCGCCTCATGGCCCGAGGGGCGAATGATGAGGACGCTGCACAGACACATATCTATCTATTTATCTATCTACACACATAGACACACACGGTACTAGCCAATTGGAGGCCAGTAAGATGCTTGGTAATAGCCAATGGCAGAACAGCTACAAGTATGTTGCGTCCAGGAAACTCGGAGGCGCGAGAAGTAGCCCATACAATATTTTACCTTTCATATCTTGAAATGTCTTTCGTAACAAGAGGCAATATTTTCCTGTTGAGGCTTTTCGTAACATGAAAATTTCGTATCAAGAGATGTGGGTAAGTAGAGGTACCGCTGTATTATGTCTCAGTAAAATTTCAAGTAAAACTGAAACACAGTTAAACATTACTGATCAAAAGCATATATTAGGCCAAACAAAAAAGATAGTGTGTTTCCGGTAACATCAAATTTCAGCATAGTGTCGGTAGGTCGGACAAAGTTTTTTTTTTTTATCTTTTTTTTCCATCAAAAATTTAAACAAAATAACCATAAAACATAAAACAAGAAGACAATGAACCCGCCACTCCGCGGCCGGCGTTTACTCGGCCCGTGGTGTTCATCAAATAGTTCGCTGATTTTTTTCGATACATCAATGGATGCTATTTCCTTAACATTACGGTGCGAGCATGCAACTGTAACACAGAAAACGCGGTTTAAACTGTCGTCGCAGATTGCGGCCGCCGCCATGTTTCAATCTTGTTGACAGAGGACAGGGCAAACGACGCACGCGCTCAACTTGAATATCACGAGAGTTTCCACCGATGTAAACCCTCTACACAAAAATGTAGAGGGTTGTTTGAAAAAAATGCCGACTGTAAAGTTTTTTTTCGACGTAGAAATTCTCGGTCGGTCGGGTTACCGGAAACACACTACTTTTTAGAGTGCTTAAATGACGACTAAAGTAAACAGCATTCTACAATAAGGCGCATCTCCGATTTTTTTTTTCAAGCAGGGTTCTGCATTCTGTTGAGCTTGTATTTGATAATTTACATCAGGGGTGGCCAACCCGCGGCTCGTGAGCCACATGCGGCTCTTTGGCTGGTTCACTGCGGCTCCCGGCCTCTCACACGACAAGCGTCAAAAACGCCTCGGCAGCGGCGATGCCATTCAAACAAGGCGCCAACTTCACAGAACGTACTCCGTCATCCTATCATCAATCCCGTTACCTGACTGACATAGAGAGCAACCAATCAGATGACTGCATCACCGCTCATGCGCAAACAACGGCGCTAAGTGCTAAGCTAGTCAGCGAATTACCTCTGATTTTAAGGCAGGGGTGCCCAATACATCGATCAGAATCGACCGGGAGCCAGCAAACTGGTCCCAAGTCGACCGCAAGGGGTGGGAGGAGGAAATGCGTGGGGAAATAAAGATATTTTTTGTTTGTATCTTGAGCTTTCATTCATTTTCGGCCCATTCCGACTGTTGCTCATCGTGGTGTGCGTGCATATGTGCGTGAGTGCACTGGTGGGCACCTACGTGAGTGCGTGTGTGTGTGTGTGTGTGTGTGTGTGTGTGTGTGTGTATGCTTTCACGTGCGCGATCGGGTCATTCGTGAGAAGTTGGTCGCTTCAAAAGTCGATCTTTGGCCAAAAAAGTGTGTGTGCACGTGCGTGCGCGAGGAAGGATATGATGTGGCTCTTTGCAGTAACTCAGTAAAAAAAATTGGCTCTTCGTCTCTGACTGGTTGGCCACCCCTGATTTACATACATCCTCCTCTTCCTCTGGGGGGGGGGGGGGCGGGTCGTTTGGAACAATCTGATGTGACCACCAACAATAATCAGATCAATCCAAAGAAATGTCAACTTTACATAAATGTCAACATTTTCCATCACATTGCATCCTGCCATTCCAGACTAACAATACACATCAGTGTTTGTTGCTCGTTTTGTGTTCAACACATGCAAAAAAAAAAGAAGAAAAAAATAATGGGGTTTCCTCCATTGAACAAGATATTTGCATTTGTACTCAAACAGCACAATGACATTGACTTCTGAGGGAACAATCTGAACAACAGAAGAGCAGGTTTGCTCTCTAAAGTAGCGAGCCTGGAAACACAGCAAGGGAAATCATGTTTGTGCTGTTTTAGGAAGATGATGAGAAAAAAATAAGAGAGAAGAGTCAAGATTAAATCTGAGTAGGGAAGGGGGGGGGGGGGGGGGACAAATGACTATGTTCAGCAGAGAATAGGAAAGCTTTCTTTCAATAAACCCCACAATGCAAAGCAGACAGATTTTGCGTCGCCTGCCGAATTGTCATCCCCCACCAGAGCAGGTTCCTAGTTTAAGGAGGTTGTCACTGTTACGTAAACTCTGTGGACAGTGTCACAGGCAGAAAGCATCAAGGACAGCAGGAAACCAGGAGATTTAGGACATTATCTAAAAGGGGCAGAAATGCTCTGAAAAGCTTAACCCGACTGAGCCTGCAAAGCCACGTCACCGTGCAAAAAGAATCTGTCACAAGGTGTGAGCACAGATGCTCCATGTGGTGCGGCCACCACCTTGGTGATCTCGTTCAGCAAAGACAAAACAAGTTGATACTTTCGAGTCAGAACCCTGACCCGTCAGAATAGTCGTCCTGGATGACAAGGAATATGAGAGAAACAAGAAAATCATTTGAGTCTGCCAATAAACTCTGTAAAGTTCATAAATGAAGTCATTCATGTCCTCAAATAAAGTCAATCAACTCCATCAATAAAGTCGTAAAAGCATGGGGTCACAAACTGTATTTAAACGTGGGGGCAGTTCAGATAGTCTGGATGTTTCTGGGCCGCATCAAGTATTTCACAAAAAAGGTTCAATAAAGTACAACAATGCAGCCATGTCGCTCATGAAGGAACCATATCTTCAGTCCCATATTATGCTTTTATTTTGCAGTAGACCGCTAAGAAATAGAGCAATACAGAGCCTGGATAGCTCAGTTGGTAGTGTATCAGACTTTTAATCTGAGGGTCCAGGGTTCAAGTCCCTGTTCAGGCGATACAATTGATTTGATGTCAAAAACCTTTAGAGAATTTTTTTTTCCTGTTGTTGAAAGTTGATACTTTTGAGTAGTGATGGCAAAATGAAGCCCCATCAAGCAGTGAAGCCCTGCAGGGAAATACTTCACACACGCTTCGGGGCTTCAAGATGAATCATTTCCTCGACTACGCCATCACGTGGACAGGAAAATGTATAACATGCTTGGTGCATGCTAAAAAATGGTGGGGTGTAAATCATGCTCCGAACACATAATAATATGTATTTGAGGAGTGTTTTTACATGAATTGTTCTGTGTTACTTTGTCTATGTTTGTGCTTATGCAACAAGTGAAAATGTGAAATGAGGTAAAATAAAGTGCTTTTTCTAAGCAAAAAACAAAACAAAAAAGTTTACTTTAAATGTTTCTGGAAATGTTTGTCTTAAATCATAAGTCAATGAAAAGTGTCACTTCTATTGCATTCTATTTGTGAGCACCGATGTGGACATTCAGTGTCCAAGTGCAGAAGGGCTAAATGCAAGTTATTTTTTTTGTCTGCCTGTTTCTGCTTAATTTGCTTTTTATGTTTGCTCTGTCGTCAGAGACCAGCACAACATAACAAATGCCTTTGAGGTTGTATAATTTGGAGTCCTACCAAAACAGGGTTCCCACTCTTCCACTTGCATTTTATTTATTGGCCTTTTAAGGACTTTTGAGGACGAATTTAGCCATTTTTAAGGACCTTTTCTCCATTCACCAGGGGATTCACAGTGGATTTAATGCCCGCTCAGCAATATGCAGGCTGAACAGAAAGCCACATATCACTGGGCTGGTGTTCAAATCATTGCTGCCAAAGGAAGGGCACATCTTTATTTTTAGGGGCAATCAGCTAACTCTTTATTTGACATACTGTATGTCAAATTTTCATTTTTCTACCTGTTTTACAAGTAGGAAAATGAAAACAACTTGAATTCATTCTCAAATAAAGTACACTAAGAAAAATGTTAATTTAGAAAATATAAAACTTCAATTTATTTTCGAATAAAAATAATTTTTTAAGGACTTTTATTGATTTTAGAAGCTTTCCCTGAAAATTAAGGACAATTAAGAACTTAATTTTACAACTTATTTTTTGTGTAATTTTATGAATTTTAAGGACCCGTGGGAACCCTGCAAAATGCTCATGCAAAATTGTTGAAACTGCTCTCGTGAGAAATGTCACCATAACTCCCATGGCTAATAATGAATTTAATGTGAATAAATGATCGCTCCTCTTTTTTGATCAATTGAATTTCGGCATGATTAAATTAATTCTAATAATTCGTATTGTGAAAAACAGGAGTTAGCAAGAAGGCGAAGTGGCAAGTCAAGCTTGAACTGATATCAGGCTCACAAACTGGTTTTTGCGCTCTTATGTAAAATGCACTTTAAAATGCATTTGGCACGTGCTAGTTAGCCAACATTCATTCATTCATCTTCCGAACCGCTTCATCCTCACTAGGGTCGCGGGGGTGCTGGAGCCTATCCCAGCTGTCTTCGGGCAGTAGGCGGGGGACACCCCGAATTGGTAGCCAGCCAATCGCAGGGCACACAGAGACGAACAACCATGCACACCCTCACTCACACCTCGGGACAATTTAGAGTGATCAATCAGCCTGCCATGCATGTTTTTGGAATGTGGGAGGAAACCGGAGTACCCGGAGAAAACCCACGCAGGCCCGGGGAGAACATGCAAACTCCACACAGGGAGGCCGGAGCTGGAATTGAACCCGGTACCTCTGCACTGTGAAGTCAACGTGCTAACCACTGGACTACCGGGCCGCCCTAGTTAGCCAACATGTTTAATTAATTAAGTCTTCTACATTCTGCATTTACAGGACGTGGAAAAAAAATCTACCGGCAGGGGCAGCGTTATTATGCATAAATTAAAAGGTGCAGTCATACTAACAGTCTCCCTGCCACTGTAAATATAATCCAAGAGAGAGAGAGAGAGAGAGAGTTAAGGTATGATTACTTACAGTCTATGTGTGTACTATTTTGAAAAATACTGAAGCATAACAACAGTTAAACTGTACAATGCAAATGCCAACTGGTGAGTTTAGATAGTTTCCTGGATTTTCAAATAAATAGTGCCGCATCGGCAACCGACTTGACTACATAGCACTGATCAAAGGATTCCAGGCATTGCTTTAAAAAACATTTCAGAAGACCTGGGAAACAAACATCAGCAAGCACGATGAAAGCTTTACTGGCTGTTAGGTTTACATAAAAGATAAAAGGTATAATGCTGGGTGCAATTCTAAACCTTTTTAACTTCACGCCAAAAGATATGCTGCTATGTTGAACTGATGGAGTGGAACTTTACTCCTGCTAATTAGGACCAGCTGCTTGCAATTAGCCAGCCCAAACAGGTGCAAACAGATGAATGATACTTTCAAGAGTCAGACTTTCAAAAAACAGTCTGAAAAAGCACACACACTTACAAATAACCTACACACAAATTGGCATATACTGTTCTATGTA
This sequence comes from Hippocampus guttulatus, assembly GCF_054856545.1. Taxonomy (NCBI): domain Eukaryota; kingdom Metazoa; phylum Chordata; class Actinopteri; order Syngnathiformes; family Syngnathidae; genus Hippocampus; species Hippocampus guttulatus. The sequence goes on from NC_141264.1 coordinate 4,815,712, forward strand.
ATGAAATAACGATGACACTGCTTCAATTTCGTTACAAATTTCCTTAGTTCAAAATGTGGGCCTATGGAGTTGTTCACAAAATTATTCTGTTTTACGCAGTTTTTCTGCTTATCATTGACATTATTAGATGGAACAAAAATACGTTATTTGGAGTAAAATCAAAACCGTTTTTTGTGTGGCCCACCAGATTATCTCTCATGGCACAGTCGTTGGGAACAGGGTTATTTTAGTTCAGAATTTTTCATCATAGTTTTTCTTTGTTTGGTTTTGATTTTTGTTGTTTTAAATGTCGTTTGTTCATTTTTATTTTTTCAAAAATGCTACATTTCAGTTTAGTATTTATTTATTTTTTAAAATATATGGGGTACTTGGTTAATGAGTTCATCTTGTCTTCTTTTATATCACGGGCAGGAAAGAAAACGGTCACTAACTATTGTGTAATAAAGTAAACTACAATTCACAAATGACTGTTTGACGTTTCTTCTCGTGTGGCCATACAATAACACCAAAAATAAATACTGTACATTTAAAATGAACCCCAAGAGATGATGTATGAAATTAGTTGATGAGGACGAAAACAAAGGGCATTCTCGCTTTAATTAAAGTTTGTTAGTTTGAGAAAGGTAATGTGTAATTTCAGTTCATTGTTATTCTCTTAAAAGCACTTTTTATTTTATTTCTTTGATGATTTTTTTTTACTATGTTAATTAAGAAGAAAATACATCTGATAGTTGTGTCGAACTGTAATTATGTCAAACAATTTACTAAAGAAGAATCCAAGCATTAGTATGGCTCAGTGAAAATTACTGCAAATGACAGTCGCATGACAAGTGAAAAGCTTGCTGTCCTCAGCCCTCACAATCAATATGAACAAACGCAGGCAGCGAAAACACTGAGTGCTCCAGGCCGGTCTTTTCCCCTTGAGCGAGTGGGCGTTTTATCGTACAGAGACAATATCTCCAGGGGTGAAAGAGTAAACATGTGGTGTCTTGAATAGTTGCCTGAATCTTGGGGAGGGAAGCAATGGTTAGAGTTGATGGTATTGTCCATTATTTCTGGAAATGTATCATTTTTTATGAATAGAATGTCTTTCATAGGGTCTGATGAACATTTCCGTGAAAATTGCGTTTGCAAATCACAAGACCTCTGCCGTAGTCATATATTGAGTTAGACAACGGAATATTTAAAAAGTCTGCTTTACACATGTGTGTGTTTTTTTAAAATAGTTTGACAATACATTAGGAAAACTCAAAACTCACTTGTATTCTTTGGCATTTGACTTTGTTCTAGGTATTGCAGTTCGGTGCTTTCTATCGTCTTTATTACCGATTTGTTTTACTGTTTGTTGTATGTGTTAAATTGCTCCATGTACAGCACTTTGTATGCAGCGATGGCTGTTTGAAAGTGCTCTATAAATACAGTTGAGTTGAGTTGAGAAAACAGTGGTGGTTAAGATGAAATGTGTGATAACAACCCAAAAATGGATACGAGCCATCCCGCTACCTCTGCGTCCCGCATCCTAGACGCATAATTTTCCCGCCAGATGCACAGTTCCAAATAATGTGCGTTTTTGGGATACAAGGAAATTTCTTTGTTAAAAAAACCAAACAAAAAAAAAACTAAGGTAAATCGCCGCCACTGTTGTTTTGATTTCATTAAGTAATCTCGCGTGACGAGTGACGAGATTTCCGTTTGAGATTGGCCTTCACTTCGTGGAAAGCAGATGATTACAAGTTGTGTAACGTTAAAACAACTGTTGCGAACAAGTGCTGCGAAATTTATTGCGGAAATATGAACTCAAAGACTGAACCACTGGATGAAATAAGAACCTACCTGTATTTCTCAGCAAATTTTGTATGCCTGAATTATTAAAATTTTTGCAGCATTTTTTTTTTACAAGAAATAAACCTATTATCAATGGATATTGTTGTTGTTTGTGTTATTATCATGTGCAATTGAATAAGTAGACCATTTCAGAATTCGAAATTTGGGACTCTCTAAATGCATAATGGGACTCATGTTTCTGATCAGCGAGCCCCTGGAACTCGCAGGGCTCAAGCTGTTAAATTATCACTGGGATACTATAAAAAAGAGTGATATAGGAAAGTGGTACACACAACAATACATTTTTCTTCATGTGAAATGTCTGAATTCACAAGCAACAATGCTGTGCTCAAGGATTAAACAAATTTTATTGTCATACCAACTCACAAATGCACTTTATTTGACACAAAATTTAATACCCGAGAGCCCAGGTTAGCCCAGCCAGTCCCAAGACTTGGCAAACTAAAAAAGTCCTCGAAAAGGTGAACCCAAAGGTCCATGTAGCTGGAGTCCACTTACACGCATCTCCTCCAAAATGCAGGGGGTGAGGGTGTAACTGTTTTTCCTCAAGTCCATCCCAATCTCCTTGGTCTTCTTATTGATATATTGATGCAAAGGTATTTATTTTTGCGCCACTCCACCAGATGTTCTACCTCCTTTTTGTACTCTGAGTCATCGTTGTTCATGATGCATCCCACTACCACTGTGTTATCTGCAAATTTCCCTGTATGACCATTTTGAGGAGCAGTCATAGGATGGTAGTGTGAACAGGAGGGGACTCAGCACTCCCCTGAGGGGAGCCAGTGCTGAGGGTGATGGTGTGGTTCTTCCTGAAAGTGTACTGGTGAGGATCCAAAGTGATGGATTTGATGAAAAATTCGATCAGCTTGTCAAAGCACTTAATGACTAGTGGGGTGAGGGTTAGTGGACACTTCTACCTCCACTTCCCAGAACCCCCACCAGAAGCTACCTGATCCAAACCCTGATACTTATATGTCACGATGATCTATTGGGGGCAAAGTGACCCTCTTTCCCCCGCGTGTTCGTTGAATTTCAGACGAGGAGGATGTTGGTTATCCAAATACAGGCTGGAGTCGATGAACAGTACCTTTGAAGGCTTTATTTGCAGAATATTCCTGGTATCCGCGGTTTTCAGACAATGGCTGCCGTGGTCACGAGTGCAAAGAAGCAAGGGATTCACCACATATTTATATCATCAAAAGGGCGGTACCGAAACACAAGGTGTGACATCAGAACTTTAGTTTCTCCTAAACCGTTTCTTAGCTTGTATCAACTGGTGGATTCCTATGTCTGTGCCTCTCTACAAGGTCTCCAGTAGGGAGTGTTCCAATTTTAAGTGATGATTGCTTCAAGGACGCAGAGTTTCACTGAAAGCATGTAAAAGTTATACATCATGACTAAATATGAGCAGAATACATACTTCATTCCCCCTCTTGGACTCGTAAGAGTCCGACACCTGAAATGATTTAAATAAAGGTATCAGCGGCATCATCGTCACAGGCGGCTGGGTTGTGTGGAAAGATTGGACGTCAACATCTTATTAGTAGAACAAGAAGCAAAAGCACGCAACAATGACCACATGTTGATCGTTAAGGGATGTTAAGGGACCTGTCCAGGGTGTGTCAGATGTCCGCCGGGGCGGGGTCATGAATGAATCGACGAAAGCGTTGTGTTGGGGAGATGGATAAATGACCAGGAGAGGGGCTGTTGTAAGTCTAGGTGGGAATGTCATGGTGTCATGGTGAGAGGGGAGGTGTCACGTTACGTGGTGGTGGTGGACCCCAAAAAGCAGGTAGGAGGGAGGAGCAGGGTGTACTTGACGAATTGTATTTAAAACAAAGAAAACTAAATCCAAAACAAAGTCCAAAGTAACAAACAAAAACCATGACTTAAACAAAAACTATCAATAACCAAAACACTACTAGAACAAACATGACAGCAGCAAAGGAACAGCAAACAAACAAACATGACAGCAGCAAAGGAACAGCAAACAAACAAACATGACAGTAGCAGGAGCAAACAATGACCCGACACTGAGTGTTCGGGCTGGGAGTCCTTTTAAAGCCCTAATTACCTTTGACCAACAGGTGTGCAGCTGCCGGGGGAGCCCTACAGTGCCACCTGTTGGTCCCTAAACCGAATCATGACAGGAGGGGGTTGTGGCGGGAGGGGGGTTCTTGACCAATCCATTTTCCCATCTTGAGTCTTTGTATATGTTCGTCTCTGTGTGCCCTGCGATTGGCTGGCAACTGGTTCAGGGTGTCCCCCGCCTACTGCCCGAAGACAGCTGGGATAGGCTCCAGCACCCCCCCGCGACCCTAGTGAGGATTAAGCGGTTCGGAAAATGGATGGAGTCTTTGTATAATTCCAACATCATTCAAATGACACAACATCACGTTCACTGCCTGGTCGTTTCGTCATGATAAAGATCAGCATTAGCGTCACTTACCGCCGCCGCACCGTTATTGTTATGGAGCAGAGAACATGCGCAAGTACTGTCAATGCCGTGATTGGCTGCATAGTGTCATTGCATCGTAAAGCAGAAAAAAATGTAAGGGAGATTAAGACATAACACACCAATTTTTTTTTCACGTTACAAAGGTCTTACCCACTACTTCTGACGACAAGGGTGTTGTCACTCCAGAATGATCTGGTTCAGTGTGCGGGGCCCTAAGGGCGTGGTTGAACAGCACTGTTCACCAAACATTGCACACGCTCCATTTGCCTCAGCCAAGAGCACATCGACGGCTATGCGGTCCCGGAACACCATCAGAGAGGTGAGTGTCAATTGTTTTGCTTCTGATAGCCAAAAAGGCGTCCTCAGTATAATTTGCAAGCTTCTGGACACTGTAGTGGAGGCAGTTGATTCCATCAACACGTTTATTCATGGTAACCCAAATAAAAAGGGATCCCCACCGTGCAGCAACCCGGTTAACCAATTTATACTCATCTGGTACACCACGAGGAACTCCAATTGCACCAATGTGGGTGTAATCTCAAATATCCTCTGCTGTGGACGGAAGCATAGCCATTGGTAAAAGCAGCGTATCAATTATTTTCCTTTACACGATAACTATAACTCTATAATTATAACTCCCCCTTTTTTGTTTTTGTTTACCCACTTTTGTTTCCATGAGTAACGCCTCCTGTTGCCAGTGGCTCCCCATGCGTATATCGCTCCGATGGTAATAACTGCACTCAAGACTAGGGTAATTTTCATTAATCCATTTTCAACACTGCTTGTCTTGAACAGGGTCACGGGGGCGTGCTGGAGCCTATCCAATCTTGGGTGGACTACACCCTGAACTGGTCGCCAGTCAGTCACAGAGCACACATTGAGACACTAAGTGAGAACCGCACCCAAGTCAGGCAAGAGTATGACCACATCATAAGTGACCATGATTGATTTTCTATGTAGACAGATCATGGCAGGCTGATTCAACACTCAAAATTGTCCCTTGGCATGAGTGTGAGTACTGATGGTTGTTCGTCTCTGTGTGCCCTGCAATTGGCTGGCAACCGGTTCAGGAAGTCCCCCAACTACTACCCAAAGACAGCTGGGATAGGCTCCAGAACTCCCCGCGACCCTTGTGAGGATAAAGCGGATCTGAAAATGCATGGATCGATGGATGGATAAAGAGTTGTCATTGAACTCTCTCTAAATTGGAATTATAGTTCGTCCAAGTTGTCATTCACATGAAAACTTTGGATGGTTGCGCCTTCCTTGGCCGCAAGCATGTACTACCACTAATTGTGATGGGGAGGATTGTCGGCACTATTAAAGTGGATTTACATGGGATGGGAGAAGTGAGCCGATCTCTTTTTTCGTCAATGGTCACTACAGCTTCTTGTTTACTTCAAACTTAGCTTGGAGCAGACGTGTGCACATTTTCAGCATGACGTCTCTGATCCACTGGTGAAAGGACACTTTGATTCTCTCCTCTTTCATCTAAAACTGCTTCAAACAACAAAGCGTACGATTGCATGACTGTCTATGACTTATTTTTGCCTTTCGTAATATGACCGTTTTTTTTTGTTTTTTTTTGTTGTTTTTTTCTGTTAACGGCTCTGGAAAGCGCTTTGTTACAGCTGCAGCTGTTGTGAAGGCGCCATATGTATTGTAATACAGTATCATGTATTGCATTTTTTGTTCCATCAAGAGTATTAATGATAGCGTTGAAATATTACATTTAAAAAATGCCTGTACAGATAAAGATTTCACTGACACAATAATTGTACATTTATTATTTACATGAAGTGAATAAGTTGTTCAGGAAATTATTCATGAGAAACTGAGTCGTGTCTGGCTTCAAAGTCCACTGTATCAGCTTACTGATATCTTCTTAAAGTTAAATACAAAGGTGCAATTCAGAGTTCATAAGGGACTTCCGTTTTGGTCATCGTCTTGTCTGAGTGGTCCTTGAAAAGGCAGCTTTAAGCAACAAACGTAATGCGCAGTGGCAAGGTGATTGTTCGCTACTCATTGTTGTTCATTACTTCTTTATCTTCTATAAGAGGCATTTTTTCCATTCTTCGTGATGTATCTAATCCAAGTCTAAAACAGTTTATGGCTTTGTCCACGGCGATATAATGTACCGCATAATAGCCAGTGCCCACACAGTTGTGCTCAGACTGCACACCAAGAAACCTTGCCATTTGTCCTTGTCCTCTCTAATTCTCTTTCACTTGCTGCATTGAGTGACAGCAGGCAATATCTGCAAACTAAGGGTCATCGGTCCTGTAATTCGCTCTGATTTTGTGTGTGTGTGTGTGTGTGTGTGTGGTGTGTTGATGACAGCGTGCAAGTGTGAGTGTGTAAGAGAGGGAAGAGACATGGTAACATAGAGGCAACTGTGTGGACTGGTGAGGGAACGTTGCTTGAGGCAGCAAAATGTCCTTGGCTGATACCACCAGAGACGAACTGAAAGCCTTTGTTTCCCAAGGTTAAGATATGTGCCTCTGCTTTATTCACCTGATCACAAGCTGTACAATGACGGTTAAAAATCATACGGAAAATAGGGTTGGGCGGTCTTACGGTAATTCGTTATCCCGCCGTGTCTAATAATAGCAACAGTGTCACTTTCAAAACAGTCATGAAAAAAACTGCAGTGCAGAGATGTGTAGCTGTGTTTTCAACTTATTCTTACTATCACTCCTTAAACCTAATCAAAGGCTACAATGTTTCTCGTAAACGTATGGGAATGACATTCTATTAATCATGTGACAGCCCATTCATAACACGGAAAAAGACAAGATGGAAACCCATGGTCCGCGACTCAAGCGCATTGGTCCGCTTCAGAAAATACAAATGCCAAAATTTGGCACCTTTTTTCTTTTGTTAGTTCAAACGCCAACAGCGCAATGGCCAGCGCAATGAGTTGCCAAGCTGCGTAAGACATTTTGAAATGCTATGCTATTGTTTCAAAAAAGGAACATAATATGTACATTTCGAGTAAATAGAGCCTTCACACTGAGTGGCTGCTGTGTGAACAGGGAGTCTCACGATGGGCTCGATATTAAAGCCCTGATTGTAAAATAACACATGTGACTTGTGTCATAGCTGCATGTCTGATGTTTGGAACAAACCTCCATCAAAGTCCCTCAAGATCACTTGATCAACACCTTTTTCTTTGTTACCGTATTTTCACGACTATAAGGCGCCATTAAAAGTCTTAAATTTTCTCCAAAATGGACAGGACGCCTTATGATGCAGAGCGTCTTGTGTATGCGCTGAGTTCCAAAACCTGACTGACAGCCGACACGCTGTTTATATAGAGAAAAGGCGGAAGTGACTGTGGACAGGCATGCGGCAAAGAAGTCGGCCAATCAGTGAAGGGTGGGCGTGTATATATACATATATGGAGAGAGAGAGAGAGAGAGAGAGAGAGAGAGAGAGAGAGAGAGAGAAAAGGCAGACGTGAGTGACAGGCATGCGGGGAAGAAGTCCGCCAATGAGTGAAGGGTGGGCGTGTAAGTGGACGCTAAAGGGACGCTACAAGCAGGTACCAACACCTGTATAGAGTGTGGCTATGTGCATTGTTGCAAAACAACTTCGGTTTTGGTTTCTAAGAACCCCCGAAAATAAATTCTACAAAGAGACACGCCTACGAAGCTCAGTTCAAACTTCAAGCCATCGGTTATGCTTTTGGCATGCGTGCCCATCTCACAGCAGCGGTGAAAAACCAAGTCAAGCAAATGAACTCTGAGCTTGCCGTTATTAGCTTGACTAAAGAACTCCAACCGCTGGACATCGGCATCAACCAGGCGTTCAAAGTAAAGTTGCGAGCGGCATGGGAACAATGAATGATCGATGGCAAACACAACTTTACAAAGAGTGAGAGGCAGCGCCGGGCGAGTTACGCCACAATTTGCGAATGGATTGTGGCTGCTTGGACGAACGTGTCTGCTTGCACTGTTGTTCGGGTTTTTGGCAAAGCCGGCATCATTTCTGTGGAGCCAGATGGTAATGAGAGTGACTGACAACGAGAGGGAACACGGCGTTTTTGATGGATTACCGGTACTTGCACAATTGTTCAATTCTGATACTTTGATGGATTTCTGGGTGATGATTGATCGAAAAACGTGAGTACATTGTACAATGGCTAAATAAAATACAACGGAACTCAGTTTTGCTTCCGTTGCCTTTTTAAAAACGTGTTTTTAGCTTGTATCTGTATGTCCTGGCATGCTACCGTATGCTTCAAGCTAACGTGTTTTAGCGTGCGCGCATGAATGCCGTATGTTTAAGCTGGCGTATGTTTTACCACTTTAAAATTGCGCCCAATAATACAGTGCGTTTTGTCTATGCGTAAAATACAGAAATAGCACCCATTAATGAGACTGCGCCCAACCATACGGTGCGCCGAATGGTCGTGAAAATACGGTACTTCCTTTTCCGCTTGCCGGGAGTTAGAGTTTTGCTCTTTCTACATCAGAGATGAGACAAAAATACTCAGGTTAGCTTAACACTTGATAACAGTTTGACGACAAGCAGATAGATTTAAAATTGGTCCAAAAGGATAAGCGGTTCAGAAAATGGATGGATAGATGGATGGTTGGAAGAACACACTGGGTTTGACAGCATACGAGTAGGGATCTGGAGGTTGCAGTAAGTTAAACTTGACATTGTGTTGCCGTCAGTACGTTTTCAATCGGAAAAAAATTATTTGTGTCTGTGTGTCTGTTATTAATCTGATATATTTTTACAATACAATACATCCTGGTTTATGTAGCGCTTTCACAACATCTGCAACTGTAACAGAGTACTTTACAAAACAATTAACATAAAGTAAAATAATAAGTATTCCTGGATACGCTTTGTTGTTTGATGCAGTTCTCGATCAAAGAGGAGAGAATCAAAGTGTCCTTTCACCAGTGGATCAGAGACGTCAGGCTCAAAATGTGCACACGTCGGCTACAAGCTAAGTTTCAAAGTCAACAAGAAGCTGTAGCATCCATTGACGAAAAAAGAGATTGGTTCACTTTTCCTGTCCCATGGAAATCCATTTCAATTTCAAGTGGCAACTCTCGGTTCCAAATACGCATCGGCGCTCTGCGCCAACGCTCCTCTCTCCTCATCCTCAACTTCAGCAGCCATCCATCCAGCCGCACCAACGCCGACTGTCCAACAGCGCCGGCATCGCCACTGAACAAAACGGGGTTGTGAAAAATGCTGCCCATTACAGGCGCAAAAAACACAAGCGCCCCAGGTCTGTCCAGCACCGACAGTCAATGGCGCAGACATTCCTCCCAATCAAAATCTGTGCTGGTACAGGCCGAGAAGGCGCAACCACCAAGCACAGATACTTCTCCTTTGATTTAAGACATCCTTTATTTGTCCCGCAATGGGGAAATTTACAGTCAGAGCTCAGAAAGGAAAACACTGGGTAGGGAGAGGGAAAAAAACCCCACGCTCGAACTATCCTCTTCTGAGGATAATTTAAGTCCAGGATAAAAAAAGACCCAAGCACATAAATAAGCATATGACAGTTACAACAAGTCACAAGACATAACATGTAATGAGAGGGCGGATGGATGGGAAAGGGGGGGGGGGGGGGGCGACCGCGACGCAGCTTAACTGACCAGCTGCACGGTCACCGAGCGCTCTGCAGATAATACCACGTCACGGGGGAAAAGAATCGGAGCGATGAAGACGGTGACAATAGGGATGTGTATGCGCGTGTGATTGTCCAGTTGTGTATGTGTATGCGTGTACAGGTCATAGCTGCTTCGTCGAGGTTGACGAATGTCGTGGCCAAAAAACGCTGAAAACAGTCCATATCAGGTCCACACGATGAAACAACAAACAACATGTGACAAAACAAAAGACAAAAACAAGAAAAAAGAACAAAAAAGCAAGGCTCTTGAAGAGCACTTGCCGAAGACTGCCTACTCGGGCGCCATCTTGGAAAAAAAAAAAAGGTTCAAGTTAACTGAAGAATATTCATGGTTGCTATGAACAACAGCCACAAATCTGGGTTGAAAAAGAAGCAGCTGTAACTTATAACTTTGGTAATTGTTATTTTCTCTTTTGAAAAAGGCTGCGGTTGCTCCTAAACATAATTTTGTTGGATCCGCTTCACTTAAATCCCAGCCGCAATAAAATGTTGAATCAATACAAATCTGACTATCATGAAAAACAAAAGATTAGATTCTGAAAGCATTCTGAATCATTCTCCAAGGTTTGCAGCTGCCATTTACACACAAAAAAAAAAAAAAAAAAAAACTAATAAGTGACCACCATTTCAAAGTGATTTGTAACTATCACCGTCTCACATAACCAGTTCGATCCTTTGGAATATGTATTGTACAAATACAGAATGAATAGCTTCACAAATAATGAGAAAGTGATTTTATAACAACCTTGGTTAAGACATCAATGAAAAAGTCAATTAGGTTTTCAGCGATCACCCAAGAGTCCTTAGTCCCTTCTGCTCCACTGCACAATGACAGAAAGGGTCGGGGCAGCTGCAGTGATATTAAATCATTCAGATAATGTGTTGACCTGAGGGAGCACCAACACAAATGACTTACTTCAACGGCGTGATAGCAGGCAGAAAGGATGTGACTGGACAGTGAATAAACACGGCTCATCAACAACATGCACACACAAACACTCCAGGGGTAGACTCATGCAATAGGCGACCTCCAAACACATCTTGGGGGATTCATGTATTATCTATTCTTGAAGCTGGGACAAGATTACTGTTCCCTCTCAGAAGGGATTGGGTTCCAGTTGGGAGAGTTTGGTTTATTTAAAGGTGACATAGGCTTGGCATGATTTTGCTGCTCCCTCTTCTTCTTCCTCTTCTCCTTTGGGCTTTTCCCTTCAGGGGTCGCCACAGCTAATCCGTTGCCTCCATCTAACCCTCTTTTGTGATTCCTCTTCTCTCACACCAGCTACCTTCATGTCCTTTTTCACTACATCCATAAACCTCCTCTTTGGACTTCCTCTCGGCATCCTGACTGGCAGTTCAAGACTCAGCATCCTTCTACCAATATATTCACCCTCTCTCCTCTGGACATGTCCAAACCATCTCAGTCTGGCCTCTCTGACTTTCTATCCAAATACTCTGACATGAGTTGTCCCTCTGATGTACTAAGTCCTGATCCCATCCAACCTGGTCACTCCCAAAGAGAACCTCAACATCTTCATCTCTGCTACATCCAGCTTTTCCTCCTGTCTTTTCTTTAAATGTTGCTGCTTCCTGAATGTTATTATTAATTTCACAGCACTGCATCTGTGGGCATGTTCTTTCAAAAAGGTTAGTAGACAGTATTGCACATTCCCAATGTTTGTTATTACCACAAAGTACTCTGTGTGTGTGTGTGTGTGTGTGCGTGCATGTGTGTGTGCGTGCGTGCGTGCATGTGTGTGTGGTGTTGGGGCCTTGGTGCAGGAGAGACGCTGGCACCAGATGCCAGCAATTACCATCAGCAGCTGGTCCCAAACCCCACCTCATTACCAGATCAACACTCTCGAACAAGAGTTTGTGCATGTATATTTATACACACTCACACACACACACACACACACAGTTACCTCCACTTACGAAATTAATTGGTTCTGGGAGAAATTTCTTAGCTAGAAAATTTTGTCAATAGAGACGCGTTTTCCCTGTAAATGCCCTAAGATGATTCCTAAAGCATAAAAATACATCAAAATATGGAACAAATACATGTTACAATTAGACCATTGCACAATAAATGAGTTGTGCAAAATGAAAAAAAAAATTAAAAAAGGAATAGAGCCCAAGTTCTCTCTCAGAAGTGGTTTTTGCCTGGCGTTTTGTAAAGAACGGATCCAGGACATTTGCTTTTCTCGGCTTTAAACAATCCTTCAAAAATGTCCAAGGCAAACATCCGCATAGTGAGCGATCGCCGGACTGGTGAACACTTTCTCTGGGTGATTCACATTTACGTAAAACTATCGGAACACCTCATGGCCCGAGGGGCGAATGACGAGGACACTGCATAGACACATACATATATATATATATATCTGCACACATAGACACAGATCATAGAGGTCACTCTGAGCCAATGGGATGCCAGGATGATGCTCGATAATAGCCAATGGCAGAGCAGCTATGAGTACATTGCGTTCAGGAAACTCGGAGCTGTGAGAATTTGTCCCTTTTGCATCTTGACATTTCTTTCATAACAAGAGGGAATATGTTCCTGTTGAGATGTTTTGTAACTTGTGTAAAATATTTCATATGTATACTGTATATGTAAAAAAATCCTCATCTCACCCATCGGGTGGTGTCCGTCCTCCATTCAGCTTGGGTCCTCTACCAGAGGCCAGGAAGCTTGCGGGTTCTGCGCAGTATCCTTGCTGTTCCCAGCGCTGCGCTTTTCTGGACTGGGATGTCCGATGTTGTTCCCGGGATCTGTTGCAACCACTCATCTAGTTTGGCCGTCCCTGCCCCGAGAGTTCTGACCACCACAGGCACGACTGTCACCTTTACCTTCCAGGCTCTCTCCATCTCCTCTCTGAGCCCTTGGTATTTCTCGAGTTTCTCGTGTTCCTTCTTTCTGATGTTTCCATCACTTGGGACCGCAACATCCACTACAACGGCTTTCCTCTGCCCTTTATCTATGATCACGATATCTGGTTAGTTCGCCATTACCATCTTGTCAGTCTGTATCTGGAAGTCCCACAGGATCTTCGCTTGGTCATTCTCCACCACCTTTGGAGGTGTTTCCCATTTTGACCTTGAGGTTTCCAGTCCATACTCCGCACAGATGTTTGGCTCCTCTGGTATCTCTACCAATGCCCTTCTATGCTTCGCTCATGTATTGATCCATGTGTCCACTTTTCTAAGCCGCAATGATGCCTGTCATGAGCTTCCATGTTGTAGAGACAGGTTATTGGCTGATAGTTGGATGGGACTGCACCCTTTGAGGGATCCTTCATGATCAGGATCCTTCGCCCTTCGGTTAGCCATCCTAGGTGATCCCATCCCTCAGCAACTGGTTCATTTGTGCTGCTAGGCGCTCATGGAGTGCTGTGAGTTTGTTTAGCCAGTAGGTGTGGACCATGTCCGGGCCTGGTGCTGTCCAGTTTTTCATATCTGAGACTTTTTCCTGTATATGTTAGTTGCTCCATGTACAGCACTTTGTATGCAGCGATGGCTGTTTGAAAGTGCACTGTAAATACAGTTGAGTTGAGTTGAGTTGAGTATGTCTGCCACTGTTATGGTAACTGGGTTCTGTTCAGGGAGGTTGCTGTGCTCCTCTCAGCGTCACCAGCCATTCTGCACTGCTGTTATATGTGACCTCCTTCTCCCGTATGCCTTTCCAGTACCTTTCAGTTTCCAGTCTTGATGGGGCTGCTCTGCTGTTAGAACCGTGCCACTGAGCGTACATTTTCGCAGGTTGTGTTGCGAACAGCCTGTTTATTCGTCTGGTCTCATTCTCTTTCATGTACCTCTTTATGTGACCGGACAAGGCTTGGGTCCTTTGCTAGGCAGTTTCGAGGGCTTCAGTTATGGTCATCTGGATGTACCTCTCGGGTATTGGCCTTTTCATCACACCTCTCTGGGCCTCCGTCAATTGACTTACATCTTTCCGAGCCGCCTTGATCTTAGCCTCCAACCGTCTTTTCCATGGTGGGTAATGTATCTCATGGCTCCCATGGTTGCTTTTATAGCCAAGCATCTCTAGGATGACTGATGCTGAAGCGTATATCAGCTCATTGGTTTCCGTGATCGTTACGGTAGGGATCGCCCTCAGTGCTGCATTCACACTTTCCATGAGACTTTCAGGGGGTACTTCACATAGTCGTTGTAATCGGTTTCGTGGTTGCCCAGCCTTCATTCTCGCCATGATCTTAGCTTTCACGTCAGTTGTTGCCTCGCTCAGCATTTCATTCATTGGGGCTGGCCTCCCAATCTCTGGTATAACCTCCTCCTCTGATCTGGCAGCCTGGGGCCCTCCACCATGAAACCTGCGTTGTACCTCATCAATCTCAAGTTGTGATAGCAATTGGCGTTTGTGGATGTTGGAACACTGAGCTACTCGTTTGGTGGTAAACCGTGACTGTGGGTTTCAATTGTAACCATTCAGCGAACATTCATGGAATCAGAGGTAGATTCATATTTTAATGTCTTTGAGTGCAGTGTGGCAACTCTGATAGACTAAGGAGGTCTGGAGGTTTGTGTAAGATGATCCATTGATCAAAGCTTGGATTATGAAATTGTGAAAGCCACTGTTTTAAGGGCTTATGAATTGGTATCTGAGGCACACTGCCAAAAGTTACGATCTGGGATCTTGGGAAATCTGCCAACCAAATGTATGTGGAGTTTGCATGTAAAAAAACAGATTTTTGATAATGCACAGTCCATCTCTGCAAAATTAATCATTCTGTTAAAAAAAAAAAAAAAAAAAGGAACAGAAAACATTTTCCTTCTTTCAGGAAGAAGATGAAAAATGAGCCAGTTCCAACTCCTGAAGGAGCACAAGCTTCAGCTCTGAAGTGCAGATGCTTCAAAATAATGTGCAACAAGCATTCCACAATAAAAACAGTGGAAAACAGCGAGGTGATCCAGGCGCACAATTTGGGCATTTCAGTCACACTGTACAGGGCGCACAGATAGAGATACAAAAACTTCATCAATTAGGGTCCAAATCTCAACCTTTGGGCAAATTCATACCTAATATTGATTAAACGTCTCTCCCGCACACCACTAGTCTGTAGTTTACTTTATTTTAAAAAGAGAGAACCTCTCAAGTAAGTGAAGTCATCAATATTGATTTTTTCTCCCCTCCCCCACAATATCGATCAAGCCTTATGACTGCTTCTAAATGTACTTTTGATCACGTTAATCATATTGAGTTCCCGTATGTATGAGATGCGGTAGATAAACAAAGCTGCTTTGCTCTGCCTTGCCTTGATGCAAGCCATATCTTTATGTAACTTGCATAAAACCTATAACTCTAAATTATAAGATGTTAACTACAATGCTAGAATTGATGTGTTGTTTTTTGGTTTACTTTTTGGTAGTGGTTATTCAGCGTTGGAAGCAAGGCTCCCTCCTAAACGTGCTTTTAGTAGGTGCTGTACATGTGAATATACTGTACTGCATTGCGCGAACAGAGACATCGCTTGGAAGAAAACTCGACTGTTGAGTTGGACTGAATTATGACTACCTGAATGAGCGGCTTTCTCGAGGTGACAGGCTAGTGAATATGCTGAGGTAATGCAGCACAAAGAGCTGCGTCATGGATTGAGCAGTGCTTGGCTCATCAAAATCGAATATTAACATTTTTTAAATTGTTTAAATGTTTCAAAACAAGGGTGTTTGACAAGACTTAAGCTGTGAACTACTCTGTTAGCTTCTAGTGCCATATTTCTGTCAGACATAAGCCTTTGTTAAACTGGCTTGGTATAGTGGTTGATTTCATCTTTCATTCATTTATTAGCTCTACAACTTCATATTTAAAGTTAGTGTATTAAAGAGTGTTATTTGTGCTTTTAACAGATTAATATTGGACTGATTTTCTTAATCTTCGAATTATAAGGTCATTAAGTTCTGTTAAATTCTAAATAAAACATTGTCTGGACAGTTAAGATGGTGGATGTGTGGACTTTGGAATCATTTACTCCACATACAGTTGAGCTCGATGGGAAATTTTGTTTTGATAGTCAACCTATGGGCGGCCCGGTGTTCCAGTGGTTAGCGCATCGAACTCACAGTGCAGAGTTCATGGGTTTGATCCCGGCTCCGGCCTTTCTATGTTTGCATGTTCTCCCCGTGCCTGTGTGGGTTTTCTCCGAGTACTCCGGTTTCCTCCCACATTCCCAAAACATGGGACGGCACGGCAGGCTGATTGAACACTCTAAATTGTCCCTATATGTGAGTGTCAGTGCGGATGGTTGCTCGTTTAACGTGTGCCCTGCGATTGGCTGGCTAACAGTTCAGGATGTCCCTTGCCTACTGCCCAAAGACAGCTGGGATAAGGCTCCATCACCCCCCGCGACCCTTGTGAGGATAAAGCGGATCAGAAAATGGATGGATGGATGGATAGTCAACCCAATCAAAGTGCAACCAGTGTTACTGAATAGACTGCAGTTGAAGTTCCTCTCATGTCACTGTTCCAAATGGATGTGGATCAACTGAAACAAAAACATCTGGATTCTCTTTGGTATCAATGGTCACCATACATTTACCCCTGACCCCAAAACAAAAAAACAGAACAAGGTGTCCAAATCAAAGCCTGGTTAGTGTTGTATTTATGCCTGTGTAAAGAACCAATATGTACGCAAACATACAAAACTGTACCCAAATTGATCACAACCCATATAGCAGGTAAAATTGTGATTACTAATACTGTACATTTTCTAATTTTTAGGTTATTCTGAAGGAAGACGGACCACGAGACACCTCTTATTATCTTTTTCTGAAAATGCCTTGGGCAACTGAGTAGAGGACGTTGTGCATGCAGACTTATTATCAGACCAGGTCAATTAAATTTTTTGCTGGCAAAATTTTGTAGAAAGGTGCCTGGACAAAACTGGCTCACAGAAGCGACACTAAGTTCAACACCAAGTCAAGTCAAGTCAAGTCAACAGTATTTATAGAGCACTTTCAAACAGCCATCGCTGCATACAAAGTGCTGTACATGGAGCAATTTAACATGCACAATAAACAGTAAGACAAATCGGTAATAAAGGCGGTAGAAAGCACCAAACAGTAAAACCAAGAACAAATCTAAGTCATGCTGAGTCGAATGCCAAAGAATACAAGTGAGTTTTGAGGAGGGTTTTGAAGATGGGCAGCGAGGAGGCTTGCCGAATGTTTAGTGGGAGGTCATTTCAGAGAGAGGGACCAGCAACAGAAAAGGCTCGATCCCCTCTGAGCCTCAGTTTAGTTCTTGGTACTTCTAATAAAGTCTGGTCCACAGACCTGAGGCGCCGGGCAGGTGTGTAGGGGCGGATGAGCTCAGAGAGGTAAGGTGGCGCGAGATTATTCAGAGATTTGAAAACAAATAAGAGGATCTTGAAAATAACTCTAAAATGAATGGGGAGCCAGTGAAGGGATGCCAGAGTAGGAGTTATGTGCTCCCTCTTACGAGTACCAGTCAAGAGGCGAGCGGCGGCATTCTGGACCAGCTGAAGGCGCTTAATGGAGGACTGGCTGACTCCAAAGTAAAGGGCATTGCAGTAATCGAGCCGGGATGTGACAAAGGCATGAATTACCATCTCAAAGTGTTCATGTGAGAGGAGAGGTTTTATTTTGGCCAGCTGTCTAAGGTGAAAGAAGCTGGATTTAACAACGGCACCAATTTGCCGATCGAGTTTGAAATCACTGTCCAGTTTAAGGCCCAAGTTTGAGACTGTTGACTTAAGATAAGGAGACAGGGGGCCCAAGTCTACAGGATGGAATGTACAAGGGCCACTGGGACCAAACAATATCACCTCTGTCTTCTTTTCATTGAATCTCAAGAAATTTTGTGCCATCCAGGTTTTGATTTCTTCCAGACAGGATAGGAGTGGCCTTAATGAGAAGGCGTCTTTCTTGCTCAGTGGGACATAGATCTGGCAGTCATCTGCATAGCAGTGGAAGGGAATACCATGTTTCCTTAAGATGGAACCCAATGGGAGCAGATACAGCGAGAACAGCAGAGGCCCCAGAATTGAGCCCTGTGGAACACCACATGACAGGGGAGCAGTGCGTGACTCAGAGCAGCCAAGGCTGACACAGAAGGTTCTGTCAGCTAAATAGGACCTAAACCACTCAAGAGCACTGCCGCCAATGCCCACCAAGTGCTGCAAACGAGACAGCAGAATACTGTGATCCACTGTATCAAATGCTGCAGTTAAGTCCAATAAAACTAGACACACGTGGTCTCCAGAGTCATTTGCCAGGAGGATGTCATTAGAAACGCGTAACAGGGCTGACTCCGTGCTATGCATCGTCTTGAAACCTGACTGGAAGACCTCCAAGATGTTATGTTCATCCAAGAAAATTTTCAACTGCATGTGCACGACTTTTTCCAGAATTTTGGAAATGAAAGGCAGCTTGGAAATGGGCCTGAAACTTGACAGCACATCTGGATCAAGGCCAGCTTTCTTGATCAAGGGTTGGACCACAGCATGTTTAAACTGTTGGGGAACTACACCAGAAGAGAGGCTGCTGTTGATGATATCCAAGACTGATGCGCCAACACTCGGGAGAACCTCCTGAAAGAAGTGCGGGGGAAGAGAGTCGCAAGGGGAGCCAGATGGCTTTGTCTGGCGAACTACATCCTCCAAAAGCGCCAAGGACACCGTTTCAAAAGAATTTAGCACAGCTGAACATGGAACATGGACAGAGGGGTCAGATGCGGTATTTGAGACCGGAGTCCTAGCTGTAGAGACCTTACCAATGAAAAACTGAAGGAATCTGTTGCACATCTCGGGTGAAGAATCCGAGCAAGTAGGCAGAGGGGGTTTGAGTACAGAATCTATTGTTTTTGTGACGGTTAGCTTGAATAAGGTCCGACAGATATTCTCTTTTGGCCTCTTTTACTGTGAGCTGGTAGTTACGCCAGCAGTCTTTCCAAATTTGATAAGAGACATGCAATTTGTCATTTTTCCACTTGCGTTCGGCTTTGCGACACCCCTGCCTAGCTGCGCGGGTAATGTCGTTAAACCATGGCTCGGGTTTAGGTTTTGGGAGCACAGTTTTTGAAGGAGCCACCAAATCCAGGATGGCACAGCATGATGAGTTGAACCAAGAGGTGAGTTCCTCTGTGTTAGACGAGGATACGCAAAGGTTATTAAAGGCATCAGAGAAACGACCAGCAGTGCGAGGGTTAAAAATTCGGCGTTTAAAACTAGGAGCGGCAGATTTCACAGCAGCACGCAATAAGACTACGTCAAATAAAACTGCCATGTGATCAGAAATCCCATTTTCAAGGACTTCCAGATTTGACACCGGTAGACCATAAGCAAGGACAAGGTCTAAAATATGACCTTGTTCATGTGTCGGGCTGGTCACATACTGCACGAAATTAAAAGAGTCGATAAGTCTTAAGAAGTCCTTTGCTAGCGTTTTTTCCGGACAGCACACATGGATATTAAAATCCCCCATTAGGAGGATATGATCATATCTCAGCCTGATTTCCGCAAGAAAGGTTGAAAAGTCGCTTAAAAAGTCTTTGTTGTATTTAGGAGGACGGTAAATGACAGCACAGAGCACCGGGAAAACACGACCGACTTCAAAGAAGGTTGCTTCAAAGCTGGTGGCCGATGTGGTGAATGTGCACCGTTTACATTTGAAATTGTTCTTAAAGATGCTCACCGTTCCTCCACCACGGCCTGATGTCCTCGGGGTATCGAGGAAACCACAGTCGGGTGGCAACAATTCAAGCAAAGCGTTGTACTCACCAGTACCTGCCCAAGTCTCCGTCAGACACAGGAAATCCAAGTCATTGGAAAGGAAATACTCCCTCAGAATATGGGTCTTGTTCGTCAGCGACCGGGCGTTTAACAACGCGATCCTTGTGGGAGTAGCAACGGGAGGGATTGCCTCTTCTGATCGCCGAGCCCGGGGGAATTCCCTCAAAAGCTTTCGCTGGATTCCTCCCCGAGAAAGGCGTGGAGGGTAGAAATGCCGTGGCGCGATGGGAGAGCCAACGACTGTTAGCAAGCACGAGGCGACGGGGTTGAGGGCACACCACGCCGGAGCGATCGAAGTGTGTCTCAGATCCCGTTTTAGCTTCACGAGCTGACCGCTACGTTTGCCGCGGCGGCGGTGGCGCTTCTGTGAAGGGGGCGAGCGAACGCGGAAGAGATTAGCCGGCAGGTTAGCCAAGAACGGAGGTAGCGTCTTTTCACCACCGTCTTGCCAAAACGCGGCCGAATCTCCGACGTGTTGTTGAATCAATAACAACGATCGGCGATCATAAACCAACCGAGACGCTGCTAGGGAGGTAACAAGCATTGCGAAAAGTAAAAAAACCCGAAATGGCAGGAGCGTCGCCGAACACACTGGCGCACAAGCGGCCATCTTGGGTCGGGCTCCCTGGGTCTCTTCTGAAATGGTTCTCTTTATATCGGTCAAACAGAAACCAAGGGAAGTTCTGACTTGAGGAAGCGTCAAAACTGAATGACATTTGAGTGTTAGTGTGGCTGCAAACGTGCGCAGGCTTCAAAGTCAATTCGGAGGCCCAGTCTGGAGGTAGATTTTCCCCGGGGTCCCTGTGGTGAATTTTAATCATGGATTTAAAGTTATACCCTTACAAAGTTCAGATTAAACAGAAGCTCAACCAGGGGGATAGGGACAAAAGAGTTGTTTTACGCCATTGGTTTTGTATGGGTGAAAAAAATGTTAAGGCAAATGTTATTAATGATTTGTGGTTTTCAGACATTGCTGACTTTCGCCTCTCTGGGTCACGCATGAAGAGAAGAGAAAAAAATGCATTTTCTGTTATATGGATTGTGGATGCAGGTGACACGGCGGATGACTGGTCAGCACATCCGTCTCACAGTGCAGAGGTGCAGGGTTCGATTCCAGCTCCAGCCTTCCTGTGTGGAATTTCTTTGTGCTCCCCGTGCCTGCGTGGATTTTCTCCGGGTACTCCGGCTTCCTCCCACATTCCCAAAACATGGATGGCAGGTTAATGGAACACTCTAAATTTTCCCTCGGTGTGACTGTGAGTACAAATGGTTGTTTGTCTATTTGTGTGCCCTGTGATTGGATGTCAGCTCCGCGACCCCCATGAGGATAAAGCGGTTCGGAAAATGGATGGATGAATGGGTGGATAGTATGGCCAGAAAAAATAATGTATGTTCCCTAGGGTCATGCGCGTCTGCCCCACTATGTCGGAAAGATTGCACTAAATACATTGAAGAGAAAAAAAAATACAGTGAAGTATGACAAATTTTCATACTAAATGATGGCAAATTTTCTTCTTCTCCTGGGCATGGGTATAATCAAATAACCCTAGAATGAAGTGAGGAGAAGATAATATGACAATAATAAACAGAAAATGGTGTTCTTGTGTTTGTCTTGCCTGTGGTACAAAGGTTTAAAAGAACTACAGTTTTGAATTTATATAATGCCCCGTCCTATTTAATTCTGGCCCATGACTTACAGCCTCAACCCTCACCAGCCAGCCATCTGTCAGCCGTGACCTACCGGTGACATGAACATGGCAGCACGCCAATGATTGCAAGAGGGAGAAGGATTGAAGACAATGAGGCACATAACATAGGACCGGAAGAAGGCACGGCGCTGTTGATATAATATAATTAAGGATAAAAGACTGAGATAATGGAAATTGCACATGTATGTATGTATGCATGTAATCCTATTGACCTAGAAAGCTCAAATTTAATCTCGACTCACTTGAGTTAAGCTTGATGGTGCTGGAAGCCGGACAGAAAAAGAAGGTTACAGAAAAGCTAAACAATTTGATTTCATATCAGACAATCGTTTGATGAAAAAGCCAAATGCAACAGGATACATTCAACAGATTTATTTCATTCCAAATATGTTGTTTGCTTTGAGGACAACAGAAGGATTCAACAATCGCAGGCTTCTTTCAAGGTGTTTTTGGAAATTTGTTCCACCTGTGACAGTTGACCATGCCATCATAACTGATAGGCTGAGAAATTGGGTCGGGCTCCCTGGGTCTCTTCTGAAATGGTTCTCTTTATATCGGTCAAACAGAACATTTTTGGTTTCCCTCGGTAAAAACATTTATCCTCACTGGTTCAGCTTACTCTCAAGGCTCTATACTTGAACCTCTTTTGTTTTGTATCTACAAAGTAGAATTCGTCAGCATAAAATCACTGTTATGCTGATGACAGTCAGTTGCACATTTGAGTAAACTCAACTGATTTAGCAATGTGTTTGTAGCCCCTGATTTGTTTGTGTGCGCCTATTAGGTAGTTCCGCCGGTCTGGCACGGGAAATAGCACAGGCGGTGATAATTGGCCGCGACTGGTAAAGGAGCGGCAAGTGGGCGTGGCGTTTGTTAGCCACCGGCCGCTCGTGCAGGTGGATGTGTGCCCTCTCGCCGTTACGACTTCGTGTTGTGGACTGGTTTTCTCTGCACCAAGTAGACTGTGACGACTGGTCACGTCGGACCCATTTTTAACAGAATCTTGTTTGATCATTCGATCCGACGATTGAGGACAGGGCTGAAATCGTTGGATTGCAATTCCCTGTCACTGAGTACATCGTGGGAGGAAAGAACGCGGTACGCAGTGAGGACAGCGTGGGATTATTTTTTTTCCTTCTCGCACTCTTGAGAGCAGGGGCCGGGTGGGAGCGGCCCCTGCAAACAGACGGTAACCCGTGGAGGGGTGTGAGTACACCCCTCCACTCGGGTTTCGCTGGAGGACGCACACTCCAAGCACCGGCCCGCTGGTGACATCACTGTAATATTTCGGAATTAGCCGGTCGCGCATTCAAGTGGTCTAGACCAGGGGTGGCCAACCCGCATGCGCGAGCCGCATGCAGCTGTTTGGCTGGTTCAATGCGGCTCCCGGGCTCTCACACGACAAGCGTCGAAAACGCCTCAGCAGCGGCGACGCCTTGTTTGGCTGGTTCAATGCGGCTCCCGGGCTCTCACACGACAAGCGTCGAAAACGCCTCAGCAGCGGCGACGCCATTCAAACAAGGCACCAACTTCACAGAACGTACTTCGTCAGCCTATCACTTGATTACTTGATTGACATAGAGAGCAACCAATCAGATAACTGCATCACCGCTCATGCGCAAACAACGGCGCTAAGCGCTAATCTAGTCAGCCTATCATCAATCCCTTACTTAATTGACATAGAGGGCAACCAATCAGATGACTGCATCACCGCTCATGCGCAAACAACGGCGCTAAGCGCTAATCTAGTTAGCGAATTACCTCTGATTTTAAGGCAGGGTGCCCAATACGTCGATCAGAATCGACCGGGAGCCAGCGAACTGGTCCCAAGTCGACCGCAAGGGGTGGGAGGAGGAAATGCGTGGGGGAAAAAAGGTTTGTATTTTGAGCTTTCATTCATTTTTGGCCCGTTCCGACTGTGATCGTGTGCGTGCATATGTGCGGGAGTGCACTGGTGGGCACCCGCGTGGGTGCGTGCGTGCAAGCGCGCGTGTGTGTATGCTTGCACATGCGCGATTGGGTCGTTCGTAAGAAGTTGGTCGCGTCAAAAGTCGATCTTTGGCCACAAAAGTGTGTGTGTGTGTGTGTGTGTGTGTGTGTGTGTGTGCGTGTGTGTACACGCGCATGCACGAGGATGGGTATGATGTGGCTCTTTGCAGTAACTCAGTAAAAAAATTGGCTCTTCATCTCTGACTGGTTGGCCACCCCTGGTCAAGAGTGTAAGCAGGAGAACTAAAACGCCGTGCACCGTTGAACAGGCGTTACATGTTGATGTTGCATGACTGTTTAGCTGATGTTCAACATAAGTTGCCGAATAATTTTGCAGTTCAACGCAAATAAATCTGAAGTCATTAAAGGTGGTGTGTGATAAAATATAATCATCTCTTGGACCTCTTGCTTCTAATACGCTACTTGTAGTCTGTAATCATACAGTGTAATGTGACCCGGGCAGTTTAACCTCTAAGTCATATGTCTATGAAAATGCCAAAAGAAGGGAATTTGCCTTTGGCCAATGATTAAACCGAGTGTTTCCAAGAAATCCTGCCAAGAAATACTAGCCATTTTGGTCAATTAGCACATCTGCCTCACAGTTGTTTGAATCCAGACTCTGACCTTCCTGCATATTAAGTTCATTGACAAATCCGTCCTTGATGTGAATACGAGCAGTAATTTCACCTTTCATCCAACGTCAGCGGGAACAGGCTCCAGCTCAGCCACAACACCTTAATTAGGATAAGCGATATAGAACACAGATGGACTACTGAGGCTCCATTTAATATTCAGCACCATGGATGAGGGAAAGTTGCACTTACATTTGTCTGACCCTATTAATCGCGGAGATCTTCTTGAAACAGGAGTGTACTTGTAATCTTGTATCCATAAAAAAAAAAGGGACACTTCATTGAGCCGGAAAATCGGCTCAAGCTGTTATCTTGTTTACCTGCAGTGATTACTGCAGGGGCAAGGAAAAGAAAACATGACTCTGCTACACCCCCAAATCTTGCAATTATATAATCGTAAAACACAACCTCAACTGCTTGTTCTTTAAAAGTATAGGTAAGGCAGATTGAGATTACCTTTTGAGGTGATTGCCACAGTTGTGAGGCATAATTGACTTTTCAGCCACTTGGGTGAACAGAAACTGGTATGGACAAATGGGTATTCATCAAGTGGCAAATGCTCGCTCTCAATCGCTGACAAAAACAATTCATGTCCAATAAATGCTAAATGGCAAGAAAACATTTCCCGTTAACATAATTTTAGAACACTTCAGGTCCAAGAAGTCCACAGCACCCACTTATGACCGTTGTTTAAATTTAGTGTGTATGTTAAAGCAGGGGTCCCCAACCAATGGTCCGCGGACCTGAAACGGGTCTTGTATCGTGCTTCATGCTACATCCTGAGGGAGCAACATATGGATCAATATTCTGATTTCTTGGACATAGTATTTTAAATGTTCTGTCATGCACTTTGTCATTTCAGCAGTTGTGAAGAGTCTACATAAATAAAGCTGTATTGTATTGTATTCCCTTTTGTGTGGCTCCATTTAGTGGATCAACTGCAACAGCCAATATTGTAGCCTCTATACCAGGGGTGGGCAAACTACGGCCCGCGGGCCGGATCCGGCCCGTTGGTCTTTTTAATCCGGCCCGCCGAAGATTGGTGCACAATTAAGGTTTGATTGCATTCATTTCGTTTGGACTTTTAATGACAGGTATTTCAACACCAGGTGGCGCAGTTACTTCAAGTTGCAGAGCACAGGGAGGGAGGGGAAGACGAAGAACGAGCGAGAGAGTAATGACCATGGAAGGGAAAGTGATATGTATCTGATTAAACGAAGCGGGTAACAAAGTACGAAACATTCAGGAGACGCCTGGAGTCGGAAAGACTCAAATCTACGAGACTTTGAAAAACAAGGAAGCGATTCTTACTCAGTCTGATTCTGGCGATTTCCACGCTCAGAGTGAATTGCTTGTGGCTCGAGTAAATGAACATTTCCTAGAATGGTTTGATTGTTATCATGTTAAAAACTTTCCGCAAACTGGACCGCTAATAAGAGTCGGAGAGCAGTCAAATGTGTAGAGCGTGAACAACAGGGGGCTCAGTACACATCCTTGAGGAGAACCGGTGCTGAGTGTGATGGTGGAGGAGAATGTTACATTATTACTGGCATACAAAGACATTGTGCTATCTTTTTTATTTTCTATTTCTATTTCTAACTTTTGGCCCGGCCCTCCACAATATTTTCTGCTTCTCATTTGGCCCCCCCGGGAAAATAATTGCCCACCCCTGCTCTTTACTCTGCATCTTATAATGCAGTTCGCCCTAAATATGAAAACAGCTTCAAAATAGGCCATTCATTAAAGGTGCGCCTTATACTCAGAAGCACCTTATCGTGCAGAAAATACGGTACATAGTTTCAGTTGAGTTCAAGACATTGTGTATATCTTATCCAAATCTCTGTTCAGTGTCATGGTGCCTGAGCAATTTCACTTTGATCCAATATGTACAGGAGGTTGCTCTGAAATAATCTCTTTGCTCTTGTTCCAGAGAGGGGGTCCAGAGGGAAGAGCAGAAAGCAACCTGGCCTGTGCAGATGGCTATCGCTAACCCCTTGAGGATGGCACACAAATGAAACAGGCAGCAAGGAAAGGGGATTATAAAAAGACAACATACACACTAAGGTATGCTGCTGTTTGGTGTGAGCAGTTTCCTGATCTATCGAAAATTCAACCGATTGCAGCGGCTCTATTGGACGAGGCTGCCGGTCTAAGGATGGCATAATGCGGATGTCCAACACTCAGACTCAGACTGTGCTCAACCACAAACTGTTGCGGGTTTGGAGCGTCACAGCGGGATGGACAACAACTTGGAGAAAACTGGAATCCGTGTTCAATTACTGACTAAAATCATGGATTTGGCTGATCGACGCCACTAAAGAGACATTAGCCACGGACTCAAGGCTGTCTTAAATTCTTGGGCAGCCTGCTACCAAAACAACATCTGCTATCTCGACCTTCCCCTGATGAAAATATGCACGGAAGCTAGTCCCCCACCATCACCCCCTCCCTCATACATTCCCTTGATTCACCGTCTTCATTGTTTATGTCTTGTGACCTGTTGTAACTGTCATATGCTTGTGCAGGAGGTTTTTTTTTTTGCCTCACTCAAATTATCCTCAAAATGAGGGTAGTTCGAGCGTGGGGTTTTTTCTCCCTCTCTCCCTCCCCTGTGGTTTCTTTCTGACCTTCGGGTTGAGTGAACGCTGGCGCGTTTTGGCTGCCGCTGCTCAACCCGTATTGTTTTGTGTTTTTTGTTATTGTTAAGTGTCCTTGGGTGTCTTGAAAGGCGCTTATAAATAAAATGTATTATTATTATTATTATTATAATATTGGTCAAATGTTTCTTTCAAACGCATCCATTCTAGTGTGATGGTCAAGTGGAAGTTTTTCAGTCCTGAAGGATTTTGGTTTTCTTTGATTTGGAAGAATAAGTACATGGGTTCAAATACCAGTTCCGTCCTTCCTCTCAGTTTGTATTTTCTCCCCTGTGCTGGTGTAAATTTGCTCCAAGTACACCGGCTTGTTCTCACATTCCCGAAATATGCATGTTTGGATAATTCAGGACTCAAATATTACCATATATGTGAATGTAATTATGAATGCTTGATTGTCTTTGTGCCCTGTAATCGACTGGCAGTCAGTCCCGGGTGTAAGCCCCACTTGCATTTGGCCTGGTGCATACACAAAGATAAATCAGCATTTTCTTTTTTTTTTGGTCACAATTTCAGCCAATGAAGGACGACATTTAAAAACAGTTCCAAGGAAACCACCATTCACTCCTCTTGTGTGTCCTCTTCCTTGCTGCGTGTTTCCGTTTGTTGCTATGTTTCCTCCTCCTTCGTTTTTGTTAAATCACGTTAGATCAAATGAGATTCAAAATCAGTGGTGAAGCAGAATGTGTTGGGTACTGCATTGATATTATCGGCGCACACCACGCACAGTGTGATCGAAACTGTGAAGTACCTGTTTTATATCTTCATGTGTGCGTGGATCTGTAACAGAGAGGCTTTACGTGATCAGGGTTTTTGGAGTCGATCGGCGATCAGAACAAAAACGATGGTACTCGATCACCGATTCAATCAGAAGATGGTGCAATATATCTGCTTAAACATGTATATTTACTCTACAGTTGACCCCCACCACAGCTACAATGCATTGGAGAAAATAATTTAAACCTTCAAATCCTAAAAAAATTACTGATAAAGATTAAATGTAACATGTGATGTTTACATGTCTACAACATCTCCTTCTCTAACATAAATGGATAAAAAAAACATATGCACATCGACAGTACCTCAAGTGCCTGGGGCTATTGCTCAAACTATTGCTGTCTTTTCTCTTTTTATTTTGGCTGTGCGCCCGGCGCTCCTCTCTCGCCACCGGCCATCGCAAACATGGTAGGCCAAATCGTGAATCACGTCCTGCTTCTAATCTGCCAGACAAAATTTGTGGAGCCGTGCGCTCCAAGAACCTCTCGGAATATTGGAGCAGACTAGAACCAGAGAGTTGCAATGCAACTTCAAGCAGTCCGCAAGACCACATTTTGGTTTTTATCTTTTATTTTTCTTCCCAACTTTTTCTTCCTCCGACATCCTTGCCGCTGACAGCGAGACTCAATATTAATCCGAAAGCCGTGGTTCGACTCGTGGAAACACAGAGAACATATTAAAGAACATTTTGGAATTGACTTCCCCTTTAAGTGGGGATGGAATCAGAGTAAAGAAAAAGATCAATTCAGTGAAACACCTCTACAACGAAATCATGTTTGCAGCAAGCAATTTTTCAAAACGGGGTTTTTCACTGTAGCAAGTTTGATCTCAGATGTAAGCACACACACACCCACCCACCCACACACACACACACACACAAACGTATGTGTACACGCACACACAAACGCATGTGTACTCTATTTTTATTCCAATAGTGCATACGTATGAGCACACACTTATTTGACACTACATATTGTCAGTGTAGATAGAAAAAAAGGGAAAGAAATTGCGAAATTTACAATAAGCATTCACTTTCACTTACATCAATTTCTTGGATAACGTATTTTATTTTGCTTGCTCCGTCTCATTTTGATCACGTTTACCCTCTCTTCCAGCATCAGAGCTCTTCTTGTCTTAGCTGCTTGACATCGAAGGCCCGTTTTGTAGCCATTTCAGCATTATAACGTCCACGCTCGTCTGAATCGAACAATAACAAATCTTTGCACCATCTCACTGTCTCCACCTCGACCCCCCCTTGATCGCCACCCAAGACAGCGTTGCTCAGCTGATGTCATGCAATGAACTTTTAAGCCAGCCACGGGACGCTTCGTAGTCCTCGACGGCCATAAGGCTAAAAACCTTACGCTAACTGGAGCGCTAATGATGCTCCGTCAAGCCACGGGACACTTCGTAGTCCTCGATGGCCATAGTTAGCTCTCAAAGGCTAAAAACCTTACGCTAACTGGAGCGCTAATGAGAGAGAAGTGCTCCAGTTAGCGTAAGGTTTTTAGCCTTCGAGAGCTAGCTATGGCCATCGAGGACTACGAAGCGTCCCGTGGCTGTTTTTAGCATGATAACAAGTAAAGCATTCGAGGAAACGTTCGTTTATTTGGATGTCCGTCGAGCCATAAGCAATTTACTTTGAGCAGCGAATCGGATGCTACGGATCTAGCTTCAGTATCTACACACATAGACAGTGAGGTCCCTCTTGGCCAATCGGAGGCCAGGATGATGCTCGGTAAGCCAATGGCAGAGCAGCTATGAGTATATTGAGTCCAGGAAACTCGCAGCTGTGACCAAAATAAACATCGTTCACGATGTAAACCAGTGTGGTGGTTACTGTCACCGTTTCCGAACGAACCAGTTGAGGTCGCTGTTGGATAAGACTTCGTTGTAGTGAATGTCTTCGCGAGGCTGGGTCAGAGAAAATGATTTCGTATAACGCAACAGGGGGGTTTTCGTCGTATGGGGGCAGGAGAATGGGAATTGTGTTAATGCATGAAGATTTTTTCACATAAGGGGGTATTTTCGCCCATGTAGGTTTCGTTCTAGAGGAGTTTCACTGTAAATACAAACTAAATAATACCCAGCAGGAAAAAATGCGGGTCTTAAGGGTTGAGTGAGGAAAACACAATGTCCATATCATCCAAATTATTGACCCGATTTTTTTCTTATTTTTCATAGGTAGAGAGATGTGCACATGAATTTCGGTGACTTTTGGTCATAGTTTTTAACATGAAGCGATGTTAAGATGTTTCTCAATGGTGAACATCTATGGGCAGAAAAAGGCTTCATGCGCCTAAAATCCAAAATACGGTGGCGATTGGATATTTTCAGAAGACAAAATGGAGATGTGCGTGTGAGTTTGGTTGACGATTCAGTACAGGTTTCTGACAGCTTCTTTTTTCAGATTAAGCGTTTTAGACTGTCCCCAAATGTCGATTAAATGCTTTTTAAGTAAGCATTTAAAATGAGGCAGCAATTTGCATGTGTCAGAGGTCGTTACTACTGGTAAACTGAATTCAGCTTGTCTGCAAACATGTAAGAACACACCAACCGTGTTTCATATTTTGGAGCTGAATAAATAAAGACAGGTGGTGTTTGCAGTTAAATTAGTGCAGACAGGTGGTGTGGAGAATGCTAATTTAAGCAGACAGATTTAAGACTGGTAACCGCTGTATGAGTGCATTTTAATGTGTCAGTTTCCCTCTAAGACGCAAGGGGAAAATATCATGTTGTTTTTCAATTGCTTTGATGAAATGACGATTCTATTGCATCAATCGTACAAAGGGAAAATGGACATGTTCTTCTTATGACTCATCTTTGAGCCAGTTTGTCTCTTTGTAATGGTCCTAACTTCCGTTTTAAAAACTCGCCAGTCACAAATTTGATGATTTGTTTTGAAAGAAAATGCTGATGCAAGTCACTGAATGAGGTAAATCACATTCAAGTGACAGTGAAAGTAAATAAAGGTCAACATTTTTTCCATACAGTAGTACCTTGTTATCTCAGAGGCATTTGACAGTTTGTGCCTATTTCTCTTAAGTTCTCCAAAGATGAGTCCGATTTTAGGACAGACTTTATGTGGTACATTTCAAAATATTGAAATAACGGAGAAAGAAATGGCTGTGTTGAAAAGCGTGTTCCCAATTTAGAAGTGCGCGCGAGCTAAACTAGGAGTGTGTGTGTGTGTGTGTGTGTGTGTGTGTGTGTGTGTGTGTGTGTGTGCGTGCGTGTGATTGCCAAAGTGCAATTTATTTTGTGACAGTGACAGCAAAGTAGCAATTAAACAACTTGCATTCAAATATTCGAATAACTGAGAGATACTGGGTCACTATTATTATTTCTGCAAAAAGATTAGGATTACATTGGGTAATCCGTATCGCTGCACAGACAGAAAGAGTGGGGAAAAGTGTTGATTTTCGGATTTCATCTACAGGGTGGAAATGCAGATGCTTGCAAAGACTTTAGAATGCAAAACGCAAAGACAGGGATGAGGAATTTAAATGCCAATTTAAATGCCACTGGCCCCCCCTGTGGCCCCCCCCTCCGAGCGCAGATTACGCAGTCGTGCCGAGTCGCCGACGCGAAAGGTGGAACTAAAGTGCGTGATTTAACATTCTAGTCGGACCCTTTAGTGCGCTGCACCACTTAAAAATGAGCGGGAAAATGAGAAGCAGTCCGCAGAGAAGGAAATTACCACGACACGAGTGCTATTTGCGTGTGTGTGCATGTGTGCGCGGTGTGTGTGTGTGTGTGTGTGCATGCGTGTGTGTGTGTGTGTGTGTGTAACTTTTTTAGTCTCCCTTTTTATTTTAATTTTTATTTAACAGGATCAATATATAAGACATTGCCTTTTAAAATTTGGATAATTATATGCATGTAAAACATCTAGCTTCAGTGTATTTGCAATTTTTGTCCCCGGCAGGCTGGTACCATATCATCCCCTGGCTTGAATATTCTCAACAGACGTATTGTTACGCTTGCAGACATTTTAGCCCTCCTAATACTGTTTTTTTCTCATCACTGTAATGTTATGACTACAATTTCAAAGTCTGAAGAAATAAAAAGTCAAATAAAATTTCGAATTTGTCTTTTTGGCCCTGGGTTGAATGTGCCCCCCCATCAAAACCCCTGGCCCCAGCCCGGCCCCCTCAGTGAAATTGATCCAGAACCGCCCCTGGTGGCATCCCTCAACACATTGCTTCCCATCCATTTGTTTTCTTTCTGAAACTTTTTTACCTGAATGGAGCTTGGCAATGGACATGGAAATTTTGATTCAAAGCAAGAGCACTAACAAAAGCCAAAACCTTGCAAAGTCACCAATCAATTTATTTTCTTTCTGTATTTTCTAACAGTCTTGGAGGTTGAACCGTCATCACATGTAACATCAAAATGTCATGCGATCTCTTTACCATGGAAACATGGTGATCATTTCTTGTTACAGTGGAACCTCTACTTACGAACGTCTCTTCATACAAAATTTTCAAGTTACGAAACGCCTCAACAGGAAAATATTGCCTCTTGTTACGAAATAACTTTCACAATACTAAAGGTAAATATACAGTATGGGCTGCTACTCGCAGCTCAGAGTGTCCTGAACGCAACATACTGATAGCTGCTCTGCCATTGGCTACTAAAGAGCATCATCCTGGCATCCCATCAGCTAAGAGGGACCTCTAATCGTACGTGTCGATACGTGTCGAAAGATAAATAGATTGATCTGTGTCTAAGCAGCGTCCTCGTCATTCGCCCCTCGGGCCATGAGGTGTTCCAATAGTTTTATGTAAATTTGAATCAGCCAGAAAAAATGTTCACCAGTCACTCACTATGCTGATGTTGGCCTTGGACATTTTGGAATGATTGTTCAAAGCCGACAAAAGCATACGTCCTTGGATCAGTTCTTTACAAAACGCCAGGCAAAAACCACTTCTGAGAGAGAAAATGAACTAAAGAGGGCAAAAAACGATGAGGATGCAGTTAAGCGAATATCATTTTTACCCATTCTTTGTTTTTTGTTTTTTTACATTATGCACAAATCTCATTTATTGTGCAATAATTGAATTGTAACATCTATTTGTTTCATATTTCGATTCATTTTTACGCTTTGGAAAACATTTGGGCATTTACATGGAAAACGCGTCTCTATTTACAAAATTTTCTAGTTAAGAAATGTCTTTCAGAACCAATTATTTCGTAAGTAGCGGTACCACTGTATTTACATTTGCTGACAGATGGTGGAACAGTCTACAAAACAGACCTTGACCTTCTTTTCTCTCTTCGGCATTGATTTATATACTGTCCGGTGTTGGATTTGATGAAGTCCATGCATGTCCTATCTTAGACTGACTGTATGCCTCGAATGGAGGTATGAAAAAAATTAGTATTTGATGAAATTGATGATTTCTGCAGAATAAAATGATTGAGGTTGATTAATCTAGTTCTGCACTCGCCTGACTCCAATGTATGCAACAAGGGCTCAGTTACCACTCAGGGACGGTGTGAATGGGAGTGTGGCTGGTTTTCTATTTCTCTATGTTCTCGATCTCAGAGGATCAGAAGCGACTTCATCTTCTGCTCATGCACCACTCACCGGTCCTAAATGCCCTGGAGTGTGACAAGATAGGATGCCAGCACTGCAAATCTACAAAGATAACCATGTTTCCAAATTACATTGCTTTGCACAATGATACGAAGGAACAGAGAAATGTGAAAAGTGATCCACAGCTCCCAAGTGCTTTGGTGGACCACTTAAAGCCTTACAACTACAGTATAAGGTGCAAAATATTCACTTTCGAAATGAATATATCCTGAAACATTCATCCCTGAAAGATAGCATGATAATTGTTTGCAATTTTTACACATTAATGAAATATTCATACTGTTGTTATATTTGTCATAGGTAATAAAATCCGGGCTCTTCTTTGGGCAATTTGCCTAATTTCTGCTTGCTGTGCGAGATTAGTTGGACTCGTGTTGTCAAGCGGAAACTTCAGAGTATAATGGCCCCCCGAGGACGCAATTTTGAGGACAAATTCATCTTTAACTCTTTTGGGGACAGCGGCTACTACAGTGGACAGCTTATCATGTTGTTGGGTTACAGGGGGCATGAAAGGGTTAAAGTTGTACAATACTTGGGAGAAGCATCAACTGTAATGGGAGATGTGTCATCATATTGCATCAGACATATTTCTATGACAGTGTATCCTATGGCAGGGCTCGTCAACTAAATTATTCAGGGGGCCATGTTGTCAAAAACCCAAGTGGCGGGGAGCCGGACCGCTACAGTGTCTCCCCTGTGCTATGAATCTGTGTTACACTTGACACAACAACAACATTTTCACATTTCAAGTTTTATTTAACTACTACCTGGTACTTAAATCTGACATGGGTATTGCCTTGATTGGTGACATCATTTGCTCTTTCACTTTATCGTCCGTCACCACTTGAATGAAAAGGATGAACAAATGCATGAATGAATGAATGCCATGGATGTACTGTACAATTCAATCATAGTGGAAGTAAATGGGAAACGAAATACAGTAATCCCTCGCTATTACTTCCGTGGCTTTGCTGTTTCATGGATTTTTTTAGTGCAGTTTTTTTTCAATGCTCTTTTTAAACAGTGAATTGTGTTCTGCATCCTGATTGGCTAAGGGACTGACCAACGCGAACAGTCTCCGTACCTCGTCTCTGTACAGCTTGCAAATTTTTGGTCTTTGGTTTCATTGTATCAGTGGCGGATGCTGGTCTGTCAAGGAGGGGAAGCTCAATTTCGGCCTACATCATAAGACGTGTCCATTTATTTATTCGTGAATTCTACTCTCCAATCCTTTTCAAAAAAATGAAAAGGATGCCTTCAACATAAGATCGGTGATTGGCGCATTTCGCTGTCAATCATCATGCAGAAAAGCTAATCTTCCTGGCCAGCCTATAAACGCCCACTGTCCGTAGACTTCCAGAGACGCTGAGCGTCCAGTGGGCGGGACAAAAGCAGCATTTATCCAATGACTCGTCTCGTTTCAATGCATTGGGACAACCTACACTGAACTCTCTAGAGTCTAGAGAGCACAGCGTCCGCGCGATCGACGCTCAGCGTCCACAATTTAAAGCACAGTGAAGTTGCGGGAATGAATGATAAGAGAGTCGCGTCGTAACCAGTAATAAGAAGCTGATTCGGAACAAAAGTTGAGCGCGTTGTAGCGCATATTTAGTCAATGAGATGTCCACACAATTGTACGTACACACATATATTTGGTCACTTACGTTTTGACATTTTAGGGGAAGCTGAGCTTCCCTTGCAGCCTTTGAGCAATCGCCTCTGCATTGTATACATAGTTCAGTATTGTATAATAACTGTAAAAAATAAAGCTGACTATCAAGTAACAAGTACAACTTTATTGTCAAACGTGCACAAACATACAGCACATTTGAAATTTCGTCCCTCTCACATTTTTTTTTGCTTTTTTAAAATAAATCCTAATTCACGGATTTCACTTATCACTGGTTCTTTTTGGAACGTAGCCCCCGCGATAAACGAGAGATTACTGTACTGTACAATTTAATCATAGTGGAGGTAAATGGGAAACGAAATATATACAAACTTCTTCAAGAACAGCAAGCATGCATTGTTTCATCATCTCCGCACCTGTCAACCTTTTTTTTCTTCTTGCCACGGAGCCATGCAACACGGAGAGAAGCTGCAGTTACGCTCCCCTGGACCGTGAAAGTCCGAGTGAAGTGACGGCATATTTTATTCTAGTTTTCAGTGAGCTTTTTAATCTTTTTCCTTGTGCAAATCTCAACCCAGGGAACAGTTAGCATCAAACCTGTCATGGGTTGTGATGAAGTGCCTTCGAAGGTTGTATTCTTTGGCGCCTGCATTGACTTGGTTCCAGAGCAAACACATCGGATTGATTTCGGGAGTTTCAATGCGCGCATATTTGTTGGTCCAATCGGTATTATACTGGCGATTTTCTAAATCAACTTTTCATTTTTTTCAGTTTCGATAGCGACATTTACAGATGGAGCGTCGGAACGATGCACCGCGGCGGCTCACTCAGGTTCCTTCCTTTTCTCCTCCTGCTTTGGTGGAAACAGCCGGTGCGAAAACGCTCGTCCTCTCCCGCTCTCAATTTCACGCGCGGTTAGAAGAGCTCTGAAGCACCTTCCTTGTTCTTGTTCTACTGTCAGTCGAGAGGCATGGCACTTTTCATGTTTTTTTTTTAAACAAATGATTACAGTTCGTCACTGCTATTTTAGGAGCCCCGTCAGTATTTTGTTTTGTTTTTTTAAATTTCCCATCCTTTGTCATTTGACAGCAAAACAGGTTTCCGTCAATGATGGTTTGATGGGCTTTGCGGTAATGACGGAATGCCCACGTCTGCCAAGATCAGGACCATGCCTGAGGACACAGTGCTATTGCATATCGAAAACTAGATCAGTTTGAGACTCTGGTATTAGGTCAGGAGGATTATGTAAATTAGGATTTGAGGATTTGAGGACACCGCCGCATCTGGCCATCATGACATTTTGATTTGTGTTCCGAAAACCATTTACCCATCATCTCTCTCACTCTCTCTCATTTCACTTATCATTTGTCTCCCTTCACCCAGGGAGCGGCTTGTCTGTAAGTTCACAACCTCCATTTTCTGGCAGAAGTCCATTTATTTTGAGATAAATGTCATGCAACCCTTGGGAGGTGCTATGATGGACATCACGAAGACATTTGCTAACCCATTAAACGAGACAGCAAGTTTTACATGAAGAGACAGTGATCTTAAATAACTTAAGAACGGCAACCACCACATTTTTTACATTTGGAAAGAAAAATATTTTTGTTCCAATTCACATACAGTACTTTCTGTTACAGCATCAGCGAATAGAATAACAATGCCATTGTTAGCTGGGTGGCAAATGCAACTGTTAACTTGGTTCAAGGATAAGTAGACTACAACTGGCCCGCTCAAATTAGGAGTATTTACTAGTAGATGTGTCAAAATTATAAAATTAATCGACAAATAATCAAGCAATTGTGTAGAGCCACTGTTTAACTTAAAATTCTCCAAATCCTCTGATCTCAGCCTCTCAACAGCAATTATTCTCTAATGTCTGTAGTCATTCGTAAAAGCAGACTGGTTGCCTTTTGTCCAGCCAGCGATCCATAATCTGAAACGCTTGTCCTCACGAGGGATG
The DNA here is from genome assembly GCF_054856545.1 of Hippocampus guttulatus. Lineage (NCBI taxonomy): Eukaryota > Metazoa > Chordata > Actinopteri > Syngnathiformes > Syngnathidae > Hippocampus > Hippocampus guttulatus. The sequence goes on from NC_141264.1 coordinate 4,852,400, forward strand.
CAAGCGTGCTGGAGCCTATCCCAGCTGTCTTTGGGCACAACAGGCGGGGTACACCTTGAACTGCTTCCCAGCCAATCGCAAGGCACACATACACAAACAACCATTCATGCTCACAATCACACCGACGGACAATTGAGAGTGTTCCATGAGCCTGCCATCCATGTTTTTGGAATGTGGGAGGAAACTGGACTACCCGGAGAAAACCCACAAAGAGAATACGCAAACTCCACAAAGGAAGGCCTGAGCTGGAATCGAACCAAGGACCTTTGCACTGTGAGGCCGACTTGCTAACCAGTCGATCACCGGTTGAATTCTATGTTTAAACAACATAAAACGTTTGCAAACATCTGCTTTTATTTTTTTTAAACAGTAATCAGAAAAAAGGGGGTTGTAATATCCTTGCAATCTAAAATCGTGTCCGATTATGCCATTAACTGATGGACTAATCAATAGAATAATCAGTACACAGTGTCAACAAAGTACTAGTGTTGGCTGCGACTGTTTCCATAGAGTGTGTCTTGTCAATTATTCCGTTTATTCATAATGGAACCGTTTGTATCTTGGACTCAAAAAAAAGGAATTTTCCATGCTACACTCTGCATGACATTCTATTCTTGGCTTGAAATATTAACTTGAGTTAAAATAAATAAATACATACATACATACATACATAAAACAGGATTTAACAATCTAGAAATATTGTGGGTTGTAGGTTTTAATGGCTTCACATAAAAATCATCCCACAGGGACAAAGTCATTAGTGGGTTCGAATTTTGCCAACAAACCACAGGGCATAACCTTTGCATTGTCAGCTGTTGTAACAATTCCAAGTTTTTCTCTGTCCCCTTCTCTTACCCAGAGGAAAATCGCGAGGTATTGTGCTGTGTGTTTGCACAGTGATTTTTGAGCAGCTATTGTCTCTCACATAACTGTTCGGATCTTCAACTTCGACAAGCATAATGACGACAACTCAATGCACATTATTGCTTCATATTTCGAATAAAGCACATTCATTTCTCCAATCTCACTCTCTTTTTCTCTGATAAGACACCAAAATTGCTTATTAAATGATATTACCGTACTCACATCAATACGACTACCATTGTGTACATTGTTCTCTTCTATCTTTCTTACTTTCAAAATATCATTTCATCTCCTATAATTATTTTTCAGGGGAAAATTATTCATAGAAACATGTATTTACATTAGCACTGCTTATTACCCCACCTCCTCTTTCGTCTCTCAAATCGCAGTTGAACAGATCGACGCAGGCAGATGCCTCACGATGAGTATTTACCTCAGAGAGGTTTGTTTTTTCCTTGCCTTCTTGCTTGTGTAAGCTTTAATTAATGTGTGAGGACCCAGTTTTTAAGTCTCCTGAATTTGTTCCACAAGGAAAATAATTGTCTTGGACTTAAGACTTTATCATAGGTTGAAAGTAATTAAAATACACCTGTTAAATATGCAAGTAAGTTTGTTTGTGCATGCAATGTGAAAATGTATTAACAGTAAAATAGATTGGAGCTTTTCGGGCCGAGAATCAATAACTTTTTCTTTTGTGCACCGCTCACTCTCTGAAATCCATTTTCAAGGTAAAATAATATGGAGGCTGAGCAGCAAACTGTGCCTTTGTTTCGTAAAAGCACATGAAGAGAGGAGTACATCAATCATAGTTGACCCGTAGGAAAAATGTAATTACCTCTTAAATAATCTTGTTTCGTGCTCAATGTGCATTCCATTAAAAATCCATTGTAAGAGAGGGACATGGTTGATGGTCATGTCATCATTATATAATAACGATATGAACCAAGGTTGCTTTCTGATCCTCTTCTTCATTGATTCAATTACAATATGTTAGCTTAACAACACTAGAAAGTGGAGGCATGTATATTTGGGAGCCAAGATGAAGAAGATTACGGTATTTCTTTTCTTTTAAGAGGCAGACAGTGACGGACCCCATGCACAGCAACGCATTAACCAGTTACACTGCTAAGGTCAAATGCCACAGCAGTTTCCGCTGTCAAAAAGTTAAAAGCCACCAAGATGGTATCTTTTGGAAAAATGAAATCTCTCATTTCATTTGTGATTAACAGGCCACCTTACCCCAAGCACGGAAGTGCTGCGTGCATGGAGTCCATTCAGGGCTCATGTCACTTTGGTCAACTCGAACTGCAGTAACATGATTTTAATTTGGTTTTGTTTTTTTCCCCCATGTTATGTGGTGTGTCCCATACCATTTCACTGTACATAACTCAAACTCTGCTCTCAGGTTTAAAACAAATAAATAAATAACGTTTTGGGGCTGAAACCGGTTGTTCTCAAATGTAGTCTGGCATGCCCCCTTTGATACAACTTCATCACCCCCTACCCTTCCACAGTTTTGGGAAATATTTGAACTCAACATTTTCATCAGAATGTGCCTTTTTTTCCTCATGTCGTACTTTGAAAATCGCTGGCCTAAATTAACCGTATTATTTAGGATAAGTTGGTAGGTGTATAAGTGGTAGGTGAATAAGTGTACTTATTCATTGAAGAGCTCCTCATCAACTGTGTCACAAACAAATGGGGAAAAAAAGGCTTCCAACTGCTGCTGTCAAAATGCGTGCTTGCCATGTCTCTGAGTGAACTGCAGTTGTATTAAAATGCATTCACTTTGAATTCTATGAGCATTGAAACTGGCCTAAATTTTGTAGTTAGTGTTTTGTTAAACAATATAAATACAGCAGGTTATTAAAAGGCTGAAGAATTACTGTGTTGAGGCTCAACTCATCAATAAACCAAAAAAAATTATTTCCTGCAAACACAGACGCGAATTAGGCAGGCAATATCTTCACGTAACGCAAGACCAGCACCTCTTTACTCTTTACTTCATCTCAGTGGAAGCTGAATGATAAACTTCCACTGGCAGCCATTTTCAGACCCTGCCACGTGACACAACATCAAAGACATAAATATGTCATCCGTCCTTTCTCTTCCGGTCCAATCAGTCAGAGGCTCGCCGGACACAGGGTGTGCTCCTGAACCAATGTGATCAAGCACTCACCATGTTGATGGATCGAGTCCTTGAGTTTTTACAAGCCTTACTGCACGGCAAAGACCGTTTACCTCATTGCACACACGGGGACAGTTGCAGTCCACCTCTGCCGCAGGCATTATTTGGCATTCGTCCTCACCTGCGGGAGCCGGGTTCTTCTTTGTGGACGAAAAGGACGAGAGACTTCAGCCATGTGTAGATTATAGAGGACTAAACAGTATTACAATCAAGAAGAGATACTGTCTACCTCTTATTGATTCAGCATTCACACGTCTTCGTAGCACAGCTGTTTTCACCAAACTGCACCTGTATCACGCATACCATCTGGTCCGCATTCGGGAGGAGATGAATGCAGGACAGCCGTGGCCACTAGGTGCACCTGGTCATGTCATTCGGTCCAACAAATGCTTTGAGATGTAACCCAGGAATCCGCAGGATGTGGGCATTTCTTTCACTAATGTTTCGCGTGTCCTTCCATGGAGGAGGACACAAGCATTTGTTTCAGCTTGTGTAGTATTCGCTCAAAGTAAGATTTGAAACCCAGCTCTAGCTTGCTTCACTCAATTCCTATTCCCTGATGCCCCTGGTTGCATATTGTCCTGGATTCTGTCACTGTACTCCCTCCTTCATGAGATAACACAGTCATCCTCACTATTGTGCACAGGTTTTCTAAGGCTGCTCACTTCATTGCACTGCCTGAGCTTCCGTCTGCAAAAGAGACTGTCAAGTTGTCAGACAACCATGGTTTCGTTTGCATGGACATCCCTCTGACAATATGTCTGTCAGTCAAGAGCCACGTGCGCAAAAGTGCGCCAGTGTCTGGGGATCAGCTCGTTCCACCCTGCTCCGTGCCATGTCGAGGTACCAGGTCCCGGTTTATCATTATGCCTTTGCAGTGCCCACCTAAACAGTCAGTTTGTGGCTTAGTTCAACGAATCTTCCACTTAAAGTGGAGTCAAAGAAACTGGCACCTCGAATCGTTGGCCCCTGCAAGATCTTTGCCATGGCAAGCCCGTGTTTGGTCCACCTCACGCTCCCTTCTTCTCTCCAGGTCATTAATGGGTTCGGCGACTTCTCCTCCCCTCCCCAAATTGAGGTTGATGGGCACTGTGAGGAGAATCCTGGATGTGCATCGGCAGGTCCAGGGTTTTCAGTATTTGGTGGACTGGGAGGGGTATGGGACGGAGGAGCTTACAGTTGTTGGGTAAATGCCTGGCAGTGTTGAGTTGGACACTCATCCAGGACTTGCATCATCGCCATCCTGGTCACTGGAGTCATGTGCCAGGTGGCACCTGTAGAGGGAGGGGGGGTACTCTCATGTCTCCTGACTTTGCGCCTTGAGCTTCGCCATTTTCTTTTCCCGGTGTGTGTGTGTGTGTGTGTGAGTGGTGTTGGGGTCTTTGTGCAGGAAAGACGCTGGGACCAGGTGCAAGCAATTACCATCAGCAGCTGGTCCCAAACCCCAACTCGTTACCAGATCAAAACTCTCGAGCAAGAGTTTGTGCATCATACCATATTTTGAGCATAATTTCAGCTTGTTGACCCTACCTTGACTTTTTATTCTCTTAATGTCTTGCCCCTTCCCTGTGAAGCCTGCGCTCTGCGCTGCTGGGAACAACTTCAAAATAAAATCGTCAATTATTTAGTAATGTACGGTTTATTTTGACATTGCCTTCTTACCACGTTGCCAGGGTGTTACTGTTTGACTTCTTCTTCCTGACAGTGTACACGTAAATAAGCAGGTTCTCGTGGCAGAAAAAAAATGCTTCAAGCATTTTTTAAACTCAAAAGTACCCGTTTCAGCCCGAATATGTTTATGGCTTTGTTTACATTACGATATTGTGCAGTGCTATTTTTCTTGTGAAAGATTCCATTGCAAAACGGTCTTTGTGTGTTGGAGCAGAGCTGAAACGGATTAATAGCATTTCAGTCAATCAATGTTCCGCTTTTTTATGTGAAACATATTTTTTTAACTGCTTCCATACAAATTGTGCACCCAATTTACACAATACCACCACCACACCAGATTTCAAAGCCAAAAAGCTGAAGCTAAGCTAAGAACTGTAAGTTTTACTGATTAACTTCTGCTGATAACGTTATTTATTCATGTTAGCTTTTGTGTTTGGAGAGGTTTTTGGCATGGTTGTGGAGCAATGGGGTACTTGTGTTTCTCTGCTGCATGCACCATATGCATGGATCTGCGCAAAAAAAGTGAAAGCGTAATTCCACAATTTGATGTTGATGAGTAAATACAACTGATTCTGCGCTTCGCAGTTTTCACTGACTTTATCACTTTTAAAGAATGGAAGCTCAAAAAGTAGGTCTGCCCATTCAAAACAGGCTCATTTCATCGAGGCTAGAAAGATCGGGTGCAAAGTGCACTGTCATTTGTGATCCTTTAAAATTGAATAATCTTGAGTAAATGGACACTGTGCATGAGTATGTACTAGGCCAGTGGTACTCAAAGTGTGAGAATGATCAGTGGAAGTCGGACTCCCTTTTGTGGTATGCAAAAGCATTGAATGTTCAAATTGTGCATATTGTTACAGTGACTTCAACTTGTTTCTTTTTTCAATCCAGTACAGTACATTTGTCAAGTACTGTTCTGTTGTTTAAGTAAAATAAATCGATTTGGATATAATAATTTAGAGTAGTTGGTTTTCATTTATTTATAAATTTATTTAGGTACAACTTTATCCAACTTATTTGCATTATATTTTATTTGAATCATGATTTAAGTTGTACAGTCATACCTCGGGTTTTGGTGATAATCCGTTCCAGAAGGCTGTTCGAAAAGCGATTTGTTCGAAATCTGAAACTATTTTATTAGCCCATGGTTAGGGGCTAATACACTATGCAGAAATAACATAAAAACAGTCAGATTTGCGTAAATCACAACAAACACGTCTGCTCACAATGAACGCTACACAAGGAAGTGTCACTTCCTCGTGTAAGGAAGCCGAGAGGAGTCAAGTGGAGTATTCGGGTTTGCTCAGTTTGGTCGAAAACGGGTTTTCGGTCATAATCCGAGGAGTAAAAATCTCAAATTTTTGGGGTCAAAATCCGATTTGGTCGATAACAGAGACGTTCGAAAACCGAGGTTTGACTGTATTTGTTTTTCCGCAAACTGTTCATAATGATACATCGGCTTACAATATTAAAAATACTTTTTACCTCATTTTGATGAACACTTGGGCCTTCTATATAACTGTATTTTAATGCTGGTCATTATGGTGGCACTGGACGAGACAAGACACCCTGCAGTTTCCATCGTGAACGTGCCCACAGAGAATTTGTGTGGACTGGACTAGGTATTGTTTGATTATGTTTACGTTTGCATGTGTGTGGTGTGTGTGTGCAGGAATTCGAAGTAGAAACAGGAGAATTCAGTTCGTGGACTTGGGCAAAAAAAACAATCCCACCTGCTCAACCACTACACGCGCATGCACACACACACACACACACACACACACACACAAACACACACATCTTTAGCACCGTCCCCGTGGATGGTGATTCATATGGACTTCAGCACGGAATGCTGTTTATTTGTGTTTCTGTTCATGTGTGGGTGTGAGAAAAGAGAGGGAGAAGTGGAATGGTGAGGGGGCTCTTTTTGTTCTGTTGTGTGCTCTGGGGCTCCTCTGGGACGTGAAATTGAAACACCTGATTATCTCGGAGGCTGAGCACCAACAAGAAACATCAACAAGAAATAGATTCCCGAGAGACCTTCCAACTTTTTTTTCCTTTTTTCCATTACTCATGAACATGCTTGCCACTTCTCCATTTTAGTTTATGATCGTCAGCCATCTCGTTACCTCTGCATCCCGCGTCCTAGACGCATCATTTTCCCGCTTGACGCATAGTTCCAAATAATGTGCGTTTTTGGGACGCAAGGAAATACCTCAGTCAAAACAACAACAAAAAAACAGTATTTTTTTTTTCCAGCAACGATCGCAGTTTGACCATCGCCGCCATTGTTGTTTTGATCTCGGGTTAAGTAATCTTGCGTGACGAGATTTCCGTTCTCACGAAACCAGATTGGCGAGATCGGCCTTCACCTCGCGGGAAGCAGACGATTGCCAAGTTGTCTAATGTTAAAACAAGTGTTGCGAACAAGTGTTGCGAAAGTTTACTGCGGAGATATCACAGAGGAAGCAGCTAAAGTTGGATAGTTTTTTGCGATGATAAGTTGACTTTGAGGAAGCCTTGCATCATTGGAAGCAGAGTAAAGAGAGGAGAATTTATGAACTCAAAGACTGAACCATGGGATGAAGTAAGAACCTATTTCTCAGCAGATCTTGTATGCCTGAATTATTTAAATTTTTGCAGCATTTGTTTATAAGAACTAAACCTATTATCAATGTATATTGTTGTTGTTTGTGTTATTATCATATGCAATTGAAGAAGTAGACATTTCAGAATTCAGAATTTGGGACTCTCTAAATGCATAATGGGACTCATACTTTTCTGATCAGCGAGTCCCTGGGACTCGCAGGGCTCAAACCGTAAAATTATCACTGGATCCTGATACCTCACCTCATTCGACGTAAAAAGAGGCAAATCTCCATTTTAGTGCCGGGGCAAGTCTCCTTGAGCGTGTTTATGAATTTTGTAGATGCGCAATGCCTCACTGAGGATTCCACGCTCCTAGCGCATGTCACAATTTGGTGAAAAAAAAAGTACACGACATTATAGACTACGTAAAATCATGTTTAATGTCTGTTTTCGTGAGATTTTGGTGGACTTGATCGACGTAGTGGATAGACCGATTATCACTCAGACGGATAATCAGGGCCGCTATTTTTTTTTCTCTCGCTCTCTGTCTGCTGTACCAGTAGTCCAAAATGCAGTGTGCAAACTGGCCCGTGCACAACACCATCTTACTGGTTACTCGTGCAGTGTTTAACAGACAATCAGCAGTAAGGCTGCACGTCTGCGCTGCCTTTTCAAGAGTCACACACATGGGAGATTCTGTGAGCGTATAAAGGTAAGGCTCCAAACTTTACGAAAATTGTAATAAACATCAGTCTCCTATAATTCTACAACTTCTTGTAACATTACGATGAGCCCTTATTCGTCATATAAACACAAGAGGGAGTTCTGCTCGCCACAGTAAGCTGGCTCCATCCTATCCCAGCTGTCTTCGGGAAGCAGGTAAGATAAGATAAGATAACCTTTATTTGTCTCACTCTGGGCAAATTCGCAGTCTACAGTAGCAAATTTGGGGAAGGGGGGGAGAAAAAAAATTAATTCATTGCACAAAATGAATGTTTCAGAAATGCACACAGTTCAATATACCGTATTTTCACGACTATAAGGCGCCATTAAAAGTCTAAAATTTTCTCCAAAATGGACAGGACGCCTTATGATGCGGAGCGTCTTGTCTATGCGCCGAGTTCCAAAACCTGACTGACAGCCGACACGCTGTTTATATAGAGAAAGTTTATAGAGAGAAAAGGCAGACGTGAGTGACAGGCATGCGGGGAAGCAGTCCGCCAATGAGTGAAGGGTGGGCGTGTAAGTGGACGCTAAAGGGACGCTACAAGCAGGTACCAACACCTGTATAGAGTGTGACTATGTGCATTGTTGCAAAACAACTTCGGTTTTGGTTTCTAAGAACCCCCGAAAATAAATTCTACAAAGAGACACGCCTACGAAGCTCAGTTCAAACTTCAAGCCATCGGTTATGCTTTTGGCATGCGTGCCCATCTCACAGCAGCGGTGAAAAACCAAGTCAAGCAAATGAACTCTGAGCTTGCCGTTATTCCCGGAGGCTTGACTAAAGAACTCCAACCGCTGGACATCGGCATCAACCGGGCGTTCAAAGTAAAGTTGCGAACGGCATGGGAACAATGAATGATCGATGGCAAACACGACTTTACAAAGAGTGAGAGGCAGCGCCGGGCGAGTTACGCCACAATTTGCGAATGGATTGTGGCTGCTTGGACGAACGTGTCTGCTTGCACTGTTGTTCGAGTTTTTGGCAAAGCCGGCATCATTTCTGTGGAGCCACATGGCAATGAGAGTGACTGACAACGAGAGGGAACACGGCGTTTTTGATGGATTACCGGTACTTGCACAATTGTTCAATTCTGATACAGAGGATGAGGACTTTGATGGATTTCTGGGTGATGATTGATCGAAAAACGTGAGTACATTGTACGATGGCTAAATAAAATACAACGGAACTCAGTTTTGCTTCGTTGCCTTTTTAAAAACGTGTTTTTAGCTTGTATCTGTATGTCTTGGCATGCTACCATAAAAAACGCTAAAAACAAGCTAACGTGTTTTTAGCGTGCGCGCATGCATGCCGTATGTTTAAGCTGGCGTATGTTTTACCACTTTAAAATTGCGCCCAATAATACAGTGCGTTTTGTCTATGTGTAAAATACAGAAATAGCACCCATTAATGAGACTGCGCCCAACCATACGGTGCGTCGAATGGTCGTGAAAATACGGTAAGTGCAATATAAAATATAGCATTAGCAATATATTTGTAGAATAAATATAATGAATTAGCAATAGCATAGAAACCACAGCATAAGGTGGCTGTGCTATTGACAGTGGTTACAGGTTTTCACCTATGTTTATTCCGCAGCCTGACAGCAGTCGATAGGAATGAGCGGCGGCATCTCTCCTTCTTGCAGTGCGGGTGTAACAGTCTCTGGCTGTGGTGGGGGGCACCCTGAAATGGTCGCCAGCCAATCGCAGGGCACACATAGTCGAAAAACCATCTGCACTCACACTCATACCTGGGGACAATTGAGTGTTTAATCAGCCTGCCATGCATCTTTTTGGAATGTGGGAGGAAACCGGAGTACCCGGAGAAAACCCACTCAGGCACGGGGACACATGCAAACTCCACACAGGAAGCTGCACCTCTACACTGTGAGGCCGACACGCTAACCAGTCGACCACCGGGCCGCACATAATGTTCAATGAAGCTTAGAACAATAAGACAATGGCTGCTCATAAGTAATTTGTTGTATTTCAATGAACAGGCGTTGATATGCATCGATCATGTGCTCATTAAGAGTAAGCCCCACCATTTAAAAAATAAAAATAAAAATTAAAAAGGAAAAAACAGACCTCAGTACATCGAAATAAAAATAAATCGGATGGGTACACTCAGTCATGATAAATGGTAGTTCCGTGACCTTATTATCTCAGTCGGCTGTCATTTGTCTGGCTCTTTGTTTTTCTGCACACTGCAGGGCAGAACCACCTCAGGCACAAAGCACTATTTGAGCAGACTGTCTATGGAGGTTCCTTGAACCACAGTATGCCAAATTATACAATAAATAATGAGTTAGTTAATAGTTAGGTGAATGGATGGCTAAGGCCGCACACTGAGCGGTGCAGCCGAATCCAACTGACCTATCATGCAGTGCACGGTTCCACCTACCCATACTTATATGGTCGATACAGTATAAGAGCTGAACAATTTATCACTTTTCAAACAAAATCTCAATTCCTGAAAACCGAATCATGAGTAGGGAATTAATCCGACTTTTATCATGCAGATTCTGTTTTCAATTCTGTTCAACATTTCAATTCTTTATCAATTGGCTCATCAATACATTTTGGGAAAAGGACAGTAAGAAAGTAGATTAGCATCCGCATTGTATTGTGTCTTAGGTTTGGATTGGGTTTTGTACTTTTGAATCTCTAATTTAGGTGTTTGTGTGGCATGTACATGTTCTTCCGCTACTTGTGTGGGTTCTCTCAACTACATACGACTGAAAATGAGATTGATGGAAGAGAAATGTCATAACCTATAAGTGTGGATTTGACAATTTCTCTGTCTCTTCTTGTCAGTGATTGACAAGTTATCAGCCAAGAGTGTAACCCACCCACCCAACTATTTCTGTCGGAAGTCAGAATGAGAGGCATAAAAAGTGGTTGGAAGGAGGTTGAAGGACTTTTTTTTTCTCCCACTGGCTGATTCATAAGGGCAGAGTTTGGTCATCTCTTCGGTACAGTTTCAATGACATAAGGTTCTTCGATCACCCTCTGCCAGTATGCAATACACAAAGTCATGCTCATGCTGTCACTTTGTCAGCACGGTGCACTTCTGAGTCATACAAAACCGAATAACAAAGAAAGATTGTCTTGAGTCAAATCATCTTTTTTTCATTTTCTTTTTTTTGGTAACATTACTTCTTCCTGATGTGAAGAAAATTTGAAAAGCCTGAAATGCATTGCCTTTGGCATATTTTTGACATTCTCGCCCACGCTTGCTTTTCCATCAACATTTTTGCCATTGTGCTGCCAATTATGTTTGCCTCACATTCTGTCTGTGCACATTTTCTAATGACATATCATTGCTTCCATCAATCTAACATTCTTGAAACAAAACCGCATGAAGAAAATATGCTTTTGCCAGAGTGCAATTACTTTCCAAATAAATGATGCAACAGCCCTGACAATCTTTTCAGGATTATATTCAACATGATGATCAGAATACCGTCTCTGCTCATCTGAAAGTGGTGTTCTCAATCTGATTACGTAATTAATTACTCGCAGTGACTTTTAAATGGAATCTCCAGTGTTGTTTCTATTATTTTATTTGAATGCACAGTCATCGTGTCCTGCACGCTACAAACATTCTCAGCTTCCTCCAGTCAGATCCGTGAAAAAGGATATGTGGCATACATAAATAGTTTGTGGAGTGGGATTTGACGTGGGCCTTTGAAAATTTGCAGTCCAAAAAGGCAAAGAGGATATTCTGTGAGGGAGGTCGATTTGGAGACCAGCAGTGAGCAACAGTGGGTGGCGGATTCACACATCTTAGATAATCTTCCCATTGCAAAAGCCAGTTATCTCAAAACATAATAAACAAAGGAAAAGAGTTGTGCAGAGCTCGACATTTCTGAGTTCATTTAATATTCATTCTGATCGTTCGCACGCAGACCAACTTTCACCTCCCATCACAGCTGTTCTCAAACATGTATTGTTCTTTCACCCTTTCAGGGACAGCGGTCACGACAGTGGACAGATCAGAATCAGAATCGCCTTTATTGTCATTGTATAGCATACAACAAAATTTGGGTGCCACTCACTGTCTACCTCCCGAATTGGGGGAGTTGTTTAAAAGTGACACAGAGGATGAATTTTTCATTGGATTTAGTGATTTGGAGTGAAACTATTAGTTTGGTAAACTTGTTAACTCTGGCATAAAGAACATGCTATCTGAATAACTCTTAATATGTTACGTCGTTACTGACATTACCAGGCATGTCAGTCATGTAACGTTAGTATACCGTACACTTATTCAGCCTGTTGTTCTCTATTTTATTTTAATTTTAAATTGCCTTTCAAGATGACATGTATGTTTTTGGTGTTGGATTTGATCAAATAAATTTCCCCCAAAAATGCGACTTATACTCCAGTGCGACTTATATAGAGTAATCCCTCGTTTATTGCGGTTAATGGGGACCAAAACCACCCACAATAAACGAAAATCCGCGAAATAGTGTCCAATTAACATAAACAAAAATATATATAATTTTTTTTTGTTAAAGTTCGCAAGAAGCTGCAAAACAACAGCGAGTCACATAGAGCAACATATACAGTACTGTACTCCATGTATATGTTAAAATATATATATATATATATATATATATATTTTTTTTTTTTATGTTTGAAAAAATCCGCGATGCACTGAACCCGCAATAAACGAACCGCAAAGTAGCGAGGGATCACTGTAAGTTTTTTCCTTCTTAATTATGCATTTTTTGGCTGGTGCGACTTATCATCAATCAGGCGCGACGTATAATCCGAAAAATACGGTAGATAACATTTACAAATCAACCCTGGCCCCCCACCCCCCCTTAAATAAAGCGCTCGCTGAAGCAGCAAGATGTTTGTGAGGTGTGGCCATGTGCTTTCGGCGAGGGGTTTCAACTTTTTCCTGTGAGGTATGCATACAGAAGAATAGAAACATGCCCAGGCCACTTGGATTTTTTTTTTAAATTTTAACTTATTAGTAGAGCTGTCAAACGATTAAAATATTTAATCTAATTAAAAACGCAACTGTCATACTTAACTCAAATTAACTAAAAATTAATTGTGATTACTCACGCATTTTTTATCGTTTCAGAATTTCCTTTGATATTTTTTTGTCCTATTTTTCCTCCATTTTACTGCTCTCATCAACATGGAATCATGAATCAGTTTTCTATGTGCAAAATGCAAATATTTTCTGAAATAACAATTTCGATTTTCAACTTTACATGAACATTTTTCACTTGGAGCATCCATCCATCCATTTTCCGAACCGCTTGATCCTCACTAGGGTCGCGGGGGGTGCTGGAGCCTATCCCAGCTGTCTTCGGGCAGTAGGCGGGGGACACCCTGAATCGGTTGCCAGCCAATCGCAGGGCACACAGAGACGAACAACCATCCACGCTCACATTCACACCTAGGGACAATTTAGAGCGTTCAATCAACCTGCCATGCATGTTTTTTTTGGAATGTGGGAGGAAACCGGAGTACCCGGAGAAAACCCACGCAGGCCCGGGGAGAACATGCAAAATCCACACAGGGAGGCCGGAGCTGGAATCGAACCCGGTACCTCTGCACTGTGAAGTCGACGTGCTAACCACTGGACTACCGGGCCGCCCACTTGGAGCATATTCACACATAATCTCTCACACAAGTTTGCTTTGAACACAGCAGTCAGGCTATGTTGATTCTGTTGGTCCTTCTTGCTCAAAAGTCTCTCTATGGTTTTGTGTAGACATAATTTCGGATGACTACACTTGGTTAGATGACAACACTGGAGACGTTTTATTTTCAACTAGGTCTCTACCACTGCACCGCTGAACTCTCGACGTGCCTCAGCGCGCCGTCGCTGTCAGACGAACACAGAGAAGCTCCACCCGCTTTATTTATATGGCCACGGAACACTAACCTTCCACACAAAATAGTTCCAATCAAGTAACAATCGCGTCAGTGGTATACATCGTATTCGACAGGCTACCTGCTCTTTATTCACCAGAGGCTCATCAACCTAGTCTCTTATGTCTCTCCCGAAACAGTGTCTTCTCCGCTACGTACAATCTCTGTACACAGCTTGTAATGGAGGCTCTCGCTGGCTATCCGTCGTGGAGTCGTTAGATGCAATGCGAATGATTTCAGCTTGATTCGAGCTGTGGACAATGTTGACAGGCTTGCATCCAGTCGCCATACATTGAGCTATGGCTTAAGCAAATTTGTTCTTCGTCGTGTCATCCATTTCCTTCGCTTTGAAATGATCCATAGCTGTCTGTCTGAGATGAGGGAGCGGAGTACTCACGTCAGCTGTGTGCTTGGGCATTAAGTGGTATTTCAGACTCGACGTGCTATGATAATAGCTCAGTTTACGACTGCAAAACATCCAGGTAACTTTGGTCTTGTCAGTGGAACAATCTGGCAACTTTTTAAAAGTAAACTTTCCATTCATAAACTATTTAAGTATCCGTTTTCGGTGTCTCGCGCAACGCGCTTGTTGTTTTGTTTCTGGTTTATTTATAGAGCAATGTAACAGCCGCTGTGACGTGTCCCACGTTAATCTCGCGAGAAAAAATTTAATTCCATTAAAATTCATTTAAATTAATGCCAATAATAACGCGCTAAACTGACAGCTCTCCTTATTAGTTCTGGCAAAACCAAAGAATCACTCAACATTGCATAATGTACAATATACACTGTTGATATAATGTAGTTATTCTGAAAATCTGCTCCATCAAGGCTTTTTGTTAAAGGTGAAAAGGCGAGTTCAGGATTTTTTTCTTTCAGGTTTTGGAGTGTTCCACCTATATAAACACTACATTCAAAAAAAAAAAATCTGACAAATATTTCTCGATATCAATGGGGACACCGACCCCCCAAAAAATAAATAAATATAATGAAAATATATTTCCGTTGGGCTGCTCGCATGTACTGTCTCTCAGTAGTTTCGCCTTCCAGTAGCTTGCTTACCATACGCCTCTGTCTATTCCCAGTGCTCCCGATCAGTTTCAAGCTATTGTGGTCATGAAATTCATAATTTTAGTCCATCTTTGATCTTTTTCTGTCAGGAAATTGTGAAGAATGAATGTTTAAAATGCTGTGCAATGGTGTGTTTTTTGTTGTCGTTGTTTTCATATTGCAAAGTTCGAGCCATTAAATTCCATTCGAGCAGTTTAAGGTGGCACAACATGAACCGGTCATTTTGTCACTTGAGGCTTAAAGCCAGTGCAAGCTTTAAAGTGTACAGTTAGGCATACACCCATGTGCTACCATACAAAAGCGCTTATTAATTGGTAGCCTCTTATTTTTTACACTTGATTCTCATGCATACGCAAATGAGATCTGCAAGTGCCGTAAAGCGATTTCTCGTGAGTTGTAATGTCTCCAACGCACAAGTTCTAATGCATAAAACGGACGAATAGGGTGTCCCTTTTATGGGCGTACGCTGCTCTCACTGCCGTTGGTCTGTCAAGCGAGTAATGAAAGACACTCAAAACATATCTGGTGCTGTTTGAGCGTCGTAAAACCTATAACGCATAAGTACGGACCCCCTAAGGTGACATGGAAGGAAAAAAAAACACATTCCCTTGCAAACAAAACTTTGCGTTCCCTCGCAAAGATTGCGAGATAACATAGTTTTGTTTTGTGTGGGAACCCCTTTTTTAATGCGCGTTTATGTACTTGCCGGTCATCTTCCGGGTAAATGGAAGCAACAAATACGGAGTGTTTTCAACCGTGGGTGAATTTGGTTGAATTTTACTTTGAATTTGGCCTGAAATAGAAAGACTTAAAATGATATTAAGCACGATTTCCAAATAAGCGAAAGACATCTGAAGCATTCCAAGTCTTCCATGATTCGATCTACTTTGCATTAGCTCACAATTTTTGCAAGGGAACCCGTTTTTTTCCCCTTCCATGTTACCTTAGAGGCTCCATACAGAGGCAAGGAAACAGTACAAAAGGAGCGCCAACCAGCAGCACCCATAAACAGGACAGCATATATATGTGCTACTCTACCTTCTGCTTGTGTGACTGACAGGCGCGCTTCAGCCCTGGGCTCCCTTTCAGTGAATTTTGATATGAAATCCCACGCTGCCTCCTCCACACCTCCTCGACCCTCTCCTTCTTCCCCCCGCTCATCCTGCTTGCCATTTCTGCTCTTTCTCTCCCTAGTAAACACAGCCACAGAGCGCTCTGCAGCTTCCAGTACAAAAAGGGGGGCAGGGGGTGGTTGTTCCGTTCGGTCCAAAGAGAAAACAATCCGAGATTGGAAGACTGATTGGTTTGGGCGGTTTTAAAAGCTGTTCCAAACCTGGTCTGTGTGTGTTCACTTTGTGTAAATTCCTTCAGAACAACAGAATGCCACGGCTATGCAGATGACACACTGCTCTATTTATCAATGTTCCCAAATGACAGCATTTCAATTCACTGATTGTGTCATTGTCTACAGCAAATTACCATCTGGAAGAACCAAAATTTTCTTTAGCTAAATAAAAACAATAAAGAAAGCCAGAATACTTATGATCTACGACGACTCCTATGACTACTACTTTGACTACTACTCTTACTTTTAGCATACATTTTTAAATATCTGACTTCAATAATCACAATGTCAAAATTGGACTTCGGCTAAAAAAACAGCAAGTTGAGGACAGTGGAACACATTTGCCTGGCAGTAACTTGTACGAAATGGCTGATAAATTAAATAGAAATCTATCTATATTGTAGGTAAAACAGTTTTAAAATCAGGTAATCAGTAAAATATCACAACCTAGCTTATTTTTCAAAGGTAGCTGTGGCATTGGTCATCACCTGTGGATCAAACTTGCATATCCGCAGTCTCTGGTTCTCACTACAAGGGGATGAAAGGTTTCGCAATGGCTGGAGGACAGCCACTACCGTTAACCAAAAAATTAAGTTTAAATATTAAATATTAGCGGCCCGGTGGCCCAGTGGTTAGCGTGTCGACCTCACAGTGCAGAGGTTCAATCCCTTTAAATTGTCCCTGGGTGTTAGTGCGAGCGTGGATGATTGTTCGTCTCCGTGTGCCCTGCGATTGGCTGGCAACCAGTTCTGGGTGTCTCCCATCTACTGCCCGAAGACGGCTGGGATAGGCTTCAGAACCCCCGCGACCCTTGTGAGGATAAAGCGGATCGGAAAATGAATGAAAAATATTAAACATTGACCAATACTACTTCTGCTATTATTTATCCAATTTGTATACCGTCCAGGACTGGTTTCCAGGAATGAACCCAATGCTGGCTGCAGAATGTTAACTGTTTGAATACCAATGGTATTCCAAAACTTCACATTTTGTACAATACAGTAGAACCTTGTGAAATGTATAGTTTGACGGAAATTTCCTGGGAAAATATGTCTTGAAATATTTTGGACACTGCTAAGTTAGATTGCTAGCTGCTAAATAACTAGCCATATGATTACTTGTAGGACTATACTCTGTTTATATATGACGTTTCAGGCTTTACATTACATTGGTGATTGAGTTCAGCATCTACTAACACGTTCAAATGGTTTTGGTTTTCTCGTGACATTCATGATTATCTTTTCTCACACAAAATTAACATGATCTTCGATTATGAAAATTTCTCATTTTCGGCTCATTGCAAGAATTATCATCACATCTTCAAACAAAAAATAGGCAGAACTTACATAGATGTGCGTTTTTATCAATGTTTTAATAATATCCACGATTCACAGTAACCCACACTAAAGCCAATATAAAGTATGGCATTCTGCATTTGGTCAGTGTGGTGCCTTTACTGTGACACCACACAGCCAATCGTTTTTTTATTTTTTAGTTCACACTTTTGGGATAAACTTCAACAGAGACTGAGAGTCAGGCCATCTCATCCAACATCAGTGACCTTCTCAGAAATGAATTTCCAGACAAACAAAATATTGTGGAAAACTCTCCCCTGAAGAGTACAACTTTTGCAGCTGGAGAGCAGCAAGTGTATCATCTAATAGAGAGGATATATTTTTGGGACACAAAATAAATGCCTATTCACTTCTCTGGATAATGTGATTCTCATATTGCTATATGAAATTTATCTCGAGCTGTTATGTTTTTTGGGTGGTGGGTTTGTTGTTTTTTGGCACACATGGCTACTTTTTGCTCACAAAGGAGTGATATGTTGAAAAGACAAGTTGTGAATATTCAATAAAGGCTATACAAGCAGAGTTTGTTCAGTGGGTTCGCATTACTTACTCTGTTTTTTTGTTTTGTTCTTTTAAGATTCTCACTGTAATATTTTGCAAAAATGAACACTGCATGAAACCCCGATATGAAGGGTCACGAAGCCATAGGCCAGAAGCTGTTATTGCTCACTTGAGATTCGGCAGTTTGGAGAGCTACATGTGACAATTTAATCATGTTAGTTGAATGGAAAGTTCCTCTTTTTTAACAGATGGCAGCTTAGAAAATATTGAAAATATTAAAATAGAGGAACAACCCAAGAGTTTGGACATGTCAACAAAACAATCCTTTCTCCATTATTTCATTGTGTCGCCTGGTTAGTGAATATTTGGACTCATTTTCCATTGATTCTCTGAACCGTTTCTCCTCATTGGGTTCGTCTATGTGCCTTTCCCAGATGTCATTGGGCGAGAGGCAGTGTACACTGTGAACTGGTCATACACACAGTGCCATGATCAAGTTTTTGCCCTCTTCTCAAATTCCTTTTTTAATTTTTTTTTTTTTTGCATAGTTTACCCACTGAAATGTTTAGGGTCAAACAAATGTACTTTGTCATCATACAAAGATAACCCAAGCAAACATAAAATGCAGTGTTTAAATGGTAATTTTATTTATTAAGGAAAACAAAACTATTCAAGGCGGCCCGGTAGTCCAATAGTTAGCACGTCTGCCTCACAGTGAAGAGGTGCAGGGTTTGATTTCTGCTCCGGCCTTCCTGTGTGGAGTTTGCATTTTCTCCCCATGCCTGGGTGGGTTTTCTCCGGGTACTCCGGTTTCCTTCCCCATTCCAAAAAAATACATGGCAGGTTAATGGAACACTCTAAATTGTCCCTAGGTGTGAGGTGAGCCAGAATGGTTGTTTGTCTTTGTCTGCCCTGGCAACCAGTTCAGGATGTACAGCTGGGATAGGCTGAAGAACGGCCCGTGACCCTTGTGAGGATAAGCGGAGTAGAAAAAGGATGGATGGAAAACTATTCCAAAGTACCTGGCCCTTCAATCAAGAAATTGTCTGACAAAATAAAGCTGACCAAAAGTGCCACAACAATAAGCCATGATCCAAAAAATGTCAAGAACAGATGAGAAATTAAGTGATTGACATTTATTTTCCAAAGCTTCTCAACAAATGGAGAAAACATGGAACAGTCATGATGAGAAAAAAGACTATAGATGAGGGCAAATACTGACAGTTGTGTTCTCTCCAGATGACCATCTTCGGTTTGTTTCTGAAACCTGACTGGAGAAATACAGTGCGATCAGGCAGACTTGGAAAGTCTCTACGTCATGTCAAAATGCATCCTCGGGGATGCTGCTTTATCTTCAAATGAAGACGCAGATGCAGCCAGGCAAACACAATACAAGACTCAATGTGCGTCTCCAACAAACTTCCTTCAAAGGGCACACAGCTCCTTACACACTTCCTGCTTATGGGATGAGACAAGCGTATGCACGAATGGCTGATTTAATGACTTGCACTTTAATGTGTTTGGGATTTGGAAGATGTGTGTCTGCATGCATGACTTGTTTGCATTCCGATGGGCACATGCACTGTATCTCGGGTCAAAACCACAAACCACTGCATGGTGTCTCTGTGATGAGGTTCAAAAATAGGTGATGTGAGCCATTGTGTGCACGGCCCCTCTTTTTGCTAAACCATCTTATTCCAAGCACTTACAGGACTGTCAGAAAAAAAAGAGGTTTGCTTTGCATTTTCCACCAAATCACCTGAAGTACGTAAAATATTTTAAAATATGCACATTGGTGACGGCCAACTTAATTCAATCTGATTTACGGTATAGTCTCTTGTGTACTCATAATCAAACAATCCAAAGAAAATCACTGCAAAATAGGCTAGTCAGGAGCTTATCACTTTGGTGGGCTGATTTGTGTGTCGCAAACAGAGGTGGCAAATCTAGGTACAGAAAGTAAAAACCCTGCAACGGTTTAGCTTTAGCTTGCGTTTGTTGGTGCTCCTGAGAAGGTAACGTTATAGTGGCTCTCTCCAGACCTCCCCATGGCGGTCGCACACCATCTATGCAGCCGTAGCGGAGCGAACGCTTTAATTCTGTCCACCCAAAGATGCAGCGGTGTTACAGTGCTTGTGGGCCAGCCTGTGTGCATCAATTTCAGATAGAGACGAGCCCTGGGGGTCAGTTGTTGGAATTTCAAAGTTGGACTTGGAAAGATTCAGGTCACCGGACTTCCCGCAATGAAGTTGAACCTTCAGCCAAGTGTGGCCATTTAAAGCACTGGCTGCTCATTTCTTGCTCTTTTGATAAATCAGCCATGGAAAGGTGAATCGCTTTGTGATATTTTCAGTGGTTGATGTGGGCCTAAGTGAAGATATCCATATACATTTTGGGGCCAATTGATCCCCGTTATTGTGACAATATTAGAATGTATTTACAATTATTTTAAATGGGCAAATATTCTCAGGTCCCAACGCAAGATACGAAGGGAGGGCAGGGGGGCATAGCCATCATGCTCATTTCCAGAAGACGGTTTTAAAGTCATTGGTTTTATATTTATTTCTCCAAAACAAATTTATATCATTGAAAATGCAAGCTAATAACATCCATTCCTCAATTATCTGTTCCGCTTCTCATCACAAGGGTCGCAGGTGTGCTGGAGCCTAACCCAGCTGTCTTCGGGCAGTAGGCGGGGCACACCCTGAGCTGGTTGCCAGCCAAACGCAGGGCACACAGAGACGGACAACCATTCGCGCTCACACCCACGCCCAGGGACAATTTAAAGTGTTTCATTAACCTGCCATGCATCTTTTCGAATGTGGGAGGAAACCAGAGTACCCAGAAAAAAAACCCACGCAGGCAGGGGGAGAACATGCAAACTCCACACAGGAAGGCCGAAGCTGTTATTGAAACCTGCACCTCTGCACTGCGAGGTGGGCGTGCTAACCAGCCCACCACTGTGTTGCCTACTAATATCATTTTTGTGATACAAAAATAAAAAATTAAATACATTGAGCTCGCTAGTGAAAAATGGATAAATCCCTTGAACACCCTCCTTTTCCAATACAGTGAAACTCCTCTACAACGAAATCATGTTTGCAGCAAGAAATTTTTCACAACAGAGGTTTTTTTCACTGTAGCAAATATGATCTCAGATGTAAACACACACACAAGCGTATGTGTACACGCACACACAAATGTATGTGTTCTCTTTTTTATTCCAATAGCGCATAAGTATGAGCATACACTTATTTAACACTTCATATCGTCAGTACAGAATGAAAAAAGGGAAAGAAATTGCGAAATTTATGATCAGCATTCACTGTCACTTAACATCAATTTCTTGGATAATGTCTTTTATTTTGCTTCCTCCGTCTTTCATTTTGATCACTTTTACCCTCTTCCAGCTCTTCTTGTCTTAGCTGCTTGGCATCCAAAGGTCCGTTTTGTAGCCATTTTAGCAATGCAACGTTCTTGCTGCGTCTGAAACTAACAATAAAAAATACTTCCTGGACTACTGCGCATGTGTAAACCAGTGTGGTCGTTGCTGTTGCCGTTTCCGAACGAAGCAGTAGAGGTCGCTGTTGGATTAGACTTCGTTGTAGTGAATCTCGTCGCGAGGCAAGAGCAGAGAAAATTATTTCGTATCACGCAACAAGGTTTTTTTCGTTGTATGGGGGCAGGCGAGTGGGAACGGTGTTAATGTATGAACATTTTTTCACACAAGGGGGTATTTTCGCCCATGTAGGTATCGTAGTAGAGGAGTTTCACTGTATCTTGTTTTGTTTTTTTTCGGAGTGATTATTGTTATTTCATTCATTGGCATTTTAGGTGCACAAGTCCTAAACGTAATCGGGCGGGTCTTTATACATTAAGAATCACCTCCAGCTTTGTTCTATTCAATTCTTAAAGAGTTGACGATGGTGTGATGTCAGGCTGAGAACTCATACGAATATGATGGAAGTAGGATTCATGCTGGGCCATCCTAACCAAATCAGATTTTCAACCTTTGTCATGCACTTTTGAGGACACAGCATACCATGTTCAACAACAAGAGACATGCCTCATAATCCACCCCCCACCATGCACGCTGCTCCTCTTGAGCAGCATGTCAACCTGCATTAACTTGCACTGACTCATAAAGTGACTGCTAAAAATAAGATGATACGAGAAGACAAAGGGAAATGGAGGAATTGTTTACAGGAAGGAGAAGACAAACCTCCGTAACCTAATACCCTCTTCTAATTGTCTGTCACATCTATGCAGAGCTCAAACAGGGACTTGAGCCCTGCAGCAGTAGCCAGTACATGTACACGCAAATAACAAAAGAAAGCTATTCTAAGTAAATACTTTAATCTGACCGTGTTCCACTTGATAGACGAACACACCTAGACTATTTGGAAACCAAATTCCTCTGGCAGGAATGGGCTTCCACCAAATGAGCATTGGAGTCGGCTTTGTTTCTGTAAAATGGCCACCATTATTGTTGCATTCATTCCCAAGCGGAAAAAATAAAGTCAGGGCAGAGGGGACATTTGACCAAAAAAAGAATTTAAGGGGAAATGATCTTCATTTTCAAGTACAGTGGAACCTCAAGTTAAGAATTTAAATTGTTTCATGATGCCATTCGTAACCTGAAATATTCCAAAATCAGGGAATGTTTCACATTGAAATGAAAGGAAATACAGCGAATCAGTTGCACCACCAAAACTAAGAATATTTTCCATGATTTGTGTACAGTTAAAAATGAACACGGTGCATCATAGAAATAAGTGAGGGGGAAAAAACGCTTTTACAAAGAAATGAAACACAATATCTTTCACTCAGGAGGGGAAATAACAGGAGGACTACAGCTTCTTTGTTGAGGAAGTGTAGGAAAATTCTCATTCAGGCATTTTGTTTTTTGTGTCTGTCCTTGGCTGATTTTGGCAAACCAATCCAGGGAAATATGCCTTTTTCTGTTTTAAAAAAAAGTGGGTTGCCACGTTGTTAATTAAGAGATGACGTCCTCTGTTGTCCAATTCTTATCATTACCTCACTCATATTATCACGAGTGAGTGCTTTCTCGTTTGTCAGTCTCATAAAAACCAAAACAACATCAGTAACAACAATCATACCGGTAGCCTACATTGCCTTGTATAGTACACAGAGCCTGGTTACACAACATGAGAAGCACAGCACACATCTTTCCACTGATCTTTGACGAGCACTTTGTTTGGCACTTTCCCTTTTCAAAGGAGCCATTCTGACTCTACAATGCTTTGTTTGTTTGGTTGTGTGTTTTAGCAGTTCCGCTCGACGTCATGGTACATACATTCTTGTTCATTCATCTGCTTCTCATGCTTCTTTCATCTGTGATTGGGTGAGTGTCTCACAGGTAGCTGGTACTTCCGCCGAGCGACTGCTATTTCGACGTGATTACGGCAACATTAACCATTTACTGTCTTCATTGTAGAGATGGTACAACTCGCTTGAGGCCGCGTGGAGGGCTACAACTACTTTTCAGTTTACAGTAATGCATGACGCACTGAGCCAATGATACGAGAAGAAGTGAAGAAGCCCAACATGGATCCATTTGCTCCTTCTTGAAAGGACCATTAGTATAATGAAAATAGCACGGAAGTAGAGGTAATTTTTCAACAAAAACATTTTGTGTGGACATCATTTTTTCCCAACTTTCTACACACTGTCCCTCGAAGCTTGCTTTTGTTTCCGCCACACATTTCAATGATTGCTTGCACTTGTGGCACCGTGCATTGTCACCATCAAACTTTGAGAAACGTAACCACACATTTAACCGTTTTAATCTCTCGGGCATGATTGTCGCAACGACCCCGATGATGCGGTCAGCGCTGGAGTGCTACATGAGAGAGATTCGAGCATGAGCTACTGATTTCTATAAAAATTGAAATTGCTTGCCATTGCGTTACTGTATTGCCAAAAGGAGCCTCCTGTAGTTGGGGAAAAAAATCAAATAAATGTCCTCCCTCCTTCCTTGGTCCGGCATGACCAATCACATCAAGACTAACCAAGCTTTTACTTTGCACCTTAGTGTGAGTGACGGTCGGGCTGAGTGTAAATCGACGGAATATGTATGAAGAGCGAAAAGCTTGAATGCTAAACGTAGCAACAGAGGTAAGCCAATGTGACGGATGGCAACATGAGCTGCGCGAATGTACATGAATGAAACGTCACTACTCTAAGCCTTCAAAGTGCCTCCAGTAGTAGTTTCAAAGCCTGAGAAGGTAGGGCGCGGACGGCACAGGAGCTGCCACCCTTACAAACACAGACATCCAAATAGCAGTATAAAAATTATCGTGTTATATGTCATGAGTGATGTTCTTAAATAATACTATGAATCATACACATGGGTACAGAAAGGCCCTGTGCAGCGTAGTGCGTGGCTGGCTCACGTCTCTTGTGCTGATGTACATCCCAAAAAAGTGATGTGCTGAATTTACTCCATTTTATTTAATCGGGGTGATTGCACACAATAAAATAGTCTGGATTTCTATAATTATTTTTGATAGATTTATAGTCCACTTAAAAACATTATCAGGATCCAGATACGGTAATTTTATTTAGTGCAACCACTTGCCGAAAAGAAAATGGAGTAAATTTGACGCACCATTCTTTTCAGTGCGGGAGTGAGGTGAGATGAGTCACATCACTTCAGATTGTAAAATGTTTATTCAAGGAATATAATTTTATTGTTAGTTAGAAACAAGATTGCAGGGGTAAAAAGTGCTAAATACCATTCATATTGTCTAAATAAATGGAAAATGAATTTGAGTCATTTCTGTAGGACCGTTAACAGAACCATTAAGGGTGGAGCTTATCGATGTTCAGGTCTTGAATAATTCAGCCTCTGAGCCAGTTTAGTGCCAAGGCTCGGTACCCATTCCTAAAAGCTATGCATTAGTGTGTGCAATTTGTAGCTGGTCCATAATGGGATGATTTCAACAAGGCTTTTTGCAGTGATGGCTGCTAACTTTCAAAATTAAGGCCTTCACTAAGCACCAGAATATTGTAGGTGTTGTGTCTTTGCTTGTGTGAAGCACAATAAGTTACCTTGTTTATGAAATGCGCGATATAAATTAAACTGCCTTGCCTTACAGTCGTCGGCTCCTGGCTTCATGTGAAGAACGCCACACGAGTCATTTGGAACCAATCAAAGGACGGAAAAGTGCTAATGTCCACAACGCATGCAAGAAGGACCAACATATTGAATCTGAAAGCTGTTTGGTTCCGATTCTTAAAAAATAAACAAATAAATAAAGAATGTATCGAGTTTCAATTGTACGGGGCCAACAATCCTGCATCTTAAGGGTTTGAAAAGTTTACACTGATATAGTAACACACAGAAGCTGAAATCTCATCGGACAAAAAATATAGAGAGAATTATAACCCACAAATTTCCCAGTGGCCCTTGTACATTCCATCCTGTAGACTTGGGCCCCCTGTCTCCTTATCTTAAGTCAACAGTCTCAAACTTGGGCCTTAAACTGGACAGTGATTTCAAACTCGATCGGCAAATTGGTGCCGTTGTTAAATCCAGCTTCTTTCACCTTAGACAGCTGGCCAAAATAAAACCTCTCCTCTCACATGAACACTTTGAGACAGTAATTCATGCCTTTGTCACATCCCGGCTCGATTACTGCAATGCCCTTTACTTTGGAGTCCGCCAGTCCTCCATTAAGCGCCTTCAGCTGGTCCAGAATGCCGCCGCTCGCCTCTTGACTGGTACTCGTAAGAGGGAGCACATAACTCCTACTCTGGCATCCCTTCACTGGATCCCCATTCATTTTAGAGTTATTTTCAAGATCCTCTTATTTGTTTTCAAATCTCTGAATAATCTCGCGCCACCTTACCTCTCTGAGCTCATCCGCCCCTACACACCTGCCCGGCGCCTCAGGTCTGTGGACCAGACATTATTAAAAGTACCAAGAACGAAACTAAGGCTCAGAGGGGATCGAGCCTTTTCTGTTGCTGGTCCCTCTCTCTGGAATGACCTCCCACTGAACATTCGGCAAGCCTCCTCGCTGCCCATCTTCAAAACCCTCCTCAAAACTCACTTGTATTCTTTGGCATTCCACTCAGCATGACTTAGATTTGTTCTTGGTTTTACTGTTTGGTGCTTTCTACTGCCTTTGTTACCGATTTGTCTTACTGTTTATTGTGCATGTTAAATTGCTCCATGTACAGCACTTTGTATGCAGCGATGGCTGTTTGAAAGTGCTCTATAAATACACTTGACTTGACTTGACTTGACTTGACAAATGACTGTAAGCTACGCAGTCAGTTCACACTATTAAATGAAGACAAAAGACTGTTGGAAGGAAAGAGATACAATAGTTTACGGATGTATAGAAAGTTTTAAACGCAGATCAGTGCTTTTTGATGATGTATCAGCGAGCAGAGAAGGCTTTGAAGGTCCTGAGCGCAGGCTTTTGGTAATACAGTACTGTAACATGCAGGAACCACACAAGAGGATAAAGTGCCAGAAATGATGTTGAGGAAACATTACACCACTTGCTGTAAACTGTGATACTGACCAGCCTTACATCAGCCAAACAAAAGAAAATGTGTGATTGCATGTGTGCGGGCTCCTAATATGATTTTTTTCTGCATAAGGTATAGTGAATTGGTGGTTTCAAATGAGGACATTTCTTTTTTTCTTAGCATATATTTTCCGCGATTTGAGGAGAACGTGTCGTCCCGCAAAAAGCCAAAGTATTACGTATTGACGCCCCTTAATATACATTTGTTGGGGGAATTATGATGCATGATAAATGTTGTCATTATTCGGCCAATTAATCAGTCATCTAATTTTGTTTGCCTAAATTAAATTGCAATGTGTCATCTGAAAAAATTTGTTATTGTGATAGAACCCGGTGCTCACATTTGATGGTTGATTAAGGTTACATTTTGAAACCGCAACCGCGTATGTTAGCAAACCAGAACTGTTCTGCAAAGCTGTTGTGGTCTTTTTATTATTCATAATTAATTGTAATTTATACTATTAAGATGCACAATGATGCCAAAATATTGATCCACATCGATTCTGAGCAGGCACGGCGGTCAGCATACGCTGGTCACGTACTACGAATAGGGACCCACAGCTTGGGGGGGCACCAAAGGAAAAAAAAAAATCAAGCTCGTAAAAAATCGTCATCAATAGAAATTATGATAATAACAGTATATAATATTTACAATAAAGGTTAGTAAAGTTTGTTCATAAATATATGTAATAAATAAAGTACCGGTAGGCTTATTTATGCGAAGAAAGATTACCGGTAATCTCCTGTGTGGACCTCTTGTTGATCTACCTTTGGTGCCCCCCAGTCCCATCTCTTTCATTCTCTCTTAGT
Organism: Hippocampus guttulatus; assembly: GCF_054856545.1. Classification (NCBI taxonomy): domain Eukaryota; kingdom Metazoa; phylum Chordata; class Actinopteri; order Syngnathiformes; family Syngnathidae; genus Hippocampus; species Hippocampus guttulatus. The sequence continues at coordinate 4,879,985 of NC_141264.1, forward strand.
TTGTTCCATTATGCTTCAATCGCAAATTTGGCCAAAGTTTATTTTTGAAACTAATTTGGAGAAAAAAAAAAACCCTCAATCTTAAAGCTGTGTAGATTTCTGCCTTTCATATTCACTGTGTCCAGAATATTTAGATAGTGCCCTATCAGTTCTTGTCCAAGGTAGAATATTGAAATTTGAATGTACCTAAATACTGACCTACATAATCACATCATTAATTTACATTTTATGATTATTTATTTATTTGTGTATTTGGTGTCATTCTGAGTGTTTTATTTAGACTTAATTATTCTCTTATTTTTGTGAAAATGTTTTGAAACATTAATATTGTCAAGGTATTTTGTAAAATAAAGTAAAACTGACAAATACACATTGTTCATTTCTGTCAGGGGTGGTGCAGGAGGTATAGGGGGGCATCACAAAGCACTTATGCTTAGGGCACCAAAATGGCTGGCACCGGCCCTGATTCTGAGGCTATAATATAGGTCAAATATGATTAATACCTTCAAATTTTTACATTACAATTGTTTCCATCTTGTATTAACTGTTTTGTTAAGCGCTTTGTTACAGCTGCTGCTGTTGTGAAAGTGCAATATAAATCAGGATGTATTGTATTGTATTGTAATAGAAGTAAATATAGATTATGAAAAGAAGCTATTCTTTCTTGCAGGATAAATATCTCCATGAATGTTATATGGCTTTGTCCTGAGTCTGACAGAAGAGCTCTTATCAAAAGCCACATCAGTGTGATCAGTGACGTGAAGGTCAAGTGTGAACAAATACCACCTACAACATTCATTCATTCATTTTCTGATCCGCTTTATCCTCACAAGGGTCGCGGGGGGTGCTGGAGCCTATCCCAGCTGTCTTCGGGCAGTAGGCAGGGGGACACCCTGAACTGGTGGCCAGCCAAATGCAGGGCACACAGAGACGAACAACCATCCTCGCTCACACTCACACCTAGGGACAATTTTGAGTGTTCAATCAGCCTGCCATGCATGTTTTTGGAATGTGGGAGGAAAACGGAGTACCCGGAGAAAACCCACGCAGGGCCAGGGAGAACATGCAAACTCCACACAGGGAGGCCGGAGCTGGGATTGAACCCGGTACCTCTGCACTGTGAGGTCGACGCTAACCACCGGGCCGCCCCACCTAGAACATACTGTCTATAAAAATTACTGCAAGTTTAAGGCCCACTTCTTTACTTGGGGTGACTGACTGATGCACAATGCAGAGAAGGAGGATTAAACCATGAAAAAAAAACAAAGGGCGGGATGACAAAAGAACTGCTGAAATTATATTTATCAATGACAAAAAATATTAGCACAGGCACCTTTTTGGAAGGACCTTCAAATATTGTCAAAAGATTTGGCACATCCAGCTTTAATCATTGTAGAGTTGTTTGTGAAACACATTTGACAATTTAGGTTGGACAAAAAAAAAACCAAAAGCCCCAAAATAGGTCAGTGATGCTTTTACAAATAGCACATTAAAATCCACAATCCACATTTAGAATCTTCCCTTCATTGCTAATGTCTGCAAAACATCCATACAGTATCACCCCACATAGATGCGGAAACACATTTCCCCTTTTACCAAAAATATTCTTGTTGATTGCAAAAAAATTCAGAAACCTGCTGGCTATGTTCATTGCTATTCATAGTTGACAATTCTTGCAATTTGTGTGTTGTCAAAACATGTACATGGTATCCCTAAAGTTACAATTTAACATATCAATAGGGAGCGCCATTAGTTGATTCTAATAGAGCTATACATCCACGACCAATCGCTTCAGTAGGTGACATGAAATGATTAAATATGCTATTCATTGACTTGCTCTTGACGATCAATAACAAAGATAACAAACTGCAGCTCACACGTACGCTAGCGGCTGCCAATTTGTAAAGAGACTTTGTGGGCACCTTGTATATGCTGTTCATAACAATCATAACCTGTTCTCATCTCACATACACACACACAAAAAAAAAAACATGCAAACACAACAATCTCGCAAATAAACTGCATCTGACAGCAGCCTCAGCAGTAAAGCTGATTAATAATTATGCAAGTTAGTGCAATTAATTTGGAGCCTCTCAGCCATGCGCTCTAAAAATGCAGTCATCGGGGGCTAGTGCTGTACTTATTTCGAAAAAATGAATTAAAAGATGAGAATGCAACCCTAGAAAAGGTCTCAATTAATAAAAACAGTGTACAGTGTATTTCCCATGTTATTCAAATAGTTATTTTAGTCATACGGTGTATCAATACGACACAGCTTTCTGTTGTAAATATTGCAAACCAAGATTACAATCCTGTGTGTTATTCACCATGTTGACTGCAGTGACTTTACTTCATTCAAATATTCAAAACACTCTCCACTGATCTGTTTCCAATGTCTTTTGTTTTTTTCACCAGTTTTGTGCAACACAGATAAGCTTGTTTTGACTCCCAATATTATATCTGAATAGATTATCTCTGTGGACACTCCCCTGCACAATCTAATGAGATTCAATACAGCACTTCTAAATTTCAGACCTTGAAAATGTAGCAGTGTTTTGTATTGATGAATCTGCATAAATTTAACAACACAGAGGAATCTCAATTCTTAAAGACCAATGTCCTAAAATGGTGTTAACCTAAGAAGCCATTTTTTGGGGGTATTTACGGAAAACAGAGTAGTCAGCAAAGGAGAACACGCAAACTCCACACAGATGTTTCACCAGAGATGTGAACTCAGAGTCTGACTTTGAGGCAAACTTCAATTCTGAATCCACCCAGCTGCCCATTTGCAACTTCATTCATTCATTCATTCTCTAAACTGTGTTCGTCAACGCAACATTGAATTCGCTATTTATTTTTAGCTCGCATGGCAATCTCTTGAGGTTACTGAGCTGTCAGGTACAGTGGCCTTTAAGGGTCAAAAACAATTTGTGGAAGGGCTGTCTTGCAAAAGCTGGAACTTGTCTTGGCAATAAAATCACAGTTCATGCTGTCACACTAACACAAGAGTAAGTAGTAAATGTATATTGGTTGTTTGCATAATCTCTTGCAAATGGCTGGCGACTCGTCCAACGTGTACCCTTTAGCCTAAATCAGCTAGGATAGGCTCCAGCTCATCTGTTACCCTATGAAGAATGAACAAGGATGAATCATTAAACATCTACAATAAAGGTTCTCCCTAGAATAGCTTTTTTTTTTGTTTATTTATAGTTTTAATCAAACCATCCATTTGTTGTACAACTTGTTGAAATTCTCACTGAAGCTGTGGGCAAGCTGGCACCTATCCCTGCTGATTTTGAGCCAGAGGCGGAGAACCCCATGGACTGGTTGCCAGTCAATCAATCACAGGGCACTGAATACAGACAAACAACCATTTCCACCTACGTTCACAGGTTTAAGCTGTTAGGGTTACAAATTCATTCCACCTACTTGTACTGTTTGGATCCATATTGCTACTGAGAAGTTGAACCATTGCATTTCAAAAATGAAATAGCAATCTACATTACTGCAAACAACATCCGTTTACTATCTTTACTGGACTTTACAGATCTGGTAAAAGAATTAAATGACACAGTACCTAATGTTGTGTGTGGTGGGCAATGATGTTGGTAACGCATCCTAAGAAGTCAGTAATGCATGACTCCAAAATGTGCCCATTTTACAGTCACGACTAATCAAACATTTTTCCAGTCAAAAAACACTACAGTCTTCAAATACCACAAAATTTTACTTTGCAGAATAAATGTATTTTAACTCGACGGTTTCAAAGGGTAGTTGCAATAAACTACCTCTTGGTTGCAGCAGTAAAAACCAATTGACAAGACTTAAATAAACAGCACATACTTCTCAGCCACAGTGATCTTTCGCACATGTACTGTATTATGCATGCAACAACAGTAATATTTGCCGAATAATAAAATACAGGAGGACACATGATTAATATCATAGTCCTCACTGAAGGCACTCAAGAAATGACATCTCTCTCTCTCTCTCTCTCTCTCTCTCTCTCGCTCTCTTTCATTCTTTGCTGGCTACTAGTGCACCTAAACACACTGTGAAGTTGCTCCAAAGTCAGTATTCATCATATCCGTGGCGGCGAATAAGCAGCATTTCTGACAAGCGTCATATTCACGAAAGGAAGATGAGAAAAGACGGAGAAGCCATGCTAAATGTTAAGCTAGCCCAGTGTTTCTCAAATAGTGGGGCGCGCCCCCCTGGGGGGGGGGCGAGGCTCCGTCAGGGGGGGGGCGCGTTTGACCTCGGGGAACATGCTTTTTTATTTTTTTACTGTCCTAAAATAACTTGCAGTTGCACCTCCACTACGTTAGGGGGCAGTGGCACTCTCATTGGCAGAATTTGCGCAGGGAGCATTCTCGGGGAGGAAATATGACGAGGCGTATGTAGCACTTGGCTTCACTGTGACTGCGGTGGCAGACGAGGGAAGATAGATGTGCTTACTTTGTCTAAAAATTTTGGTAGTGGACAGCATGAAGCCAAATAAATTAAGGCGTCACTTAAAGACATTATACCCCAATCACGCTTATAAGATGCTTGAGTTTTTTTCAGCGAAAACGTGCCGAATATTGCCAACAATCATGCCGCTTTGTGACTGCTACTTCAGGAAAATAATAATACAGGTCCCGGCTACACATTGAGCAGGAGCCGAGAGTTGCTGTGTCCTGCTTCAAACCTTGCTTCGAAAAGCTGTGCATTGCAAAACGTGGTCATTGTAGCCATTAATCCAGACATCATCTTTGATTAAAAAAAAAAAAAGCACAAATCATTTTATACATTTTTGTTTTGCTGGTTAAAGTTTGTTTTAAATATTGTGCTCCTGAGATCATGTTGGTGATTAGTTTGGATGCATTAATAGTTATTTAGTTTATGTCATTTTATTTTTCAGTATCGTATGGTTTGACATGGTCAGTCAAAAAATATTTATTGTTAAATTAAGGATTCAATGTTATTTTTGAATTTCAGATGCACTTCATTTATAGCCTCGCGGGGGTGGCGCGAGATGTTTTCCTCTTCCTTGGGGGGGGGGGGGGGGGGGGGCATGACAGAAAATAATTGAGAACCACTAAGCTAGCCTAAGATTGGCATGGCAAGCGTTTTTAACACTGTCCTTTGGTCATCGATCACACTTTTCACAGACGTCTGGCAGGAACCACAATAAAGTGTAGAACAATCACCTTTGAACAGCAAGACAGCAGGCAAATGAATAAGTGTCTGAATTCTGAAGAGAAAATCAAACTCGCTAAACTGAACCAGAAACGGAAATGAATTAACTTCTGTTATGGCGTACATCAGCCGGGAGTAATGATCGATATATAAGTACTGTATATTAATTTAGCATGAAATATTTCTAATTTAGCAGGAATTTTATTTGTTTATTCTTACAATAAAGTCCTGCGTTTTGCACTACAACTGGTCTTAAAATGATATTGCAGCAAAGCTTTAATGTTTTAAATCCATTTAGCTTTGCTTCTTGACAAAAAAATAAGGTCTGCTGCCACAATGTGAATTTAAGAAATACAAACTGTTTATTTTACAGAGAACAAATTAAACAAATTGTTTATTCACGTCACGTATGTGTTGCATCACATTTCCATCGTGTTGATGACACGATATCACATAAATACCAATGGAGGAAGGAGATTTGAGTTTTCAAGCGGGAAATAAAATCGTTCTTTTGAGTTTGCGTCAGCTAACAACAAAAATATTCAGGTTTGTTGCACACTGTGCTGTTGACAGAGAGGTCTCTATCTTTAATAACTTTAATAACCGATGTCAAAAATAAAAAACATGGGTCTCAGTGTCGTATGCATTCAATAGAAAGCCCCATCAGATTGTTTGATTTAAGGAGGTACCCAAATGTAATTGTTATATTTAAATTCAAAATGTTGAGTTTTGCAATTATAACATCAACATTTAAATATGTCAAGTAAAAAAAGAATATATTTATTTCGAGTGAAGTCTGGAAATACTTTTTAGTAGTCCATTTATGTTCAGCAAGTAAACATATTTTTTAATTAAAGTAATTATGGTCAGTAAAAAAAAGGTTGTCTGAATAAAATAAAAAAAATTCTTACCTGTGACAGTTTTTTTTTTAACTCTTTTGGACGATTGAAGTGTGACTAATGTTTTACAAAAACGCCATGGCCACTCTACGCAGGGGGGTTTAAAGTTCGTGATGTTCTAAGTATACATCATGTATCATTAAGCCTAAGTGTGTGAGGCTGCTGTGGGGCCCAATCTCATTCTGCTCGTTAATGAACTCAGACTGTCAGGACAACATCCCCGGGCCGCGCGTGCTGACCTTTGATGTGCTCGTTGACGACGCTCTCCAGCTTGTCCAGCCTCTCCATGATCCTCAGGGTCTCTCCTTTGCCGTCCTCCTCCAACTTTCTCTCCGCCTTGCCGCCCGTCTCCGCAACTTTAGGACCGCTCTTCGCCACGAAGTTGGTGATCCAGCCGACGTAGAGAAGACACACGATGTTGGTCATGCCGCTCAGTATCACGCATGTCGACACCAAAGTTTTAGTCCTCCTGGTGCACAGCATCGCGACATCCCTCCCACGGCGGGCTCTGTATCTTAAATCCTTTTCCTCCTGTGTCCGAGGCGCGCAGGCGGAAGACGAACACACGAAGAGTCACAAGTCCTCCTCTGCCTTTGCGAGTCCCGTGCCAGACATGTTTCAATTTTGCTTTGCCCAACCTACCTTAATTTCACAGTCGAATTAACAGGAATTCCTCTGATACAGTAGCACTAACCAGAGAGTGCTCATCGCTGGCCAAATAGCCCGCAACTCAAGCTGTGCGAGCCGTTGCAAAGCCGTCTGACGATCCCTCGCTCATCCTCCGGTCCAATCGAAGAGGAGGAGGCGGGCACAGCTGGAGCACAAGGTAAAGGGTGGGGGGGGGGGGGGGGGGGGGGCAGGAGGAGGATACTCAAGTGCATCCACGCAAACATTCGAAAGGCTCAATTCAGGTTCTTATGGAAACGCTACTCACCATTTTATGCAACGATGGCTAGAGTGAGCAGGGATACAAATCCATCCTGCTGGGTTTTTGGAATATTCAAGTCAAGGGTGTCAATTGTGTAACGCATCTTTTGGAGGAATTGAGCTGTAGAAGTATACTTTTCTGAACGTTTAACATGTCATCGCTCTGTTAGAATGCTTTAAAAAATGTTGGGGTTTTCCCCCTAAAGGGTTAGTACACTGAATAGCAGTGGCGGACCAGCAAGGCCTTCTCTGCTGGCCTAAACATTCATACAATAACATAAATTTAATTCATGTTATTTTATTTTCATAAATATGTCAACAAAATTATTCTCTGTATTCCTTACGTCATATTATTTCCACTTAGCAGTCCCTCCCACCCTCTCCAGCCCGCCCTGACAGCACTAGGTAGCTCCTTCAGCCAGAGACTGTTACACCCGCGCTGCAAGAAGGAGAGATACCGACGCTCGTTCCTACCGACTGCTGTCAGGCTGCTGAATGAAAATAACAACAATAATAATAATAATAATTACATGATGTGAAAAACAATTGTAAATAGCACTGCGATTTATCCCTTTTGTATTTATACTGCACTTAATTGAACGGTGTTTGTTTGTTTTTTCTTCTTTCTACCCACATTCTTGCTGCTGGAGGCTGTAAATTTCCCCAGTGTGGGACAAATAAAGGATATCTTTCTTACTTACTTACTTAGTCGAGTGGCTTTCAATGTTATTTTAAATAAAGTGTCTTTCAATGTTATTTAAAATAACATTGAAAGCCACTTTACTCAATAAATAACTTATTTGTTATGGTAGAGTTTTTAACCAATCATATTTCAGCTAGCTTGTGTTGCCAGGTAAATTAAACTTGCTCGGGGCCTTCAGATGAAACAGAGCAGGCCCCTGTGCGCTGTAAATGAACGGGCACAGTCAGCTTGCAATAGCCAATCAAATCACGAGTCTGCGCACCGGGGCCAGCTAGAGGGCCTTACGTCGAGACTGGACGTGCGCATTCGGTGATTGGATTAGCGCCTGCTAGAGGGAGCTGTTGCTGCATTTTAACCCAAAATGGCCGAAGAAGAAGACGTTGATCTGGTTGCAGAACTACTTCCCACACAATTTTCAAGACGGACCTTCCACGAAAAGTTGGCTAATGTGCGAAGAGGTCGCCCAACTCCTGCGCTAGCTAGCCTATCCCAGTAAACGCACTTACAAACTACGGTGCGTTTAAAAACGTTTGGGGACACTCGCGTAGATGTGCAGCTCAGTGAACAGGCACTACATTGGTGAGTAAATGAATTTTATTTTACATTTCTTCTTGTCCTTTTTTTTCGTGAGTATTAAATTAATGGTAATGAAATAAAATGACAAAGATACAAAAATGTATCAAATAAATCTGCTCACCTGCAATTTATAATGGCGCATTGCAGTCACCTTCGTGCACTAAAGTTTGTTCAAGATCAGCTGATCGACATTTTCAGTTATTTGCTGTTGTATCGCCGATTCTCAAAATGCAAATGATCTGTTAATTTTATTTTCAAAGAATAGTTTGTTTTGTTATTGTTTGGTTGGTGTCTCATATGAAACTGCGACATTGCGCAATCCATTGTACAGACTTGTTTAAGATCACACAGCGTAATTTGGGTGGCATTTTATTGAGTATTTTAAATCATCTTTTTATTTTTGACAATATCTGTAAATTTAGTTTCCTGCTCTTAATTGTGAATGCATACTTGATGGTTTGAAATGCTCCTGAAATTAAGTGCTGCTTGGCGAGCCTATATTGTGTTCATGTATGTGACGTCACTGAAGGCCTCAGGTTGAAATGCACGGCCCGCCACTGCTGAATAGTCACTAATAGCCAACTGCTAACGTGACAAGATTGGTGGTAATTACGATGCAAACACCTTTTCAAGAATAGAGTTTAAGTTTGGTCGGTTGTTTAAAATACTAATGTCACCTCCTGTTTGGACAAGGATAATAAGGTACGGTTTAAAGTCCAAAGGGAGTTCTTTGAAGTCAACGTAAGATTAAAAATGTGAAACTGTGGCCCAGCTGTAATTTTAACAGCCAACTCCAGGAAGAGTGGCTCCAATTTATTGGAGTAAACTTTTTTTTTTTCTGGGAATAAATGCCATGTAAAGGGGGAGGAAATTTTCTTCTAAATTTGACAACCCACAGAAAAGAGTGCCATTTAACAACTCTGCCAATCAATTTTGAATGACAAAAAACTGCAACAACGAAGTGCTGTAAAGCGCCTACGCCAGCGTAAACTGCTTGTCCACTGAACTTAATTTAAAAAACAAAAAAAACAAACAAAAACAGCTGTTCTGGTTTGCCTTTCTGTGTCTCGTCATGCAATCAAGCTTCTTTGTATTTAAGGACTCTGACTACTGCTTCTCTTTCTTGGATTGTTGATCTTTGTCACTGTTCTTGCCCATGTGACATTTTTTAGACCTCATGACCTATCTCGACCCTTAGAATTGATTGATTTTGGTTTTGTAAGTATTTTCATAGTCAAGCAATTCTTGACTAATTTTATGTTCAGGTGTTTTCACTCATGTCATTTCGTTTTGTGGACTTACGGTTTTCAATTTTTCCTTGCCGGTTGTGCTTTTGGTTCTCATTTGATTTACCTTTGCTTTTTGTCACCAGCGATTTCTGTTACTACTTTGTCGGTCATTCGCTTATCGATAAATAAATATCTTTTTGTTATCATCATTTATCTGAGTCTGCATTTTTGAGATTCACTTAGCACCTGGTCTTTGTTCGGACCTCGTCACATACCATAGGGTTGGGCATCATCAAACAATTCTCAATTTCGATTCTTTTCAGCGTGTCCTAACTATGGCCGTTCATTTTTAGCGGCTGGCAGCACAGACAAAAATAATACTTGACACAGGCCGTGCCATTACTGTCATGATTCGGTTTGTGACCAACAGGTGGCACTGTAGGGCTACCCGTGCAGCTGCACACCTGTTGGTCATTATGTGGTTGGTTGTACAAAAGGACTCCCGCCCGACCACTCATTGTCGGGTCATTGTTGTTTGTTTGCTTGTCCTATCATGTTTGTTTCTGTCATGGTTCTGTTCTAGTTTTTTGAGCTTCAGCTATGGTTTTGTTTGATACTTTGGATTTGTTTTGTTGTTAGGACGTTTTTTGTTTAGGATTTAGTTTTCTGTGTTTTATCAATACACTTATTCAAGTACACTACACCCTGCTCCTCCCTCCTGCCTGCTTTTTGGGGTCCACCACCACCTCACATCGTGACACTGACCTTCTCCAGTGAGTGGCAAGGCAGGAGAAGAAAAGTTTAGTCTCATCTCTTACTTCCTTTCCTGTTTCCGACCGATCAGTCTTCATTCTTTGAAACTTAGCTTGTAGCCGACGTGTGCACGTTTTGAGCATGACGTCTCTGATCCACTGGTTAAAAGACACTTTGATTCTCTCCTCTTTCATCTCAAACTGCTTCAAACAACAAAGCGTGTGACGGAAAAGTGGTTAGGACTGCACGACTGCCCGTGTTTTATGTTATGTGTTGTGTTTATTATTTTACTTTATGTTAACTGTTTTGTTAAGTGCTTTGTTACAGCTGCCGCTGTTGTGAAAGCGCTATATAAATCAGCATGTATTGTATTGTATGTATTCAATAGGGTCACTGGTCACGTCAAAATCTTGAAAAATCATTGTTTTGCTTTATTACAAAGCTACCCCCGCCCCCAATTATATGTTTTATTATATGTTAGCTGATTATTTGCATTTGAGCTGACCCATCGTTTAGGTGTTGGAAGTATCAGTGTTGGTAATTATTGTGGCGAGAATGGGGGCATCACTCGTTAGAGTCTAGACCAAAGGTGCCCAACCTATTTTGATAAAAGATCTACTTTTGAAGGCGCCAACCTTCCGCGATCGATCCGTTACCACGCGTGCAAGCATATACACGTGGACATGCACATGCTCACATACGTATGCACAGCCATAACAGACCCTAAAACAAACGAAACAGAAAAATAAACTAGATTCAAGACAAGACTGAGTTTGTAAAAAGGAAATCTCTGCCTGCCTTAATGGGTGACCTGACAAAACGAGGTCGGGATGCACTTTTGTAGCGTGGTGAGTGTAGAAACACCACCATTGCAACGCACGTGTACCATTTTAAAATGTTCCTCCTGATGTTCCAGATTCCTTTTCTTTCAACAAAAAGTACATCAATTTCAAAGGGTCTGATCCTTAGCTGTCAGTATTCAGCCTGACCCGAGCAAGAAGCAACAGGCACTGGGTGCGGCATGGCTCAGGTGATAAAGTGGCTGCCTCCCAAAGTCAAGGTTGTGGGTTTTTCTTCTTTAAACTTTGAGTGACTTTTTTTTTAAGTAATACTACGCAGGTAAAATTTACACAAAAACTTTCCTTGTAGAATTTACTTCACCGAAAAAAATTACATTTAGACAAATAAACAACTAACCAATCATAATCATATTCATACGTATGGGCCTTTGAAGTATTCAATTAACCTACAAAGTGCATTTTTGGAACGTGGGAATTTGGAAGTTGGAAATTGGTGAGCAGGAGGTGCCCTGGAGCAAGATCTCAAACCCCTATATTGACCAGAAGAATGTCACTCGTGAAGAGCTGCCCCCTCATTGGCTCGTACGTGTGTGTTTGTGTGGTGTAATATACAGTGTAAAATATCAAAATACACCAGAGACAAATAAAGGAAATTTCCTTTGGGGATGGCATTACGATAAAAATATAAAAAGATATATGCTTTTATAACAGCACCTTGAAATGTTTTATTTGTGTGCAAGCGCAATCTTAAAATTGTTTGTATCGTTGCAAGAACAAGTATGTGAACCCTTTGGAATTACATGGATTTCTGCATTAACGGGTAAAGGTGCATCAATAATAAAGGTGGAGCTTATTGATACTCCAGTTTTTTCTTTTTTAATTCAGCCCCGGGCAAGTTTAGTACAGGGGCTCAGTACCCATCTCTTGAGATATGCATGTTTGCCTTCTTGAAGGCAATTGTCTTTTTTTTTTAATGCTGATGTATTATGACACTCATAATAAGCAATGTTGCCAAATTTGGTTTCTGTGAGGTGTCGTTGCACTTCTAAGTCAAACCACTTCGGTAAAAGAGAAGGAAAAACCTGTAGTTTTCATAACGAGGTCAGAACTCCAAAAAACGATTGGAGAACAACAAAAACTTGGGATTGGAATATAAAAAGACTTCTGAATATAGGCCTAGAAATTATGAAATTTGACACTGCTAATAACCTAGAGTTACTGTAAAGTATTACATGGCAAAGAGGCATACGATGTGTAATAACTTGGAAAGATCTACTCAAAGCCTTGAGAGCACATCTTTATTTTGGATTTAATTTTTTTAGAGACCCCATGAATAAACCATTGTATTTTTCACAGGAAATTGGTCAAGTCCAACAGGACAACTAAAAAAGGAATTTCCACTGATTCATTAGCTGTTTTCTTAATGTAATTATTAAAAGCGCAGAGGCATGAACCCAATTCTCAGAACAGCAAGGCGTCATACATCACCATGGATGTCATTTCCCTTAATGAAGTATGCTTCTAAACACACTTCAGAAATTCCATCCTGGATTGTTCGACACACGCTTCCACAATTTGAACTGTCACTACAATGTAGCCGTGTCGCGAAGACAGACTTCACCGTTTCTCAGCTGTGCGGTTACAGGTTCATGTAGGCCCCTATGTGGCCTCTCTTGGCCACCCCGGCCATCCCACTAAAAAAAGTTATGACTACGCCCCTGATGAGGACCTTCAAGGCACAGAATCACACCTTTTGTTTTTTTTAGAGCAAATTATTTCAGAGGTACCGGTAACTGGAGGCACTCAAAACCACATAAAAACAACATATCGCCCCAGACAACAAACAGAATGGAATGGAATCCTTAAAAATCAAGTGTGGAGAAAACTTGGCCAGCCATCTTTTGAGTAATACTTAGAGCTATAACTATTTCAAGCATACCTTGGTTAGCTTTTTAAATTTTTACACAACCTACACAAGTTGATAGTTAGACCCAGAGCAACACGCTTTACAACAATAATGCTTTTGTTTGGCAAGTGACGCCATTTACAGTATGCCGAGTCGCCAGTCAGCCATTGCACTGCATTGTTGATTGTCCTGTTAACTGTATTCTGTGTAACGATGCACTGTTCACATTCAGGCAAACAGTTGTTTGAGTGGCCAAAAGAAAATAATTTTGGGCAACTAAATGGACCAGAACAAAGATGCAATTTAATTCTCGCAAAGAGAATGAATTACACGCCGATATCGACAAGCGTTCTTTGTTACAAGCACTTTGAAAACGTCAGTTTTCTCAACCATGATAAATAATTTGCAAAAAAAGGTAAGTGTGATCATCAGTGAATAACTCATAAATCAAATGTTTGTGAAAACATTTGATTCAAAATATTATACATGTACATGGATGGAATCATGAACTGAAACATTCAAACCATAAGGGTGCATGGATGTAATCCTGTGTAATAGTTTCCAACAAACAATACAGTACTGCCGATCGATATAATGGGCCGAGTGGCCAACAATGCAACGACCTTAGCAATGACAATGCAGGACACTAACCCACGATGACATGTGATCTCAGTGCTAGCGGGACACGGACCATGCATAATTTACAGCATGGCACATTATCGAGTTGGAAACAGTAACACTAGGCTAAAAGCTAGCTAGCTTAACGTTCTTCCAATCCCGATGGGTCTTGTCTCCACTCCATGTCCAGCCGTTCGGGCACAACATTTTCCGCATCCTGAGCATCTGGCTCGTACATGTATGGTCCAACACACATCTAGTGAACAACCTCCTATTCCTCCAATTCTTCAAACACCCGGATCCCGTCAGACAAGTTTGAATCGTCGCTTTGCGAACCAATTTCTGACTGGCTTTGTACACTTTCCTTAGTGAGCCCTGCTATTGTTGTCCTTGAAGTGACGTCTCACTTCCGGATTTGTCGCTCATCAGAATCTCACTTTGGAACTTTGTCAGACTTGATGAAACAGAAGTGATTTATTTCATGCTTTATTTAATGTATTTTGTTTGCAAAAACTGCCTTTCTGTGTCTCGTCATTTCAACAATAGTTAATAATTTTCTTGTGACATAAAAATATTTAATTTGGGATTTCCTAAAATTACTTCACACTTGACCTTTAAAGGTTTCCTTTAGATTTAGTATCCAATGCTCAGCCACCATTTGCTAGAAAGAAGCAGTTTTTCCCAAGCGTCATTCATCATAGAAATGGGAGTGGGATCATCTGAAAATAATTTTAGAGGTATTAAATTTTTGCTTTTGCCTTTCTCTGCCTCCATGAATTTCTGACAGCAAATGTGCAGACTCATTGGTAACCTGGTGCCACAACGAAAACTCTCTCACAGCTCGTCAGCTGGTATGTTGCAGGTACAAGTAACCCTAATCACAAAAAGCTTCAAAGAAAATATCAGTGGATTTTGAACAGTTACTTTGATCTTCAGGGGAATAGCTTTACATATACGAATGCTGTTCCGAACATATTTGCGGCTCCAAACCTACTGGCAGATTTTGCCAAGTTGCCCTCATTATAAATAATGCATTCGATGCTTAGACGAATATGAAGGCTATCTGTTCTAAACTGCTTTCAATCTTCTGCCAGTGCTTTTCACCCGCCAGTTTCATTTGGGTGAGAAAGGTCTGTCATGTCTTATTCAGCGTGCAGCATCAGGGGACAGTTTTAAAGAGGGTCAGATTTTATCTTCCTGTAACAGATGCTCTCAGTTCTAGAGGTATAATTGGATGAGAAGCTGCAGATGAGATTGCTCACGCTGGCAATGGTTAAAACTTGACGCTTAGCACTAAACTTTGATTGCTCCCTGTTAACACTGGCTCAGAGTGGATCTCATGGGCATCAAAATAACACCGCTTCATATCAATGCTACACAAGAGAATAAAACTACCCGTTACAGTATTCTGTTTCATGACTAGGCGGCCCGGGGGTTGAGTGGTTAGCACATCGACCTCACAGTGCAGAGTTTGTGGGTTCGATTCCGGCTCCAGCCTCCCTGTGTGGAGTTTGCAGGTTCTCCCCGTGCTTGTGTTGGTTTCTCCGAGCATTCCGGTTTCCTCCCACATTCCAAAAACATGCGTGGATGAAGTAAGAAATTTATTTACAGAAAAACGCAGGATGTACAAAGTACAACAAAATTCGTTGGTGACAAAGAGCCAGGATAAACGAAATAACATAAGTAATAAAAAAGTAGTCAGTAATAAAAAAACTGAAAATAACTTGGCAATCCAGTAACGCGAGAGCCTGAACAATAATAGAACATAACACGATACTAAAAAAAAAAAAAAAAAAAGATAAAAACGTACAAAGAAAGCGATCAAACCATGGAACGTCTAGAAGATTGAACACTAAGACTTGTAGCGTGAGTGAGGCTAATAATCCAACAGGTGATTGCCTGCGTGAAGTCCGCTAATGGTAATGCGTGACAGATGCGGTGCTAGAGGGAACAGCCTCCATTCCTGCAGGAACTGAAACCAAAACAAACAGAAACATTTGCAAGCTCATCCATTCTGAGACCGCGACTCCAACATTTTTCATATTACCCGTGTACAAAACTGGTGCTTTGAACTGAGTTAAAGGAGGTTAAGTTAGTCTGAGTCATTTTAGAACATTAACAGCATCTCGTGGTAAGGTCTGTCTTTTTTTTTGTTGCTTTTATTGTTTTATTTTATCCTATTAAATTCTCATCTTCCGTTACCCTTTTCACCATAGTTTCCTTATGATGTACTTCGTATTATTTCCATGTATATTTCGAGAATAAACGTTCATATCATAAAATTGCATTGTGAACATGTTTGGGTGCTTACCCCTTTCATGCACAAACAATGATAACCTACATCAGAATTTTTTTCTCAAGTGTTTTTTGAGGCTTTAGGCAGAAAAGAAAAAAAATGGCATTGGATTGCAACATACATATGGGTCCATTGTAGCGATTCATTAATGTCAGAGAAAACAACATTTGAATAGCTGTCCACTCAAGTAACCTGAAAGTTTTAAAAGTTGTTAAAAGTTATGTGTGCCCTATGATTGGCTGGCAACTACTTCAGGGTGTACCCAGCCTCCTGCCCAAAAACAGCTGGGAGAGGCTCCAGCACCCCACTAGCCTCATGAGGATAAAACGATTCAGATTAAAAAAAAGAAAGTTTTAAAAAGTGGTGCTGCTAGTGGTGGCGGAGTGTACTGCAGGCAGTAAACTCCAGCTGCTGTTATCACCCATTATGGCTACACTTTGACAAGCCCACAGCTACAGAAAATAGAATTGGTGTAAAAGTGTGTGGGCAGGTGATGAAAAACACTGAAGCTTCCTCACAGAGCCTGTGACTGGAAAAAGAAGCATACTGAGCATGCTGTAAGACTATATTTGAAATGATGGCTTAGTAAATGGCCTTACTGAGATACTTCATAATTCATCATTTGTTTCATTAGCACAATGATCAAATGATATGAATAGTGGGGAAAATCTTTCATGTCTTGCAGTGAGACAAAACGGAGCGCAATCTCATCGGGTATGTAAACTATTATATAAAAATGTGAATCACCTCTGCTTGAAACACTGCATCACTTTGAAATTCACACCTAGGAGCCTTTCAGAGCATTCACTGAATCTAACATGCCAGTCAAATGGTAGTCATAATAGTATGCATGCAAGTGTTTACGATCAATAAACAGTCTTTGCTTTCCTTTAGTGAGCAAGGTGTAACAACATGGTAGGATTTGAGATTAACGATTTGTTAAATTGATTTTCGTAAACATGGGTGTATAAATATGTGGCAAAAAATTGGAAACCTGCGATTGGCTGTCAAGCAGTTCAGGATGTACCCCGCCTTCTGTTCAAAGACAGCTGGAATAGGCTCCAGCATGCCCGTGACCTTCCTGGGGATAAGTGGCTGGGATAATGGATGGATGAAAAATATTGCAAAACAGGAAAGAAATCCTAAAGCATTGTATATACCATATGCCGGAATCTCTTATGGACAATCATGAACTGGAGGGAAGTAGGGTGGTTAAATATACATGTCTGTAATGCTAGTGTTCTCTATCATATGGCCGACTTACCCTTGTCACGTTGCGAGGTGGTGGTGGACCCCAAAAAGCAGGCAGGAGGGAGGAGCAGGGTGTACTTGACGAATTGTATTTAAAAGAGAGAAAACTAAATCCAAAACAAAGTCCAAAGTAACAAACAAAAACCATGACTGAAACAAAAACGATCAATAACCAAAACGCTACCAGAACAAACATGACAGCAGCAAAGCAACAGCAACAAACGAACATGACAGTAGCAAAGAGCACAATGACCCGACAATGAGTGCTCGGGCTGGGAGTCCTTTTAAAGCCACTAATTATCTAACGACCAATAGGTGTACAGCTGCAGGGAAAAGCCCCACAGTGCCACCTGTTGGTCACAAACCGAAACATGACAACCCTCATATTCGTCTCAGTCCACATGGAATTGTCTGATTTGAGTGACGAGAGAATCTTCTCAACTTCCGAAGAAACCACACAAACATCTGAAGAGGCCAGCAAACTAGATAGGGATATTATTGTCACATTTAGGAAATTTGACCTAACATTCTTTGAACCCAGATATAAAACATAAAAGACACTGGTCTCCTGGAGCCGCCCAAGCATTGTGCTAAAATGACATGAACGAAGCAAGCAGGAATACATCGACTTCTTTTCAGCAGCATGTGTGTCACTATGCTTTTCCTCTGAATAGACACTGATTGCTTTTCTCTTTCTGTTCTTTCTTTTTCTCGCTCGGATATGCCAGCAGTTGGTCAAATGCAATTTGTGGTCTGATTGCTTCCATAACAGCCTTTTACTTTTTGTGACTTAGGGCTCCGTTTAGAATTGTTGTCAGCTTTACATTCGCAAATAAATTACATGGAGGATGATAAGGGAGGTAAGTGGGTGATTGGTTAACTAAGCTCTTATTCAATTAAGTAATCAGCCAGGGGCATGGAGACTAGTGTGAGGATATTGATCACCAGGGGTGTTGGACATAAAACCTTAACTTCCCTTGAATAGAAATGCTTATAGATAGATAGACAGATAATGATCTGACTGCGCCCGAGCGCACAAAAATTCAAGGTCCATAAGAGCCTGGTTTTTGGTGTCATGTGAGAATAAATGCTCCACTGCAAACATTAAGGTACAGTGAGGCCAATTCCTTTATATTTGGTGCACACTGAGAACAGAAACTGAAACGATGAATATAAGACTAATAGATAAGAGATCAACAATCAGCTTTCATTCTAGGTATTCACATTTGGATCAAATACAGGAACTCAGAAAATAGAACCTTCTAATTGTCAAGAGTGCTCCAGACAGAATTGGATTCCACAAACATAGGCCCAGACAAGAGATTCGACAAAAAAATATTTATTTTCAAAGAACGCAAGACTAACAAAGCACAATGACCCACACTTGTAACAAAGAACTGGGAAAACGCGAAAACAAACCTAAAACGCTTGGCGAGGAACGAGAAAAACATACATCACATGTCAAGCGCAAAGAACAAGGAAATCCGATACGGAAGAATACAAACCAAAATATAACAAGAAGAATGACTTACATGCAACGAGACTTAGAAAAAACATGACGAGAATCTCTGAGTCAAAATCTCAAGAACGCGTAGAAAATGAAGCACTTGGAGACAGACTCGTGAGCAAGGCTAACAATCCGACAGTCAGCTGTCAGCGTGGCCCGGCTCCCGAAACAGCAACGAGGACAGATTGGAGGACAGGTGCCACTTGAGAGGGAACGGCAGCTGGAGACTGAGAAAACAAAGCAAACGACAGGATCATGACTCTGATTGAACCCATCCAATATTCATGTGAGCAAAGAAATTGAACATGTAACATACTTGAGAGGTATCATTTTTTTCCCAGTTGTCTTCTTACCGTATTATCCAGACTATAAGTAGCAGTTTTTTTCATAGTTTGCCTGGGAATTACGATTTATACTCTATGACATAATTCGCACATTATATCATTTCACATGTTATATTCACATTAAACGGCAAGAGGGTGCTCGAGGCCTGTGTTGATACTTTCCACATTGGTGCTAAGTTGATTTAAAAAAAAAAAAACAACTGACGATGAGTCTGATGTAAGAGACGTCGGAGAGAAAGCGCCACATCTTCTACCTCCGGAGTTCGCGGAGTTCGTTAAAAGTGACACAGAGGATGAAGCTTTCATTGAATTTAGTGACACTGATGGTTTGGTAAACATGTTAGCATGTTCTTTATGCTCTAGTTATATGAATAACTCTTAATATGTTTGATGATCATACCAGGCACGTTCTCAGTTCATTGTTTTAGGTTCATTTAACGTCAGCATATCATACACTCATTCAGCCTGTTGTTCTATATTTTTATTTATAACCTTTCAAAATGACATGTCTGTTCTTGGTGTTGGATTTTATCAAGTAAATTCCCCCCCAAAATGCGACTTGTACTCTAGTGCGACTTATCTGGGGTTTTTTCTTCTTTGTTACGCATTTATGGCTGGTGCGATTTATACTCAGGAGTGATTTATAATCCGGAAAGTACGGTACAGGGATTATTCAAAAAAAGAAATAATTGCCTGTCAAGGCATTGACAGTATACACGAAAGAGGTATAACCAACTTGAAATCCAGTGAGCAGCCTACAGGTAAAAATAATAATAATCCTATGAGAAGATGGAAATCAATCACAGCCATGATCTTTTCACAGGAAATAGCCATTACTGTCATACTTCTGTTTATCTCCAGCAGGTGGCATCAGAGGCCTTCTCCGCCAGATGTGCATTTTGTCTCATTTTGTCATCATCTTTTTTCCTGTTTATAAGGACTGCCACACCCGGCCACTCATGCTTCAGATCATTGTGCTACTGTCATGGGATTTTTCAGGACTGTGTTTGCTTTTGGGTCTGCTATCACACAAAACATGACAACTACAAACATGAAAAGAAGGGCTCTGTAATGACGGTTAGTGACATCATCAAACACCTCCAGTTGGCAAAGATCATTGACATGAATCAACCGACAGAGGCTACAGGAGAAGATGCAAACAACTCATTTGCAAAACGAATTGGAAGGCCAGGTTGGAATTTTCTAAAAAGGATAAACCGTTGTTGGCAAGAATGTTGAGGATTAAATGTACAATGTGGCAATCAGATAGGGTTCAGCCTGTGACGCTGATGCCACACTCTGTCACAGGCTGGCTGCATTAAAGTCCACCTGAATAGTCCCTGCTTTGTCACATTTTTGGTCGCTCGATTCAATGTCATTAGTAGCTTCACTCTCGGGTGTGCTGCGCTGGTGGAAGGCTTCTTGTTCATCAGGGAGCCGGGGGTTGACTCAAGTGTGAAAGCAGCCATTTGGGGGCCCCAGGCAAACCTGTTCATGGGGCCATTCACTTCTGTGTACCGAACTGCAAAATTATTATAATTTTCACCTTCATTCATGGCATTTTCATTCATTATGCTCATTATTAACCCATCAAGGAGAAATTCACCATACACTCTGCTGTACATTTTAGTGTTGCATACCACACTAAGAAACATTGTAATGGGATTCAAACAAAGATTATACATTTGTGTTGACATAGCAATATAATGGTAGATGGATATTTCCTTTCATATTCAAAGATAATGATAGACACATACTTCCTTTCCTATTTCCTGGCATGTTTGGAAATATCTGTAGCATCTAAAAGGCCTGATTTAATATTCATATTTTCTTGTTCATACTGTATGTCATGTTAATTATTGTCTATGTTGACAGATAACATGTTTAAATCAAGTCTCAGTGACATGGTGTCTCAGCTGTTGGGTCTGTCAGCATTCATTCTCTTGATCATCCCAAAATATGTTTACAAAATGCTGAATGTGGAACAGATTTTATGTAAAGCGGAATGTCACCAGAGAGAACATACAACCACGCGAGACCCATCAGGAATGTCACATAACATCTCCCAGGAAGTATTTTGCAATGTATTCTGCCAAGAGCCCCAAACTGACTGTTGCTTCATTTGCATGACTGCATTTAGTGGAATGAATCTCATTGCACTCAGTGTCCACTGGCTTTGCATTTCTTTCTCTTGCAGAGTGCAAAGTGTCTCATCCTACCTCCAACATCCTTTGTCATCTGCAGATCTTATAGTAGTTGGTGCTCAAAAAGCAGCATTGCCACTACATTTGGACTGAAAATGAGCTTAACAGTGGAAACGTTTACACTGTCTGAACTGCTCCTATGCCTACAAACAACAACTAAGCTGCACCGGGCGAGGGTTCTCAAACTGCAGGATGCAGACGAATGTGGTCCAGAACATCTCCAGACTGTCCTACATGCAGCGGTTCAAGAGTACAGCAGGCTGGAGGTGACATTCGACACTCAAAACAGAGGTTGGGTGTCAGCGGAGCACCTGAGGAATGATATAAAAATTAAAAAAAGACATGACGCAAGGCACAGAGAAAACATGAGGAAAAGAGTGTTGTTTTATTTTTAGTAATAACCTTTACAATATTAGAATGCTAGGGGGCAGTGTTGCCTTGAGGAAGGGGGTACATAGCACGGGTTTTGTGGAGTGTGGGGGTGTGATCCTTCTGTGGGTTAAGGTGGACGGTCGCAAAATAAAGAGTTCTACGACCATCATACAAGTGGAGTTATTATTCGGATGAACACTGCTAGCAGAGGATGGTTGGCAACTACAGAATCCCGCCACCTTTTGAGGAGGGAAAACCCTACGAGAGCTGGAAAAATGAAGTCGGAATTTGGACAAGAGTCACCGACTTGGAGAAGAAAAAGCAAGCCCTCGCGGTGGCTTTGGCGCTTTCAGGTAGGGCACGAGAGACAGCGATGGAAATTCCCGCTGATGACTTAAATCAGGGCACGCGAATGGACACTTTATTCGGCAAACTTGATGGATTGTTCCTAAAAGAAGAAAAGGACAGAACGTATGAGGCTTACTCCAATTTTGACCGGATTGTGAAAGACGTGAACGGGTCCATGGTGGACTATATTATTGAATTTGAACAGCGATATTCACGTATGCGGAAATACAAAATGGAGCTGCCCGACGCTGTTTTAGCTTTCAAGTTGTTGGATACGGCGTGCCTGGAAACGACAGACAGACAACTGGCTTTAACAGCATGCAGTGACTTAACATTCGCTAATATGAAGTCGGCGCTGAAGAGGATATTTGGCGCGAGCGCGAGTGCGGGGACGGAGGGCATCAAACAGGAAACAGTGTATGCTACGGAGCAGCGAAGAAAAAAGAGCGGTGACTGGCAAAAAAAAAACCCTCGACAGAAAACCCCGCGGATCGGCACTAATCCGCTTGACAAGTATGGACGGCGATCGAAATGTGCAGTATGCCACAGCACGTTTCATTGGGCAAAAGACTGCCCACATAAAAGTGAGAATGTAAGAATAACGGAGGATGATCAAACGGAAATTGATGAGTGTAATGTTTCACTGCTCACCAAGGAATTGCCTACAGATGCAGAAATACTAATGACAGAATGTTTTGGCACCGCTATTATAGACACTGCTTGTACTAGAACACTGTGTGGACAACAGTGGCTTGAACACTATCGTACAGTGTTGGGAAAGAACAGTGCAAATACTATGAGAGAGACAGAAAAGCCAAGTCACAGGCCATTTAAGTTTGGAGATGGAAAAGTGGTCTATTCGGTGAAAAGTGTGAAGATACCGGCTACGATTGGGCACACAAAGTGTTACATAGAAACTGAAGTTGTACCTGTCGAAATTCCACTGCTTTTGAGCAAAGCATCACTGAAAAGAGCTGGAACTGTTTTGGACATGGAGCGTGACAGTGCAGTAATGTTCAAGCAGCCTGTTAAACTGGACTTTACTAGCTCTGGACATTACTCTGTTAGCAGCCTGTGACAATATAAACGACAACATGGAGCCCATATCAGCTACTGAAGATGAGATGCTGACAATAACAGATGAAATGAAAACCGATGAAAAGATGAGAGTTTTAGTGAAGCTCCACAAGCAATTTGGGCATGCCTCTGCTGACAAGCTGCAAAGACTCTTAAGTAGTTCTGGCAACAAGGACACTGGCTGTGTCACCTTGCTACATAAGGTAGTGAGTCAATGTGAGGTATGCAAGAAATATTGCCGTGTCAAACCAAAACCTGCTGTTGGCTTACCACTTGCATCAACATACAATGAAACTGTTGCTGTGGATTTGCATGAGTTCGAGCCAGGAGTGTGGTACCTAGATATTATTGACCAGTTCACTCGTTTCAGCGCAGGAAGTGTCCTGACTACCAAGAAGTCCTCTGAGATTGTGAAGCATTTTATTCATGACTGGATCAGTGTGCACGGCCCCCCTAAAAGACTGTTCAGTGACAATGGTGGGGAGTTCAACAATGAAGAAGTGAGAGACATGGCTGAGAATTTCATCATGGAAGTTAAGACAATAGCTGCCTACAGTCCTTGGAGTAATGAGCTGTTAGAACGACACAATCAAACGCTAACTGAGATTATAATGAAAGTAAAAACAAGCACTGGATGCGGCTGGAGCACAGCTATGGATTGGGCTCTAATGGCAAAGAACTGCATGCAAAGTGTCCATGGCTACAGTCCACATCAACTGGTATTCGGAGAGAACCCCAACTTGCCCTCTGTGTTAATTGACAAAGCACCTGCTCTGGAAGGCACCACAAAAAGCGAATGGGTTGCAAAGCATATTTCAGCTTTGCATGCAGCGAGAAAGGCCTTTACTGAAGCGGAATGTGAATACGGAAGAGAATACGGAGAGCACTCAAGAAACGGCTGCGTCACACAGATGAGAAGTATGAACTGGGTGACAAGGTTTACTACAAGCGGTTGGACTGTCCAGAATGGAAAGGGCCAGGGGTAGTCATTGGACAAGATGGTGCTGTTGTTTTTGTTCGACATGGAGGCACCTGCATTAGAGTTCATCACCTCAGACTAAACAAGGTTACTCAGGAACATGATGTTGACCCACAGACAACCAACCTGTGATGAAGAGACCGACAGCAAGCAACGGTGTACCACTGAGAAGTTGGAGTTGGAAGAAGAAGGGCCTCTTGCTGAGTACACAGAGAATGATTCATAGCCAGCTGTGGCAGACACAAGGGCTGAAGGACAAGAGCATGACAGAAATACAAAATTGAAGACTGGTCAAATTGTAACATTCAAAACCACAGAAACAAGCGTTCAACAAACAGCAAAGGTTTTAGGACGTGCAGGGAAAGCAACCGGAAAATATAAGAATTGGTACAATTTGGAACTTCTTGAGGCTGCTGGAGTGGCTGGCACCAGCGTATCCGCAGATGTGTCACAATTAGAGAATCTTCAAATTCAGGTGGATCAAAATGTATCGGACTTCAGAAGTCAGGATATATATGTGGCGAATGATGTATTATTTGATGACGCCAAAACAAGTGAAATACAGAATTGGAGACAAAATGATGTGTTTGAGGTAGTTGACGACAAGGGGCACAGGTTAATATCCACCCGTTGGGTGTGCACTCTGAAAGAGATCGTGACTGGTGTGGTACCAAAAGCAAGACTGGTAGCAAGAGGATTTGAAGAGCTGCAAGTTGCAGAGCTACAAAAGGACTCGCCTACTTGTGCCTTAGAGTCACTGAGGCTTCTTGTAGCAGTGATTTGTCAAAAACAATGGACACTTCATTCGATGGACATAAAATCGGCATTCCTGCAGGGCATGGAACTATCCAGAGACATTTTTGTCAAGCCTCCTCCGGAAGCTAACTGTACGGGAAGACTTTGGAAATTGAAAAGTGTGTGTATTGTCTGGCAGATGCATCTCTGTATTGGTACAACAGAGTGAAGGATATAATGATCGGTGCGGGAGGTACTATATCCAAAGTTGACCCGGCGGTTTTCTACTGGTTGGACAGTGAAAAAGAAGTAACTGGGGTTCTTGCTTGTCATGTTGATGATTTCATTTGGGGTGGATCTCATATGTTTGAACTGACTGTCATGGTGCATCTCAAAGAGAAATTCAGTGTTGGTCGTGAAGCTCATGATAATTTTTTTTTTGTGGGTGTAGATTTTGTAACCTCTGACGACAGGGTAAAAATACACCAAGCCACATACGTCGAGAATTTACAGACTATACATCTGACACCATCGCGAGCAGCTGAGCAAGCTTCACCTGTTACTGATGAGGAAAGAGATCAGCTACGGTCGAAAATAGGGCAACTTTTGTGGGTTGCAAGACAGAGCAGACCCGATGCCATGTTTGATGCCAAGTAATCTGGCTGCAAATCTCAAATGTGCTACCATACAAACAATTCATGACGCAAACAGAGTTGTGTCTAAGCTTAAGGCCAAATCAGTTGAGTTGAGCTTTAGACACCTCGGTAAAGATGATAGCCTTAAGTTGGTTGCATACACTGATGCGTCTTTTGCAAATCTCTCTGATGGGGGCACCCAAGGTGGGCACTTTGTTGTTTTGATGGGCAAAAGCGGCCGGGTTTCTCCCATCTCGTGGCAGTCAAAGAAAATTAAGAGAATTGTCAGGAGTACACTAGCGGGTGAGACATTGGCTATGGCTGAGGGAATTGACAATGACATTTTTCGGTCAACATTATTCTCTGAGCTCTATGCTGGTAGTACTAACCAACCTGTGCCGATTATTTGTGTCACCGATAATCATTCGCTTATGGAGGCATTGAAATCCACCAAGTCTGTTGCTGAGAAAAGGCTGCGCTTGGAAATAAGTTCGATTAAAGAGCTGATCCAATCAAAAGGAGTCCAACGGGTGCTATGGTCAAGTACCAAAGATCAATTGGCAGACTGTCTAACAAAAAAGGGAGCATCTCCGGCATTGTTACTCAAGGCTCTCTATGAAGGGCATTGGACAATTAAATGAACCGACACACTGTTCACTATACACATTATGCTTTCAAGTGTGATGTTCAGTCCTGCTTTTTCATGTTGAATCGAGCAGTACATTTTTTTTGTTAAAGAAGAGACTGAGATTAGAGACTGAGAGTAGAAGATAACAACAATCGAAGCAATGGGAATTAAAAGCATGCATCAACACTTCCGTTTTAACCTGGGGGAGAAACGGGCGGACTACAGCTATATTCTTCAGATGATAAAATCCAATCGTAGATACATTTTTAGAATAGCTCAGAGTAAAAAATGATAGCCAAGTTTTTCCACACATTGTGCGGGTTGAAGATATTGTAGTTTTGGTTAAAGTTTCTCTCTCTTCCGGAAATATTTTGCTCTTTGTTACAGCGGGTTTCGTTTCACGGAGCGGTGTATTTCAACTTGTTTTTTTTCACTCCCTTTTCAAAGCAATCATGCGTCCTCATAGCATTGAAAACTATATTGCAGAGTTTGGAAATTTGTTGCGCTATTTGCGGTTGTACTAACAAGTTTAAGAAAGTTGAATCTGTGACAAGAAGAGTATTCTTTTTTCAATGGCTTCCTGGATGAGCACAGACTGTTGTTCAGACTCAACAAAGCTTCCAGCGCCCACACAGGAACAAGAACACAGACGACTTAGTCAGAGAGTCGTAAGAAAAGACCACCTCAATGTTCTACATGTGCTCCTTTTCATTTTGCGGACAAAGAGCACATCGCAACAGTCACATTCAACTTTGTGCTAATGTACTTCCATTGCGACACACCACCGGAGAAGACTTGCCACTGCCAAGTGCTACAATAATATTATAACACTTTAATATTTGTCACCCATTATCCGAAGGATTATGGCGAGTCAGCATTTTTGTCAGTAAGTTGTATTGAAGCGCCTTTGGCAAGGAAGGCCTTAAGCTCATAAAATTGAACATATTGGAGGAGATCATTCTAATAGTTGCAGTGGGCGTTTGAAGTTGAGTTCAAAAGACTGGCAAATAAGTGAAATGTATTTGCGTCTGTGTGTGTGTGTGTATAAAGCTCTTTGGAAAGGCACCGTATCATGTAGATGCACTACATAGTACACTCCATTTACTATTTTAATTAAATTGGATTTTTCATCTGTTATATGTTTTTTTTGGGGGGGGGGGGCAGAGTGACTGACTGATGACGACAGTTTGGTTTGGCTTGAAATAATGACGGATTTGATGAACATATGACCAGTGATGAACCGGCAAAATTTCCTGATGTGACCAGACTGAGAGTGACATAGCAAGCGAGTTTAACAGCGAAATTAAGTGCTTGGTGATTAAGTACCGGTACACTTTTCACAAAAGCCTGGCTGGAACCACGTTCAGGTCCCCCACTCCCTATATGCAGAATACAAATAGTGCGTAGGCCATCATAGTTTGTTGGGGGGGGGGGGGGCATCTCATCCGTAGGGGTCCCCCATTTTGCACGAGGGGACGCATTGGAACATCATTGAATGTGTACGTCATTCGTAATTGGTCCTATGCGCTTCATCAGCCAGGAGAAGTGGCCTATAAGGTGAAAAATATATAGTTGTAATAGAATAAAATACTTATTTCAAATATGTTATTTGTTTGTTTTCACAATAGAGTCCTGAGTTTTGATTTTGACTTTTGAGGTCTGCCCAATAAACAAATAGCAGGGGTGTCAAACTCAGGTCCTGGAGGGCCGCTGTCCTGCACATTTTCCAAGTCTCCCTGTTGCAACACACCTGATTTAAATGAACAGGTTCAATGTCAGGCTTCCCCAGAGCTTGCTGATGATCTGATCATTTCAATCAGGTGTGTTGCAACAGGGAGACTTGCAGGACAGCGGCCCTCCGGGACCTCAGTTTGACACCCCTGCAAATAACATCACACCAGATCCTTTTTTTTTTCTTTGTTTAAGCTAAAGCTTCGCTTCGAGATAAAAACATAGAGTTTGCTGCTACACATTCTGTTCATTTAAGAAAGACAAACTGTTGATTATATTGTCAGTGTATTGTCATTTTTATTGTTTAATAAAACTCTCGTTTCAGGTCCCTGGGATTAACCAGCAAAAAAAAAATAAAAAATGCTCCACAAAATTAGAAAGTTGCTCTTTAAAGTAATTGATTCGCAAAAAGGCAGAGAAAAAAATATCATTCTCTCTGAGGACAATAGAACTGTAATTAATGCTCGTTCAACAAAATGTACCATGAAGGAGCATGGGTGCTTATTACGCAATCGACCGGTAGCTCCTGGACTGGTCCCAAGTCTATCGAGAGGGGTGTAGAGGGGAGGGAAAACAAACAAATATTTGTGTGTCTCTGTGCATGTTAGTAATATATTTTTTGTGTTAATGCACAGTACACCTTAATAATCACATCAGTCTCACTTTCACAAATACATTTAAAAATAAAATAAATGGTGGCGCATGACCTGCATCAACAGAAGTTGTTAGCGCTCAGCAGTCTGCAATTGCAGCTTGCGATCAGAGCTGTTGCGATGTCGCCTTTATGATTAATGTTATTGTTATTCTCAGGCAAAGTGCATTTCATGTACAATTCACCCATGTCACTCGCATAGAATGGCAATTTGGAAGGCCGAGAGAAGCATTTTACAACGGTACACTTGAGCTACGATAGTTAACAGGCTGTAAAAGTGTTTCGCCTACCTCCGCGTCAGGCTGTTGCTCATCACGGCATGCATGCGTATACATGCGTGCGCGTAAGGGGTCGATCACGGGAGGTTGGTTGATCGAAAAGTACCGGTAGATCTTTGGCCCAAAAGGTTTGGGCACCCCTGAGCTCGACTGACTAATTAAACTGAATTCAATGAATCTGATTACATGTTGAGTATATCATTGAAGATCATGGTAAATCATTGATTATCTTTCAAAACACCAAGTTTTGGGCAAATCTAGGGGTTGCGGACAGGTCCCAGATCTCTACACTGCCCTTGCAACGTGACTATGCATTATCATTATAGTGTATGTGATTTATACCTCAGGCACACAGGCCTGCACGGTGGTGACTACAGCATCTGTCGCCTCTATTTCCCCGAAAGTGACCTCAACCTGAGGTCAGCACAAGATGACGCGAGAGGTAAAACGACAGCAGCAGCATTTCAAATGCTATACAGCGGTTTGATGGATGAGACAAGTGGCCTAAGGACATCAATCATGTCAAAAGTCTGGTGACTCCATCTGTTTTTCTTGTTTGTTATTTGTTAAGATGCACTTTCAATGTTTGGTAAGAGAGAAAATAGGTATTTGAATATTTACCTCAAATAACCCATAAATTATGACATTTTCCTCCAGTGTGTTAATTAGCTGTATCTGTTCCAATTGACAATTCAAAAGCAGAACGCGCAATGTATTCTGACAGTTATAGGAGAGACACTGTGCAAAAATAATGGCAAGCAAATATATTTTGGAGAGACAACAACAAACAACAAAAGACATGGTACAAAGTAAAAACAACTAAATCATAATTTTTAAATGCAAATGACAACTCAAGAAATACATCCATACATATCACGAAATTATCCAAGCAATAAATTCAAATGTGTTGCACGGAAGCATGACCTAAAACACAAGTGCTGCAGCTTGACGAACCTCGAAAGACGACTGCAAAGGTCATTAGCTCCATCTGCGGGCGAATCTTATTATTGTTTAAACGGTTACTGGTTGTAAAAGGCTTACAAATAGCGACGAAACATGTTTGAGAAACATTTTGCACATTATGGAGGTAAAAATGATGTTATGGTTTAAAAGGTGTTAATTACTTCAGATGTTAAAATGATGTACGTGACTGTCTGAACCACATTTACAGTTAGCATATTGTACAGTAATGCGGTCACAATTATCATTTGTCCCATTTTCGCCAGTTTTTTATGAAGCAGTGAATGATGTGAGTCTTTATCAGTAGTGGGCAAATCATCTAAAAAATGTCATAGATTTCAGACTACTTGTTTCTTGCATTTGAACGGAATAGGTTTCTTGCAATATTATCATTCGGGTATCGTAATAGCTTGTGACTTTTCAGTTACTTTGTTTTAGTTGATGATTAATTCATTGACCGCTTTCGACATTTAAAAGGGAGTGGGAAATTTGCAACTCTAGCTGGTAAAGTCAACTTCTAATGAGGATCTTTACCTATTTAGTAATGTTGAATGTTTCGACTGTATTATGGGCGATCAATGCCAATGATGAGTATTTTTCTTTTATCTCTAAAAGGTATTTTTCAATATATAAATATTGGAACTGATATTTAGTCCCAGACTTTACATTATAAATGAAATTATCAACATACTTAAATTAATTTAAACAAACAAAGACAAATTCATATTAACCAACATGTGTTACTTGAATGCAGCATAAGGCTGCATTCGAGGACGGTGGGAAGTCGGACCGATCCGACTCGAATTGTCCCAGTTTTGACTTCAAAGAGTTCGAGGCGAATATTAACATGTCTGATTCCAATGATTTTTTTGTTGTTCTGGTTCATGGCATGATGGCACGCTTTTATTCACATTTTCTTTTGTTTATGAAATAATAATAATAAAGGAATATCATATCTTCAAAGCATTTCATTGATTTTACCAAATACAGTACAGTAGTGTGAAGAAGTATTTGTCCCCTGCCCGATTTCTTTTTTTTTTATAATGTTTGTCAGACATAAATGTTTCAGATCATCAAACTAATTAAAAAAATTATCAAAGACAAGACAAGTAAACACAAAATGCAGTTTTTAAAATTAAAATGTTTATTATAAAAGGGAAAACCAAAATCCAATGAAATGAAACCTATATGGCCCTGTGTGGAAAAGGTGTTTGCCCTCTAAACCTAATAATGGGTTGGGCCACCCTTAGAAGCAACAATCATAAGTGGAATGAGAGACAATAAAAAAAAAAAAAAAGCAATTGTGATCACACTGTGTATTCTTGATGTTTTGTCGTGTTCGGTATGACTTTGGGATTGAAATAAAAGTTGAAACATGGAAAAAAAAGAAAAGTCCATTTTTAAAAAAAGTCTTCTATTCAAAGGTGGATTGATTTGTGTACTGCGATTGCGACTGATGTCAGTGGTCATGAAGTCCTTCGAATGCCTTCTGTCGGACCAGCGAAAGAACATCACCGGACTACTGCTGGACCTCCCGGAGTTTGCCTACCAGGCAAACAGGTATGACGCAATCACTTTGGGCGTGCACTACATCCTTGAGAACCTCGACAGCACAGGGACCTATGCAAGGATCCCGTTTGTGAACTTCCACTCTGCGTTTAACACCATCATCCCGGAACTCCTCACCAAGCTTCTCCAGCTCGGTGTGTCCCCTACGATCTGCCAGTGGTTTGTCAGCTTCCTGACGGGAAGGACTCAACAGATGACAATGGGAAGGACAACATCATCAACACGCACCATCAGCACTGGGGCTCACCAAGGATGCGTCCTCTCTCCGCTGCTCTTGTCCCTCTACACGAATGACTGCACCTCAATGCGAGCAGCTGTCAAACTCAGAAAAGTTCGCGGATGATACCACAGTCATCGGCCTCATCAAAGACGGTGACGAGGTTGCGTACCGACAAGAATTGGAGCAGCTGGCGATCTTGTGCAGCCAACACAACGTGGAGCTGAACACGCTCAAGATTGTAGAGAGGATCGTGAACTTCAGAAAGCATCCTTTGCCACAGCTGCATTACATTATCCAACTGCCCTATGTAAACTGTCAAGACCTGCAAGTTCCTGGGAATCACAGTCTCTCGGGGCATGAGGTGGGAGGCCAACATTAACTCCATCCTGAACAAGGCCCAGCAGAGGATGTACTTCCTGAGGCTGCTGAGGAAGCACGGCCTGCCACAGGAGCTGCTAAGAAAGTTCTACACAGTAGTCATCGAAATTGACGTTGCATCTCTAATCTCTCTGTAGAGTCTCAAAGAACTCCTGTCCAGAAACTTGGTTCTCATGTCACTGGTTTTAATACTGAGTAATTGTGAATCACAGTCTCTTAATAATGTACAACAACGACATGTTGGAAGAACTACTCTGAAGATCAAAGCACCATAGCAAAGTTTGTTGATCATTAAGCCTCAACAGCAGTGAACCAAACAATTTATTCATCCTCAAAGTATTTATGTGGTTGACTTTTAGTGTTTATTGTGAACACACTCTTCACATCTTAACACAAGCACAATATTCGTCTTTACGAGGGTGCTGTCCTTGATTCAAATGAGTAATTACAGTTGGAGCGTGATCAACAATTGAGAGCTGTCGAGGTGAGAGCAGCCGACATCCCATTTAAATCCATCGATGGAAATGATCCAAAGGCTTTACTAGCTGAAATATAGCAGATGCGCATCCACTCAACTGAGGTGGCGCTTTAAATTGCCGCCGTGTTAAAAGACACTACACATATACTGTACTTTTTTCCCCCCTCAACCTTCAGGATAAAGGAACCTTTTATACACTGTATTGATCTTAGAAAGAAAATTCCTTTTTACACTCTGAGGTAAGATGTCGCAGTCAAGGAGGCGATGTATGGATGTTGCAAGTTTTGTGCAATTGGACACACACACACACACATACACACGCATGCGTGTGTGTGTGTGTGTGCTTGTTTTATATTCTAAGTTAATAATTATATTTTATGTTCCAAGTTTTCAGGCAATTAGGCAGCCTCTATTGCTTTAAGCAAAAAGAACAAGCCATTACCTTTTTATTGGAACATGAAAAGTTTTGAATGCTCCAGTGGTCCTGGATAAAGTTGTGTAATATATGCAGGAATGGGGAACAGTCACTTAACAAAGGCAAGGATGGTATGGAAGTGAGGAACTAAAGGTCGAGGAAACCACTAAAACGTGCTAATTATATGGTCCTGAAACATTTGGTTGAACAAGTTCGTAGACATCAAAAAAATCCTCTGGGTGATAATTTTGGAGATGAGGCTATGTTGTTATATTGCCACATTCTAGTTTGTTTCATGCAAGTGAAAGAAACATAAATTACAAAATATATACTGCATGCTGTAAATCCTGTAAGTCATTCATCTTTGAGCAATGTTTAGACAGAATTTTTGATTTAGCACATTTCTGACACAAACCATCCATCCATCCATTTTCCGATCCGCTTTACCCTCCTTTATAGGGTCGCGGGGGGTGCTGGAGCCTATCCCAGTTGTCTCCGGGCAGTAGGCGGGGCACACCCTGAACCGGTTGCCAATCAATCGCAGGGCACACAGAGATGAACCATCCGCGCTCACACTCACACCCAGGGACAATTTAGAGTGTCCAATTAGCCTGGGAGGAAATCAGAGTACCTACAGAAAACCCACCCAGGCATGGGGAGAACATGCCAACTCCACACAGGAAGGCTGCAGGCGGAATCGAACCTGGTACCTGCGCACTGTGAGATCGACGTGCTAACCACTGGCCCACCGGGCCTCCCGACATAAACTATGCTTCACATAATTAAAGGTACGACATTTATAAGCAAACAAGAGTTAAATATGTTTAAAAGCAACGCAAAAAAAATAAAAAGCACCATACAAAGTTCCTGAAAAAACACACAAAGCAAGATCGTATTTTAAGGGGGAAAAAATAGCGCTGTCATGTGAGGAACAGGATTTTGGACCCTGAAGTTGAGAAAAGTCTATCTGTGAAAATACAAAGTAACTACAGAGAGCAGGGCTGGATGCAGAAGATGCGGACGAGAGCTGACGCTCTTGACTGGGGGACAGCTTGACGAACTCGTGACGTGTCACTGAGTAATCCGAATGTATATATTGTGAGACATCAAGCCTGTATGACAGAATAAAGGATCAAAGCATAAAAGAGCCATAGCAACTGCATCGCAACTGAAACATTAAGGAGGAACAAACAGTCACAACAAGCAGGGGGTTTTTTTCTACACTAGTCATGATCAGTGGCCAGTCATTTCCTTCTATTGTTTTTGGATGAAGTATTTTAAATGCTTTGTTGAAACAATTTACAATGTACCGAGGCCTAATGGATATTGACGATTAATGATTGACATCATGCACAAATTTAGAGCGAGAGGAAGAATTGACCTTCATTTCCTTGTACAACATGAGAACAGTTCTGGAAATAGTCACGTGCTTTCATAGAGCCTGTAATGACTTCTGTAACTGTTCATTAAACATGGCCTCGTACATAGCCTGAAGCTCTTCCTGCTCTGACTCTCGGGTGGAATATAAAACTGAGCGACACAATCAAGCCTCCTTCATACCGCCTTGACAACAGAATGACTTAGTCCCCTTGACTGGCCTCTTTTCAACTGCTTGAATGCAAATACATACCAAGATCGAGTATATATTTGCATTCTGAATGGAGGTCCAAGTTATCGGTGACAGCATACATCTGTCTGCGTACAGATCCAGAATTCCTCAATCAGTGACCAACGGGAAGACAACACCAGCAGAGTATGAGTCTGATTTTTATCATTTGTACGGGGACACAAGTCCTGTTGTGCCCTGTGGACCTGATATCCAAAGTCACTATGAGACTCTGGATGCACCACCAAACTCGGACTTTTACGCCAACACCGAAGTTTGTGGACGACGGAAGCGCTTCAGGCCATCGCTCTACCAGCTTTACGCCAAGCCTGAGGTGAGGAAGCATCATGCAGTCTTGAAAATGTACCGTCTATACAAGTGTAATATTATCATTGCATGTGTTTTGTATTTGAAGCAAATTTGTCATTTGAAATAGTCGGCAACCTTTGATTGCCTTTACTAGGATGACTCTCAACCTCCCATGTACCAAGAGACAACACCCGATGGCATGGAAGGAGAGAGCTCCGAGGATGAGGAGCAAAAGGAGCCACTGCCTGAACCGACACGATTCGGCTGGGTTCATGGAGTGATGGTCAGTACCACTGAAAAGTGCCTGTGACTCATTGCCAAGGATACAAATGATCTGCCCTGATTAAGATTTCATGGCAAGCGCTTGGCTAAAGGAAGAAGGATCTTTAATTTCTTACAAATGACGTATCGATGATCATGAGTACTTTGTGAAAATCGACCACGGTGAATCTATAGTTTCACCAACTTTGCTTTGTATTTTTCACTGTTAATAAGCATTATACGAAACATTAATAACTATCAGCAGCAAACAACAAGAGTCGTGATGTATTCACAATTTCATTCATTTTTTTTGCGCTGAAATGTTCACTCCTAACACACCAACTTACTTCCAAGTGTCTTAACTGCTATTAAGAACCTCTAGACAAGAATCTAAATGGTTTATGTGAATTGTCCTTTAATCAAAACAACCCATGAACAAATATATTTTACTTCTGCAAATTAACCTGCTATAGTATATAAAATGCAATATAAAGCTCTTATGCACAGGACATATTATTGTTCAAGTAATATAGTAAATGACAGTAAGGCAGTGGAACATGATGATAAATTTCCAGTGCCTCACCTTTTTGGAAAATTCTTCCCAGTAAATACATCCATCCATTTTCTGATCCGCTTTATCCTCTCAAGGGTCGTGGGGCATCCTGGAGTCTATCCCTGCGTCTTTGGGCTGTAGGCAGGGGACACCCTGAACCGGTTGCCAGCCAATCGCAGAGCATTCGTAGACGAACAACCATCCGCGCTCACACTCACACCTCGGGACACTGTGTTCAATCAGCCTGCCATGCATGTTTTTGGAAAGTGGGAGGAAACCAAAGTACTGTATAAAACCCGTGCAGGCAAGGGTAGAACATGCAAACGCCCTAGTCAAAATCGAACCCTGCACCTTTGCACTGTGAGGCCAATGTGCTAACCTCTCGCCCCCCTGTGCCGCCTCTTCCCAGATTATTTCAAAATAAAAGCAGTTGGAGCTCTATACTTAAAGAACAGGCATACTTTATAAAAATCTATCAATAATAACAAAAAAGAGGGAAATTGATATTCAGTACCATCATGCACTCGGGTGTTGCTGAGTACAGCCAAGAGAAAATATATGAGTTGCTGATGAGGCCAAACACAATAAGAGGAATTCTTGGCACGTCTTGAAATGAAGCACGTAATGTTGTCCAGCCTTGATAAAAGTTTCTTCAGGGACATCTCATGTCAATTTTACAAATGTTTTGCATTCGGCACAACAAAAACCCAAGCTTCTGACTTCATTTTCTCAAAGGAGACTGATTGGTCAACTTATTTCATGCATGACGTTGGACACCTTTGACGTGCAGTAAGATCATTTTGTTTCTGGATCACTCTGTTGAGGATTTTGACTGAATCATTGCTGACAAAGTAGATAGAGGTGCACAATGAGCAATTATGAAAAGCAATATTTTCCGACATGAGCAAGCTTTGAAAAAGTTTTTTTTACAATGTTGGTGCTTGAATTCAATCGATTTTCACGCTCATTAACATGTCCTGCCACTACATGTGAGAATATTCAGTCCGTTAATGTCTTTTTAGATCCGTTGCATGTTAAACATTTGGGGGGTGATCTTGTACCTGAGGCTCCCTTGGATTACTGCACAAGCTGGCATAGGCAAGTGGAAAGAAAAAACAAATATTCCTCTGTTGTTTTGTTCTGTAGAAAACATACAAAATATCATCGTTCTCATCTGATTGTTTTCTCCAGGTCTGACCTGGGTGATCATCCTGCTGTCCTCGTGTATAACTGGCATCACTGGGCTCTCTACATCTGCCATCGCCACCAACGGCAAAGTGAAAGGAGGTTTGTTCCACGTGTGATCAATCATTGACCAATACAACTAACACAACACTATGGCCACCTGAAAGAAAACGTACAGTGGTGCTTTGCGCTACGAGTGTCCCGTCTTGAGAGGGGTTTTTTTTTGCGCTGTTGGCCAGTTTTATGCTTTGACTTGCGAATCCAGACTTGAGAGCGGGGTGTTGTGGCATTGTCAAACAGAGATAGTAGTAGATAATCTTCACAAAAAATAGGCTTCAAGCTGTTTATTCCCAGTCTGTTGAAGCTTACTGCCAAGCTAAACAAAAAAATCAACAAACTTACATGTTGAGTTTTTAAAACTACCGCATATCGAGGGGTGCACATCACGATTTTTGCGTGGTTTTCAAATGAGTGCCAGAGATTGTTGTTTGGTGCTCTTTTTAAAAAACATATTTTAACCCAACCTCAAGGATGAATTTAAAGATGTACGGCACGTCAAGACAAAGAAAGGGCCTGCAGGCCACATCCCGCCAGTCCATAATCACTGAGCAACCCTCGAAGCCCTTATGAGGCTAAAAAAAACGTAAAGTATGTGCTTCTCTTATTTTAACCCTTTGAGGGATCGCGGTTACTACAGTGGGCAGCTTATTATGCTATCAGGTTACAGGGGCCATGAAAGGGTTAATGTGCACACATGTCAGCAGTGCACGCTTCAAGACAAACTACTTCTCTTCACTGTCGCCATTTTAGATATACTCTCACTGCATATATAGATTTTTTTTCCGAACATTTGAGCAAATATTTAAAAAATAAAATAAAAATAAAAATGATATAGTGCCAATGATAACTAATGATGGTCCTCATTTGAGCAACAATCTTATTTCCTGCACAGTGGAGGGAAACGAGGAATTTTCCCTGGTAATGATTTGGGAGACCGAAGAATGGCTAATTGTGGGTTGTGCTTGTAATATCAGAAAACTTTTAAAAGAAAGAAAAAAAACCTCTTTGTGTGAATGTTGATTAAATGTGATGAAATGTTAGCATGGGCGTGGGTTTTCTCCAGGTACTCCGGCTTCCTCCCACGTGCCAAAAAAATGGTATGTCCATTTATTTCTATGGGAATTTATTTTTTGATACAAACGTTTGAAGTTACAAGCGTAGTCAAGGATTGAATTAAACTCCATTTAATATGCCGCACTAACAATAGCTTTTGAGATATATTTTAACGTATTGCTGATACTTGATTTTGACCAGACTAAATGTTCATAAATGGGATGAATTTTCCTACATTTTCCTCAGGTGGGACCTACTTCCTAATCAGTCGTAGCCTCGGTCCAGAGCTGGGTGGGTCCATTGGTCTGATTTTTGCCTTTGCCAATGCTGTGGCTGTGGCCATGCACACTGTGGGCTTCGCTGAGACTGTTGTTGACCTCATGCACGTAAGTGCCTTATCAACAATTATTGAAGTTCTAACTGACTGATTTCTAATTACGATGCACTCCATTCAGCCTGGGTGGCTTATTTTGTTTAAATAGCCTCGAGAGTTCGTGAAAATTATTTGGAAAGAGTAAGAAGGTAAAATCTCTCTTGGACCAAAAAGATGGCCAAATTATAATTTGACATGGATAGACATGCTCACGCTGACTCATTTGTTTCGTTTTGTTTTTTTTCTTAATTGTGTATCGTTGTTTATTTGGTGCTCAATGCTTTTTTTTCTCAGTTTCAGTCTCACAGAGATTTACTTTGTCTCTAAGGAAAATGGTGCTGTGATGGTGAACCGAATCAATGACATCCGCATCATTGGTGTCATCACAGTCACGTGTCTATTAGGTATCTCAATGGCTGGCATGGCATGGGAGTCAAAGGTAAGCTCGACTAAACTTAAGACCGTACTCGCTTGGCAAACCTTCAGAGTAACTTTTCAACAGACTTTAATTCATAGGCATTGTTCAGGGCTTACCATTTCACTTGGGCGTGATTACTGTATTTTAATTAATTGATAATTACTGTACTAGTGGAGCAATGGAAGACTGGGCCTTAATGCTAAAATATATTTTAGCATTCCAGTGTTCCATCACACATTTTTTTTCAATCACATATTACAACAGAGCCTTATTTGCTGATGATAAATCAAAAGCAGAATGGACTTTGCTAACAATCAAAAATTGTTCTGTTAGTAGGAGAGTGTTCTAATAACCATGCATAATTTGGCACTGAGTAAGATCAACACAGACACAGGGTTCTAGATTCGTGCCCAGCGCCACTCTATCACACAAAGTGCGGTCTAATTGTGTACATAGGTGCCGTTTACTTTCTTTGGATATTTTTACAGACACACAGTTAGAAACAGGCAGTTTGCGCCATTGTTACGTAGCCAATGAAAGAGCCCCCTGTAATTCCCTTTAAATTTTGAAAGGTGCACGTATTTGACAGTTCAGACTCGCTGTAGTCCATACAGGAGATCGAAGCACGCGGTTTATAAGGAACTGCAAGGAGACAACTAGGGTACAAATCACAGCTGTGAAGTGGGCACTTGGAGACCACCTTCATACCCGCTCATTTGTGTCCATATGTGAGCTCCTACACATAGCTGTGCTGCTGCCCAGGGTGTCATTTTAAAAAGATACTGTTATAAAAATGATAAAAATAGTAATGCATTGATTCAGGGAGTTTGATGAGCACCATTGTCATATTTAGGAATGAAATCCACCACACGGAATCTGTCTGCCTGTACTTCGATCAAACCACACACAATTGCAGCGTGGTCTGCCAACTTCTCAAACACACTTAACGAGCTTTGCAGTGAGCAAATCAAAATGCGCCAGTTTTCACGCCCAATCATACATGCGCTCATCCCCGAGGCCTCCTCCTGGTCGGATCTGCCCGGAGCACTTCACCAGGGAGGCATCCACGAGGCATCAGGAGCCACTTGATCTGGCTTCTCTTCATGTGGAGGAGTAGCTATTTGGAGCATACAAATCTCCAGCCCTTAAGTGCCTAGAAATCCTTTCCATAAAGGTTATGAACTGAATTTGTGACAAAGGGCAGGCAGACTTGACGGAGTCCAAACCTCACTGGAAATGAAATTGACTTACCACCAGCAATGCGGATCAAACTCTGACACCAGTCAAAGAGGGAACAAAGAGCCCATATCTGGGGGTTCGGTACCCCATTTTCTGAAGTACCCTCTGAACTCTTCAGGACACACGGTCAAACACCTTCTCGCAAGTCCACAAAGCTCATCTCGACGAGTTGGGCAAATTCCCATGCAAGGACCCTGCCGAGGGTGGAGAGTTGGCCCCCTATTTCACAGCCAGGACTAAAACCACACTGCTCCTCCTGAATCTTAGATTTGGCATTCGGATGGACCCAGCGCTCTCCAGCACTCCTTAATAGACCTCTCTAGGGAGGCTGAGGAGTGTGATCTCCCTCTAATTTCAATAGATCATCTGGTCCCCCTTCTTAAAATGAGGGACCACCACCCCTGGTCTGCCAATCCAGAGGTTGTCCTTCTCCATGGCCTCACTGAAATCCTGCCATGCCTGAGTTTTTGCCTCATTCAACCACCAAATCAATGTCCTCAGCCGTGACGTTGGCAGGAAACTCCTTCTGACAGGGAAGTATGCCAGATGTCCCCCATCACAATACGTTTGAGTTTGTTTGGTCGGACTGGCATCTTCCCCTACCATCTGAGCCAACACATCACGAGGTGGTGAATGGTTGACAGCTCCGCCTCTTTCTTCACCCGAGTGTTCAAGAAATGCAGCTGCAAGTCCGATGAAACACCCACCAAGTACACAAAAAGACACTATTATGTCTGAACCTGGTGTCCGTTATGCATATATGTGATCAATCAGTGACAGAACACCGCTTGGGTTCCAATCGGGGGCTGCTTTTACGTGCATAGGCATAAAAAACAGTCAGGAAAAAGTGGAGGGAGGCTTCATTCTCATCCACCGGGTTGAACACCAAGGTACAGGTGCCAAGTCGAGGCGCAGTCAGTATGCCCACGCTTCTCAAAAGGAATGGTGCCCAAGCTGTGCGTGGAGTAAATTTTGTCAAAACTTTTCCAAAGATATCATTTCGACATGAATGTGTGTTTTGTCTTCTAAAGGCCCAGGTTTTGTTTTTTCTGGTCATCATGGTGTCATTTACCAGTTACATTGTTGGAACCATCATCCCCGCATCGCCACAGAAACAGGCCAAAGGTTTCTTCAGCTATAAAGGTGACTGAATTTCTTCTGTTGTAGTGTTTGCTCATCCAAAATTATTAGTATCTGACTCTCAGTTTCACGAATCTAAGTAACAGACCAAATGTACTCCCGACAGCGGATATTTTTGCCAAAAACTTTGTTCCCGATTGGCGGGGGCATGAGGGCAGCTTCTTTGGCATGTTTTCGATTTTCTTTCCTTCTGCGACTGGCATTTTGGCAGGAGCTAACATCTCCGGAGACCTGAAGGTATGTCGCATTTTCCTCCCCAAACATTTCTCCTCTCTCATGTTTACTACCTGTGCCAAATGTCAAACTGCAGACTTGTTCGAAATATTGCCTCTGCCCTTGTCAGGATCCAACAGTGGCTATCCCCAGGGGGACACTAATGGCTATATTCTGGACCACTTTGTCATACCTCATAATCTCTGCTACCATTGGTATTGTATGCTCATATCAGAAACCAAAGCCGTGTTCTATATAAATGGATGTTGTTGAAGATCAAAATAAACTGGAGCTGCGAGCAGCGAAAAAGCGCCCTCACACCTTGGGGTACTGACCGATAAGAGACAAACTGTCTAAAACAGGGATCACCAACTCTGGTCCTTGAAGGCACCGATTCTGCATGTTTGAGATACCTTCTTCCTCCAACACACTTGATTCAAATGACCAGAATCATTATCAGGCTTCTGTAGAGCTTGCTGATGAGCTGATCATTTGAATCAGGTATGTTGGATGAGGGGAACATCTCAAACATGCAGGATGGGGGTCCTCGTGGACCCCAGTTAGGGACTCCTACTCTAAAAAAATAAATAAAATAAAAAAAGTTTCTGCCAGTCAGTCCTCATATGTGTGCAGTCACATGAGTATTGGTTTGGTCCTTCAAACTCACATTGCCAAAGCAACAGAATAAAAAGCTTTCAAATGCTTTCATCTTAAAACTCATTCAGTACCAGCCAATTCTGGACCAACTCTGAAAAGACGTTTAAAAACGTCTTTGGGAGTGAATAAGTTAAACTTCTTTAGATGAAACACCCAAAGTCTGAAAACGATCGGGAAAAAATTGTATGAGGAGTTCATCAAAATATGACCTCCATAAAAGGCCAAAAAAGAGAGCTGGTTCCAAAATAAAAGTCAAAATCGTGGACCAAAATGAGATTTGTTTAACGGATCCCCAAAAAATCTGGCAGTACCCTGGGGACAGTCTCATCTTTGAA
This sequence comes from Hippocampus guttulatus, assembly GCF_054856545.1. Taxonomy (NCBI): domain Eukaryota; kingdom Metazoa; phylum Chordata; class Actinopteri; order Syngnathiformes; family Syngnathidae; genus Hippocampus; species Hippocampus guttulatus. Next base: position 4,922,036 of record NC_141264.1, read on the forward strand.
AGTCGCGCACTCTCAGAGCAACCCAGTTTTAAAGTTGCCAAATGCATCATATACTGTCAATCCATCCATCCATTTCCCAAACTGCTTATCTCCACTGATTTGTAAGTAATAAGTTCGTGTGAAACCCATATTTCATTGTGTGTGTGTGTGTGTGTGTGTGTGTGTGTGTGTGTGTGTGTGTGTGTGTGTGTGTGTGTGTGTGTGTGTGTGTGTGTGTGTGTGTGTGTGTGTGTGTGTTAATCTAGGGTCCTGTGTGGTCAGGGATGCATCTGGACTCTTAAATGACACTTTGTCCTCCTCTTCATCCAACAAGAATTGTGTTGGTATAGCTTGCCAGTATGGCTGGGACTTCACTGACTGTATCAACAACAACACATGCATCTTTGGCATTAGTAATTACTATCAGGTCAACATACACAAATACACACAGCATCACAAGGAATGATCTTACATATTCTTTCTTCCGGTCTCTGTTAATGTAAATCTTTTTGAGGATTTTGATGTTTTTTTCTTTTCAAAACAAAACAATCACAGATTTGGTTTGCTTAAAAAAACTGATTAGGCCTGGAAATGTACTCAATATTTTGTTGGTCTTAGTTCAAATCCCATAACAGAGCAGAGTGTCAAAATTAGAGTTTGTGAATCGAGGTGTGTCAAAATGTAGCTACCGTTGCCATGTCTCCATGCAGAAAACGAAGCACCCCACCGCTCAGTGTGTTATCTCTTCCTCCAGTGCGCCTCAATCCGTTATTCTTATAGAGGCAGTCGTTTTGGGAACTGCAATTTCTTGACTACCAGTAGTACAGAAAGTGACCAACGGGTAAACAGAATCTTTGTTTTTACAGTCGATGAGCATGGTGTCAGCCTTTGCTCCACTCATCACAGCTGGCATATTTGGTGCAACACTCTCTTCTGCTTTGGCCTGCCTAGTGTCTGCACCCAAAGTGTTCCAGGTACGATTCACAACTCAGACACTGGTATATATGCGCACACACTCACGCACAATCCAAATGGTGTCTTTCTGGACAGTAATCTCACAGTCTGTATCGAGGTCTCTCATAGTTTACAACAAGTCAAAGAACAGATGATGAAGACATCTAGATATGTAGTGTGTGGTAAAAATGTGTCCATTTTCTGAGCCTATCACACAACTCTCTCTCATAAAACTGGATGTACTGGGTATCTATGTTCTGAGATTAGCACTCGTTAGGCCTAGATGGCAAATGACTAGTTTGTAACTGCAAGAGTCAATACTTCACAGGGAGCCCTAATGAATCTAATGTGTGCATCTATTTTCGGGTTGAAGGACTCTAGAAATGAAATTATCATGTCATTGTCAAATATAAGTTCTACATGAGGCGGCCCAGTGCTTCGACCCCACAGTGGCGAGGTCGTGTTTTCGGTCCTGGCTCCGGCGTCCCTGTGTGGAGTTTGCAAATTCTCCCTGTGCCTGCGTGGGTTTTCTCCGGGTACTCCAGTTTCCTTCCACATTCCAAAAAACATGCATGACAGGCTGATTGAACACTAAGAACTGTCCCTAGGTGTGAGTGTGAGCGCGGATGGTTGTTTGTCTCTGTGTACCCTGCGATTGGCTGACAACCGGTTCAGGGTGTCCCCGTAGACAGCTGGGATAGGCTCCAGCACCCCTCCGCGACCCTTGTGTGGATATAGCAGATCGGAAAATGGATGGATGGAGTTCTACATGACATCAGAACCAGATGTGGAAACACTGGCACAGTTGTCTCTTATATGATTCTTTTTATTTTATGAAAATATTTTTAGTGTGTTTCTTTGCATGTTGTGTGTGTGTGTGTGTGTGTGTGCATATATTTATGTATTTACATTGTATCTTATTTTGTCTCTGCTTTCTGTAGTGCCTATGCAAGGACAAACTCTACCCCCTGATTGGCTTCTTTGGCAAAGGTTATGGCAAAAATGACGAAGCATTGCGAAGCTACCTCTTGGCATTCATAATTGCTGTCTGCTTCATTCTCATTGGTGAGGACTGGAACAATATGGAAATATGTGACCTTAGAATGTGCTGTTTTGGCTCACCCTTTTTTCTTCAAGCAATCAGGTAAAGTACAACCTTTTCTGATAAATATCCAATAGGTCTGATGATCTGACGATTTTAACAAGAGGCCATTTCAAATGACCCCATTCAGGGATAGTGGCTACTACAGTGGACAGCTTGTCATGTTATCAGGTTATCAGGTGTTGGTGTATGAAAGAGTTAAGACCAAACTGTTTGCCGACAAAGCCAAACATTTGCAACCGCTCATCATCTACGTTTGGCCAGTCTCACCCTAAAACTGCATTAACCAGAAGCCTTTTCATATTGCAGTCTAAATTCATATTTATTCAGATTTCAAAAATGAAAAACAAAATATAGCTTTTTTTCTGAGCGAATAAAAGACGGTGATATTGCGCAGATGTTGACGGATCCTTTCTGCTCCTTGCCCTTTTACTGCAGCCGAGTTGAACACGATAGCGCCAATCATCTCCAACTTCTTCCTCTGCTCTTACTGTTTGATCAACTTCAGCTGCTTCCACGCCTCAATCACTAACTCACCCGGTAGGATGAGAGAACCTATTAACGTACACTGCATACACGAAGCTATCATTTTTCATTGACATTTTATTAGGCCGCATTCTGACATTTTTCTGCTGTATGAATTCACAAGTGTGTGGATTGAAGTCAAAATAGCAACTATCTGTATCTTTTACTGTAGGTATGGATTAGTATGCAAGAAATGTTTTTGTAAATATCGTTTTACAGCAGTAATGAGTCACACCTTATGAACTTAATTTTGGAAAGAATTATAAACTAAATTTATGTGTTGAGTAGTTGCACGATCCATCCTGAGATTGTACGTTCATTTTTTTTTACAGGTTGGCGCCCATCCTTCAGATTCTACAACAAATGGCTTTCCTTGCTGTGTGCTGTGTGTTGTCTGGTTATCATGTTCTTGTTGACTTGGTGGGCAGCTCTCATTGCCTTTGGTGTTGTCTTGCTCCTTTTAGGATACACGCTGTACAAGAGGCCCGGTAAGCACACCGCACACTTCCAGTTCAAGGCACACCGCAGTAGCTGTCGTTAAACTCACTTTGCCTATACTTTGTGCCTAGCTGTGAACTGGGGCTCATCCGTGCAAGCCAGCTCCTACAACATTGCACTCAATCAATGTATAAGCCTTAACCAGGTGGAAGACCACGTGAAGAACTACAGGTCAGTGACAGTGACTGAATGTTGTCCCGACTATCGCCTGAATCATTAATTGCGATGAAAAGCACAGGTCAGTCAGAAATTGTGAAATTATTTCAAGTTGCACACTTGACATCAGAATTAATGATGTGAAATTACTTTTGTCTGTCTTCTTTGGTTGATCTAGTTTCCAGTTTCTTTGCTGCGCAATGTAAATGCATAATGCCTCATAATACAAAAAGAACATATTTATCCGTGGGCTTAAATGCAATGGTGCAAAACTCAAGATTAAAAAACAAACAAACAACAAAATGTATTTGAAGGAAGAATGCAGAGTGCTTCGTGTTAACTTGACCTCAATAGCTCGACAATAAGTTCTGGACTGCCTTCAATGAAGGATGCAGAGCGCGGAAGGTCTGTTTGTTTGAAACAAGTTATTCCCTCGTTGATTCACATACATTCAGTCACAACCAACCAGCAGGTGATTGTACTTTATTATCTTATTTTTGTATGAGCACATATTGTACATAGGGCGGCCTGATGGGCCAGTGGTTAGTGCGTCGGCCTCACAGTGCAGAGGTGCAGGGTTTGATTGCCGCTCCGGCCTTTCTGTGTGCAGTTTGCATGTTCTCCCCATGCCTGCGTGGGTTTTCTTCGGGTTCTCCAGTTTCCTCCCACATTCCAAAAACATGCACAGTCGGCTGACTGAGCACTCTAAATTGTCCCGAGGTGTGAGTGTGAGCAAGGATGGTTGTTCGTCTCTGTGTGCCCTGCGATTGGCTGGCAACCGGTTCAGGGTGTCCCCCGCCTACTGCCCGAAGACGGCTGGGATCGGCTCCAGCATGCCCCATGACCCTTGTGAGGATAAAGCAGATCAGAAAATGGATAGATGGATGGATGGATATTGTACATATGACTTAACCCTTGGTCATCTGATGAACCTGATATAGATTGCCTCAATTGCAGACCACAGTGCTTGGTGCTGACGGGACCTCCCAGCAGCCGACCAGCTCTCGTGGATCTTGTCAGCTGTTTCACAAAGAATCTTAGTCTCATGATGTGTGGCCATGTGGTGACTGTGAGTGCAACACATTGCATAACGACACGTGTGTTGGGTTCCAATCTTGGCTCCGGCTTTCCTGTGTTACATTTGCGAGTTATGTGTGTGTTTGCGTTGGGTTTCTCCAGGTACTCCCACATTCCCAAAACATGTATGTTCGATTTATTGACACTTCATTGACTCGACAGTGTCCTTCGGAGTGAATGTGAGACATGTCAATATGTGCCCTGTAATTGGCTGACGATCACTCTTGGGGCTAGTCAGCCTATTACCCGACCAAAAGTCAGCTGGGATAGGCTCCAGCTCACCTATGACCATGATTTGGATAAGTGGTCTGATGGATGGATGGATGGATGAAATTGTTACAAATGATGTTGGATACTGTTTGTTTCAAATATTTTTTCAACACCTGTTCTTTTCCAGAATGATCTCTCTGCACTAGTGCAAAGTGAAAGTCACATTTCCTGGTTGAAACAAAGAAAGGTGAAGTCCTTTTACAAACATGTGGTGGCTGCAGATCTCCGTTCAGGGGTGAACATGCTGCTACAGGTCTGATATACAGCACTTCATTGATTACTCTGTCTGTCTGCCTGTCTTTGATGCTGCGCAGTATGTTTTATTCAGAACTCATGGAAAGCTATGCATCATTTTAATGAGTGAAATCTTTATCTTTTTTTCAGCACACTGATTTGATTGGAGAACATCAATCTTACAGACATTTACAGACTACATAATTACAGGCAGTGTTCAGATAATACGACATCTCGCTAATGCATGTTCCTTTAAATTTACATGACCGCATGAGTTGAAAAATGTCCTTCAGTATTTTCTGAAGGAAATACAGAATATTCATAGACTACACATAGAATATCACAGTGGACCAAAATGAAACTACATATCTGACTTTCCTACTTTGTTTAACTCTATGAATGCGCAATGACAGGGTAAAAGATGCAAAATCAAGTCTTTCCGCCTTCTACTTGCAATGTTGTCATGTGACCACCAGGGGTCAGGTTTGGGTAGGATGCGACCCAATGTCCTTCTGATGGGTTTCAAGACGGATTGGCACAGTGCCTCACCACAGGCCGCACACAGTTACATCGGAATATTGCAGTGAGTGACATTTGTATGCATAGACATGACTCATAGATACGATTTGGCATCAAGACTGTAAAATGTGACATGAAATTGGTGCCTGTACATTTATTTGTCCATTTATGCAGGGATGCATTTGACCTTCAGTATGGTGTGTGCGTGTTGAGAACAAGAGAGAGACTGGATGTCTCTCGCCCATATCAGTCATACGGTGAGAATCTCAAATTAGAACACAGTCATTTTTAATAAATAATAAAACAGAAACAGAAGCAGTACCAGTACGTGTTAGAGGTGGTCAATAAGGTTGTGTTGCCAAAATATTTCGATCATCGAAAACACTGTGATTTGTACTTGGTTTGATTGTTTTAAACAGCCAATCCGGGCTTCGATGGAGAACTCCAAAACATGACCACCGTACACACTTCTGGACTTAACAACATTACATGTATGTAGATGTTGCATGCTTTACAGCATATACTGTAGGTCATGAATTTAATGTCTGTCCCTTCAATCAGACCGCCCCTGTAAACAATATATGTCTCTACATGATGTATACATTCACACATACTGTACATACTAAGGGTGTGCATCTTTTCAGATAAGACGATTTAATCCGGTTTTGGTGGCATGCGAAACGAATCAGGGACAGTCAGTTACAAATGATTCGATTCAATATGGCATGGTTTCAATTTGAGAGGGTATGAAGCAATGATTTTTTTTGTTGTTGTCCGTTTACATGCAGTTTACAAAATTGTCAGTACTGTAACTGTGCCATTTCCTTTGAAAATATATCTCTCCAATAACAGACAGTTTGAGGCATATGTCGCTGTATTTCAAAGTGGAATGATTCCATTCGATACACTCACATCTTTTAAATCCAAAAACGATTTTCTGGTTCAAACTGGGTTTTTTTTGTTACACCCCTAATACATACATATACTGTATACATACTGTATGATGCAGTTCGACATAATGAAAATTTCAACTCTTTGAAGGGGAAGTCAACTCAAAAATGTTCTTTAAAATAACCTATTCTATGATGCTTGTTTTCTGATTTTGGTCAAGTGCTGTTTGCAAGATGAATCGTGATTGAGCCCTGAGCAACTGTGATGTTATTTTGAGTAAACAGCAAGTGGCAAAATGGCCGCCACCTGACATGGATGAAAACAGGTGGATTATGCTCCTTAATTCTTATTCCACAAACAGCCTATTCGTCAGAATACTGTGTTTCGGTATAGTAATGTCACGTACAACATATTATTTAAGATTTTTGACTTGACTTCCTCTTCAGTATCAGTAAAAAAAAAAGGAGCATTATCTTTTTCAAATCCCTACTTTATGACTCAGCCCTCATGTTGGGTCCTATTTTATAGTTCTGATTTAGCCAATGCGGTGGCCGCCGAGCGTCGAACTGCACGCAGGTATGACTTTAATAACACACCCATTTTATTTGCAGCAGCTGTGCCCATTGACCCAGAGGCTCAACTGAGTCAGACTACACTGTTTCAGAAAAAACAAGGAAAGAAGACAATTGACGTTTACTGGCTGTCTGATGATGGAGGTCTGAATGTGCAAGCCTATATACTTCAGTCATGTTAAACATCATTTTTCATTCATGTTGAAATGTGCCTAACCAGGTCTTACTCTGTTGCTCCCATATCTCCTAACTCGGAGGAAGCGCTGGGCCAAATGTAAAGTTCGAGTGTTTGTGGGAGGAGACAATTCCAAAAATAACGAGCGGAGACAAGAGTAAGAACTTAAATCGCTTAATTAAGATTTCAAGTATTGATTGTTGCTCAATTTTAATTTTGTATTATTTTATTAATATTTTATTGCAGGGGCAGAGAAGTATGTTAGAGCTGTGCGTGACATGTATGAGGACTGTAAAACAGTGTTGAGGTGTGCTGTAGGTGTGACGGAGGAATTCAAGGTGGAGGTGGGACTTCACCAGGGGTCACCTCTGAGCCCCTTCTTATTCGCTATGGTGATGGACAGGCTGACAGACGAGGTTGGACAAGATTCTCCATGGACTATGATGTTTGCAGATGACATTGTCATCTGTAGTGAGAGCAGGGAACAGGTGCAGGAGAAACTAGAGAGGTGAAGGTTTGCACTGGACAGGAGAGGAATGAAGGTCAGTCGCAGCAAGACGGAGATGTGTGTGAATGAGAGGGAGCCAAGTACAAGAGTGAGGTTACAGGGAAAAGAGATAAAGAAGGTGGAGGATTTTAAGTACTTGGGGTCAACTGTCGAGAACAATGGAGAGTGTGGAAAAGAGGTGAAGCGTGTACAGGCAGGCTGGAATGGCTGGAGAAAAGTGTCAGGTGTGATGTGCGATAGAAGAGTTTCAGCTAAGATGAAAGGAAAGGTGTAAAAAACTGTGGTGAGGCCAGCCATGCTGCTTGGATGGAGACAGTGCCACTGAAGAAAAGACAGGAGGCAGAGCTGGAGGTAGCAAAGATGAAGATGTTGAGGTTCTCTTTGGGAGTGACCAGGTTGGATAGGATCAGAAATGAGTACATCAGAGGGACAACTCATGTTAGAGAAAGTCAGAGAGGCCAGACTGAGATGGTTTGGACATGTCCAGAGGAGAGAGGGTGAATATATTGGGAGAAGGATGCTGAGTCTTGAACTGCCAGGCAGGATGCCGAGAGGAAGACCAAAGAGGAGGTTTATGGATGTAGTGAAAGAGGACATGAAGGTAGCTGGGGTGAGAGAAGAGGATGCACAAAACAGGGTTAGATGGAGGCAACGGATTTGCTGTGGTGACCCCTGAGGGGAAAAGCCGAAAGGAAAAGAAGAAGAAGGGGTTTTCAACTCACTTTTGTCACGGGCCACATCGTAATTAGGATTGCCTATTCAGGGCCATTATGATTGAAGTTCACAGTGTGAATAAGAATAAATGTATGGTTGTCTCAGATGACATACTGTATGCTATTACACCTCTATGGATGACTAGTTTTGTAATACTACATTTATTTTAAGAGAGGGATTGGAAACAAATACTTGCAATACCTCAATGTTTTAAAAAGTGAAGACAATTTGCATTTTGGGTATTTAGCGAGAAACATGAAGTTAATGCACATAATTAGCTTTAGGTGGGCCACACAGAATGATGTTACAGGCCGGATCTGGCCACTGGGCCTTGGGTTTGATACCTGTGCTGTTTAGTAAAGTTCAAGTTGCTCATTGCAATTTTTGTTTCTCCGTGAAAAAAAAAGAAAAACAGCACAGTCAATGCAACAAGCATGCAGGGAAAGCACAAATAGGGCACCTTACTCAGCCACAACTGATGGCGTGCATTTAAAACTACAACAACATTCTCACTTTAGCCAATGTTACAGACTACACTAGGGGGTGGCAACCTTTTACACTCAGCCATTTCAACCAGGTTTCCACAGAAAAACACTGGGACCCGCAAACACTTTTTGACATCTGAAACGGTTGGCTTGCTTGTTAGTTTGTATGCATGATGCAAAAGATTAGTATGCATATGCAAAAAACACTACTGTACTGCAATTGGCTGGTGACCATTTCAGAGCATTCCTCGCCACATGTCCCTAACAAACTGGGGTAGGCTCCAGCACACCCGCAACCCTACTGAGGAATGGTGATACAGTATAGAAACTTGATCAGTGGAAGGAGTTTAGAGTTTCGCTTTATTATCTCTTTGCAGGGTGATGACACTAATCAAGAAGTTCCGTCTTGGATTTCATGACGTGGAAGTGCTTCCTGACCTCTTTCAAAAACCTCAGCCTGGAAAGTAAGCTTGTTGGGATGTTTACCACTATTACGCTGAATCATGATTAATAGCACCTTTGATTTGCAGAGGAAGGCATCATTACAGATTAGATCAGGAGAGAAAATACCTATTTGAGTCATCTTCTGCATGTGATAGCGATGGTTACAGAAGAGGTGTGAAAATCCTTTAGTCAGGGGCCTCAAACTAATTTTCTTGATAGTTGTGGTTTCCTTCAGAGAGCTGTTCTGACTTTGAACCCAAATACTGTAAATGTATGAGCGCCTCATATTACATATACACAACAAATTGATGAAGAACTAGTTTCGAAATCAAATGCCAGTAAAAACTGTTTGCTCAAATATGATTACATTTATTTTAAAGAGGGATCGGTCACAAAACTGCTTGCAATATCTCAATCACATTTTTTTGAGAGTGAAGATAATTTGCAGTTTTTGCATTTTAGCAAGAAACATGCCAGATTACCAATCGTTCAGTACGTCACATTACATGCGTGGGCTAGGAGGCGTCACGACTACTCAAAATCTGTGACGAAATGATGCTTGTCTGTGATACGCCTGTCGGCTCAAAATCGAGCGAAATAATGTGTGGTCTCACTTCAGCATAAGTCGCTTTTGCAAACAAAGTAAAATGATGTGGCAGGCCAGATCTGGCCCCCAGGCCTTGAGTTGGACACCTGTGCTTCAAATGCTTGGGCTTGTAATGGACAGCCAGGCCGCAGTATTATCATCCACATCATCATTTCATCATTTGAAAGACAGAAAAGGGGACGCGATATTATGACGTGGTCAGCCGTTTGTTCCTCTGCGCCACACTTACAGGTAACCGTAGTAGCCATTCCCTATTTCTGCATTGTTGAGCCAACGCCAATTCAGGTGTTTGAGCCTTTGTGTCTCAGGAGAGCCATTCCTGATGCTGACATCTGAAATGAACACATAGAGTGTTCTTCATTGTTTCATTGTAAAAACGTCTCAAGGCTGACACGGTGATCGACTGTTTAGCAAGCTGGCCTCACAGTGCAGAGGTGCAGATTTCGATCCTGGCTCCGGCCTTCCTGTGTGGAATTTACATGTTGTCCCCGTGCCTACGCGGGTTATCTCTGGGTACACCGGTTTCCTCCCACGTTCCAAAATCATGTGTGGCAGGTTAAAGGAGCACTCTAAATTGTCCCTGAGTGTGAGTGTGAGCGCGAATGGTTGTTCGTTTCTGTGCGCCCTGCGATTGGCTGGCAGCCGGTTCAGGGTGTACCCGCCTACTAAGATGGCTGGAATCGGCTCCAGCACGCCCGCGACTCTCGTGAGGATAAAGCAGTTCAGATAATGGATGGATGGAAATGTATCAGTCAGTAGAAGTGTTGCAAGGCAACTATGCCACAACCGTGGAATTTTCTAGACCCGTAAGTCCCTCCCAAATTGTTGAAATGACTAGAAGAAACTTCAAGGAAGTTGCCATGAGGCCCACGATAACAGAAGAGGAGCTGCTGGAATTCCTGGGACGTACTGGCTGTTTAAGAAATGAAACAACAATCTCACATCATTCTTCCTATGTGTCAGCTATGAGGGAGAGTGGCAAAAAAGATGTCTTAGAGAAAAGCATCGTAGCCAAGCTGGTTATTCGCATAAAAAATCCATATTTACACTGAAACATGGTGGTGGCAGCATCATGCTGTGCGTGTAGACCTTTTTTTTTTAATCCAATATATATTTACTCTTTGTCACACCTTTAACCTGTGATTCCTTTATCTCATTGTTTACAACAGCATTCATCAGTTTGAGAATATGATGCGTTCCTTCAAGCTAGACACAAACCCAAAAACTGAATCTGATTCGGGCTCATCAAGAGCACAGGAGGAGCCCTGGTGGATCACTGACCAGGATCTGGAGAGGAACAGAGCCAAGGTAGGTTTGGCTCTCACACACACGAGCGCCCGCGCACGCGCACACAACTCACACACAGACACACACACACATTCAAATTCCCATGTGAGATGAGGAATGAGTTTTTTAAACTTCCCTTGGCAGTGGCAAGGGGTTAGGTGCGTGCAGCGGCTGGGGGAACAGCCACTCCACCCCACCTCACAATCGCGATAGCTGCAATGCAAGCTTTTGTTTTTGTTAGTAGAAGGTGCCCGGTAAGGTGCCTGTGATGGAGAAGTGGGTCACAGCGGTGCACGGCAATGGCTGGGTCCTTCTGGCGGACCAGCTTCAGTGACTAAAATAAGAGTACTACTCGCTGAACTTGCATTGAATATAACTTACTGACTTCAGCTTCACACTTCACATTGCATTTTCCTTCTCCTGGCTGTATCGCAGTTCAAAATGCAGAATTTTACAATTTTCCAGCCCCCGTCCCCTTGTACTGAGCTTAACATTTCTCACAGTCATGCTTTGCTTTTACAACGCATTATCACCAGTTATGTGCTTTTTCATTGCCTGGGATACTCTGTTGCTTCGAGGTGTGTTCTTCTTTCGTGGCCATTTACCTAAAGTAATTAGAATAGGGCCAATCAGCTCATGGTAGTGGCTTGCGTGTCTGGTGTTGTGACATTTCATTTACCTCTGTCTGGAGGAATAATGAGCTTATCTATTGTTAGCTCTCTGAAAAATAATACCTAAAATACACTTTACACGATCAGCATTTCTGCGTTTCAGACATCCAACGAACGCAACATTTTTTAAATGACAAAGACGGACATACATGTTTTTCACAGGACAAAAAGTTTTCTGCTTCTGACAACAACGCAACTACTGTATTGCCTTGGTAGTATTGAACAACAAGCCTGCATGCTGGTTGCATCTTGATTGGCTGAATGCGCATTATTACTTACTATGCTATTTTCGATTAATGAGATGTTCAAACTGAAATGGTCGAGGGCGCGAAGGCAGAATTTTCCGTTCCCAGCGCAAAAGCTTTCCACTCACATGACATGCGACGACTAAAAATAGATTAGCTTTCGGGCTCCCATGTACACGGAACAACGACGACGCAAACGAGGTTGTGTTTGCTGTCATGCCTTATTTTGCGGATTTGAGCAACGACCTCATAACTGATAGTTTTGCAAAGGCTGACATTATAGTCGATCGTCGATTTCACATAAAATGCAAATCAGCGACCCATCTCGATCCAGTCGAACGGATTGAGCCGGTAAAGTCGAACACAAATCAACATTTTCATTAACCCTTTCAGGGGCAATGGTCACTACAGTGGACAGTTTATCAAATTGCAGGTTATCATTATTGGTGCATGAAAGGGTTCATGTATTGAGCAAAAATCGAGTTTGTTACCCGGGCCCTGTTATATTGAACATCAACGATAATCAAGCATGCTCTATCCACCATGGTGCCATCAGCAATTCACTAAGTGATTTCCTTCGTTATCTTGTCAGCAACTGAACAGGCTCCATTTACCAATGTCCTCTGTTCTTGATCACTGCCGTCAATCAATTTTTCTGTCGCCTTGAGACTCGGCTAATGTTCCTGGTTCTAGTCCTATCAAAACTTTGCTGATGTTGGCAAGTTGCATGGTCTTCTTGGTGTGGTGATGGCCTCTTACATCATGACCAAGAAAAAAAGTACATTGAACCACTGATACAACATTGCTATAGATGATGAAGTATCTTGTACTAATCTTGCCCATGTTTCTGTGGACATCAGTCTTTCCGTCAGATTCGACTCAATGAAATTCTGCAGGATTACTCCCGCGAAGCCACACTGATTGTCATGTGAGTATTGTTCAGAGTGTATTCCGTTAAATTTAACACACACTGGGAATGTCATTAATCTGGCTTTGTATGCATTCAGCACCATGCCCGTAGGGAGGAGAGGAGTGTGCCCCAGTATCCTGTATCTGGCATGGCTGGAACTCCTGTCACGTGACTTAAGTTCCCCTGTCCTGTTGGTCAGAGGAAACCAAGAAAACGTCCTCACCTTCTACTGTCAATGAATTGGCCCCCCTTTTTGGGTGCGTATGTAATCAACAGAAAGAGTATTCTTTCTGGCAAATCGACATCATAATTAAAAAGCTCATTTAATAATGTTATTCTGTCATCAAAACTGAATCACAATGTCAAATTTAATGATTATACATGACAAACTCATACAATGTGCAGTGAATCACAGTGAACAATAACCATGATATGCATCATTTGCTAACATGTTCAGTCACGATTAGTGTCAATAATGTTTGTATTCACAACTTTTGGATTTAGTGACTTCTACACCAGGTAATACAGTGAAAACCTGATGCTTTAGTTCAACTCAAATTGTTTGTGGAAACCAGTGGCAAGGATTCATTTCAGTTCAATACATTACCTCAAACAAGTTTGAAATTTTATTTGATGACAAATCACTCAAATGTTTTAAGTACCACAATTGAGTAACAATTATGTTTATTTAACGTGATGGTTTTTATTCAAAATGAATGACTAAAATGGTAAATGGGCACATATTTCTCAAAATACATTTTGTTATTGTATTATTTTATCCCAGTAGCGATTTTTGTGTTGTGAAATACTAATGTTGATTTGACTATCACAAAGAAATTAAAAATATGAAGAAACATTGTTGTGATTTTTATTTGCCAGTCTTACCTGCAACAGGCCTTATTGAAAATTTTAGGTATGCAGGGTTGAAGAATACGTGTGTGTGAGTCCTGCGCATTTTTCAATGTGAACCTGCTGGTTTTATTGTCTTGCACTATGTAACGTTTTAAGAAATGTCTGTCAAATTTGTATGGAAATGTCAATAACGAGAGCCAAGTAAACATGAGCGTAAAAAAACTTTCAGCTTCATTCTGATATTATTTCAGAGGTTGATGTGAGAATAAGTTGAGATGTTAGCACATTTTGGTGACTACAGATCACAGTTTTTGACATTAGGCGACCTTTAGTTTCCAACATTACACGTTTAGACTGTCATGTCATGTGTCCAGCAAGTGAGGAGGGACATGGTGCACTGCAAAAAAAGAGCCATTTAATCCCATTTCATAAAAGAAACCATTTGGACATCTCAAATGAACCGATTATTTGACAACATTTTTCTTTTCATTTCTGCTGCAGACACCCACGACATGTCAGCACATCCATATTGGATGTATCCATTGTAAGCAATGGTTTGGTGTCGAGTTCTTGCTTGATGATGCATCTCCAGTGATCAAGTAAATGATGAGGCATTTTCACAAACAGCATCACTTTTCCTCATCCAAAATGACTAACGCGTTGACGTACTCAATAAGGCATTTATGTACCTGTATATGTATTATAAATGTTGTCTATGGGCTCCATTCAAGACTATTGAATAGGAGTGCTATGCAAATATATTCAATATCATGGAATCAGACAGCTGGACTCTCAGCACTATGGATAAAATGTTTTTGATGAAAATAGCAGGCAGCAGGGAGCCCTCTTTCCCCTCAGGGGCATTAACTGCTGTGTACATCTTAGATCCTTGACAGAATTGGAGAATGGTGTGCCAGTCAATTCTGTCCGTAGAGGATGTGGAAGAAATAATCATGATAGGCCTTCTGATAACAGGCGTCCTGCTGATTGGAGTTGGCAGTTTCCCGATCCATCACAAAATTCAGCCGACGGGAGCAGGCTCGCCGGATGGAAATATTAATAATTTGAGTATTAAAAAAGGATGCCTTTATCATTACAAGTGTGAGAAATGTGATGATTTGGTTGGTTATGGTAACAATTGATCCGTGTGTGTGTGTGTGTGTACCTCGCTCTCACGCATGCATGCAGATACCCCCCCCCCCCCGACACCGACCGCACAGTGCACAGGTACCGGGTTCGATTCCAGCTCCGGCCTTCCTGTGTGGAGTTTGCATGGTCTTGCCGTGCCTGCGTGGGTTTTCTCCGGGTGCTCCGGTTTCCTCCCACATTCCAAAAACATGCATGTCAGGCTGATTGGACGCTCTAAATTGTCCCTAGGTGTGAGTGTGAGTGCGGATGGTTGTTCGTCTATGTGCCCTGTGATTGGCTGCCAACCGGTTCAGGGTGTTTCCTGAAGACAGCTGGGATTGGCTCCAGCACGCCCCGCGACCAAGCAGAAAATGGATGGATGGATATATAGCCAAGTTTGCTCATGTATTCAGAAACAGTTGATTTATTCCAAGAGCTTGCCCATGGAGCATGTCTCTCACAGATATGTTTTGTGTTTCAAAGTTAAGCCTGTCATTGCATGTGAGACACACACACACACGGCAATTTTTAGTCTTCAATGAACCTATTACATGTTTCTGGAAAGTGGGAAAAAGCCAGAGTACATTGGGAAGAGCGCCCATCGAAGGAATGTGTATTATGCGAATCAGGTAGAAGAGTCTCTGCAGGACAAGAAGTAAGCGTGAAGAGTCTGTTGCTGACGTGTACACTAGAGAGCAGGCAAGGTCACGACTGCACATCTGTTATCTTCCGCTTGCGGTAATTGAGCACCAGGCTTGAGGCAGAGAGCTGGGAGGCTTGTCCTTTCTCCCAGCCCTGGAAGCTGTTGAGGCCGCATTGCCCCGACACAAACAGCGTCTTCTCAAGACAGTCTAGACGTTCCACTAGCGCCGAGGTGTCCTCATTGTAAGCATTCTGAGAAGAGTCCATCGTCCGTCTGAAACGCCCAATGAATGTCTGAATAAAGAAGAGAAAAGAAAGGTACTTGCCATTAGGGGGTAAAAAAAATAATGTTATGTTTCCATGTATTTGCAATTCACTTTCAAACTGCAATTTTTTGTGTTCAGTGACTTTATTTTTCAGAGATGAAAGTGGACTTTTCTGATTTTTTTTTAAATATATACAGTATATATAGATATATGGGGCGGCCCGGCAGTCCAGTGGTTAGCACGTCGGCTTCACAGTGCAGAGGTACCGGGTTCGATTCCAGCTCCGGCCTCCCTGTGTGGAGTTTGCATGTTCTCCCCGGGCCTGCGTGGGTTTTCTCCGGGTGCTCCGGTTTCCTCCCACATTCCAAAAACATGCATGTCAGGCTGATTGGACGCTCTAAATTGTCCCTAGGTGTGAGTGTGGGCGTGGATGGTTGTTTGTCTCTGTGTGCCCTGCGATTGGCTGGCAACTGATTCAGGGTGTCCCCCGCCTACTGCCCGGAGATGGCTGGGATAGGCTCCAGCACCCCCCGCGACCCTAGTGAGGATCAAGCGGTTCAGAAAATGGATGGATGGATGGATATAGATCGTGTGTACACACACACACACACACACACACACACACCAGCACTGTTTTTGACTGGGAGGAATGTCGGCGCCATTCGACTGTCGTTGCTGGACAGGCGCTTGTGTCTTGCACCTGTAATGGGCAGCATTTTTCATAGCCCCGCTTTGTTCAGCGGAGAGATCGGTGCTGTTGAACGGTCTGCGGCTGGATGGATGTAAGTCTTGAGGAGCCGACGATGAAAAGAAAGGAGCGTTAGCGCGGAGCGCCGATGCGGATTTGGAGCTCGGAGTCGCGGCTTGGAGTTTGAAGCGGATTACGTGGGACAGGAGAAGTGAACTCATCTCTTTTCGTCAATGGACGCTACAGCTTCGTGTTTGCTTTCAAAACTTAGCTTGTAGCAGACGTGTGCACATTTTCAGCATGTCGTCTCTGATCCACTGGTGAAAGGACACTTTGATCCTCTCCTCTTTCATCTAGAACTGCTTCAGACAACAAAGTGTATGCAGAAAAGTGGTGAAGATTGCACGACTGTCTGTGTCCTATGTGTTGTGTTGTGTTATTTTTGTTATTTTGACTTCAAAATGGCGCCGCGAGAGTGGCTGCCTTTCCAGCAGCTCCTATATTTTGTTGTTCTACTTCTTCCTTTCATAACTTTGCTGCTGTGAATTGGGAATTTCTCCATTGCGAGACTAATAAAGGTTTTTCTTATCTTATCTTATATGCGCGCGCGCACACACACCTGGCCGATCACGCATGAATTAGTTTCCACAAAACGCTATTCAAATACTCGACATTCAATGACTAATCTTCCTTTTGTGTGCACACGTGCACCCTTTGTGGCTTCCGTTCTCGCCGAAATTTCGAAATCTCCGAGATATGGCGACGCCACTCAAGCTAAGCGAGCCTCAGCAGTAGATAGTCCGCTGCTCTCTGCTGTGCGTGCTTCAGCGCGAACACGTACGCAAGCGCGTCTTTTGATTTCAACCAATCAGCGCCGACGCAACGATGTCACACAAGACAACAGCTAAGCTAGCCTAGACGACACTCGAAGTCGGACGGACACGTTTTTCTGCCAATCTGTGTTTCCCTTTTTGTCCAAATATATTTTTTATGACAACTGTCTTGTCCACGGTGTTTTTTATTCATTTGTTCCACTGGGGTTTAGCAAGTGTGTTTATAAAGAGACGAAAATCTCTTTACTGTTACTCGTGTTAGTGTCTCAACATGGCTACGCTCTTGAAAGCAAAACAACGAACACAAATGCGTCTTTGTTCAATGTTTTCAATGAATATCCGGATTAATTTTAGGCAAATTTTCCTCAATTCTCTGGAGAGATTTTCATAAAAATGTGAAAAACACGGAATTCCGGGAAAATCCGGAGGACTTTCATCTCTGATTTTTGAAGCATTGATTGAGCTAAAACGGGTACTGTATTTTACCAGCCATATACAAGGGCTGAAGAATTTAAATTTTTGATTGAAATCAGCATTACAGACAACTCTTGCATGTGATTGTCAAAGCTTGCTTTCTTTTTCCCCCCCCAGCACTCCTGACTGACCCAAGAATCTGTTGCATCCCCTATCTCACGCATAAACAGTTGCCTTCCTCTCCGGGAAGCTAACCAATCAGAAACGGCATGCTACTCATGACAGGTCATGCCAACCAATCAGCCCCGAGCTGGTGATTGCAAATTATGGGGAATAATTGTGTGTGTTTATATATATATGCGCGCGCGCGCACACACACACACACACACACACACACACACACACACACACACACACACACACACACACACACACACACACACACACACACACACACACACACACACACACACACACACACACACACACACACACACACACACACACACACACTAAATTTTTGTCTTGGTTGCACCGGTGCTAAAGTTTGTTGCACCAGAACTTTTGACCGCATCCCATTAACAGAGCTGCCAACGTATGAAAATTCATTTCCTGAACAATTTACCTCAATGTTTTTTTTTTTAAATTATGTCAGTAACAGTACTGCGGTACTAGATGTGGGAGTGATTTATATCTATATATAACTTTGAAGCGTCAAAGAACATAATACTCACAAAATTATTATTTGCACTGCAATAGGGCTGCCACAAACAGTTATTCTGCTAGTCCACGAATCACCAACAGTAGTTGCGATGAGTCAACTAATTGGATAATGTAAACCGCGAGATATCGCGGTGTACATTATATAAAACCATCATTAGCTCACAGATTAAATTCTTAAAGGTAAATACAAATAAAGAGAATTAAGATGGCTGTACATTCAACTTTGATTCAACTTGCATCTTGTACCCGCATTCCTGATATATTTATAAATGATTGTGCAACTTAACTCAAAGGCGATACTATACTGTGGCCTTAAAATTTGTACCCGTAAAACCATCACTTAGCAGAGTTGCTGCATGACTACGAAACTATCTATAAATAAAAAAAGAAATACTTGAAAAGCACTGTGAAAAAGAAAACTACAATCAACACTTGTAATGGTGTTTACTTTTGTTTTTATTTAAATTTTATCTAAAATATCTTGTTTGCCTTCACTAGTCTGCATAATTTAAAAGTAGTAAAGTGATCTAGGCAATCAAGATGTGGTATGCACCTGAAATGAAAAAAAAAATCCTTAAAGGAGGTTTTTTTTTTAGCGCTATAAAATTGCATATACAGTATTAACAAACTAGGTTATGTGTTATATTGTTATTCGCTGCCGTTGAGGGCTCGTGGCAAATATGTCATATTGGTAGTGCTATGTATTCCGAGTTTGTGAACACAACACTTGTGACCATGAAAAACTGCACTATAGTTGTTGATAAATGCAAGTTCTCTGACTAACACCTCTGTAATGCATAGTAGATGCAACAATATGTTAGTGTAACAAAAAACATTGCGTTACAGCACTACCAAAAAATAAATAAAAAACGTACTTCTTAACTTGTGCTAACTTCGGCTAGCTTCCAAACACAACTGTCTCTATGTCAGAAATGAAATTAGGCATCGGACACTAACTAATGCCTCTGTAATCCATAGTATATGTTGGCGTGCAACAGGACATCGCATTACATTTGGTTTCCTCACACATTCCCAAAACGTGCAAGATCTGTTGGTTGTTCGTGTATGCCTGCCCTGGGATTAGATGGTAACTAGTTTGGGGTGTACCCAACCTACTGCTCGAAGTCAGCTGGGATAGGCTCCAGCAGACCCGTGACCCTCATGAAGAAATGTGGTTCAGATAATGGATGGATATGTGTGTGTGTGTGTGTGTGTGTGTGTGTGTGTGTGTGTGTGTAGTGTGCACAGACATATTGCGTTCAGGAATGCATCAACAGTATGACAGAACCAATTGGTATATGATGGTGTATGCTAATACCACATTACCTGTAGCAACGTCTGTGCAATTTCTGGGTTCTCTGGACTGTCAAAGCGCAGCATCTGGGATCCCAGGCCATAATAGTAAGGCCCCAACTTGTGTAGATCCACCACATTGGGGTCTGCATTGAAAACCGTCCGCCAGCCTTCTCGATAAACCTTGGGGAGCTCGACTGACAGCATCCTTTTGCTCTGCTCATACAAACCCTTGGACAGCCACAAAGGCAACTCCATTTTTGTACCCTGTAAAGGAGTCATTGGTAGCAGGGTAAGAATTGTCAGAACCTACTCTCTGAAATTCACACTTCGCATAAACGTGAACGTGCTACTTTAAATTACACATTCCGAAGTGTACTTTGTATGGTTTCTTTTATTGAGTGAATAAGAATTTTCTGATGACACCGACATTATTTTTTCAAAACAGTCACGAAATGATTAGTCTCAATCAATAAAACGTTTGCTTTATTTCTGCACTCGAGTAAGCGATCGTGCCAGCATTTTTTACTGACCGCCTGATGCGGTATGAAACTTGTTCCCAACTTTCGAAAAGGTCCCAAACTTAATTTTAATGACGGCTGAATTACTTCCCCATTTTCTTCAAGGAAAAGTTAAATAACCCCCTTTGAATGGTTGCCTACCATGGGAATATCGGGCGAGTCGCTCGATTTCTCGAGGAATCCAAGCCGAGGAAAAGAAACTTCGGTGCGGATAGGAAGTCGCTGGTGGGAAAGCAAAATATCGTCCAAGGAAAAGAAATGTTCTTCCATGCACACACCGGGTTGTACGGGAAGATACGACTGTGACTCCATTTTCGGAACCAGACTTACACGGACAATTATGGGAAGCAGTGGAAGCGAACGGCACAATGTTAAAATGAACCTACAACTTGGACTTCCTGGTCTGTTGGCGCCCAGCTCGGCCTCATTATGCGGATTGGCTAAACGCCGTCTACGTCATTATATCCGTATCCGATGTGTCAGACCTGCTTTGTAAATAAAAGCATGTAAATGGAATATAACACTAACGTTTACATTTATTAGATTTCAGTCGTTTCGATTTTCAGTGTTTTATATCAGTTTCATTCATAATAACGGCCATTACTGGAGATGGAGTTGCAGAAAAGCTTTGCTTTCGGTCAAACGCCACTTGTGTGCAATAATTTCCAAGGACTACATAAGCACAATGTGCATCCCCCCCCCCCCCCCAGCTCGATGCTGTTTTTAAAACACTATTTCTTTCGCTCTTACCTGGTTTATTTTGACAACGCTTGTCCTTTTAACAATGTCGTATCGTAATATCGTTTGCTGCTACGAACGAGTGAATTTCCCCACTGTGGGATGAAATAGTCCAATGCTCTTACTTTATAAAATCGCGGAAGTGATGATGATGTAAGGGTAGTGGAACTGTGGAGGTCGGAAGATGGAGTAAGTATTTGGTTTGAACGTACTATACATATGTTATGTATTTTAGTCACAACATGATGTTTGAGTAGTCGTTGAATAATGCTGGGCGCGGAACCACTGTCACCTGGCGTTAGCGGGAATTTAATCGCGCGTGTTCATTTTCATTTGGTCATTCTCGGCATCTGTCCTGGATATGAGGCGGGGCATTACCAATTGGAAGCAGAAATAACGGAAAAGCCAAGGGTCTTCTTATTGCGATATATTATGGACCAGACATAATAGACACAATTGTTTTATACTTGTCGTTGAACTGCTACAGACTTTGGAGGGCCAGATGCCGTCGATTATGGTTACACAACAGCATCCAGAGGCGCACACAGCTTGGCGAATTTCACCGCCTTCTGCAGCTTGTGATGGGCAGATGAAGCCTTCTGAATAATTGAAGCTTTTCATCCAACTCGTTCATAAACAAGGTTCAGGTCGTGAAGATTCTTGTGAACACAACGCCCCCTGGTGGCCACGCCTTAATTGTGTGTTGGACTGTGTGCTTTTTTTCAGTCTTACTAATAATAAGATAAGATAAGAAAACCTTTATTAGTCTCGCAATGGAGAAATTCCCAATTCACAGCAGCAAAATTATGAAAGGAAGAAGTAGAACAACAAAATATAGGAGCTGCTGGAAAGGCAGCCACTCTCGCGGCGCCATTTTGAAGTCAAAATAACACAACACAACACATAGGACACAGACAGTCGTGCAATCTTCACCACTTTTCTGCATACACTTTGTTGTCTGAAGCAGTTCTAGATGAAAGAGGAGAGGATCAAAGTGTCCTTTCACCAGTGGATCAGAGACGACATGCTGAAAATGTGCACACGTCTGCTACAAGCTCAGTTTTGAAAGCAAACACGTAATAATTGGGATAGAACCCCCAAAATGAGGTTATCTGGGGGTCATTTATGTAATCTGTTTATGATTAATTTGTGGTCAATGCTATGGTATGAAATTAACAAATGGCATGGTATGTTTCTGTTCAAGATTGTGACATTGATTGTGTGCTAATAAACGCTTTTTGAAAAGAAACACATTTTTACTTTCTGTATAAGACGAACAACCATCGACTCTCACACCTAGGGACAATTTACAGTGTTCCATTAACCTGCCATGCATGTTTTTGGAATGTGGGAGGAAACCAGAGTACCCAGTACGGAGTATCCCAGTGATCATGGGATTCTGGCCATCTCAGCTATTGGTAAAGCGCTGTGCTCTGGCATTCTCCAACTGCCCGCTGACTGGACTTGCCTCTCCCAGGAGCTGACCACCTAGCACCCCAACCACATGTCTTTGTTGCAAATGAGGCTTTCCCACTGCAGAAAAATCTCATGATGCCATTCTGGGGACGCATCCTTCGAAGAGAGCACGCTGTCTTTAACAACCATCTCTTCCGAGCTTGGGCGGTGGCGGAGAATGCCTTTATCCTGTCTGCTGAGTGGAGAATGTGCAGGCGTGTCATTGAGGTGCATCTCGAGGTTGCAGAGCAGTGTGTGAAGGCCACCTGTGTTGTCCATCATTTTCTGAGGAAAAGCCTGGGATCTGCTGAGAGTCCAGACATCCAGGTGCAAGAGGCAGAATCACTTCCAAGTCTGAGACTTGCCACCAGCGACTGCACAAGAAAGGCTATGAAGGTGAGGGAAGCCTTCACTTCCTTCTCAGTTGAGGGAACTGTCCCTTGGCAGGACACAGTGTGATGCACAAGCACACCCAAAACGGCTCTTGTAAGAGCCACCCATACTTCCTTTTATGTAAACGTCCTGCACTATTACTTGATCAGCACTTGTCTGCTTCGAAACAATATCATCATTTCATCTTCCTATTATAGTGATTATCGTCTGCATTTTTAAAAAATCAATGACATATTGTGCGGTGACAAAAGTTTCTTCCATATGGAATTTCCCCACTGAATTCGAACACCGTCATAAACAGCACAATAAAATAAGATAGAACTGTCATGTATTCATTGTCTTTTGTATTTCACATTTAGCCTACCAGGGTCATCAACGTGGTGGCCTCTGGGCACCACATGAATAGCACGTAGTTCTGTTCTTAAAATAAGAAACCAGTAATGGGACATTGTAATTTTCTTGAACTGTTAGAGGTGATTTCCATATTTAATCACTTGCAGAGATATATAGAAATGAACACGTGTGTAGCGATACTCGTTTCCTGCCTTGTTTAATAATTTGGTGATAGTTATAAATTGTATTCGTTCTTGCACAAAACAATTGTGGTGTTGTCACCTCGGTTAGCAGAATGAGTTATTATTAACAACTTATAACTGAAGACAATTTGAGCAAATTTATGTTTGAAGGGTGTATCAAGCTAGTAGCCCTTCAACGGTACCGGTAATTAGTAGCCAAGAAGTAGCTCTCGTTTTTAACAACATTGGTGACCCCTGATAGATGGCTACTGACATACAGTATTTGTTTGTTTTTTGTTTTATTTTGTCCAATATGGCTTTTCAACATTTTGGTTTGCCGACCCCTGCTCTAGTGGCTGTCGAAAGACGGTATTATTAGCAAAATAAGATAAAAGGTGGAAATGACAAGACCTGAAAATGCCATTTTTGAGACAGATTTAAATCTGAGCAATGTGCAAACACACTGGAATTTGTAGTTATAAAATACAAATGAATTCATATTTTATGCTAATGGTAAGAACTCATGTTCGTGTATGCAGTAAAAGAACAATATTCTACTTTTTTTTTAGATTGAATAGGCAAAATGAACTGCTTAAAAAACGACATTCTGGCAGCCTAACTTTTAACTCATTCAACACAAGCCTAATATGGACCAAGTCTGAAAAGACGTTTAAAAACGTCTTTGGGAGTGAATGAGTTAAAACGGATCAAAGAGCAAGGCATTACAGTCGTAAAAAGTCAATCGAAGAACGGTAAAGAAAGCATTTCAGCTTACTATTGAATAAGATCCTGTGCTTGTCCACCAATCTCATCACGAGCGTGCGTATTTTAAGTGCCGTGAGCTGAGCCTAGCCCAGTTGATTGGGCAAGAAGCGGGGCGGGACCATGGACAACCACCAGCATATCGCAGCAGTCCACAAGAGAAAACTACAGGACAGTATTCACATCAAAGGACAATTAAAGTCTTCACTTTACCCAAGAAGAAATTGGCAATTTGCCACATTTGGTCAGTTGTGCAAAACTGCCGCCTAAGAGATAATTAAAAAAAAAAAATTCTCACCCAGCCAGTCAATCAGGACCACAGCGTGTCACACAGGACGTCACTGCAGGCTTCAGCATTTCACCAACCAGCAAAGCAAAGTTCTGGGGCGGGTCGCACTATTTTAAAAGATCAAGTTTACACATATGGATCAAAATGACAAATGAGTGATTTAAAATTTAAAGAACACTCTACTTTTGACAGCCATACATGCCACCCTAATTCAATTTAGTAATTTTAGAGGTATTTCTTTGGAGTATTTGGAGCTGATATTTGTTCATGGTAAAAGGAAAATATTTAGGTTGAAATTTTATCAGGATGCCAACACTTCAGATTTGCAACATATTAAAGTTTTTTTTCTTTAGACAATAGATATATTTGTTTTTAAAAGTGCAGGGAGCTCCCAGGCACAGCAGTATGTCTCAGAATGTACATTGAAAACGTGAAAAAAGAATCTCCCAATAAAAGTTTTTATAAAATGTCAGTATGCGTGAATGTCCATGCCGAAATGCGCAACATTGAAATATTGGTGCTGATAATCGGTCTATCCTCAGTCAAATTATGACATCAGCTTACCTCAAATTCAGTTCTTTGGATTCCCACCAACAAGTAAAAATACTGAGCAAAGCCCACGTGACAATACTTTCAGACCAAAAAGCCGAATGTCTTTGAGTTCATCGTGCGGGAGTTCCTGGTCGGAAGAACCATGTGTGGCCCGTCCAGTTTGCGTTCACACATAACCATAGTTCAGGTAATTTACCCAAATTACTCTAATGACGTTTGGAGTAGGGGGAGAGCAAACGGCACTACCCTTCTTGTCCAGCAGGCGGCAGTAACAAAAAACAAAGCGGAGCTACAAATAAGACAACCACAGCCAGAATCACAGTGGATCGTGCATTCAAATAAGGGCAGGTGGAAATTCTTGTGAACACAATACAATGACAGCCACCTGGCAAAAATGAATCGACAGTATACTCATCTTTATATTTATTTACTCTTCATCTTGGTAGGGCAGTTGATCAAGGATTCCCATTTTCAGTGCCATCCCGAGAGTCCATAATCGCTAATCTTTGAGGCAGCATTTTGTATTTATATTCATCCATCCATCTATCCACCCATCCATCCATCCATCGAGCTGTCTCCGGGCAGCATGCAGGGGACACCCTGAACCGGTTGCCAGCCAATCGCAGGGCACACACACAGACGAACAACTATCCACGCTCACACTCACACCGAGGGACTATTTAGAGCAGCGGTGCCCAATGCCCATAGGGTCGATCCTGATCTACCGGTAGATCTAAGACAGGTCCCAAGTAGATCCGAAGAGTGTCGAGGAGAAAAAAAACAAAACATTTGTGTGTCTTTGTACATGTTAGTAACATTTTTTTTTGTGTGTTCATGTACGCTGCACCCTAATCATCTTATCAGTCTCATTTTCACCCAAAAAATATTTAAAAAATAAAATAAGGCAGGTAAATCTTGAATTTACGGTGGCGCGTGATTACGTCACCGGAAGTTGTTAGCGCTCAGCAGTCTGCAATTGCAGCTTGTGATCAGAGCTGTTGCGCTCTATCTTATATTGTCATTATTCTCATTCAGAGTTTGCTTCCTGTACAATTCACCGAGGGCACGGGCAAAGAATAAGAATCTAGGAGGGTCCAGGGAAGCACTTTAAAACGGTACGTGTGAGCTATGATAGTTAACAGGCTGCAAAAGTGCGTCGCATGCCTCAGTTTCAGGCTGTTTCTCATCATGGCGTGCGTGTGTGTGTGTGTGTGTGTGTGTGTGTGTGTGTGTGTGCGTGTGTGTGTGTGTGTGTGTGCGCGTGCCCGCGTGCCGGTAAGGGTAGATCCCGGGAGGTTAGTTGATCGAAAAGTAGATCTTCGATCCGAAAAGTTTGGGCACCCCTGATTTAGAGTGTTCAATCAGCCTGCCATGCATGTTTTTGGAATGTGGGAGGAAACCGGAGTACCTGGAGAAAACCCACACAGACCCGGAACATGCAAACTCCACACACGGAGGCCGGAGCTGGAACTGAACCCGGACCTCTGCACCTTGAGGTCAACATGCTAACCACTGGACCACCGGGCTGCCCCAACTCACTTTATTCATAATAAGCTGAGTCTCGCCCCCCCCCCCCCCCCCCCAAAAAAATTATGCATTGAAACGAGACGAGTCATTGGATAAATGCTGGTTTTGTCCCGCCCATCGGACGCTCAGCGTCTCTGGGAGTCTATTGACAGTGGGCGTTTATGGGCTGGCCCGCACGCTGAGCTTTTCTGCATGATGATTGGATGATCTGTCTGAGGCTGAATCTCTTTTTGATTGACAACGAAATGAGCCAATCACTGATCTTTTAGTGGAGGCATCCGCGGGATCATTTTTCAATTCTCATTCTGTTCTGAGTTGAACTGGAGAATTCTTCTAATCATTCTAGCGACACTCTCTTTGTTGAAAACGAGTAGCGACAAATTCATCTTTTATTTCTGGTGGGTTTTATTGTAGTTGCTGTAGTTATAGGACACTAGTTAAGTCCCTGGAAAAGAAGCCTTGTTGGTATGACAGGGTCATAGATAATTTTCTTGAAAAGGAACGGAGAGTAGAATTCACGTATAAATAAACGGACACATTTTATGATGTAGGCCGAAATTGAGCTTCCCCTCCTTGACAGACCAGCATCCGCCACTGGTACACACATATATTTGATCATTTACTTTTTGACATTTTAGGGGAAGCTGAGCTTCCCTTGCAGTCTTAGCGCAATCGTCTCTGTTCAGACTGCACGATTGTCTGTGTCTTATGTGTTGCCTTGTATTATTTTGTCATTTTATGTTAACTTTTCTTTTGACGGCGTCGCGGGCACCCGCAGCGGCTCCTCTTGTTGCATGTTGTATTGAAAGGGAAAAAATTTCATCTGTGCTGTATGTGCAGCACATTTGACAATAAAGTTGGACTTGAGTTGACTTGACTTGAAATACCCTCATATATGTCCAGAATCATTCATTTATGTCAGCATATGCTGTATCTAAGAGACTTACCTCCCAGGCAAATGCTGTATTCCTCGGGGCAAGGTTTGTCACCCATATCTTTCATGCATCATTTGCTTTTTGATATGTTGTACTGTACACTTATTTATACACTTGCATGGCCATTCATAATGTTAAAAACCCTTATGTCATGCCAGCTGTTTGATAAATCCTCTCTCATCACTTCTGTTTTCCTTCCACTTGGGTCACATATCCATTTTCTGATCGTATTGCAGATGTAAAGATTTCAGCGTGCACATGATTCAGACATTTAATGAAAAGTTGTTCATGTAAATCAAAGCAGAATGTCATCTAGCACAATTTATTCCACCATGTGTTTACAGTAGCTTTGTTTATGCATGTATTTCTTTTGGAGTAGTCTTTTCATAAATCACCTCATGGCATTCTGAAGCGTGAGTAACATCTCACATGATTGTAATATTAAACAAATTGTGTTAAATATGAACAATTAAGCAAATAAGCCCCTTGAAATGCTCTATAATGGGACCACAGTCTATTTTGGGGTCCAAGTCGCTCACATTACTAGTTCGGCTTCGAGCAGTCTGACCTACGCTAGCAGGTAGAGCAGCATAGATCAAAAAGTGGCACACATTGAGACGCTCTTCACTCTTGAGGCTTTCACAAGGAAACAACATTTGAAAAATCAGGCTCATCTAAAAAAAAATAGAGAGGCAAACCAAAAGAGGTACATGTGTAATGTGTACAATATGCCACATAGCTTCTCAGTAGCTGTAAACATCAGCAAAGTAAAGGGAGGAATGCCAGTCACACACAGGGAACATCAACATTAGCTTGTAAACATTTGAATACGCAGACCAACACACAGGCACACAGAGTACTGTTCCAGTCAGTCTCCAACCTTTCACTCAGACACACATGCACGAAAGCCTGGTTACAGTACCCCCAAAATGTTACGCATTCAGAGAGCGTTACTACACCCATCTGCCTCGATGTTATGCTTGACATTGACATGTCTCCAAATCAGATCAATTTCGCTCGTAATTTAATGAGCGTTCAGATTATTCAAAGCTTGCAAGGAACAGCACATCGGGGGTGGGGGGTAATGGAATGGCTGCACATTGAGGCCCGGTATGTTATGACACCATTGGGAAGGAGTTGACAACTGAGTGACTCACTGAATATTGTACAAGATACTTCGATCTTGTTCATTCAAACATTTTTTCCTTGTGCTCCTGTTCCCTTTTCTTGGTGTGATGTGATTCCAGTCTCTGTTCCACTTTTGTCAGTCTGCTACCTCTCTGTTTCCAAGTTAAGGCCATGGGGAGGGCTGGAGACAGGCAGACCTTGATCTTGACGAGGAGGACGATCTGAACACGTGAGAGAGGAAAGTGGCCACGCACGAGTTTGGGGAGGGAGATGAGGCAGATGACGCCCTTTGAAGGACTGTTGGGGTTGTATTCAGTCTATTGAGCAGATAACTGTATAAGGTCTCTGGCAGAAAGGAAGGTCTCATGATGAGCCACTTTTTTATGATTTGGTTGCTTCATTTCGAGTAGGTATCTTCCTAGGGAAAGATTCAGACATACATATTGGTTTGATTGCTTCTTCTGATTTGGTTGCACCTGCGTCCAGATAACCATGGCGTGACCTTCAGCCCTCCTAAGAACTGAGAGAAAAGGGTCCTAAGTGTGCAGGTAAACATGTCAAAATACACATCAAAGCAAACTATTTCACAAGGTAGACTGAGCAACATAGTGACAAAAACACTTTTGTAGCACAGCATTTTCATTATTTTTTTGGGCTGGCTTTCAAAGACAAATCACCATTATCCTATCGAATGTTAATATATGAACACCAATTCCAATGAAGTTGGGACATTGTGTGAAATGTAAATAAAACAAAATACAAAGATTTGCAATCCTTTTCAACCTATATTCATTTGACTGGACTACAAAGATAAGATATTTCATGTGCATCCACTCTTCCACCGATGCTACTACATGTATGTGTGTGTGCGCGTGTGTGTGTAGGTGTGTGTGCACAATGCCACTGACACATTTTCATCAGAAGACGTACTTTCAAGGACCAAAATAAAAACATCATTAAAATTGTCACTCACCGTTAGCTATACATGTACTTCATCAACTTTTCACCAAGTTTCACCAAGTGTTATATTCGCCACAGTATTACATAGTGCAGCGTGATGCCATTTGTTTTTATTTGATGGATAAAGTTGTTAGCACACAATTGTCTGCCTATCAATGAACATAATAATTTGACGGTGAAGCTTCACTTTGTGCGGCTGCGCTTGTTTGTCACCGTTGATATGATGACGATGAAAACTAGCAGTTTGATTCGCCGCTCGCAGCCACAGCGACGCATTATTTTCACTCGAGCCACTGGGAAAAGCGGCGTGTTATCAAACATAAATCGCAATTATCGACCAAGTATTTTTGCTCATTCTTCCCCTTTTTGGGCTATGTGACGCATGATTTTTAAAAAATATCCGGAACACCACATGTTGCGGCCATAACGAGATATCATTCAGAGATTTGCGTCACAAATTACCGGTAGGTACAATCCGGAACTGTAAGAAGCTGTGTTAATTTCGCCTGAGTTACTTCAGTACAGTGTTAATATTACATTTACAGCAGACGAAAGTAACCTTGACGTAATATGCCAAGTTTGCCGATGCTATTCGCAGACTTTAGCTTTAGCCATAGGCCCGATGTGTCTTGGTTATACACTCAGGGCCGAATTCACAAAGAATGAACTGCGGACGCTTAAACTGCAGTTCATGTGCACTGGCAGTTTGCTCGTCTTAACGTCCTATTCATGAAGGATATTGCGTGAATGATATACTGTTCTGCGACACGCCCACCAAGTTTGACAACTGAATGCAGTTTGCACTTGTTGCCCCCGATTGCCACATATGGCAAATTATAAATGCCGATTTTGTACTCAGACCACCGGGGCAGTGTAACGGCAGTTTGGAAGCAAAATATGAAATTATCGGAATGCAGTTTAGGGTCCTGACAAAGGACCATCACCAAAATTCACTTGCACATCACTACTCATGGCCACAAAACAGCCGATTCAATATTTTGGAGTTCATCGACATAAGCAATATTATACTCTGTAGTGAGCGCCTCAGGCGGAAGACGGCGTAATTGATTCATTCATTCATTTAATTCATTCATTCGTTCAATGTCCATAAAATCCAAAATATTTGGCGCAATCATCTTAATAATTTCAGATATTAATATGCGCATCCGTAGGGATGTGAATGTGAATAGTCATAACGATTGGTTGTCGTTGTCTGACACGAACCAACGTTGCGCTTTAACACAGGAACCGTTTTAGACCGTGCCTGTGCGAAGCAGTTCCTCAGAACTCCAGGCAAGACAAAACAGCTTCTCTTTCTACATATTCCCTCACGAGCACGCCTGGCATCAGCGGCGCCCTTGACAAATTGTGGGCACATGCAAGGTTTAATTTCAGCAGGCAGAGGGAATGCAGACAGAAACTTGGGTGACATCTCAACAGCATATGGGACCGGGCCGAAACGAATGGCCATCTTTTTTGGCACTAAATTATGTTGTTGAGGGCTGGTACATACAGTACGTAATTTAGGACATGTCTCGTAGGCTACCTGTCGGTGTGTCCCCTCACATTTTTCAGCTGTCGCAGGTCACAGTACATCCAAGAGACTTTCACAGTGGAGCCCGAATGTTAGACCAGCATTCTATAGATTTGCTTCCCTCAAGCTGTATGTGGCTATTAGCGCTGGAGTTTGTTTATCAATTAGGCTCATTTGCATAGAGGTGAGCAATTTCTTCGCCAAATCTATGCATATTACCTCAATTAAATACTTGCAAATACCACCTGCGCACTGAGACATATTCTGCTTGGCATCGCAGTTAGTGCAGCACTTTACCATCTGCGCATGCTTTGTGAATTCGACACTATCTGTCTGCTCCATTTTTACCAGTCAGCGCCACGCAAAAGCCACGCAATATTTTCGTGAATTTGGCCCTCAATGTCGTGTTTGCAATTGCAGTACGCATGTGTGCCTTACCTTGAACAATATTGTCAGTGGGCTTGTGGTCAGTCAGTCAGACGGGTGTTCGGGGCAGGACCGATTGATCTCGAACCACGAGTCTATACAGCTGCAAACACATGGCCACACATGCACAAACCACATAATTCCGTGAAATGATGGCTCGACAGCAGTCCTTTTCAAATGGTGGTGTGGGGTTCGATTCCAGGAAGGGCGCATGTGACCTCAGGAAACATGTTTTTTTTCTTTGCCGCACTAAAATAATGCCTAAATACACATCCATTCCAGTAGGTGGCGGTGGCACGCTCATTGTCAGAGAGTGCGCGAGGAGTATAAGATCCTCTGCAGAGGTGAACGGATAACAATTTTATAGTCAAATGATCTTATTTATTGTTATGGCGGTGATCGAGAAATTTAAGAGCAAAATGATATCATGTTTAAAGTTTCATTCAATTTGGGCAAGTCTAGACGTTTGGGTGCTTATTCAGCACCCCCAAATGCCTGTGCGCAAAGGTGTCGGCCGTTTGGACGGAGGGCTTTTTGAAGTCCACAGTAATCATGTTAAGCAAGGGGGCGAACAGATGGAAGAAGGCCACACTCTGTCACGAAGTGGGAGTAAACGATTTAGGAACGAAGTGTTGGAGAACATCAAAAGACGGCTTGGGAATGGGTGTCACGCTCAGGCGGACATTTGTCATCTGCGAAGTCTGCGACTTGCTTATTCATATGAGGGACTATGAATGTGATCACAGAGCAACTGGCCGTCGTTCGCTCTTGGAGATCCGCACCCGCCGATCAGAAAGACAAGCTTCCCTGTGTGTCGAGTCATTTGTTTAACTTTGTCCGGGTAAAAACTCTGACAGGCGGAGAGCTGAGCTGGGCGGGGTGCAAAACATTTTAAGTCGCAGTTTTATTAATAGTTTGGCCGGGGGATGTGACCTATACTCTAGAGCAATTTATGTGTGAAATTATTAACACATTATGATATGATTTCACATTATACCACAAGAGAGCGCTCTGGGCCTGTTGATAAGTCGACGATGAGTCTGATGTAAGAGACGTCGGAGAGAAAGCGCCACATCTTCTACAGCTGGAGTTGGTGGATTTGTTTAAAACTGACACAGAGGATTAAGATTTCATTGGATTTAGTGACACTGATGGTTTGGGAAACGTGTTTTTTCTGCTACAGTCATCTGAATAACTCCTAATATGTTATGTGAACATACCAGGCACATTCTCAGTTTGTTGTTTATGCGTCATGTAACGTTCGCATATCATACACTTCTTCAGCCTGTTGTTCTCTAGTTTTATTTGCTTTTCGAGATGACATGTATGTTCTTGGTGTTGGATTTTATCAAATACGTTCCCCCCAAAAATGCGACTCGTACTCCAGTGCGACTTACTGTATGTTTTTTTTCTTCTTTATTATGCATTTTATGGCTGGTGCCACCTATACTACGGAGCGACTTAATAATCTGGAAAATACGGTAGCTATTCACCAAAGGGTTGCAACAACACTCTATTATGTTATATAACCTTACTAGAATTTTTGTTTGAGTCATAAATAAGTATATTTATCGGCTTCCCCACACTGCTACATCACTTGATGTTAGAACATACTGTACTTACAGAAGGACAGTGCAAAACATCAAAGTCACTGTAGCTCAGGGGCCACAGCCTAAATTGATGTCAAGTGGACCGGACCAGTAAAAATCAAAGCATAATACAGAATAATAACAATAGTTCTCTTTGCATCACCTTTTGTGGTAGATACAGAGGCACGGCAGTCTGGCTATGGTGTCTCCTTGCTGCAGTTCTTCAAGACAGATCACACACTCGCCGGCATCCTTCGCCAACACATCATCTGAGGTGGCAAGCATACACAAACAGATCAAAGTACCGTAGGTATAAGCACGCAGAAAGCAAACATTTTTAACTTGACACATACTAGAGTGAGCCGTTTGGAGATAAAGCTGGGAACGCACATGCAGTACAGTCAGTACACATTAACACAACTTTGTGTGTGAGCTGGAAGCTTAAAACATGTGTGTCTGTTACCATGCAGAACAATAATTTACTCATAAAGAATAACAAGTTAGAATAAAATCAGGTATTCTTCACACAATAGTTTAAAGTAGTGATGGGTCCACCGACACCGATGCGTCGACGCATGCGTCGAGCTCACAGAGCAATCCACGTGTCGGTGCGTGTGCTGCTTCATGAGATAACATGATGAACACGTGAACTGCGTCGGTGCAGCCTGCGTTGACACATTCCAGGCTGCGTGACACAGTCCAGGCGGCGTCGACTTAGTCCAGGGGCCGTCGACTCAGTCCAGGGGGCGTCGACGCAGCCAAAGCCCGCCTCACAGTGTTTAGAAGGAAGTGCGTCTGGCGACAGATGCTGCCTGCTGAAACAAGCCAGACCTCACCCTCGCTCGAATAAAAATATATATTTGGGCAAAAAGGAAAACACACAGATTATCAGAAAAACGTGTCCGTCTGACTTTGAGCGTCGTCTCGGCTGCCATATAATAGGGTATTATTATATGAGAAGTGCTTTATGAAAGTTTGTACTGTACGTCATACTCCAGTTGAGAGGTCCCGCCTATAAGGGGGAGTTCCAGGAAGTGACTGCGAGTTAGCACACCGCATGTTTGACGACTCTGCCACGTTGTTATTAAAAGTCACATAAAACGTAAACCTTTTCTGCTGACCATCATTACATCGGCTAGGCTAGCTTAGCTGTTGTTGTAGTTCAAAGCTTCATTAATATGTGGCGTGGGTTCCGTCAGCGCCGTGAGTACGTGTTCGCGCTCACGCGCACACAGCAGAGAACAGCGGACTATCGAGTGCTCACTCGAGTCACGTTGCTACAGTACGTGCATATTATGGAGCAGCTTCCGGACAAACGCAAATGCACTGTGTATAGCTATTTTGATCTCCTTGTATTCAAATCTTGTCTCACCAAGTGCCTCTCGGATTTTTGACATGTCTTATTCCATTGTGTGTGTGTTCTCCACAGCAGGGGAAATAGCATGCAAGAAATGCAACAGACTGAAATTTAAAACACTGGAGCATCTTATTTTTCTAAATATAAATTTGTGAAGACAAAGCCCACAAGCATACTCATTCACATGATTTTCACATTATTGAAACACAATTGAATGATACAATATGAATGCATGTATGTGAATGATATTGTATACACTTAATCATCAAATCAGTCAGTTCAGTCTGTCAAGTGGGTTGGCTGCAGGGTTTTTGAAGGTCCAGCAGGTGGCAGTGGTAAGCGACACAGTATCACCACAGTATCAACACAGTGTGTCAGTGTGTCGACACACCTCATGAGGCCTCATGGACCCATCACTAGTTTAAAGATCATACAATATGAAATTCAACTAAATACTGCGTTTGCGGTTTGGGGTTGCTGCCCAGGTTGGGGGTGGGATGGACAAGAGCTAGACTGGGGCTACAACTGGTATGACTCCTGGGTTTTGAGGTTGCAGGTGTGGTGAAAAGCACAAATCAATCTTTGTTTGTCTTGTCCATCAAACATTTTCTGATGAGATATGTGGCATCAAAAAACTAAAAACACAAGTGTTCAGTTTTTTGTTTTTGTTTTAATCTCAGAGAGGGCAAGAATTGGCCAACCACACTTAAGTGCACAGAAGTAAAACTCGGCAGCAAGACATAGAATACCTTTTATTTCTCTTTAATGCACCTTTTTCACCAGTCTTGCCAAAATCATATATAAAAACAATATGTTTCTAATGTCACACAAAATTTGGAGTTGAAACTGCTGCCTGATGTTATGAAAAACTTCAGAGGCGTCACTATTAAAGGGTTAATTAGCGTTTTAAGGATTCCACATCCCATCTCTGTGTGATATCGAAATTGGTTTGATGAACAGAAACCATTGTATGTGCTCAATATGCACAGAACTCAGAAATCAGGAAGGGGGCAAATGCTTTTTCACAACACCGTAGTTACTAAATGCTGCTTCACTTTGTTTGGTTCTGGGAACAAATAAGAGACTACCTGAGGGGTCTGTATACCCACCCCCTTGGGTACATCTTGCATGTTTTTTGGTCCATTTAGAGATTTATATAATATAAAGTTTGATGCTACACAAAAATGTCCAGTTAGGAAATAAAAACTGTTGATTGAAAAAAAAGACCATTGTGCATTCATTATAATGTCATTAATAAAACCCTTGCTTCAGGTCGCTGAGAATAATCTGTGAAAAAAAAACATCCTCCACAAAGTTAGACAGTTGCTCATCATATGAAGTCATTCATTCGCAAAACTGTTCCACAAAGAAAAACAAATATTTCGAGCCCTGCTATAGAGATGTTTGCAATTAAATTGGAATACAATTACATTTACAAATTGGAAGTCCATTATCATAACATTTGATTGAGTTTATTTTATGGTGTAGTGACATTCAGATGTTATTATGAGTTTAACGGGCTCCAAAATGTTGCACTCTCAATACAGTGACTCAGTTCCAAGTTCTTGGGAATGTAGTCTCATGGTGAAATTATTCTGAAAGAGCTCAAGATGAAAATCTGATCTTTTGAAACAGATCTGCGCACAGTCTGAATGAGCCGCTCTGAAAAAACACATTAAGCAATGAAGGACAATTATACTTTTGTCATTGGAATCAATGTTAACGAAATTAAAAATAACCTTTTGTCATGGCCATCAGTAGCCACAAAATAACTAGGACACTGTATCGAAAAACACTCTTAAAAAGAAAACAAAATAAATGTATATGTATATATATATATACACATTTAAAATATCATACCATACCATATAAATTCTTATTCAAAGGTTGTCAGTTCAACAGAAGGTGTTTGCAGTGTACCAGGCAGAATATGGGGCAGATAAGGAGAGCCTATGATCAGCACTAAGAGACAGGAGACATCTGCTCTGACTGCAAATCAGTTTAGTTGCTCAAACATGCTCTCATCAACCTGCTCTCCTTCTCTTCCCATTTTCGATTGTTCATGGTAGCTCTCCCTCAGCGTCTCTTATCGCC
The DNA here is from genome assembly GCF_054856545.1 of Hippocampus guttulatus. Classification (NCBI taxonomy): domain Eukaryota; kingdom Metazoa; phylum Chordata; class Actinopteri; order Syngnathiformes; family Syngnathidae; genus Hippocampus; species Hippocampus guttulatus. The sequence goes on from NC_141264.1 coordinate 4,958,473, forward strand.
CTAAAAACACCTCAGTGATATTGGAGGAGCGCATCTATGCAGCAGGCCCTTTCTCTCGTTTACATTACTGGAGCGTACCAATCCAAATAGGAAAACGGAGATTAATCCACGACCCCAGACCAAACGCTATCGATCAACTCAACTGAAATTTCATACTCAATTGAAGATGCTTGTTACACTTACCTTGGAAAACATTCTCCTCACAAAGATCAAATCAAAAACGCAGCGAAAAAAACACCCAACATCGTTGTGTGGTCCCAAATTGCTCCTTTAACTAGAGCAGATAAGAGTGAATCGCCTTCACTTAATGTCACCTGACTCCAAAGATTTTTAATCTTTGTAAGATGTAATGGTAAATGTATAATGTCTGTCATGTATCTTGCAGCCACATTAATCCATTAACTAACTGGGTCATTGCAGTACAGTCATACAAAGGGTGTTAGGGAGGGGCCGGCCAGGCAGCCTCCTCAGCCAGGGTGCTCTGCACCTCACACCTGAGACTCGTCAGCTCATCACCCACCTGTTGCCTCGTTTGGACTGGTACAAATTGACTCACAGACCATTCCTCAGTGCAAGTTCGTGCCGTCACCACGCCAGTGGACTCTGTTGCCATCTCCTGTAGCTTTTTGTTCCTTGTGTGGACATTTCCTTGTGGACTCCTCGTGCTTCTTCCTGAGTGACTTTGTGAAGACTCTTAAATAAACTACGCCAAGTGTTGGCTTCCACGATACCTGCCTGTTGTCGTGCTATTGGGGTCACATCCAAACCCTAACAAAGGGTAACATTCTGCACTCAAATAAATACAGGCTACAGTCCTACTTTGTCAGATATGAAAATAAATCATAGAATATATGATAGCTTGAATGTGTAAATCATAACTTGGAGGATGTTATGTTAAGGATCCAAGTAAGAGGTTTCGCATCACTGCTTGCGAGGCAAAATTAGCATTTTGCTCCTCATTGAAAGGAAAACTGAGACACAACCACCGAGACAACCGTCAAAAAAAAGTAAATGAAGAAGAACCACTGAGACGGTCCCGAAATGCTTTGCTGGGCTCGCCTCACCTACCACGTGTAGGTAAAGGTTCAGGGAAGCTCTGTAGCAGTCAGCTAGCAACAGCTTCAGCAGGCTACTAGTGCGCCAAAATACGTTGTGGTGGCGCTCCGATGTGAAGATTCATCGCCTGCGTGGCAACGATGATGAGAAAAGACAAAGAAGCCATGCTAAATGCTAAGCTAAGCTAATACTGTATTGACTTCAAACCTCAATTAAATGCTTGGGTGCTTGATTACAATTTTCACAGATGTCTGGCTGGAACCACGATTACAGGGGATAAATTTAAACAGCAAAATAGTATCCAAATTTATATGCGTCTCAAATCTGGAAAGAAAATCATGCTTGCTAAATAGAACTGCAACCAGAAACAAATTAAATTCCAGGAGGACTGGCCTCTCAGATTAAAAGTATGTTACTATAAACATTTATAATTTATCAATAATGGCATTTGTTTGTTTTCACAATGGAATCCTGAGTTTTGACTCTGACTTTTGTGGTCTGCACAATGACTGTTTAAAATTACAGAGAAAAACTGCAGAGCTGATATTTTTTTTAACATCGATTTAGCTTTGCCTTTGGACAAGAAAACATAGTTCACTGCTTTACACAAAGTGAATTTAAGAAATAAAAACTGTTAATTCTATAAAAAACAAAAAACAAACAATTGTTAAATTTTTATTTTGTCTTTTTTTTTTGATTGATTGTTGAATAGAACCCTTGCACTGTCACTGGGATTAACCTGGAAAAAAATGCTCCACAAAATGACAAAATTAGAAAGTTATTTCTCAAATGAAGTCAATGATTCGCAAATCTGCTTTGCAAAAAATAAAAAATCAAGCCAAGTATTTTAATCTGATGTTAAAGGTTAAGTATTGTGCTGTTTATTTTTTGCTATTCAATGATATTCATCAGAAATGTGCAAGGCATATGTGTAAAACAAATTTTATTCTCTCTTTTATCGTTGTCTTTATTTACACCAGAGTGAATTGGGCTCCATCTGTTATTAGTAGCAATACACTTTCAACACATGTTAATATCATACCGTATTTTCCGCACTAAAAGGAGCACCTAAAAGCCTTCCATTTTCTTAAAAGCTCACACCTTTAAATCCGATGCGCCTTGTGTATGGTCATTTCGGTAATATTTCGACCCCAAAATGGCTCCTAGCTAGAGACATGCTTACAATGCAGAGTTCAAACTCGAAAGTCAATCGGTTACGCAGTTGAACACGGGAAAAGAGCAGCGGCAAAAGAGTTCAACGTTAACGAGTCAATGTTATAACTTGCTGTTGGTTAAGTGAATTCTGTCGCTGCGCATACGTTCTCCTGACCTCTTATCGTTTTGTTGGCATTTCTTGAGCACAGCTCCATCTAGTGGATGCATTGTAGATTGCGTCTCATAATGTCCAATGTATGAAAAGAAATTATAAAATAGGCCATTCATTGAAGGTGCACCTCTAAATCCAGTGCGCCTTTTAGTGTGGAAAATACGGTAGTCTAAAATATTGGAAAATGTGTCCAGCAACCACCCATTTTCAAGGACATTCGATTCATTTGCTGAAAAACATCTCGTCAAATGTGTTATCATTAACGTGTCTGTATCAAGGGCATATGCTTTGATTTTTTAAATAAAAAAAAAAAATTGCAAGTGAGTGAGACATCTGATCGATGTGATTTTCATGAATGTGTCTTTTACTTTCAATGTGTGTTTCAGTCTGTGGTCATTCATTATGGGGAATGCATTTATGACTCATTTGTTAATCAAATGTGTTCAGCCTGATGGCTGTGAAATGAGCACTAAGCTTGTGTTATTAAAATACTGCACACACACAGACACACACACACACACACACACACAGGCACACAATGTAGCATTTATCCTACGTAAAGAGATAGTGATACAGAACACAGCTCAGATAAAGAACAGCCATCATATTATATTCAAATTCATATATTCATATTTTAAGCCATATACACACTGGCAGTCCGACCTGCAACGGCACCCTGTATAAGATAAGATAAGAAAACCTTTATTAGTCTCGCAATGGAGAAATTCCCAATTCACAGCAGCAAAGTTATGAAAGGAAGAAGTAGAACAACAAAATATAGGAGCTGCTGGAAAGGCAGCCACTCTCGCGGCGCCATATTGAAGTCAAAATAACAAAAATAACACAACACAACACATTGGACACAGACAGTCGTGCAATCTTCACCACTTTTCTGCATACACTTTGTGTATGAGACCCACTTGTGGTTTTTGGATATACTGACAGGATTTATCCAACTTGTATTTTAACCTCATCCATCCATGCATTTTCCAATCCGCTTAGTGCTCACACTCACACTTAGGGACAATTTAGAGTGTGCAATTAGCCTGCCATGCATGTTTTTGGAATGTGGGAGGAAACCGGAGTACCCGGAGAAAACCCACGCAGGCATGAGGAAAACATGCAAACTCCACACAGTGAGGTCGGAGCTAGAATTGAACCTCTGCACTGTGAGGTCGACACGCTAACCACTGGACCACCGGGCCACCTGTATTTTAAACTCCACCTGTTAATTTTTTTATCCGCTCCTCTCCATGTTGCCTTCAGTACGAGATTATTCATGTATATGAGACAAAATGGAGTTGTGGATTTGCTGTAGAAGCAATTCAAAGTGGTTTGGATTAAAAGTGTGCACTCAATGACTAATGAAGATATGTCTCTGTTGTGCTAGTCAAAGTATCTGAGGCCTCCTTGATGCAAGTATGCTTTGTCAAAGATAGACATGGTGGATATGACAGCAATAATTGCTCAAAGGTAGAAGACAATTCAAATTCCAAAGACGAGCAACAAACCCTGTAGATTTAGTCTCCCAATGGCACTATGCCATAAAATTCTGACATGTCTCGGTCAGAACATTGGCAACACTACACGACATACATTACGATATCATAATCTTTTACGATCGTTGGGCTACTCTTGGCAAATCAATCTGTGTGTGGAGGCGGGACCGGAAAACATCTCAATGCTACGAGTTATAAACAGGGTTCTAAAGTCATTTATTTGTTTATTTTTTTATGGCCAGCCTTTGTGGTTGGGGACTCTCTAAAGTTACCAGCCTATCAGAACCAGCCATTTTTAAAGAAAACTAGCTCCACTGTTTTTGTTTATCTCCCTCACACTATCTCTGTTTGTTTCTTATGCAGGTTGCACTCTTGACTGTCGTGTGAAATCCAGGCATTCGCACACCCAATTTTTTAAAAATCTGGGAGTCCCAGCCAGGGGTGCAAATGACAGAGAACAACAAAAAGAGAGAGAAAGAGAGAGAGAGAGAGAGAGAGAGAGGCAGGCTTCCATTATCTTAACCAACAGTGATTAATTGGATTAGGGTTGAATGGAAATTTCTAGTTGAAATGGAGACACTACCCAGATATTTTTGGATGAGCGCATCAACTTTTTCATTGACTCTGCTTTGAACTTCTACACCGGGGTATTTTTTAACCAGTCTTTATTTCACATTTATAAATACTGATGTTATCTTTTTTTTGTTTTAATGTTCACTAGAGCTTTAACATGGAGATAAATTCACACGACTGTAAATGAGTATACACAGATGGGCTAACCTGCTGTGTAGACACAACAAAAGCAGAGCAATTTGGCAACCCAGTTCCGATTAGCAGCAGGTACAGTGTGTTTACCGTGTGCTTAATGTGGACACACACAGTCATGTCTCTTACTGCAGTTGAGAATACACGCCTGCTTGGTACAGAAGAATGTTGTGGCCAAAACGCTGAAAACAGTCCACAATGGGTCTACAAACACCATATGACACAGCAAAAGACAAAAACAAAAACAAAAAAGTAGAGCTCTTGAAGACGACTGCCAACTATGGTGCCGTCTTGATCTTCTTACACACATCCTTTGCACAATAAAATCTTATTGTAACTGTAGCACTGGGTCGACTTTTCTTTTGCTTTCATAAAGTCACACTTGTAATCGGCACCCGATGCAACAGCATGAGGCGGGCATTTCTTCGTTGGTCTCTTCTTCTTCTGGTCGACGGATGAGGCACCGTATTGGGGAATTGTAAATTTAAACTACGAACGATTCTGGGAAAGTCAGAATGTCTGGGTTCCAATGACCCTCAGACTATTAATGACTATTATTCTTGACTTCTGATTGACAAATGAGCTAACCATTAATTTACTGTGCACTGTATATGTTATATCATATGAGGAGGTGATTAACTCATTTACTCCCAAAGACGTTTTTAAACGTCTTTTCAGACTTGATCCAGAATTGGCTGGTACTGAATGAGTTAAACATCATGTGGTTTCAGGTCTTACGATCCTCCAAGAAAACCATAACTACGATGGGGCCCACACCAGAAATAAGTTTGACAACCCAGTGTGAGGCTTTTCATTTTGACATCATAGGACTGCTGTGATGCAAAATTGTTGATCATGGTGTATTTCACACGACAAGGAGTTTTCTGCTCCAGGCTAAATGCCAGGCTAGAGTTGGATAATCATTTGCGATGGCAAGTCATGAGAATAACAGGGCAAATATAATTTATTCTGATCCTAGCAATGGCTAGAGGGTGGGGAGTTATTGCCTTGAGAGACATCTTTCTGGGCAATATTAGTGGAGAAAGATCTCAGACTCGACATGGAAACCGGTTAGTCCCTCATGGTGATGAGTTTGGACTGTAAAGTATGGAAAATTCATCAGAGATGCTATGAGTTAAAAAAGATAGAGAAAACAGCCTAAATTTGGAGAAGGCAAAGCACAAAGACCTCTCTCACAACACTACAAGAAAAGTGTCACAAAACATGTAACTTTGAGACACATCCAAAGAGGCGAGAAGGTGGCTTTATGGATCTCGTTAGGAAGGAAACCGAGAGTGGAGAGGTCCAGATCGGTCTTTCTAAGGAGCAGATGAAACGGATCTTGTTCAATCAGAGGGTAACAACTACATAAAGAATAACCTCTTAGAAAATAAAAGTTTGAGAAATTAATCATTTAAGTGAAGTAATTTTGTGTTAACCTTTCTAAATGTGGGAATTGGTTGGCCTACGTTTATCTAATGTGTGTTCTAGCTCGTGCCATTTCCATCTCTTTGTGAGGTTCTGTGTGTGTTGTGTGGCTGTGCTGTAATGCCTCATTCGTGATTCAATAATTGCCTCCTGATTGCTGATTGGCTGCTGCGAGGGAGAACCCATCTTTAGATCCTGCCCTTGTCATTGTGAAGAGAGGGCCCTTTGACTGCGGTCACCTTCTTCCTCATTGTTGTGAATTTGTGCTTTCGGCTTTTGTCAACTTCAAGCTAGTTTTGTTGGTTAAGGGAGTCAGAATCAGAAGCTCTTTATTTCCCTTAAATGGAAATTGCTGTTGCAGCATGAGCACATAAAGGACAACGTACACATTCACAATATCAACGGTGAGGATCAGATATCATTTAAAACAGTGGCGGGCCGCGCATTTCAACCTTAGGCCTTCAGTGACGTCACATACATGAACACAATATAGGCTCGTCAGGCAGCACTTAATTTCAGGAGCATTTCAAACCATCAAGTATGCATTCACAATTAAGAGCAGGAAACTAAATTCACAGATATTGTAAAAAATAAAAAGATTTAAAAAATACTAAATAAAATGCCACCTAAATTACGCTGTGTGATCATAAACAAGTCTGTCCAATAAATTGCGCAATGTCGCAGTTTCATATAAGACACCAACCACACAATAACAAAACAAACTATTCTTTGAAAATAAAATTAACAGATCCATTTGCATTTTGAGAATAGGCTATACAACAGCAAATAACTGAAAATGTTGAGCAGCTCAGATTGAACGAATTTTAGTGCACAAAGCTGACTACAATGCACCATTATAAATTGCAGGTGAGCTGATTTATTTGATACATTTTTGTATCTTTGTCATTTTATTTCGTGACCATTAATACTAACGAAATAAAATAACTAGAAGAAATGTAAAATAAAATTCATTTACTCACCAATGTAGTGCCTGTTCACTGAGCTGCAGATCTACGAGAGTGTCCCCAAACATTTTTAAACGCACCGTAGCTTGTAAGTGCCCAGCCGTGCTCTGATGTTTCCTTGCTGCCTTGGTAAAACAACTTAAATTGGTAAATCCAGTGGAAGGTCCGTCTTGAAAATTGTGTGCAAAGTAGTCCTGCAACCAGATCAACGTCTTCTCCTTCGGCCATTTTCGGTCAAAATCCAGCAACAGCTCCCTCTAGCAGGCGCTAATCCAATCACCGAACGCGCACGTCCAGTGTCGACATAAGCCCTTCTAGCTGGCCCTGGTACGCAGACTCGTGATCTGATTGGCTATTGCAAGCTGACTGTGCCCGTTCATTTACAGCGCACAGGGGCCTGCTCTGTTTCATCTGAAGGCCCCGAGCAAGTTTAGTTTACCTGGCAACACAAGCTAGCTGAAATATGATTGGTTAAAAATGTCAATTTAATAACATTGAAAGCCACTCGACTAAGTGGAAATATGACGTAAAAAATACAGAGAATAATTTTGTTGACATATTTATGAAAATAAAATAACAAATTAAATTTATGTTATTCTCAGAAAAGTAAATTTATTAAATTTAATTTTTAATTTTCTTAAATTTATTAAATTTACTTTTCTGAAAATGTTTAGGCCAGCAGAGAAGGCCTTGCTGGCCCTGACGGAACGCCACTGATTTAAAAACTAAAAGCCAGACTCAATATGAAATAACTAAATACAAGGAAACATCATACACAGGATTGCTAACACTTGTTCAGCTAATCCTATAATCACATGATGGGAAATCTGGGCCGGTGGTTTTCAACTGTGACATTTCCTACGTCGTCCTTCGATCTGTTCTTTGGCATTGACCAATAAGAAGACAGTGCAAGACAAGTTCAACATACATTTACATACTGTATACACTTGTCTGTCTGTATGTACATTTATTCATTCAGCCAATTTGTATGCGCGCTCCTTTTTTTTTAAAGTATGGCCGAGGTATCGGATCAGGACTCGGTTTCAAGACAGCCCTACTAAAAATTGACAATTATTATCAGCTATTGCGAAAAGTGCAATATGCAGATGTGTAAATAAGCAGTGGTACCTTAGAACATGAGTAGCCTATGGGCTGCTGTAATTGACATTAATTACCAGTAAATAAATTGCACTGGGCATAAATTAAATCTGGAGCCTGTTTGTTTGACAATCGAATCAACGATGCCGATGTGCTCCGACGTTTTATTTAAATTTCAGACCTGAGAGTTGCTTTGGTTTTCTCACGTGCATTTATTGAGAGACAGTGTGTCACCGTGCATCTCTCGTAATAGTCCTACAAAAGGTGACTCCAGAACGGGGCACAATTCCCCACAGAGGCGCAAAGACAGGTAATGCCTTTTTGTAATCTAAAAATAGCCCACAATTATTTGAATCAACATTTCTAGTTTTGATGTTGAGCTGCAAATATTTCGCAACTAAACTCAAACTACCGCAGTCAACAACGACAACAACAACACCTCTTAGGGTGACGACAGTGCTCTTTCTCTCTCATAGTCTTCTGCCATTGCCTTTTTTTCCTCCTCAAATTTATCGAGTGTATTGAATACAGATGTATATAAACAATCATAAGAACTGCACTAGTGCTATATATTTTTTGCTAATTGCCAGATGCAGGAATGGAGATCAACAGAATTGCTCAAATTATGTTGACTAGTCACGTCATACATTTGCAGCTGCGGAATTTGGTGAGCATCATCTGTGCCCCAAAGCTCAGAGACAACATTGGTGTATCCACATGTTTGTTTGAATGGCAAACCTTCTGGGGTACATAGATTTAACGGGATGTGGTAGGTCTGGTCTGATCACTGTATTTAGCCACTGCCATGTGAAAAGTGGATGCCAATCCTAATGAGTCTGCAAACTGGAGGTCATGCACAACCTCTATGTCAGGGGTGTCCAAACATTTTGCAAAGAGGGAGATATTTTATGAGGTGAAAATCTGTGGTGGGCAGACCATTCACCTTCCAGTTATTTTAATTTTTCACGGCATTCATTCCCAGTCATCAGCTTGCCATGGTTTCCATGTTTCTTCTGGTAATGCCTCTTAAGATTCTTTGAAAGCAGCCAGAGTCTGAGTCTCTTGGCAAATTCGGCAGACACAATTGTTTTGCATTGGGTGAAAAGAAACGTGCCAATTTCCACTTTGTACTGGAAGGACCGTCCCGTCTATGTCTATCATTGTTTCTTTTCTTCGCGACAGTCTCCATTTTAGAAATAGGCTGGGAAAGGTCACACAAGGGTCATGCAGCGAGAGGTGCATTGGGAAATTCACACTGACGTCCAACACGACTGTGAGAGTGGTGTGTTCGGAGAGGCAGAGCTCGCTTGGAGTTATTTCCGAACGCACCTGAGAGAGTGGCCATGATTTTGCTGCCATCACGGCGAAATATAAAATAGCATTTTTGTATGTATGTATTTTCTACAGAGCTGACAGGCCACAAATGATTAAGTTAATGCCAGAGGCTGCGGCCCGGTAGAACTTTGAACACGTGCCACTATTGGGCCGGACTTTGGACATGTTTCTCTCTGTTGCTAAAATTCAGAAAAATCTATATGATATACATGTGATGAAGTGAAGTAATTAATATATGAGAGAAGGATAGGTGTTTACAGTTCTGTCACCACAGATCAGACCTATCGCTTCGAGACGGAAAGCCTCAACCGTCCTGTTTCATGAGCATGCACCACGAGAGATAGTTTGGCCTAATTAGGGATGTTAGCTGACGAGCGGGGAGCTAGTACATCCGAGACTGGCTGCAAGTCAATCGCAGCGCGCATATAGAGACAGCCATAGTTGTGCTTATGTGTAATTTAGAGTCTTTCTTTCAACTTCTTCACATATTTAGGGGAAGTGGAAAGAAGCTGGAGAAAACCTAAAATGCCCTGTACCGGAAGCTTAAGATACATAATAAACTTCTTTGGATAGCCAGAATGCTCCGAAGTTATCATGTGAAGTTTTCCTGGCCATATATATGGATTGTCAGAGCACACTTCAATGCAGATGTTTCTTCATTCTGTTGTACTACATTGGCCCGAATATAATACGGTGTTTTTTGCATTGAAATAAGACTGAAAAAGTGGGGGTCGACTTATATTCGGGGTCTAGACATTAAACCCATTCACGACGCTAGATGGCGCCAGATATCATTGAAGCGAATGCTGAACTTATCTCCCCAGGCCAAAGTGAACCCCTGCCACGAAGAATAAAAATAAAAATAGCGGTAGCACGAAGAAGAAAAATAAAAAATAGCGGTAAGAAAGAGAAGAGAAGAAAATAATAGAAAAGATAACAGAAAATGGAGAAACGTAGTGACAATCTGGAGAAAAGTGGGTCGAAGATCGGCCAGGTTAACCGGCAGCTGAGGAGAAGTTATGATGTAATTTAAATTTCAAAAACCAGAAGCCATTCATTTACGAATGTGATTGCGCTTTAGTTTACATATGTAAATGTTCAGCTATTAAGATTTGAATGAGGCAAATAACATGCTTTTTCTCTCGAATATATATAATCATTTGTTTCAGATGTACTGTAATTATTTTCTGTACAAAAATAATTTGGTGTTCAAAAGGTCTTTTTTCAAACTTGAGTCTTGAAAAAGAGGGGGTCGTCTTATAATCAGGGCCGTCATATATTCGGGCATATTGTGACAAATACAGTGCATAGTTCCGTTTTAAAATGGTAACACGTTGCATACTAACGCACACCGTAGGTTAGAATGTCAATGCCGCTGGATCATGGCAGATGTCGAGATGAAAAGCGCTTTAGATGTAACTGCTCAACAGGCTGGGAGCGTTACAATGATGCTCGCTGCTGCTCCATTTCCATCACCTCTGTTTGCGTGTGCACAGAGCAAACAGAGGTGATGGAAATGGAGCTTTTCCACTTTTGCTGATGCCTCTCAAGTCATTAGAGTGGCTCCTTCACTTTTGAAATATGTGAAAATGCACATGTGGAATCTCGATTTGTCTCAGTCCTGTGCTGCCTGCTCATCCACACCCGTCGTACTTTGTTCGGACTTTCAGGCTGGCATCCAGCACCTTCACATCAATTTAAGTTAAAACAACACACACTGTGCTTTTCAGCACTGCGTTCTCTCCTTTCTGGTAAGCTTGTCCTCATCTGACCGAGGCCGCACATGAAAGCCTTTCTTTCCTCTCCTTGGCTGATTTCTACATTTTGCTAGAATGAGAATCCCGCCCACTCATTGCTGCCCGTATGAGTGGTTATATTTAGTGGAGAGGCCTTAAAATGTCATCATGCAAAGTCAAAGCCCAAAAAAGATCTGGCAGACACTTCACGTGTTCTCTCATCTGTGGCCACCAGCCTCCGATTTCCCTTTCTGACTGTATGTATATCAGCAATTCGAATAACATTGAAAATACTAACTTGAAGGATATCAGAAAATATAAAAAGTCAAAGTAAATTTGTAATGATAATCCAATGAATAGAAATTCACATTGTGTATCGCAGGGATTTCAATGACCACTGCTTTACAGTATTTGTTTTGCAAACCACAAAGAGGGTCAGAACACACACATGCTAGCATGCAGCGAGAGATATCAGAGTTAAAGGAGTGTATAAACAGTGTTGCACCTCTTTGAGCTAGGGTTTGGGGTCAATTACTTGCCCAAGGTCACACAGACGATCGTCAGGAAGCAGACTTGCATCCTTGTATCAGTTCCGGTTCCAAAGCCAACATTTTTACAGATGAGCTGCAGCTGCCCGAATTGTAGGGGGTTTCATCGGCTATCAGATATATTTTCATTTGAAAGAACAAATATTGATTTTGTAATATAATCAGTAATGCTTGCTGCAAATTAACTCAAGTAACTGAAGAAACCAAGCAAGTCAAGCAACCAGTGAGTGATCACTGATAAAGTGATCGTGTGGTTCAATCTCGACAGGCAGTCTGGGTTTACTTCCGCCTCTCTGATAGATTGTCCATGTAGTGAGATTGTCTTGATTCTATTATTTCATGCCGACCAGCAAAGGGTGTAGTTTGCCTTTTGCTCTGTCAGCTGGGATTGGCTCCAGCTCCAGTGAAACTGAACTGGGCGGCTAAAAAGGGTCATCAGGAGAGGGGGGAGTACTTCACATTGGAAAGTCATGCCTCAAGTCGCAACCCTCAAGTCCAGTTACCCTGCCCATAATCAAGAAAGTCAAGTCCCAACTAAATTTCAAACAAGTTGAGTCAAGTCGCTACTTAGGTTAGCAAGTCAATCGTAGTTTTTTTTTAATGGTTGCAAAACCAGTCTCTGAATTGTCTATTTTTTTCCAATCTTCCCAACTAAACGTGTAACAGACATGAAGCTTAGCTCATGTGTGACCACCTGTTAGTGTGGTGAACTGTGAAGTTAACGTTTGTACATATCGTGGCACTTTTAGCCAATGTTCCCTCTAAGCTGCGCAACTGCGCACTGGTCGCACACTCTCAGCGCACAAGAAAATCTATCCAGCACAGTGAACACATTGCAAATGAATTTGAGCTATAACTTTTTTTCGATGTTATTTTGCTGTGTAATTCAGCAAGTGACAGGTGTCCAGCCAATTATGCGATACGATGCAACGACCCTATGCAGCCAATCACGGCACTGACAGTACTTGCGCATGTGTTCTCCTCATACACGCTACATAAAAACAGTGCGGCGGAGATAAGTGACGCTAATGCTAAACCTTGATCGTGGCGAAAAGAGCGGGCAGTGAATGTGATACGTTGACTCCCCAAACCAAAATAAAAATGAACTGCGGTTCTTTTAAATTGGTATGGCTGTCGGAGTATGTGCAAATAAAAGAACAAGCGGTGAAACTGGGTGAGATCTTTTCTTTTTCGAGTGAGAAAGGTCTGCTCTGTAAAATATGCAGCGAAGTTCAAGTTGTTAGCAAATTTTCCGATGGAAAAATATAGACTAAATGGAAGCTGGACTACCTCAAGCGACAGATTCAGCACAAAAGTCATCTTTAATGCTGTTGGAATTATACGAAGATTCAAGATGGGGAAACAGATTCGTAGATTATTGCGGGAGAGCGCAAACAAACGGGATTAAAAGAATCGGATGTCCCACAGACAAAAAATCTGATCAAGTTAAAGTTCTCATTGACAATATATTAATTGCCATTAATATTAATGCATTAATTGTTGTTATAATTTGTTTCTTTTAATAAGCCATGAACATTTCTATGATCCCAGGTGTGATACTGGTGTGTGGCCACAGCAAGCACTTCTGATGTTGCTCACAGCAGTCCTCGTGTGCTCAGGGAGGTTGTCTGTTTGCCCAGAGATACGAAAAATTTGAGGGAACATTGCTTTTAGCCATTAAAATGAATGGAAATAGAATGAATTAGTTCATGGTTATCTTTAACTTGTTTTTGATTTTTGTCAAAGAAATCTCTGAACCTTTATTCATACTGAACATATAATGTGGAGAAGCCAAGACGCAAGACCCCCTGCGCCCATCACCACCACCACCGTTGCTGCGGTGCGGGTGAGTTGGGGCAGACGGCTGGAAGCTCCCACTCAACGCTTTGCACCCCAAAGGATGTTGGATTTCACCAAGCCTAGCTGCAAAACAAGATCAGAAACACCATAGCCATTCTAATGATAATGGAGAATTCAAGTCAAAACGTTTTTTTTTGTTTTTTTTTTTACAATCTCTTCAATGCGCCTTAACTAGTTCATACACGACACTTGTGGAATATCAAGCAGAATCCATCAGTTTTTATTCATGTCAGGGGGAGGACATTGTGACACTTGCTGTCGACTGGAAAATAACATCTCTGTTACAGGTCCTCAGTGGGAGCAATCTCCAGCACACCCTCCAAGGATTCCAGAAAGGGCGGGTACTCTGAGCTGCTGTCCACCAGTGTGAACCCCAATTTACAGGCACCGAGCAATGAGTATGTGCACAACTGCTTTTCGCCCCTCACCGTAGGCAACTCCAGAGTGGAAGTGAATCCAACCCCTCTCGAGAGAACTGGTACCAGAGCCCAGGCTGTGTGCGGAGGCAAGTCCGACTATCTCCATAAAACCATCTCTGATTAAAATTTTGTTATACAGTGCAATCAATTCTAACAAGATTTCTTCGTGACAAGCCTGGCCCACACAGTGCTCTATTTTTCATGATTTTAGAGCCTGATTTATTTTATATAGGCCGACTTGGCAATTTTTACATTCATTCAAAATTGAAAATATTTTTTATCCATCCTCGACTCTGTGCTTTGTCACATTTACTAGACTTCACATTTAATGGATTTCCAAGATTTTACCTCATACAGGAGTGGTGGTGTCCAAACTGCGGCCGGGGGCCATTGGCGGCCTTCGAAGGAAAGGTTTGGACACTCCAACTATGACAGGGTCTTTACATAATGATAATGCTTGCAGTGACATACTATTTGTATTATTTAATTCCCTATCCGAATGAGATTGGAAAAGAGAATCAATAAGAAATCTGATCAATAATCAATTGTCAATAGCCATCCCAGTGCTGTGTTTACACTCCCTCTTTTAGACTCCGGGCTCAACAAGTAATCACTCCCAGGGCGTTGCTCCTCGTCATCATGCTACCAAGGCTGTATTTTGGAATTGGCCCCGCATTCGATGGGTGAGCAGTGGCTGATTTGTATGAGACAGGACCACCCCTCATAACCGACTGATTTCAGCCAGGATGATAAAAGTGTACAGTATATAATGTGAATATTAATTGTGTTGTAATTCTTGATCTTCAGGGTAGTATGATTATAGCATGTCACAGGTATACAGTAATCCCTCGTTTATCGCGGTTAATGGGGACCAAAACCACCCGCGATAAACGAAAATCTGCAAAGTAGCGACCAATTAACATATACAGGTTAAATTATTATTTTTTTAAGTCCACAAAAAGTCCGCAAATGGTCCGCGAGAAGCTGCAAAACAACAGCAAGTCACATTGAGCAACATATACAGTACTGTACTCCATGTACTGTATATGGATTTTTTTTAAATTTTTATGAATATGTTTGAAAAAATCCGCGATCCACTGAAGCCGCGATAAACGAACCGCGAAATAGCGAGGGATCACTGTATTTGTAAGGCACAAAAGAATATTTCTTGGAAAAAAAACAAAAACAAACAAAAATGTACATAACATGCCTCATTTAAGCTTCATTTTGTCCCACATGTATTTTGTCCATCTACTCACATTTTTATGAATACATGTAAATAAGTCATTTTGCCAATTAAAACAAACAACAAAAATGAATAATAATAATAAAGGGCTGAAGTGAGGCTCACCATTATATGAGAGTCGGGGCTTGCTCAGACACATAATGAAGTGAACTTCCATTTCAGTGGTCGCCACAGATTTGGAGCACACAGGACACTTGAATCCTAAAAGAATATCACAGAATAAGTCAAAGAAAAGATTTGTGTCAAGCAATATAGATCAAAATAAGAAGGAGGAAGGAAGCGATTTTTAGGACGAAACAATGTGTTTGTGTCTGTTGGAAACACTTTGGATTTCGCAAGAAAGGATATCAACTTGACAAGACGGTTGCCGTATGTTACGGCCCACTACATTTTGTGGGCGTTAAATTGTTGTTGTGTTCTGGGTCTGTGTGCGTGTGTGTGTGTGTGTGTGTGTGTGTGTGTGTGTGTGTGTGTGTGTGTGTGTGTGTGTGTGTGTGTGTGTGTGTGTGTGTGCACACGTGTGCGGGAAATCTCCATGAGCTCCTCCCTGATTGTTGGCCCTCGTCCCCAAACTCAACCGACCAATCGGTGCAGGGGAGAGTGGCCTAATTGGTAATTGGTATCAGGAGTGCGACCAGCTGCAGTTATTAACTACCACCCTTTCAATCGGACTTGCTTCTCTTTTTAGAGCAGGGGTGTCAAACTCATTTCACATGGTGGGCCACATACAGCCTCGGTAGATGTCAAGTGGGTCGGACCATTAAAATGATACCATACTTTGCTATAAATAACCAAAACAATATGTCTTTCCTTTGTTTTGGTATAAAGAAGCACAAGAACATTAGGAAAATGTTGAAATTTAATGAACATATCTTTTACAAAACATTTCATGAAGCACCTTACATTTCCTTCGACAAATGTGCAATTTACTTTTATCATTCACAAATATGCATTGCAACTGAACCCACTGATTGTACAAACTTTAACAAGTAATTGGTCTTGAAAAATACTGGATAGTAATGCACTTTAAGATTAAACTAGATTTATAAAGAAAGGAAGTTTTAAACCATTTACACGTGCATATAAAATCTAAATGTAATCCCTGCCTACACCTTACAAACTAAGGAGAGTGCTATTAAATGTGTAAATTTGAGAGTGCTATTGATAGCGTCTGCTGTCATGGGTCTGTCTCAGTGACGGACTGAGGCTGCTGTTGTCTTCTTCTCTGATCAAAACAGTGCCCCCCCCAGCGGATACTCAATGAATTGCACCTTATGAAAAATATTAATTCTGTGTCTTTTATGCATTTTTTTCACTTTTAAATTATCCTGCGGGCCTGATTGAACCTCCTTGCGGGCCGGTTCAGGCCCGCGGGCCGTATGTTTGACACACCGGTTCCGGCCCGCGGGCCGTATGTTTGACACCCCTGCTTTAGAGGATACTGGCTGTGACTCGTGTGCAGTCAGTCCCTATATTGTATGTGTGTTTGTGTTGCTGTCTGTCACTTTTAGTGCATCATGTTAGTCCTCCTTGTCACCAATTCATCCATTTAGCCACTTTCATTCGTGACATGTGGACTGAGTCCTTTGCCATAGTCGTCTTTAAATCATTCAATAAGTCAGACCATTCCTATGTTGCACTTAGACAGTCGGGATTTTGAGTATTTATTCAATTTTAAGGTATCGTGCCGTGTGTGTCTCTAGGGGTGTTCACACGGCAAGATTTGGTCCGGTGCTACGCCGGGACTGCCCCAGTAGAGCGTTCACACGTGCAAATTAGCTCCGGCGTAGCCCCGGAAAACAGCTTACACCGGACCAAATTTGATCCACCTCAGGGAGGTGCTTTAAAAATTTGCTCCGGAGCAAATGCTTGTTAGCGAAGCAGCACCGGTGTAAATTTGCACGTGTGAACGCAACTGGGTTAAATTTGCTCCAGAGCAAATGCTTGTGAAGAGTTTACGTACGGCGAGAATGCGTTGCTTTCGCGCTCTGTCGGACTTCCGTCATGTGTTTGTTTAATAACGACACAAGACTTGGCTGGTAACATCTTTCCTTTTGTAGGAGACTGGACTGTCTCGGAGTTGTTTGTGTAGTTTGTTCCTTTGTTGTGTGTTCACAAACCCCCGCCCCTCATATAATTTATTTTGTGATTTCCTCTCTTGATTTTCTGTTTGGCGCATTACGTATTTGCTTTTCTGAGTGTCATTGAAGTCATCGTTGATTTACGTTTTCGGGGGCGGTCACTCTCGAGCAGAAGGCACGGAGACCGAGAAGGAGAAGGACGTGCCTGTCCAGTAGTCGCTTGAGTTGTGTATACGTTTTAAAAAGAACCAACACGACAGCTCATTTGTTTTCTGTCGTTTTGCCCCCCTGCAGAAACTGCCGTGTGAACGCAAGTGGGGCTGCACCGACCCTGTGCCGGCCCGTGCAGACATGCTCAGCGGCTTTGTACGTGTGAACGCTCCACACAATTTGCTGCGGTGCAAAATATATCGCAACAAAATACATCGGTGCAGCGCCGGAGCAAATGTGTGCTGTGTGAACACCCCTTCTGTTGTGACATGCCTCTGTTTTCACAATTATGGTATGTGGTGTGTGAAAAAGCAAACCTCATCAGGGCACCGCTTTTACTAGTGATGGGACGAGCGACACTGGTGCGTCAGCACAGTGCCGAGAGCTCGAGAGTGAAACCCCGTGTTGGTGCGTGTATTGCTTTAAGAAAGAATCACGTTGTCATGATTCGGTTTAGGGACCAACAGGTGGCACTGTAGGGCTCGCCCGGCAGCTGCACACCTGTTGGCCATTTGGTAATTAGTCGTATAAAAGGACTCCTGCCCGAACACTCGGTGTCGGGTCATTGTTGCTTCTTGCTACTGTCATGTGTGTTGCTGTTTGCTCTTAGTTTCTGTCATGTTTAGTTCATTGTTATGTTTTAGCTTTAATCATGGTTTTTGTTTGATACTTTGGACTTTGTTTGTTTTGGATGTAGTTTTCTTTGTTTTAAATACAATTCTTCAAATACACTCTGCTCCTCCCTCCTGCCTGCTTTTTGGGGTCCACCACCACCTCGCAACGTGACACACGTGACCAATCCAGGAACTGAATCGTTTGAATGTGCTGCGCCAAAGTGTGTTTATAAGGACACAAACTGTATCAACATGTCGTGGGTTTGTTGGCTGGAGTTTTGCGAAATTCTGGGCGCATTGCACCCATTTTATCAGTTTATCAAGTGAATGGCCTGTTATACATATGATAGTTAGTTAAAGAGCCTTACAGTTGCTTTATTCATTTTATCTTATAATTGCGAGATCCTCCATAATTGAAGTCCAACGCTGCCTGTCAGAAGCAAACACACCCAGAAACCAAGACCCTTTACAATATTGGAAATGGAACCAGAAAACATATCCACCTTCATCCATATCCATCTTCATCAACTTTCATTTAAAACTCTCTGCTCACTATCGTCATCTGAACCATGTGAAAGAGTATTTTCTGAGTTCATAAACTAATCACTTTTGTCTTTTATTTCACATGATTTTACCAAAATTTTCTACGTAAGTTAAAAATCTGAATTGTAACTCAAATTTGCTATAATTTACATACCAACTCAGTTTAGCATTTACACAAACAAGGAATTTCTTTACCTGCAATGATTTTATAACTACTGCAGGGGTCACTATTGGGTGACCAACACAGTGACAATATAGTGCTGACACAGTTTGTGAAGTGGGTCAATACACTCCTTGAGGTATCATCGTCCCATCACTAGCTTTTACTTCCTCTCGCTCCCACATGTATGTTAGACCCCATTCTTTGTTGACATAATGAAGAAGGTTCCTCACACCATGTATAGCCTTTGTAAATGCCGAGTGAAATATAACGGGAACATGACTATTTGTCGACGCGTCTCAGGCGTTGCCATGGCATGAAAATCAGCAACAAATCTCGGTGTTGCTTCCTTATTTATTAAAAAAATGTGATCATAAATCTCCTCCTACTTAAAATAATTACTTATTGTGCAGCACGCAGATATGTTTCTTACTGCCAGACCATGTTGACCATCTTATATTTTTGAGTATGCCAGCCTTTGGCAAAATTGGTTACTGTTACATCCAGTTGTTCTTTAAACAGAATTATCATAGCAGCACGGTGGAAAACTGGTTCGCAAGTCTGCCTCACAATGCAGAGCTACAGGGTTCAATTCCAGTTCCGGCCTTCCTGTGTCTGTGTGGGTTTTCTCCTGGTACTCCAGTTTCCTGCTATGTTCCAAAAACAAACATGCCCGAAGACAGCTGGGACAGTCTCGCCCGCTACTCTTGTGAAGATAAGCGGAATAGAAAAATAATGGATGGAGGGATCATAGGAGCAGGTTAATTTAAGATAAGATAAGAAACCATATTTGTCTCACAATGGAGAAATTCCCAATTTACAGCAGCAAAAATTAATGTGAAAATATACAAGTTTAACACTTGTGTAAATATATTTTTTGGTTCCACAAAAAAATGAATGTTTAAGATTGTTCAGACATATGAAGTACTTCATCAAAAGGATTTGTTTACATTGACGTTTTAATCCATTAAATGTTCTCTAAATATTATGATAATAAAGTAAGTTGGTGATTCAAAAGAGAACTAGCTTTTCTGTTTCACTTTGTTTGTGCTAGAATATGAAGGCAACTAGCTTGTTCTGATATCCGATTATTATTATTGTTTTTTTTTTTACATGTTGTAATGAGTAAAACAGTTGTTTTTAAAATAAAATCCAATGAAATGGCATTCTGTTTGTTTATGTGGAGGTACCTTTACAGGTACAGTGTGTAGAATATAGTGCCAACTAATAGAATAGTTTACAAAAAAAATCCCAGCTGCGAGCACTTCCAAGCACATTAATTTGATTTTAAGGTGGATTTACACTATTCGTGGGCCGAACCAGTCCCGATACCCATTGAATAGCGGGGGTCCACTGTATCGTTTTAAGTTGCAATATCACCATTGACGACTAGACTGTTGGGCTTCAACTGGGTCTTATACTGCCCTATACTATATTAAGATATCCTTTATTTGTCCCGCAATGGGGAAATTTACAGTCAGAGTTCAGAAAGGAAACCACTAGGTAGGGAGAGGGGGGAAAAAAAACACATTCGAACTCTCCTCTTCTGAGGATAATTTAAGTCCAGGATAAAAAAAAGACGCTAGCACATAAATAAGCATATTACACATTGACTTGTTACAACAAGTCACAAGACATAACATGTAATGAGGGGGCGGATGAATGGGAAGGGGGGAGGGGGAGGGGCGACCGCGACGCGGCCCGTCCGACCAGCTGCACGGTCCACCGAGCGCTCCGCAGATCATTCCACGTCGCGGGGGGAAAAGAATAGGAACGATGAAGACGGTGATGATAAGGATGTGTATGCGCGTGTGATTGTCTGGTTGTGTATGTGTGAACAGGCCGCAGCTGCTTCGTCAAGGTCTGCTCATGAAGACAGTCCTGGCTTATCAGTCCATGGCCGAGAAGGAGGGGGTGATGGTGGGGGCACTAGCTTCCGTGCATACCTTCCATCCAGGGGAAAGGGGTCCAAATAGCGTTGTTTGTTTTGGAGGGACGGCCGCCAACAATTTCAGACAGCCTTGAGTCCGTGGCTGTATCCCTTCACTGGCGCCGATCAGCCAAATCCTCAATTCCTTTTCGAAGCGAGAATTCCGACTTCTCCATGTTGTTGTCGATCGTACGGAGACGCTCCAGAACCGCAATTGCGGTTGAGCTAAGTCACCGCTTGAGTCTGAGTGTTGGACATTCGCGCTATACCATCGAGAATGACCGGGAGCTTCTTCACTTCCAATAAAGCTGCTCCCGTTGGTTTATTTCGCGATAGAACAGGAAACTGCTAACACCAAACTGCAGCATACCTGCTATCAGAAGGCCGATAATGTCAATGTCTTCCTCCTCCTCAACGGACAGTATTGACAGGCACACCATTCTCCGCTTCCTCCATGGAATTAGGGTGTACCCGGCAGCAAATGTCCCGAGGGGCAAGCAGGCTCCCCACTGCCTGCTCTTCTCGTCGAAAAATGTTGTCGATTGCATCAAGAGACCAGCCAACCAATTCCATGGTTTGTTCTTAGGATGAAAAATACGGCGGAGGCTAGGAAAAGACAGCACATAGACTGAGTGGCAAGCAGGGTGGAGGGGGCAGGAGCAGGAGCAGAGCAAAAAACCGTCCACCTTTGTCGGATATGTGAGTAGGCCTAATAAATTTGGGGCTGATTTGCAGGAGAGTACCTGAATAATATTACAATTTTGAGTCTGTCACTTTTTTGGGGAAAAAACCCCCCCTCCCTTCTCTGTTCATCAGTTTTGTGCCATCACTGGGAACCGCCCCCTTGCCCCAAAAACAGTATGTGGTTATGTTTTGACTGGCCAAATTGTTGTTGGAGGCAGAATCTTTTATACATACAGTACATTGAGCACATAACTCCTACTCTGGCGTCCCTTCACTGGCTCCCAAAACATTTTAGAGTTATTTTCAAGATCCTCTTATTTGTTTTCAAATCTCTAAATGACCACGCGCCACCTTACCTCTCTGAGCTCATCCGCCCCCTACACACCTGCCCGGCGCCTCAGTTTCTGCGGACCAGACATTATTAGAAGTACCAAAAACTATGCGGAGACTCAGAGGGGATCGAGCCTTTTCCGATGCTGGTCCCTCTCTCTGGAATGACCTCCCACTGGACATTCAGCAAGCCTCCTCGCTGCCCATCTTTAAAACCCGCCTCAAAACTCACTTGTATTCTTTGGCATTTGACTCAGCATGACCCAAATTATGATCTTAGTTGTACTGTTTGGTGCGCTCTACCGTCTTTGATCCTGATTTGTTGCTTTGCTTTACTGTTGTATATGTTAGTTGCTCCATGTACAGCACTTTGTGTGCAGCGATGGCTGTTTGAAAGTGCTCTATAAATACAGTTGAGTTGAGTTGACTTGAGTTGAGAAATGTATGATGAAAAATGAAATATATTAAGATACTGTGATGTACATTAATTGGTTTGATAAGAAAAAAAAATGACACAATGGCATTTTTTTGTCATACAGCTGATGAGGACGTCCTATGTGGATCGCTCCATCATTTAAGTTGCCCATCCCTGACCTAGGTTATGGTGTGTTATAAAACCAGAAAAATCCAGGTGCCTGGTGTTGAAGGGAGTGAAGCGGCACGATTCCACTTTTCCCAAGGAATTATCCAAATCTCATCAATCACAGAGAAGCCCATGAAGAGCTTTGGAAAAAACAAACTGTTGACTACTTGCGAAATGGTGCATGGAGTGCAGTGATATAATGCCTTTTATCTACAAATGACCGACCCTTTGGCAATGACTTGCTCACCAACTGAGCCATAGCCAACGCTAGTCTAATGGATGCTGCTTCGAGCAGGGCAACAAATGAACTGGAGAGCTGCAAACTACAGTCGACAAGACAGGCTTTCGGGAAAATTCAAAGCCTGATTACACCAACATGGCATCATCTTTTTTATTATAACATCGTGGCCCGTGTTGGTGTATGAATTTCCAATCTCCACCAGGGAAGAGGGTGAGCACTTATCCTCACCCCCCCCCCCCCCAAAACAAAACAAAACAAAAAACTCCAACTCAAGTCGACCTGGAAGGAATTGGCTGTTCAGGATTTTCTCCAAATTTTAAGTCATGAAGTTTAAAATGTACAGTACATTCCACTTATTTGTATGTCAAAACACAAATTGACTCCAAATCTTATCAACATGAAACAGGTCTATTCATCTTTTTTTCCTCACTTGGTAAAACGTGACGTGAAAAAAGAGAACAATTGGCTCAGAATTATGAAAACTAATCATGACTGCTGTCTAAACTATAGCTAGGTACAGCCACTAACAGATGCCAGTTTAGAACAGGACAGAGCCTGGGAGCATAATGGATCCACAATCAACTCTCTCTCATTGTGATCAATAGCACTGTAGATGCTTTGCGATAATTAAAACGCACATTGAATATGTTAGATGTTTTCTTCAGTTCTCAGACCCGGCTATCGTTTGCTTTTGCAGTACTTTGTAAAAGCAGACATGGTTGGTAATTTTCAAGAGCTGAAGAGGACAGGTAGACGTGGTGGCAAAGGGGAATCTGGTTGAACCGTACTGAAAAATAAAGATCACAAGGGGGCAGTGGGAGGGAAATGATTCATCTACATTATGCTGCAAAAATTAGGAGGAGGTGGGCAAAGGGAAAAATATAAGTTGACAGAACGCCTCCCAAAGGCATCAAGTTGAGAATGTACAGTAACTTATAAAATGAGTGCAGTATCGAGCAATCCAGAAAAGTAAGACACCATAAAAGGTGAATCACGGGAATGACGATGAATGGCTCGCAGATATAAAGTGTGTGAGGAGGAAAAGACTCAGGCAAACAAAGGAAGGCCATTTCATTTTGAAAAACGTGGAATGTCTAACATTCAAAAGTGAAAATAATTTCCACCATTTTATAGGCAATATTCTTAAAAGGGCTATAAAACCCAATTATTTTTTGCAAGAATGCATTGTTTGTGTCACCCCCAGTCGAAACACGATCCTCTGATTCATCTTGGCTTCGTGGAGTAAGAAATACACGGAATAATTCATCACCAGAAGGTGCCGCTATGTTCGGCGAAATTATCATAAGATGCAGACTGGAAGGAAAGCAAGCAACGCCTTGCCTTCGGAAACGGCATGCTATTGAACTCTGTTTTATAGAGCAATGGATTGAACCATTTGATCCTGTGTAGACCGTGGGCAAAATGGAAATCAGGCATCGGCCATCCGAGGAACTGTGGCAAAGGGTAATAAGTGTTGTCCAGCAACTTCTTGATGTGAAAGATCTCCACGAAAAGAAATCAGCTCACAGCAAGAGCTGACTTGTTTCCGCCATTTTTCGTGTCAGCCTTTACGCGTGATCACGTCACACAGGTCTGTTTTGCAGTCCTCTCTGAAAAATTAGTTCTGACATGTACACAAATGTGTATGATGTACAATGGAATGCCCTTTGTCATCTTGTTTTCCATTTGATCCTTTTCCTGCAGTATTTAGATTTTTATCGCACACGCGGCGGGATAACTCATCTTTGGGCGAGCAAAAAGTTAGCAAAAGCGAGCTGGCACATTTATATCGACCTATCACAAATAATTTGGGGGGGCTTCAGGTGACATGCCGATTAAGTTACTACATCCAATTTATGGTTGCCCAACATCATGACACCTTTCCAAAATTTGTGTTGCTAACCATGAATCGGGGGAGACGCAGGAGAGCCGTCCACCGGGATTAACCAGCCGTCCGTTGCCAGCGATGGCGTGTGTCAACGTCATTGCGTCTAATTAATTAAATAACTATCATTATGATTTCTCGGCTTGTGAAATCAAAAACTTTCTTGTGGTGTATCATCTTTGTAATTCGGCTTCTGACTCTGTTTTTGTTGTCACGTACCTACATGTAATTTATCAAACGCATAATGAAATAATATAAATAGCTTGTTGTTGATGACAATTGACAAATTGTGTGATTTCCTTTCTAAACAAGTTGGAAAGAGTTGGTGAATGTACGTCACATTTTTGTCAATTCGCACTGAAGCCATAAGGGTGTAGATGCGATGTTTTAAATCTATATTTTTTCAAATAAATACTTTTTCGATATTAGTAAACAGCAGCTGACGAAGGAGAATTGCACATGTGGACTATAACAAAACAGTTCGACATCTTGGGTTGAATTCTACTTTAAAGTATCACCCGGCAAAATAATGAAGGGCGGTGGTGTTCAAAAATGTTGGGGAAGCTACATGCCAAGAGGACTATAGAACTCTTACTCTTTATTCACTTACTGTCGAATGACTGTGGAAATCTAACAATAAGACTTGACAAATTTATCAAACGCTTCTCTACCAAGCACAGCAACGCTGGTTGCGCAGATCATTTTGCTATTCGTGTCACACAGTGTATAGCCAATTTTTGCCTTTGCTTGCGTGGCTTTTCTACCTCTCACATTCTAAAATCATGCACGGTCAGTTAATTGAAAACTCTAAAGAGGTATGAATTTGTTTGTTTATATGTGGCCTGCAATTGGCTGGCGATCACCAAACCTTAGTTGGTTCGAGCTCACCTCAACCTGTATGAAGCCAAGAAGTGTCAAAAACGTCTGCATGTTGTTATTTCCTACATAGGTTTTTTTGTGATTGAACATGTTCATGTTGGTATAATTTGGGTGTCCTCAACCCTTTCAGGGACAGCGGTTAGTACAGTGGACAGCTTACCATGTTATCCGGTTACAGGGTGCATGACAGGGTCAATACAAAAAGATGTCTTTTGTCTTAGTAGAATCCAAATAGATTCATATCGTTATGGAAAAGTACTCTTCAAATTGTGTGTCTGATTTAAGGTTTATATCGTATCGGCTAACTTCTCATTCATTTAGTGGAATAACCAAACATGAGTATGAGCGAGTCGGCGTGCCAACCAAATGCTCCTAACCAAAGTGGGACGTGGCCTGGAACTCCTTATAAATACATGTATTCACAGCCAAGACTGCGCACACACAGATACACACAAAACCATCACCTAGGAATGCCCTCCAGAGCTGAAAAGTCGGCAGGCTGAACACCCGTCTGCCGCCATGACCAAAAACGGCATTCCTGAAGAATGTTGGTTTGATTATATCATCCATCCCTTACAACTTATGCACCCCTCGCCAAAAACCTCTCAATACCTTCCTGGAACGACCAGCCGTTTCCATGGGAACAGGACAGAACAAGAGAAAAGGAAAATAGACTGAAGGGAGACAGAGGAAGTTGAGACGATGGATGCCGAGTGTGTGGAAAGAAGAGAGCTTACAGTAACAGAGGAGAAGCATATTTTTTATGTGTCAAATAGGTGACGAGACTTTCGATGGTTATAAGCTGTTGGGTGAGAAAGGTAGAACAAGAAGAAGGGAAGGTCACGATCATCTCGTTTGGAGATGACATGGCTTGTATTTTGGATTTGCAAGTACATTCTAGCACCGTCATGGTTGAAATTAGGTCATTGGAATTGAAGGAGTTCATGAACGTTCATTCAACGCTACAGTCATTCTCCAGGGAGCACAGCGGACTCGGTAAACAACACTACTCAGGCAAAGCAGCAATCAAAGTGGAGCTTCACACACAGCTGCTGTGTGGGTCCCCTGAGAATCCCCAGTTAAAAATGAGGTGTTAAATTTGTCCAACCAGGTCTGTAAACAAATATTTTCAGGCACCGACTGTACTGAGTTCGCTGACCAAACAAGGAATGGGTTATTCAGTGGTGCAATCAGTCAAATTAAGCAATGGTCCAGCAAGAATGGCCCATTTTCCACAGAATTCCATGTCTTGTCCATGGCTTTCCCATGTCTTGGTGGGAGTACGCGGAGGAACCCGACACAATTACCGGTAGTCATACCTGTCAACTTTTCGGAGCGCCAACCTGTATAAACGACCAAAAAAATCCTTATAAAGAGCAAAAAATCCTTATAACATACCAAAGCATTTTATATGTCAAAATAACGGCACAGAAAAAAACCCACGAAATTTTCAATGATATTTATTGTAGATCTCCATAATACAATGTCTGGTTAATGTCTAATCATCATTCTACTTAGTGGCATTACTGTGTTCAGAGTTGTATTCCTGCATTACTTTTTTCACCAACTCCAAATGATTTGGAGTTGGTGAAAAAAACCCCGGAGATTTTCAGAATCCGTATGATTTGTGCGATACGGCCATATACGTAAGATTCACCACAAAATCCGTATGAACTATGGCTAAACCGTATGAGTTGACATGTATGGGTAGTCCATTCAAAATCATTGTACATATATCACTAATAATGTCCAAAAACGGTGATCAATCGGCACTAAAATGTATCCGGATATCTTTACATATGCCTACTTCAACCTCTGAAAATGTCACAACAATAGCCTCTCCACTTGGGAGAAAATACGGAAATGAGCAGCCTACATGCAGTTTCTCTCATGCCAGATCTATTTTCTTTGGTAAGTCTCCAAGACACGAACACAAGGCGTTACAAGAGGCTTTTTCGTGAGCTGCATTGTTTCTAGAGCTTTATAGATAAAATACCAGTTATACAGGTTAGCCTGACTTACTTTTTTTTTTCATAATCCGCTCTCCAAGGTGTACGCCCACCACCGTGTATCCGAAAAGGACACCCTAAGCCAGGGATGTCTAAAGTCGGTCCTGGAGGGCCGCTGCCCTGCCTGTTTTCCAGCTCCCCCGCAACACGCATGATTCGAACAATCAGCAACGTTCTAATGCTGCTTCAGAGCTGGTTGGTGAGCTGATCATCTGAATCAAGTGTGTTGCAGCCGGGAGAGAAGGAAAAACAGGCAGGACGGTGGCCCGCCAGGCCCGGAGCTGCACACGTCTGCCCGAGGCGGTCACACTCAGGTCGAAGGTCGGCCACCTGGCCGGAGGTCCTGTGCTCCAAATTTCTCAATGTCCATCCATTTGTTTTCTGCACCGCATATCCCCACTAGGGTCATGGTCGTTCTGGATTTTGTCATTTCGCCAAGCCAACCTCGGGGCTTTGTCGCGCAGCTGATTATACAACATTGACGCACTCTAAGCGACCGCTTCATGGGGGCAAACTGCAACATGATGCGGAGCTCCCTTTCTGACAGGACAGAAGCCAGTGTCTGCCCTGCTAACTGCAGCTGTATAAGTGGCGTTCAGCTGACTGCTTTCCATGACACAGAACTCCATGTCTGACCTGTAAGAAGCCAATTTCGTCCCGCTGACCTCAGCGGCCGAAAGCTACCTGTTGTCCTGATAGCTTGCAGAGCTGGCTGCCTGGCTATGGCATCTAAAAAACTTTTGCGTCGCTAAATTTCTGAAAACTGACCAATTGCCACCAAGATTCTGATTGCACATCAATATTCTTGCCCACTTCAACCTGTAAAAATAGATATTTTAGCTAAGCTTTTAATTCAGTTCAAGACATACACTGTATATCCTTCTGAAAAGGCACATTGATATTTATACGAACTCATCCATAGCGCCTTGGATCAGGAAATTTTTCTCAATCCGCCCACAGAGGGTCTGTGTCCGGAGGAGCATGTCAGATGTGCTCACTGTAAGCACTGGCTGCCCACAAGGCTATGTTCTTTTCCCGGTGCTATTCTCACTTTTTAAGAATGAATTAAAGGTCAATGACACTCATTTTAAATTGTTTAAATTATGTGGATGACATGACTTTAGTTGGCCTTCGTCAAAAACTAGATCCTGTGGGTTGGAGCAGCCGACTGAGCTTATACTCAGACTCTTCTAACATCGTGCCATAGTAGTTGTCTCGTCATCTGTACAAAACAAGATTTGCAGAGAGTTTTTCTTGATGGTCAATGTGTTGAAACTGGATAACTACCGTGGCACATTTTTAGACTCTCAATTAAGCGTAGATGGAAATGCCGAGTTTATCGACAAATCTCACAGTGTTGTTATCTCCTTAGAGTGGCCTTGGAGTTAGTCGGCAGTTTAAGGAGCTTGTTTATAAAACTAGAGTACGGTGAAAGCTGTTTTTTACCTTTCATCTTTCTGCTCGGAACAGTCACCTAAATTGCAGACTTAAGAATATACTTTCTAGGATTGTGTCATTGGCAAGCAAGATAATTGGAACGAAAAGGCGAGGACAGTTCTCTCAGATCACTGTCAGCCAGTTTGAGCCTTTTAACTCTCAGAGATGCGAAAGAGTGCCAACTTAGAATGTAATGAAGAAATCCTTTGGCCCCTGTGCTATTAGTATTCTTAACTCTGCCAGGACAAGAGCTGCTCTTAATAATTAATGGTCAATGTTATGAAGTATCCAATTTCATTTACTGTATGTGCATTTTATTATAAATTTTCTTTCTCATCATTTTACTTAATTTTATTATTATTACTGTGTTTTATGAGGCGAAGACATATGACCACTTCCTGGTGGACAATAATGATTTATTCTATTCTAATCTAAAAGCACTTTGCACACTATTTTCGATTTTGTGGTGTGATAATTGATTTTCATTACATTTAATATCAATAAAATCCAAAATATTGCGCCGACGCCCCCCCCCCCCACCGGTTGAAGTGGACCCTAGTAAAGCTGTGCATCTGGGTGTTTTAGTGACAATTGGTCACCGTTTTCAGACACCAAGTGACAACAGAATGTGTCAAGGCAAGCCAGGAAAAGAAGCCAGATAGCACCGGGACGGGCGCGGCCCGAAAATGTAATGGGAATGCACCTTCCCATGGGCTCCCAATCTGTGGGAGGGCCCAAGGGGTAAGGTGCAAGACGAGCTGAGTGTTGTTGAGGGTGTCTAGTTTGGTGACTTCAGTCTTACATTTCTGCCTTTTGTTTTGTTTGTTTGTTTTTTTCATGATGTGGTTCTTGGCTTCATCAAGCCACAATCTTCAACTCTCACTGAAGCGGTTCACAGCCGAATGGGAATCAGCATCTCCAAATCTGAGACCATGGTCCTCAATAGGAAAAGAGTGGAGTGGCCTCTCCAGGTCAGGGATCATCCTGTTCCATGTGACGTTATGTGAACAAAAATGCGGCCTTCGGAGGGCGCAAGATGTGAATTTGGACACAGCCACTGTCTCCTGGTTGACCTTGAAATGCCTTGGGATCACATCAGAAAAGTATCTGGGGAGAGGGAAGTCTGGGCTTTCCTGATAAAGCTGCTGCCCCCTGAAGATGGATCTGTGATGAATAAATAATTGTCTGTCTTTTGTACTTTCTCAATGTCTTTTCACCCCACATGCTCTCTTCTCTACGGTGTGTGTGTGTGTGTGTTAATATCATTGCTGTGAATATGTGTTTTGAGTAAAATGAAATGCAGTTACGAGGAAACGTGAAGACAGTGTGTATTGGATTGGATTGGATAAACTTTATTGTCAAATGTACTGTATGTGTAACATACAGCACAGATGAAATTTGTTCATGTTGTGGTCACGAAACAAATATGCAATCCTCAAATCTTTTGCTGCCACTTCTGCAATCCGTCCACCTTCCCCTCGATGGAATTCGGCAGCTTTTTTTTTTTGAATGTAAAATATGTGCATGCCCTGTCCTCAAATGCCTGCTCAGTGCCTTCACTGCTCAGCGATACCACGGAGAAGATAGGGAGACATCGTAAGTATGCAGATGCATCTCATACATGTGTATGAGAGAAGCAGGAAGAAAAAAAAACATTTTAGGGCTGACCTACAGTGGATTTGTGAATCCCACACCCAAACTGCAAAGAACCTCATACAATATGTTTACTTTGTCTTCCTGAAACCCTCCAGTGTGTGATCCCATTCGTTTTGCTGAAAGCAATGCAGTGCAATACAATATCTGTGTGTCCCACATACATACATTAGTGCCATTGCCTTTTATCGGTGTGTGGCATTGCAGTGTGTGTCAGGAAAGATGGGTGACAAGGTATTTCGGAGCAGATTTCAGACTCGCTTGTATTATCGCAGACTTCTACGGACGCCATTATGTCAGATATGAAGGATTCTTTTAGGTGTCAGATATCTCATCAGGCTTAATTCCTAACACGGTTATTGTTTGAGAAAAAAAATTTAAAAAACAGAACCTTGCCAAGATCACTCCGAGAATGAAAACCGCTGCCAAAACAAATATGAATCGAATTTTTCATTTCCCCCACTCTTAAATAATGATGTCTTTCTTTTGGACAGCTGTAGCTCATACATAAGAATTTGCGCTTTGGAGCCAGTGGGTTATGGGTTTGAGTCCAGCTGCGGACAAAAAGTAAAAATGGCAAGCTAGTGTTGAGGTGCCCTTGAGCAAGGCACCATTTTCAGGGATCCTAAACACGCTTGGATGAGCTTCCATGGCTCTGACCCACTGTTCACCCAGCATAAATTTCAAAATGGCCATTTCGAGCACTTCTCATAATTCACTTAGCTCTGCCTCCACCGACTGAAGGTTGAGAGTGTCATTTTTGATGTTCAATAAAGTGTTAGTGAAACATCAGTGCAATGTCATACGACAGTGCATCAGTAAAGCTTCCAATAACAAGAAGAAAAATAAAGGAAAGAAAAGATGTTGTTCGAATCCATATATGGGCAGCTCAAACGTTTGAATTAAGCCACACCTAGAACTGCGCTTAGCAGTCAAGGCTGCTCTTCTTTTGGACACACATATTTCTTTATGCTGTTGTTGGTTATCTCTGTTCCTGTCAGTAGGCACATTCCTAAGTAATGTCATGTGCTTGTTTCTTTGAATGTTGCTTTGGGGAATTTTATTAATTTAGTTTTCCTGATACTTCCACACTCCTTGTTTGTCTCACAAAACCGGACAGCGGGTAGTAATGCAATTAAATTGTCAAAGTTGTTTTAATGCTACACACTTTACTTTTACCTGAGTATTTTTGGAAAGAGACTTTTATTCCATGACTTAAGGCGTCATTACGCTAGTATCTGTTTTGTTTTTGTTTTTTGTATCTGTCAATTCATTATTACTCGTGCAATCTATTTGTTTGGGTTTGCCAGAGAAACGTCATCATCTCATTCTGTTTCATCAATTCACTAGCTATGTTTTGACTCCATTTGACCACAACCAAACTGAGCCAGGCAGTCTTTGTGGTGCCACCCGGAAGCAAAGTTTTCAAAGTGACAAATGTGTGTGAAGCACAGCAGAAAGTATGAAGGGAACAAGGTCGGTGCGTCACCGATGTTGAACAAGAGAGCCTGGTTCAGAATTTTTATTTGAGGTCATCTCCAAGATGTTTGAAGTGGAAAGCGGTTCTATATGGACCTTTCTGGTTCTTTTACACCCAATGCAACTCAAACTGCATGGGGGCACAGTCATAC
Source organism: Hippocampus guttulatus (assembly GCF_054856545.1). Taxonomy (NCBI): domain Eukaryota; kingdom Metazoa; phylum Chordata; class Actinopteri; order Syngnathiformes; family Syngnathidae; genus Hippocampus; species Hippocampus guttulatus. The sequence goes on from NC_141264.1 coordinate 4,990,625, forward strand.
AGAAGAAGGAAAGGGCCTTCCACAAGATCTTTGACATCATTCAAACATGCTCAGAGCACAAGGAGTCGAAATACAGCGTTTTGTTCAGTGCCCTGCTACTCCTCAACATGAGTCTAATCCCCTTTTTAAAGACGATGATGGTCAATAAGTTTATACTGCAAGAGCAAAGTCTATTAATCTTCAGGCACAGTCTTAAAATGGAAGCAATATTTCCATTTAGCCCTGACAATGCAAAACCACCCCCCCAGGAAATTCATTGATCTGCAGGAGTTGTATTTTTAGTTTTATTCTTTATAGTGAATAAAACATTATTTTATTTAGTCATGTAAAGTGTATTATGAGTGGCCCGGTGGTCGACTGGTTAGCGCGTTGGCTCACAGTCAGGAGGTGTAGGGTTTGATTCCTACGCCGGGCTTCCTGTGTGGAGTTTGCATGTTCCCCCTGCGTGGGTTTCCTCCCACATTCCAAAAACATGCATGGCAATTTGATGGAACACTCTAGATTGTCCCAAGGTGTGAGTGTGAGCGCGGATGGTTATTTATCTCCGTGTGCCTTGCGATTGGCTGGCAAACAGTTCAAGGTGTACCCTTCCTACTGCCTGAAGAAATCTGGGATAGGCTGCAGCACACCCCACAATCCTTGTGAGGATATGCGGATCAGAAAATGGATGGATGTTATGAATATTATATATTTTTGTGAGTGTACACTGCACCCTGAGGATTTCACTTTCACAAAAAAGTACCTGTATTTATAAAATAAAATTCAAAAAACAGGTCACTTTTAACTTTTGGCGAATGACCTGCATAACCGGATGTTGTTAGTGGTCAGCAGTCTGCAATTGCAGCTTGCGGTCAGAGTTAGTGAAATGGATCTGTTTTTCGTTTAGTCTCAGTCAGAGCTTGTTTAATCTGCAATTCACTGCCAGCTTTGGCGAAGAATGGGAATATGGAGCACCAGGAGCAACATTTTAAAAGGTTACACGTGAGCTACGACAGTGATCCTGCAAAAGTGCGTCACTGCCTCCGTGTCAGGTCTCCCACTAAAGTAGGCAGTTATTTATTTTTCACAATCTCACAAACTCTTGTATCTACTTTTTTCAGTTTCGTTCATGTTAAGAGCTGTTATGGTTATTGCTCATCATGGCATACGTTTGTGTGTGCGCCTGTGTGTGTGTTGTGGGGAGGGGGGGATATGTCGGCATGTGCGATAACGCGTCGATGGTGGGATGGTAGCGGCTTGAAAAGTAGATCTTCGGAGGTTTTATAGACACACAATCACATACACAGTCATAGATAGCGTAGTTAAGTACTTTTTTTTCACTGTAGCTGTTTCCTGGGATTTGGTCTGCCTCATACTCAAATGCTTACAATAATCCATTCAATGAAAGCCTCTCTACTTTATACACAAACATTGAAGAAAAATTCATTTATCTCCTTTGGTAAGGCCACCAACTGCTGGTTTGTCACTGTTACTGAATTTCAGAACTGCAAAAACAGCAGCAGTCCATTTTCAACTGAAATTACCAACTGTACAATATCAAATTTGAGAGGTGGTCTCGGCAGCAGAAAAAAATGACTTCACTTTCCAATTTCCATCCATCCATCCCTTTTCTGATCTGCTTTATCCTCACAAGGTCGCAGGGGGTGCTGGAGCCTATCTCAGCTGTCTTCGGGCAGTCGGCGGTGGACACCCTGAACCGGTTGCTCGCCAATCACGGGGCACACAGACGAACAACCATCGTGACACATCTGCGCTCACACTCACACCTGGGGACAATTTTGAGTGTTCAATTAGCCTGCCATGCATGTTTTTAGAATGTCGGAGGAAACCGGTGTACCCGGAGAAAACCCACGCACGGGGGAGAACATACAAACTCCACATAAGAAGGCTGGAGCTGGAATACCTCTGCACTGTAAGGTCAAAGTGCTAACCACTGGACCACCGGGCCACCTACTTTCCGATTTAACAGAATACATTTTCAAAATGCCTTTTTCTTGCTTACAAAGAGAACGATGATTTTCAACATTTAAAGCCACTTTACTTGGCATCAGTATCCATTCATCCATCCATCCACCCACTTTCTAATCCGCGTTTCCTCACAAGGGTAGCGGGTGTGCTACAGCCCTATCCCAGCTGCCTTCGAGCAGTAGGCAGGGCACACCCTGAACTGGTTGCCAGCCAGTCGCAAGGCACATCGAGACAAAACAACCATTCACACCAACAGTCACACTTAGGGACAATTTAGAGCAGGGGTGGGCAAACTTTTTGGCTCGGGGGCCACATTGACTTTTAATATTTGACAGAAGGGCCAGGTCAGCACGAGCTATGGTACATTTAAAAAAAAACTGCATTTGTTGACAGTCCATATCAAACATCAACAGAACAAAAGCATGAAAGTACTATATTAATATATATTTTTTTAAATGACAACAGTGTTGTTGAAGACCTATTTTAGCCTGTGCATTGCTGCAGATGGGTTGTGATCAGACCAGTAGAAGTAGAGCGATACAGAGATCCTAGGTGGTCGAAAAGACCCCCCCCCCCCCCGTATTTCTGCAACTTCAAGTCAATGCACCACCTGGCGGTGAAAGGCCTGTCATTACAAGTCCAATTGAAATGAATGCAATCATTCACCCATCCATCCATCTATCCATCATCTACCGCTTATCCGGGGCCGGGTCGCGGGGGCAATAGCTTTAGCAGGGAAGCCCAGACTTCCCTCTCCCTAGCTACTTCTTCCAGCTCTCCCCGGGGGATCCCGAGACGTTCCCAGGCCAGCTGGGTGACATAGTCTCTCCAGCGTGTCCTGGGTCTTCCTCGGGGTCTCCTCCCGGTGGGACATGCCCGGAACACCTCACCAGGGAGGCGCTCAGGGGGCAACCGAATCAGATGCCCAAGCCACCTCATCTGGCTCCTCTCGATGTGGAGTATCGAGAGGGGATCGAGAGCAATCATTCACATTGAACCTTAATTGTGGACCAACCTTCGGCGGGCCGGATTAAAAAGACCAACGGGCCGGATTCGGCCCGCGGGCCGTAGTTTGCCCACCTCTGATTTAGAGTGTTTGGTTAACCTGCCGTGCATGTTTTTTGGAATGTGGGAGAAAGCCGGAGGACCCAAAGGAAACCTACGCAGTCACAGGCAGAAGATGCAAAATCTACACAGGAAGGCTGGAGCCGAATCCCAGGCCTCTGCACTGGGAGGCGGACATGCTAACGTGCGCCTCAATATCACAAAGTTGCTCCTCGAATTGCTCCTTGATTTGCAAAAATGCTCCTCAAACAAGAAAAGTTATTTGGAGCCTTGCACAAATTTTCAAGCAGTTTCATTCAGTTTTTAAAAATACTTTTGTCGAACCCTGAAAAAAGGCAGATTTTTATGACTTTGTGAACGTTTTTATTCATCGTTTTTTTTTTAAAGTTTCAAATAATTTTTCATTTTCTACTGTTGTCATGTTCATTAAATCCATATGTGACTGAACTTCTCTCTATGCATCACATAGACATGACTATTATGTAGCGCATGAGGTTTCTCTGGGAGAAATTCCCTGTGAAGAAATGCAGCCAAAATATTTGAAAACCACAGACCTCATCAGAAATGCCTTCACATTTCCCTTAACATGGGCACATTTTTTAAATTGACAAGAAAAATCCAATTTTGGATGCCATTGCTTTGTGATGCAGCAAAAACCGAGGGGACGCCCATTCATCCATTTCCTAAATCGCTCTTGTGTTACATTAGGGTTGCGGGTGACCTGGAGCCTATCCCAGCTGACTTTGGGCAAGCCAATCTCAATTTATAGTTTTCAAATACTATGACTGTCATCACACGCTTGTTTGTTTTTTCATGTTGGAAAGACTCTCGATTACCCTGAGAAAACTTGTGTATTTGGGTAGTGAGCTGACATGACAAGAAGTCAGGCAGTGACAGTTGTATGACCTGTATGCACACAATTTTTCATCTTTCAGTTCACAAAAGTTATTACCACTGCATGCCATACTGCTTCTTGCCACCCCTACAACACCGGCTACAATTGAATTTTTTCATGCACCCTGTAACCTGATAACAACTGCCCACTGCAGTAACCGCTGTCCCTTAAAAGTTTAAAGGGTGTTTCTCAAAACAGTGTTGTTTGTAGATCATTCAACAGGAAATAAATAGTCTGCGTCATGATGTCCATCTGGCAGAGGATATCAAACCATTTGAGTTTCTTGGTAATTGATCATGGGCCCATACACTCGAGAATGCAAGCTGGATCAGGTTCTACTGTCTATAATTGTTCATTGTCGTTTGGGCTACTGCGCTTTAGTGTTTTAACCACACCAACCGTTTGCTTTACACACCCATGTTGTCACCTCTTTGAAATTGTTGCTATTTCAACACATAACAATCACAATAGTGATTATTATAGGATAAGCGGTACAGAGAATGGATGGATTCTAACTACAGAAGGTCTTTTTGAACAAAGTCCTGACTTCCTCTCATACAGCTGTCACACTTATAAGATCAGTGGCCGGGCAAAGGCAAAACAACTGAGCCGCTGACACCCAAGTTGTTATTCCCCTGCTGTGCACCGGCTGGGGCTTCAATAATGAGAGCCTGGGGGGCTGTCTGCTGTGGCTGCTGATGTGTGCCTCCCTTGTGGATTTCTGCACATCCATTGTACATGCACCGAAGTAGCCGAAACCATGCGGCGAGGAATTTGTGTTTATACCCGAGCTTGAAATGCCAAGTCGCACCCTGAAATGTTTTATTATGAATGAGGTCAGCTGCAGATGAGCCAAAATCCTCAACCTGCTCCCTCCCTTTCATACCATCCTTCCAAGTCTCACTATTTTCCATCTTCTCCCGTTTCTGCCCCCTCCCTCTTTGGACTCTCATCGTTGAGCTAATTGACTCAGCCAGATTTAGCAACAGATTTATTAGTGTCATTTCACACAACAAGGAAGGACCTACACGTGCAGTGCAACACATGCTTTTGAGCGAGAACCCGCATGCAATGTTAACTTCAACACAACCCATTCAAACACTGACTGGCCCGAACATGATGACTGCTTGTAAGTAGATCCAATACAAGGACAAGAATTTTGCTTTTGCATTCGGTATACTAATGCCCAGACAGCTTGGCATTGTTTAAGGATAAGCTTATTAATGAGGGTATACATTATATTGCAAGCTGTTGATATAGTGGTTACCCAAAGCCAAATAGAAATAATTAGCCCCAACTCTATAATGCAATGCGATTCTCTTTTATGCTATAGCCATACTGATAAACATTGTTGAATCATTAACTCTGGACATGTCCAGAGAGACTGAGCAAAGTCTTTTCCATGTATAGTACCCATGTTCACCTTAGCACATGATTGTATACTAACACATTTGGAGAGACACAAAGCGAAATGTATCGCAGCACTACAATTGCAAGTCATTTTCAGTTCAGGATGCAAACTGTGGACAAGACTAACCTTTCAAGCGCATTAATGCTTTGGCTGCCGGCCGCCCGCCCTGTTTGTCTACTGGAAGGGGCGTGAGGGGGTTGCAACGCGCTACAATGAACGGCTGATGGCTCTCATGTGTGAAGGTGTTCCGACTGCTCTTACCGCTGTGCGTACTGAACCAGCGGGGAGCGATGTGAAGGGGCAAGGTGTCAGCCAGCGACCCCCGGGACCCCAGATAAAGCACCCCGTCTGTGTGATGCCGTCCACCGCCACTGTCCTGATAGTCGGTTCCGTGAGAGGCAGCGGGTGTGCTCCCTGACCCTCCTCCGGCTCGATCCGAGCCCGTGCCTCTGGGGGTGTAAAAGCCGAAGGGCACCGTGGGGGATTGCTCGATGCCCATCGCGGCCACGGAGCTCACCGAGCGGCTCCGCAGGCCCATGGTGCCGTTTGATCGGTAGTGGCCGAAGTGGGCCGATGGTGGGACCGCGCTGTCATCCGTAGAAACGCCGGGAAAAGCACCCCGGGACCGCCCCGTCGTGCTCTGCTTCCCCCCCATCCAACAAACGGGGGGTTGTTGGTCGAAGCGGGAGGGGGCTCGGCTCGATCCGCAAAGGGTCGAGGGAGCCGTAACAGGCTGTCGCCCCCTCCTCACGCTCCTGTCTGTCTCCCGGCCCGCCCGCCCGTCCGTCTGTCTGTCTATCTACCCTGGCGCCTGTGTGCGTCCGACTCCGCAGGCACGTCAGCTATGACTCCGTGCAGACGCAACAGCTCGTTTCCCCGCTGAGCGGATCATTGGCCAGCCCGGGCGTCTGGATCTGGCTCTCCCACCGACAGACGGCTGGCACGCCAAATGACGCAGATATCCCAGGATGACACACGCACGCACACACGGGCACGCATACGACGTCCCCTAGCCGGTCCAGGTGATAAACGAGGTTGCGCCTCAGTAGGCGGGACGCGGCAGTCGAGCAGCAGCAGCGGCGGCGGCGGCGGCGGCGGCAGCGCCGCAATGTTCGCTCCGCCGCTCCCGTCTCATCTCGACTCAGGAATCGTGACAACTGTTGCGGTCTGTCTGGTTGTCGCGGCACGGCAATATGTCCGCGATGGCGTTTTTCTCCAACTAAGCTGGTGTACTGGAAATCGGGGTGGCTTCCCCCCGAGCTCTTCTCGTGAATCTTCGCCGCGGCCCGCCAGACAATGGAAGCAAGCGCTCAGTGCGCAAACTCCGATAATAAATATAGACAGGCCTATACATGGGACTGTCCTAGATGCCAAAAAAAAAGAGCCTTACTTTAAGTTATTTTAAACCACCAGTCAATTTGGATGGTGGTAAGAATGTTTGCTATTTGACAGCATATGCACTTTCAAGGGTAGAGAGGAATATGTACCATCTTGGTCTTTACGTATTGGGAATTTAGGATCTACCCCTTAACTTTACTTTGGAGTATAGATAAGACTTGCCGGTGGAGAACATCAAGCAGCAACAGTACTCGATCGGACCCTGCAAAGGTGCGCTCACCATGCACCCAAAATCCAATGAATTCATTTCTTATTTAATGGGGATTGTTCTTTCTTATGGGCGGCTCGATGCTCGACTGGTTAGCGTGTCTGTCTCACAGGAAAGAGGTGCAGGGTTCGATTCCTGCTCCGGCCTTCCTGTGTGGAGTTTGCATGTTCTCCCCGTGCCTGTGTGGGTTTTCTCCGGGTAGTTCGGTTTCCTCCCACTTTCCAAAGACATGCATGGCAGGTCAATGGAACACTCTAAATTGTCACTAGGTGTGATTGTGAGCGTGGATGGTTGTTTGTCTCTGTGGGCCCTGCGATTGACGAGCAACCTGTTCAGGGTGTCTCCAACCTACTGCCCAAAGACAGCTGGGATAGGCTCCAGCATGCCCCGCGACCCTTGTGAGGATAAGCGGGTCAGAAAATGGATGAATGGATGGATGATTCTTTCTTATCTCGTCCCACATCTCCGCCATTTCACTGTTGACAAATTTCTCACCATATGACAAATAATTTGAATTACTGGCTCAAATGTTTTGTTGCAGATGATTTGGTCTAGTCCCTTGTGTGTGTGGGTGTTTGCTTGCCTTGCAACCTAATAAAATAAACCATGACTGTACTTAATGCAATATACTTTATGTTCATCTATGATGTTGTCAGAACAACAAACATTTTCAATCTATCATCGTCAATAATCTGGCCTAGACACATTAAATATTGAATCAATGAACAGAATCAGAATTGAATGAAAAGATGCACAGGAAGAACAATACTTGTCAGAAATTGTTGTCATCCAAAATGTTGAGTCATGATATATATCACATGAAACTGAATTATGCTGTTAATAACTGGAAAGAGAATATTCTGTGTTCCAACTCTTTTCTTGAAATTATTTTCAAGGACTTTTTCTTCTGCTCGAGCACAAGTCAAGTTGTCACAACCCACACTTATAAATTTGACCCACAAGCATTTGAAAAGTGTTATTTTCTACAGCTGTACCTTATATTTTGTACATTTAACCACTCAACAGAAAGAGGAAAACAAACGCACAGTCATTATATACCCCTACAGTAAGACTCTTGAACTGAAACTCTCTAGTTTTCATGCTTCTTTGGAGAAAGTAAATCCCTAATCGTGTCTGAAAAGTCAGTAAATCTAGCAACATAGTCAATTGAAAACACAGAGCAACAGAAGTGTTCTAAGAGAATATGCAATTTGGTTGGTGGGCAGTGTTGGGTGGGGGGGGGGCAAGCCTGCACACAGTGAAAACAGACATGTTTGTTTAATCAATTACGTTCACCCACAAGGCAAGGAAAAGCAGAGGGAGGAAAAACAACTTCACAGGAGAACTCAAGGTTTTCCAGGACATTTTCCTTTTTTTCCCTTTCATTTCCCATGGGTTTCCATAACGGGAATTTGGTCTCTCATTTTCCAGGATGGGTGGGAACCCTGATATTAACTCAATTATCCAAATAATAGTGATGGATAGTATTGTATGCCACTTTGAGGATCGTGAACACAAATTTCTTGTGCATGTTTTTCCATACTTGGCCAATAAATCTGATGTTGATGGCCTCTTCTGTTGCTATGAGCCAGGAGCCCGTTCGACCTCAATACACTTCTGACACTAGGGTGAATAATAGAAAGTCAAATAATAAAGAAGGAGGTATCTTTGCATACATGAGTAAAATATAGTTGGCTAAATTATGGCAGAAGTGGCGCAACAGTCCTGTCATTCAAACAGAGAGCATGAGCAGGCTGCCACAGGAAACAGCTGTGCGGAATGCAATATGGTGAGTCATGTTTGCTACATGCGCCATAGAGGAAAATGAACAATCCAAGGGGGAATTGGCAGTTCCGTAAGAAAAAAAAACGTTTTCATTTCTGTTAAATCAGTCATTATGACTTGCTGGTAATGCAAGATAAACGTGATCTGTCAAAAAGTCACCAATCCCCGGCCCTATCTAATTTGAAACGTGACCCACTACGCCAGAGCAAAACCAACCAATCAGAAACAGGAGCAATCATTTACAAGGTGTCAATCATTTGGTACACACTCGCGAGCACACTCATCGCAAGCGCAATCCTGCAGCCTCACACTCACACCTTGTTCCTCCAAAAAAAGCACCTTATTCAGAAAGGAGTGGTACTTTGCAGAGATGTGTTCCTCGAGCCGGTCGTTGGCCTCGAGGACCGAGGGGCGGTCCTTGGTCCTCAGCTTCAGAGTCAAGTCCTTGGTCCTTGGCCTTGGGAGTCAAGTCCTTGGCCTTCGCCTCGGATTGCCGGTCGTCGGACACAATGAGGGATTAGAGCAGAGGTGGGCAAACTACGGCCCGCGGGCCGAATCCGGCCCATCGGTCCTTTTAATCCGGCCCGCCGAAGGTCGGTCCACAATTAAGGTTCGATGTAAATGATTGCATTCATTTCAATTGGACTTGTAATGACAGGCATTTCACCGCCAGGTGGTGCATTGACTTGAAGTTGCAGAACACAGGGAGGGGGGGGGGCGGGATCTTTTCGACCACCTAGGACCTCTGTATCGCTCTACTTTTACTGGTCTGATCACAACCCATCTGCAGAAATGCACAGGCTAAAATAGGTCATCAACAACACTGTCGTCATTTTAAAAAAGTATATTAATACAGTACTTTCATGCTTTTGTTCTGTTGATGTTTGATATGGACTGTCAACAAATGCAGTTTATTTTTTTTGATGTACCATAGCTCGTGCTGACCTGGCACTTCTGTCAAATTTTAAAAGTCAATGCTGCCCCCGAGCCAAAAAGTTTGCCCACCCCTGGATTAGAGCCTCGAATCCCTTGTATAAGGACCGCGATAATTACAAAGGAATCTAATAAATTTAGTCCAAGGAAACCCATATTGATGGATTAACTCTGGCGCTTTAAAAGGGGCGCATCTGCCAATGACAGATAACAGTTAGCGCAACGTATAAAGAGCGGCATCACAGTTAGTTTCAATCACGGTTTGTTGCGTTCGCGATCGGCAGTTTAAATAGCGTGTAAAGCCTTTCTGTAACAGTGGTGTCTTTTATCTAGTTATTTTTGCACAGTCGTCACGTTTGTGCGGTCGCACTAGAATGTTTGTTTGAACCAAGTAATTTGCGTTACAGCTGGAATCAATAATGTCGGCAGTTCACTTCCGGGTTTGGCCGTTGGGATTTGGAGTCCTTTTGCTCGATTCCAGTTTTGTTTGCTGAATGCTTTCTCATGTTTGGAATAATGAATATTGATAATACATAGTTTAAAATCATGGGTGATTTAATTATTTATTATTATTATTGTGAAGTTGAAGCTATTAATTAATGTAGTATTAGTGGTAGTGGTAATAATAGTAGTACTCAGAGAATGGTTCGAGATTCAGCCATCTCGTTACCTCTGCGTCCCGCGTCCTAGACGCATAATTTTCCCACGGGACGCACAGTTCCAAACAATGTGCGTTTTTGGGACGCAAGGAAATATCTCAGTCAAAACAAATAAACAACCAAAAAAACTACAGCAAGCCTGAGGATTTCACAGTAAAAATCGTTACCGGTAGTGTGTCGTTTCCGTGGCGTCATTTTCACGGTACCGAAAAATAGTTTAATTATAAAAGTCACCGCACTTGAATTGACTGTGTGATCCACGCGATTTCACTGCGCCTGTATGTGTGTTTGTGATGTGGTGTGGTGTGTGAGTGTGTTTCTTCTAATTTACTTTCGTTTTGTTCTGTTTTCAGTGTTGGGGAGGGGGGGGGGGCACAACAGATGACGTTGTGTGCGCATGCAGGTTGTTATTTTAGTCCGCAAACTGAGGAATCGCGCGGATGAAAGTTTGAGATGGCGGAGAAAAAAACTCACCAAGGTCTACTAATTACGATATTTAAGAAATAGGAATGCTTGTCTGATTTTTCGTAAAAACTCACCTGTGACGTATGCACAGAACGCGAGAGCGAAATACGATGCGAGGCACGGTTACGAGGCAAATTGGTCATTAGATTTGTAGGCTAATCGCTGTGAAAAATATTATGAAACAGTATTGGTTATTCTATAATTTACTGGTTGTAGCATGGTAACTTTAGGAATAAAACATTCGTCACAAGGTGTAGTAATGCTAATGTTAACTGTTGGTAGAACTCATGATGACGTCGGTTAAATTCTTTCGTCAAATTGATCGTAGATTACACATGCATCGTTTTGGGAAGAGGATGTCAAGCCACATCAATACTTACCTGTATTAATGATTACCAGTCAATTAATCTTTGCAGTGTGAGATTGGAAAAAATACTCTGATGATGCCACATGAGTACACCAGTTTTTGATCCATTTATTTTTTGGAATAAACCTGGAGTACACAGCTGCTGATGTAATGTTCATTGTTAATGCATCGTTTTCAAACATTTACCCTTGAAACATTATACTTTTGAGCAGTGGCGGCTCTGGGGGGGGGGGGGGGGGGGGCAACGGGGGCCAGTGCCCCTGTAGCACCGATTCTGGCCCCCCCTCCGAGTGTAGATTACGCAGTCGTGCCGAGTCGCCGACGCGAAAGGTGGAAACAAAGTGCATTATTTAACATTGTAGTCGGACCCTTTAGTGCGCTGCGCCACTTAAAAATGAGCGGGAAAATGAGAAGCAGTCCGCAGAGAAGGAAATTACCACGACACGAGTGCTATTTGCGTGCGTGTGCGTGTGTGCGCGGTGTGTGAGTGTGTGTGTGTGCGCGGTGTGTGCGTGTGTATGTGTGTGCGTGTGTGTGAGTGTAACTTTTTTAGTCTCCCTTTTTATTTTAATTTTTATTTAACAGGATCAATATATAAGACATTGCCTTTTAAAATTTGGATGATTATATGTATGTAAAACATCTAGCTTCAGTGTATTTGCAATTTTTGTCCCCGGCAGGCTGGTACCATATCATCCCCTGGCTTGAATATTCTCAACAGACGTATTGTTACGCTTGCAGACATTTTAGCCCTCCTAATACTGTTTTTTTCTCATTACTGTAATGTTATGACTACAATTTCAAAGTCTGAAGAAATAAAAAGTCAAATAAGATTTCGAATGTGTCTTTTTAGCCCTGGGTTGAATGTGCCCCCCCCATCAAAACCCCTGGCCCCAGCCTGGCCCCCTCAGTGAAATTGATCCAGAACCGCCCCTGCTTTTGAGTGTCAGAATTCTTGATTATGAATATCAGTCAAAATAGAAAAATGGGTTCCCATGATGAACGTTTACGGAACCCAACATTAGTTACCATGGTTTCCCATTGGGTAATCCGACAGAACCGAAAAACGGTTACCATGAATTTCCAAAATCCTCAGGCCTGCTCCTGAATTATTTACATTTTTGCAGCATTTGTTTATAATTGTATGTATATGTTGTTGTTTGTGTTATTATCATATGCAATTGAATAAGTAGACCATTTCAGAATTTGAAATTTGGGACTCATACTTCTCTGATCAGCGAGTCCCTGGGACTCGCTGCCGGTAAACTGTAAAATTATCACTGCAGAGATTACCGCTTTTTCTGCACTCAGTGATTGACTTCTATGCAAAGTCATTTCTCAACTTGTCTTCCGTGCCATGTCATGCCTGTTGAGTGTTGATTTACTTCATATTAAGAAACGACTGCACTAAAACATTAATTCATAAATGTATATCATATGCTTTTATTTTTGTTTTTCTAAGTATAAATAACACGTACCCTGACTGTTCTACTCTTTGAATAAAAACACTTCATTCAAGCGTGAGGGAGTGCAAGGGGTTATGATGGAGGGGTGTTGCAAATCATGAAGACCTGCCAAGTGGTATGATAGCATTGTTTTATACATGTCCTCGGCTAGGCCTCAGCTTCAAAATCAGTCCTTGGTCCTTGGCCTTGGCCTCGGAGGCAAGTCCTTGGTCCTTGGCCTTGGCCTCGGAAAATTTCTCAAGTCCTTGGCCTTGGCCTTGCCTCGGAAAATTTTCCAAGTCCTTGGCCTTGGCCTCGGGTTGCCGGTCCTTGGACACAACACTGCTCATTAAGTCCCCGGAAAAGACGCATTGTTGGTATTACAGGGTCACAGATCATTTTCTTGAAAAGGAACGCAGAGTAGAATTCACGTATAAATAAACTGATGCATTTTATGATGGCGGCCAAAATTGAGCTTCTCCTCTTTGACAGACCAGCATCCGCCACTGGTGAGCATACGTGTGCTCCTGTCATGTTTTGTTTCCTGTTATAGTTTGGTTTGATACTTGTGATTTCCAGGCATTTTTTTGAGTACTTCGACTTCGTGTTTTTTCCATTGTACTCCTGTGTGTATTTTTTTGTTAAATACATTTTGGTCAATCCACCCTGCTCCCCCCTGTCTCCCTGCTTTTTGGGGTACTCCGACCACCACCACGCAAAACTTGACAGGTGATATGAATTCAATCATAAAAACAACTGCGGTAGACGATATAATGAATTTTGACAAATTTATTAATATGACAATTATAGTAAAACATGCATTAATCAACCATCGTAACCGCAAGACGCGGAATACTATCGTCAACAACAAAAACATTGTTAAAATGGTATTTTTCAGGTTAAAATCAAATGAGAATAATGTCACAACACACAGTGATTATAATGAGAATAAAAGGGGAGTAAGGTAAAAGATTTAAAACGAATAAATGAGTAAAAATGATTATAAGAATAAAAATGAATAAATGAAATAAGTATTTGTCTATCATCATTGAGGGAGTCAAGATTGATCAAGTCTTAAGTACCCCGTGATTTACTTATTAATTTTTATAATAATATCTTAGTATCATTTCTATACTTCCTATTTTTACATTATCCGGCCAACAATTTTGGGTTAGAGACATTCAATACATACGATTGGCTCGTTTCTTCCGACACGCAAGAGTAGTATATTGTCTACGTCTCCTTACAGACACAACGGCTTCATAATAACTGAGGTTAGTTGGAATAATACAGAGTATTAGAGAAAAGCCACGCCAATACCTGTATTCGAGTGCTGGCAGTTGAATGTAATATTGAATTTCTCGATAAGGAGTCATCTTTGTGATGCTATTTTCGTCTGGAACTGGTAATTGTTGGTCCGGGGGAACAGGGCTCTGCCCTGACGAGTCCGCTCGATCGCCCCCGGATCGAGGTTTTTATAGCTCCGAAGAGGCTACTTTTGGTTATGTCAACCTACAGCTGGTCCGAGTTATGAAAATGATGTTTTTCTGTTCACAGCTGTTTTTCCCGCGGGCGCGGCGGCTAGTTTCATTTTCTAGCTGATCAGAATTTTCTACTGCTGTGCACTGAGGCGTCCTATCACACCCCCACAGCCGTTCTATTTTAATTCAGTACTTTCCGGTATATCTCTGGCGCTTTAACTCGCAATCTTCCCTCAAATCAATGATAGACATCATGCACATACTTGAATTAAAATCACCTATCAAAATCACATCTATGCAGCTTAAAAAGGATATCATGTTTTCACAATTCATATTGATACATTATCTCCCATGCTATCAACAGGTTTCGTTCTTGTCAGGTTCTTCATCAGGAGACATCATTTGGGAGTAAATAACGCTCTCCGGCAATAATCTTTACACCAAGCAGTTTCAAAGCATTTGTTATCACAGCACACAACTATTCTATATTAAAGGAATAACACCATGTTGTCATTTCATGACAACATTCGAAAAGAAGAAAGAAAAATAATAATCATAAAACAACAGTTAACAGTAATTCTGTAAAACTGTATGATCCCGTTATAAAGCACATCCTATGCATTACCCTTTGTTAACCATTTGTTTAAGGCATATTTTAAAAGCATTGGCTTTGGTATGTTGGATTTAACCATATTTGATTGATATACTATACGCTGTAAATGGACCTGTTGCGAGCTGGCGAGAGCTTAGTAAACAATTGTTTTGACGTCATTTTGTGCCCAAATTGGATAATACATCCTTAGGCTGAATTGGAGTCTAGTTTTTAGGTCAATTTCATATTTAACTTTATCAATTGTACCATCACTCGTACCATGAAACAGTGCCTTCCAACACAGCGATCAAAAGATTGTTGTCGTCAACAGCTATCATTTTCCTCACACTTCATTGGTTTTTTAAAATGTATTTCTTCAGGGCGTTCCACGTGATTGTATTGCTGATGGCCTGTGTTTGCGGAGCTTTGACATTTAGCACTATTTAGTGTTTGAATAATCAATGCAATGGACACACCCGTCAATCACATGTACCATTACTTCATCACATTAAAAAATGGGTGGGTTCAAACAAAAGCTTCTATTCAAGTTGTGGATCTGATTCAGATATAAATACCCGGAAAGAAAAGCTGAAATACTGATCCTTGAATCTATTCATTTTTCAATGTCAAACCCAAATATTTTCAATCAACGGCAAAAATGAAGGGATTTGCCTCACTGTTCCAATAATTTTGGAGGAGAGTGCCCATATACGGAAAGTGTTCTAAACAATTTAATTACTTGGTTCACTTTTCACTTTGAGGCTCTCTTGGCACCAAAACCTTCCCTGGATTCATCAAGTTGTTTGGGTCAAGGGCATCCTTGATGCCCTGCATGACCTGCATCGTCATGGATCCCATCTCTTCATAGAGCAGTGCTCGCTTGCCCAAGCCCACTCCGTGTTCCCCTGTGCATGTACCATTCATAGCCAGGGCCCGTCTAGGAGATACAAAGCAAGGTTTTATTTATTTCTTTTTTTCCCAAGGCAAAACATAGTAAGGAAAATGTCTGACAACCTTTAGACTCAGCTGGTTTTCTGCATAAATTGCTCATAACATCGGATATGATCCATGTCACAACAATCAGGGTTCCTACAGGTTTCTTCAAGTTAAATTTAAGACTTTTCAAGACTTCTTTAACAGAATTACAAGGTAAAAAAAACTATACGTATTTCAGTCACATCAGCAAAGAAAAACAAAATCTCTGAATTTGTCTATCCATCCATCCATCCATATTCCGATCCGTTTATCCTCACAAGGGTCACCGCGGGGGGTGCTGGAGCCTATCCCAGCTGTCTTCGGGCAGTAGGCGGGGGACACCCTGAACCGGTTGCCAGCCAATCGCAGGGCCCACAGAGACAAACAACCATCCACGCTCACACTCACACCTAGGGACAATTTTGAGTGTTCAAACAGCCTGCCATGCATGTTTTTGGAATGTGGGAGGAAACCGGAGTACCCAGAGAAAACCCACACATGAGAACATGCAAACTCCACACAGGGAGTTTGGAATTGAATTGAACCTCTGCACTGTGAGGTTGACACCCAAATTTGTCTTAATTTATTTTTTGAACTTTGAAATGCGGAAATTGTGTCGGATGTAAGAATACAGCATATTGAGTAGGTGACTCACGTGACAACCACGTCAGCGCAGACACAAACCACAGACCAAGTAGAGGTGTGAAACACGAAAGAAGGCTCAGTAGTTTGACTAACACTGAAGTTGTCTTTTTTTTTTAACATGAGTTGCAGAGACTTAGTTTAGTTGAAACTTCACACCGTCTCTGTGACCTATTTTGTTAAACAGATATAAAAATGGGTTTAAGTGAAAGCTATGAATCCCCCCTTAAAAATGCTGCCAAACACGGCTGCCTAAAAATGGGTAAAGATCTAAAACCGAGCATTAAAAAGAATGTGCACAAGCACCAAAAATCTAATTTCTTTTTTCTTTTTTTAAGTTCATGTACTGATAACCGTGACAAAGCTGCCACTTTGGATGGATTATCATACCAGAAGGTCAGCTTTGGACATGCACCTTTTGACAAAATTTTACGACAGTTTGCCACCGTGAGTGATACCGATAAGTGAAATTTTGGACTACCCATATTTTTTGCACTACAAGGTGCACCTTCAATGGATGGTCTATTTTAAAACTGTTTTCATATATAGGGAGCACCGCATTATAAGGCGCAAAGAATAGAAGGCACAATAGTGGCTGGGGTTGTGCTATGCATCCACTGAATGGAGCTCCCCCAAAGTGAATACAATACAATACAATGTAATACAACTTTATTTATATTGCACTTTCACAACTGCTGCAGCTGTAACAAAGTGCTTTACAGAACATTTAAAATACTACGTCCAGACAATTGATCGATATCTAAATCGTATCGGATTACAAAGCACACTGTCGGCTTTTGAGAAAATTGAATGCTTTTAGGTGCGCCTTATAGTGCGGAAATTACGGTATATTGAACTTGGTTCCGTACAACCTCCCTCTCGGTTTAGTAAATGCAGCGGTGTCAACTGAGTTTCAAAATGTGACTTTGGAGAAAAGTAGTTCTGTCCAGTAGTCTCAGCCCACCACGAGCTTAGTTGCTTTATTTCCCTTTTCAACAACAGTCACTGGAACAAAGGCGGTCAATAGAACAAAGAAGAATTTGTTCAATGTACAGGACTTTATTTTCAACACATTACGGATCGTGATATTACTTTTCTGTGTCACACAATAGTGGATTTAGTTTTAAGATATCCTTTATTTGTCCCACACTGGGGAAATTTACAGCCTCCAGCAGCAAGAATGTGGGTAGAAAGAAGAAAGAAGAAAAACAAACAGACACCGTTCAATTAAGTGCAATATAAATACAAAAGGGATAAATCGCAGTGCTATTTACCATTGTTTTTCACACCATGTAATTATTATTATTATTATTGTTGTTATTTTTATTCAGCAGCCTGACAGCAGTCGGTAGGAACGAGCGTCGGTATCTCTCCTTCTTGCAGCGCGGGTGTAACAGTCTCTGGCTGAAGGAGCTACCTAGTGCTGTCAGGGCGGGCTGGAGAGGGTGGGAGGGACTGTCCATCATAGCTTTTAGCTTAGTTAGCATCCTTCTGTTGCTCACCTCCTCCAGAGTGTCAAGGGAGCAGCCCAGGACAGAACTGGCCTTCCTGACCAGTCGCTCCAGTCTCTTTCTGTCCCGGGCTGAGATGCTGCCTGACCAGCAGACAATGCCATAATGGATGGCCGAGGCCACCACCGAGTTATATAAAGTTATTTTCAAATGTTATTAACCGTAATGTCGGCTTTTACCGACAATATAGAGATTTACTTGGTGTACATATACCGGTACTTCTTTTTTTGGGGGGGTGGGAGGGTTGTTTTTATTTATGTCAACATCAGGCGAACGGACAGACAATGAAAACCAGCCTCTCTTAATTTATGTACACTCTTCCTTTTCGAAAATAATGAATTTGAGTCACTCATCACTTGGTTTCAGCCCAGATTCATAATGACACCACCCGTCTGTTCGTTATCTTCCATTAACTAGAAAGTAGCCTGGTCAAGCAAACAAATGGATGGCACTCCAGAATCTTTGGTGCACTCTCCTGGCAACTGAGTCATATTACATATTACGGTATTTATATTTCTAAAACAACAAATGTAATGGTGGCCTGAGAAATGGAGATATTCATACTAAAAACAATTCTAAATACAACGCTCGAGAGAACGTGTGCATCAAAGTGTAGGACTGACAATGACAAAAACAAAAGGAAAAAAAAGGATGTGATCATATTGTAAAGTTAGTGTGTGAGTCTCAGTTTAAAGCAGTCGATATAAAAGACAAATAATAAAAATAAATGGAAAAACATTACCTTGCCAGCCTCTCGCTGAACAAATGGACCCTATGAAGTTCTTCTGGGTCGTTCGGATCAACGACCATCAGACAGTGAAAGTTCCCGTCACCCACATGACCCGCGATGGGACCTGCGTGAGCATGACATCAATGTACTCAGCTGTTTTGTGGTAAAAATGGAAATGAGAAATTCTGGAGAGATTCATCCATGGTACTGGAGCTCTCCAAGTCCACACTGTCAAGACCTCTGTTAGCTTTGCCCTGTCAGAATGATGGTTGCTTTCTGTGTGTGAGTATGGAAGGACGGATCGATGTACAACAGGGGGCGAAAAAATATAAATAGTCATTTCAAACACTCTCGTGCCCAGGATACCGTTGAGCAGCTTTCTAGTATTACACAATGACCTTGCCTTGCTTAGCTCGCTTCGCTTTCGCCGTGAACTAAATAAGTACAACAAACAATGGTTTATCATAAACGTGTAACTTAGAGGGATTCTCTCGTGACACCAATTTTGTATTTGTGTTAGTGCAGGGTTTGAAGCTGAGACGATTTTATTTGAAACAAATTTGATGTTGTGTGTCACTGCTGATGTGGAGAAAAGAGCCGTCTCGTGTGCAGTGAGCTCACCGGTAAGTTTGTTCTCAATCAGGTCGGTTTTGGTCTCCACAATGATTTGAGGCAGTTGGGAAATGGGAACACAGACATCTGTAGAATAGGCCTACAATTAAACACACTAGGGAGTTAAAGTTGAACTTTGAACTGCATTAAAATGTTGTTGTAGGAAAAGAAATTTGAAAAAAAAAAAAAAAGAACAAAATGACTTGATATAAACCGCACTGTTGTCATGGTAAGTTGACAATGAACTTCAGAGTTCTTACAATTCCAGGATGCCAAATTCATTTTTTAATGTATGTAGTACTGTTCTTTAAAATATGTAATTTTATTCACACTTAGGATAAAGTTAAAAATCTCTTAAAAAACGTCAACAAAAAAAAGACAAAAACATTCGGCGGCACCAAGAACACTAGTGGGCAAAAAAAATGCAAACAATGAATGGTAGAACACATATTGCCGATTGCAAAACCTGCTTGCCACAATATGGTGGGACTATCAAACAAATATAGTACGCCATTTATCTCCCCCAGTTTTGTTCTACATTTACACTTTTGTGGGGATTTGCACATTCACAAAGGAGAATAGAGCTACAGTTGCTTACCTTGCAACCAGGCCTTAGAGCCTGAGCAGCATACCAGGCGTCATGGCGAGCTTTCCACAAATGGTTGCGTGTTTCTACATCTCGAGCCCATTGAAAATCTGAGCCGCCGTTAGCCTGGGTGATTTCCTCTGTGGATACACGATAAAGATCATGTCTAATTTTTATGATGCATAAGTTTCATAGCTGTGCAGTGAGAACACAATCAGACTGTTACCTGTACAAAATTTGAAATGCTGCAATCTGTAGACTTGTATTAGAAAAAACATTACGAGCGAATCGGCAGAGAACTACAGTCCTGCTGTTTTGACAGGTCATGCCCTTACCAGCAATCCGCTCTTATGCTAAGTCAAGATTTTAAAAGAACATTTGAATACGCCATCAAAGGTGAGTATTTGCCCACGTTCTCAAAACATGCATGTTCGGTTTACTGAGAACTCTAAAAAGTGTCCTTTGGTCTGTGTGCTTCTGTGTGCATGTGTGTGTGTGTGTGTGTTTGTCTGGTTGAGCCCTGGGATTGGCTCTCAAAAAGTCCAAAGTGTACCCCGCCTCTTGCCCAAAGTCAGCTAAGAGAGGCTCCAGCTCAGCCGTGACCCTCGTGGGGATAAGCGGGGTAAAAACAATCAATTAAAAAAAGGATGTATGGATTTGATGCATTCACAATTCAACCCGATTAAGGCTGACAAATATGATCACAACACAGACGGTTTCTTGACAAGAAAATACAGTGAGCCACTATACACAATGTTAATTTTAAAAAACAACAACAGTTGATGATATAAAAAATGAAAACCTCATTTGTTATATTGTCATATTTTTTGTGTTTTGTAAAACCCTTGCTTCAGGTCCGCAAGATTAACCTGCAAAAAAAAAAAAAAAAAACCCCAAAAAACCTACTCCTCAAAAGTTGATCCTAAAATGAAGTAATTGTTTCGAGATTTGAAATATCCATTCATCCATCCGTTTTCTGATCCGCTTCTTCTCACAAGGGTCGCGGGGACTGCTGAAGCCAATCCCAGCTGTCTTTGGGCAGCAGGCGGGGGACACCTTGGACTGGTCGCCAGCCAATCTCAGGGCACAAATAGACATCCAACCATTCACGCTCACACTCACACCTTGGGACAATTTAGAGTGTGCCATTCATGCAATGCCTGTTTTTGGAATGTGGTGGTGGGAGTGGAGGGGGGAGGGACCAGAATACTTGGAGAAAACCCACAAAGGCACGGGGGGAACATGCCAACTCCACACAGGAAGGCCGGAGCCAGATTCGAACCCAGCACCTCTGCACCAGGAGGCAGACACGCCAAGTAGTTGGCCGCCGCGTTGAAATATATTTATGAATATCATTGAAAGACTTACCCGTTGTGTTGACTTGTTCTGCAAGGCTCTGTTCAGAACCATGGAACTCCAGGAATAGAGTTGGAGTCACGGGATACGACAGTGAGCTGAACATGTTGCATGCATTGATCATTACATCATCAAGAAACTCTTCAACACACAAAAACAAACAAAAATAAAAAACAGTTCTTAGCATCGATGGGATTCTACACCAAAATCCTCAATCTTTTTCTAGCAACGGATTTCACATGCAGTTGTGTACGTGCAAATTGTGTCATTTGTGATGTGTTCTTAGCGCAGGCAACTGCTCACCAATGCGAGCGATGGCTACCCCAGCTTGGAGAATCTGCACAGTGCTATTCACGGCAGCTTGCACTGAAGGAAATGAACAGACCGCAGACACCGTGGCTTCGGGAATACCGTAGAGGCGCAGAGTTGCCTTAGTGATAATTCCCAGAGTGCCCTCTGATCCAACAAACAGGTTTGTCAAGTTATAGCCCGCAGAAGTCTTCCTGTAGTTTATTTAGAATGAAGACAGGGGGAAAACTTACATAAGCACAGTGGGATCCCATGATTGTTGCTCCTAAGAGCAAGAGTTTGTTTGGACAATATCTGAAATTTGGAATGAGTTCCATTCTCTTTTTTTTTTTTGTTTACCTGGGACGTCGGCCCTCGCCAGCCGTGTGGATAATAGTTCCATCAGCAAGGACCACCTCCAGATTGATCACGTTTTCCCTCATGGTTCCATATCGCACTGCATTGGTACCAGATGCGCTCGAGGCTGCCATCCCACAGAGCGAAGCATCAGCTCCAGGATCTAAGGGGAAGTTCAAGCTCAGTATTGTTTTCTGAATCTTTTTACAAAACGGAGCAGCTAAGTCATTTGCAGTCAGAACATGTTGGAAACAAAGACGTCCTTACATGAACATGAAAGGACTACGTTGCTTTGGCCCCACTTTGTTCCACTACATTTAACCATACCTGCTGTTCTTCAAACATTGTTGTCCAACATCAGAAAACACGATAAAAGGTCATTCATAGCATTTCATACATCTTTAAGATACTTGTAGTTTACACCAGTTTTCTCGCCAGTATTACAACCACGTGGTACATATCGTGATAATGCAGTCATTTTTCTTCACAAACAATAAATGTCATGCAATCATAAACGTCTTGGGCTAACATTGGATTTGTATTTGTATTTTTTCTTTTAAAGAAATACTACTTTGACCACGTAGTACATGACTGCAGTGCCACTCATGACATGGCAGCCCACCACGAGGCCCGAACACGAAGCACCATGTTTGTGTCTCCAACTGTTCACCATGCTGGAGCATGTGGCTTGCACGTCAGCCTCATCGTCAATGTTGCACGATTCAAATCTCGGCTTGGCCCTAGATGGACTTTGCATGTTCTCTTCGTGGGTTGTGTCCAAATTGCTTTTGACCACATCCCAAAAAACACATCTAATCATTTCCACAGGTGTGAATGGCAGACACCCATTCACACTGGTCTCTCTCTCTTGCGTGTGAGGGCAGCTTTGCGGTGTTATATGTCCAGACGTTGCAGCCATTGGACAGTGGATTCATTAGGTGCTGTGAGGTTCAAGTTGCCATCTGGTGGTCGATGAAAGGGACAATAGTAGATGAGCTGTTCTGCAGTTTGGAGTTCTGGTCCACAGTCGCAGAATAGTGATTCGACGAGACCCCATCGGAACATATTGCCGTTGAAACGGCCTACCCCAGTTCTTAGGCGGTTGAGTCGTACCCAGACTTTCCGGGGTAGCGTTGAGCCAGGTGGGGGTTCGGTGTTAGGTTGGACCATGAACTGGTTGGGTCTTGCAGTTTTATCCCAACTACTTCTCCACGCTTCCAGGATGTTAAAGTTGGAATCATGAAGTTCTGCAGCATGATGAGGAAAAGGGTGGCGAAATTTTAGCCTTTGGCGCTTTCCAGGTTGTACCTCGGCGATC
Source organism: Hippocampus guttulatus (assembly GCF_054856545.1). Classification (NCBI taxonomy): domain Eukaryota; kingdom Metazoa; phylum Chordata; class Actinopteri; order Syngnathiformes; family Syngnathidae; genus Hippocampus; species Hippocampus guttulatus. The sequence goes on from NC_141264.1 coordinate 5,013,672, forward strand.
AACTGGTTTAGGGCATGGTTTTTGTCCAGCACAGCATGTTGAGCAAGGCAGTGGGTAGCTTTTTCTCTACGTAAGCTGGCTGGGGCAATGCCTGCCAATACTGGTAGGAACTCCGTGGGGGTGGGACGCAGACATCCGGTGATTATCCTCATGGTGTGGTTGAGGGCAACATCGATCTTCTTTGAATGGGTACTTCGGCACCACACTGGTATTGCATATTCAGCTGTGCTGTAAGCAAGCGCAAGAGCACTTGTACGGAGTGTGTGAGTGCTTGCACCCCAGGACGAGCCAGCGAGGTGTCTTAGCAGATTGTTTCGAGCTGTTACTTTGAGACGAAGAGCATCTATGTGCTGTTTATATGTGAGCTGTCGGTCGAGCTTCACTCCTAGATACGTGGGGGATGGGTTATGTGGGAGTGGAGTCCCATGCAGGTAGACAGAGAGTTGGCGCTTGGATTCCATGTTGTTTAGGTGGAAAGGTGTGGTGGTAGTCTTTGCCAAGCTCAATTTAAGTCTCCACGTTCTCAGGTATTCCGATATCAGTGCCATATCAGCAGTTAGTGATTTTTCCACCATGCGCCAGCTTTTGTGGGAGTAGCATAGTGCAAGATCGTCAGCATATCCATATTGATGAGACTAGGTTTTGGGCATATCGCTGATATAGATGTTAAAGAGCATAGGCGAGAGGCATGATCCCTGTGGTCCTCCGTTTCTCAAGCGGCGGGGTCGACTGTGCTGTCCGTCGCTGGTCTTTAGCACAAAGCTTTGGTTTGCCAGAATATTGCTCAGGAAGCGTACCATTTGCTTGTCCGGAATCATCTGGAGAAGCTTCAGTATCAGGCCTTGATGCCATACAGTGTCATGTGCCGCAGTTAGGTCAACCAAGATAACTCCAGCCTTGTTTCCCTTCTCGAAGCTATCTTCAATATTACTGGTCAGCTTGATTATTTGCTGGGTGGTACAGTGTCCATGTCGGAAGCCAGCTTGTTCTTTAGGCAGCTGGGGGTCAACCACTGAGTCAAGTCTGGTCAGGAGAAGTCGTTCCAAGATCTTAACACATAGTAGTGAGATAGGGCGGTAGCTCCTTGGGTCATCGGGAGGTTTATGTGGTTTCAGCAGGGAAACCACAGTAGCTTTCCGCCAGATCTTAGGTATAGACTGGTGCTTCATACAGGCTGAGAGGTATTTGCATAGCCAGTTCATGCATTTTGGGCCACAGTATTTCAAGAACTCAGATGGAATATTATCAGGGCCTTGAGCTTTGCCAGTCTTGATCTGTTTGATGACAGAGGTTAGCTCTTTGGTGGAAAAGGGAGCTGAGAGGAAGCCATCAACGCTTGGAGCATTCCATAATCTGGTGCATTCTTGTTTCACTCGGAGGTCATGGACTTTGTCAGCCTCTTTATACTTTCCATTCGCTAATAGCTGATGTGCAATCGAGTTGGCAGTGACAGGGCAGCGTTTGGGTTGAAAGCTGTGTCCTGTGAGGCGATTGAAGGTCTTCCAAGCTACTCTGTTGGAGTGAGTGAAGTCTATGCTTTGGACCGTGTCTTCCCAACGTTTCTTACGCTTCGCGTTGAGGCATTGCACTAGATCGGTGGAAGTCTTGGTTGCTTTTCACTGGTAGCGGCAGACAGGAAGTCTTTGTAGTGGCTGTCACACTCCTCGTCCCATGTTGGTATGAGTTGGTGACGGTAACCGCGTGGGATTGTTCTTTTTGCGGCTTTGTATAGGGCTTTACAGAACGACATATAAGACGTATTCAGGTCTGCTGATGTTGGATCTGGTAGGTGACAGATCTTGTTATCAACTAAGCGCCTGAATTTAGGCCAGTTGGCTTTTCGAAAGTTCCATCTCTTCACAGCTTTGCTTGGTATTGGCCTGATTGGATTAGCCGGGAGTATGAGTGATGGTCTATGCTGTGACTTGGGAAACGGACTGAGGATCAACTGCTCTGGAATGGGTCCACTAATGTCGGCAAAGGCCAAGTCCGGGTTAGTTGTTGTGTTCCATCTTCTGGAGTGGAAGCTGTCCGGTTGTTTTGGATCATAGAGCAGTTGCAAGCCAGCGGCTGAGGCCCAGCTTTCAAGTGTTTCACCATCTGGATTAGTGGTTTGGTAGCCCCATGTGGTGCTATGGGAATTGAAATCTCCGCTATACAGTATATGCAAGGAGAGGCAAAGGCAGAGATGGAATTGCCTTGCAGTTTTGTGCTTGGTGGTTTGTACTCATTGACTACGGTGGTGCCGTCAATTTCCGTTGCCGTCCATTCAACTTTACTGTCACTTTGCGATGAGTTGATCGGGTTCCAGGTGGCAAAGTTCTTCACAAAAGTGGCTATTCCATGTATGCTGCTGTTGGTGCAAGCAGCCAGGTTGTAACCAGAGATCTTGAGTTTGGAATGATCCAGTGAGTGGGTTTCTTGCAGGAGGATTGCTGTTGCATTGTGCTTTTCCATAAGGTGTTCTATGATCGCACATTTTGCTTTAGTAAGGCCTTCCACATTTAGCTGCATTATTGTCACTCCGGCCCATGCAACAGATGGATTTGCATGCCCTGATAAGGGCACGTGCTCTGGGCCGGTTCTTTTCACAGCTCTCCGGGGCCGAGGGTTTATCCTTTTACCACCCCAGAGGGGGTTGCTGTCTCACACTGGTGACAACAAGCCTCTTGTCCAAAGGTAGCTGCGATTGGATCTCACATGTCCCTGAAATAGATAACAGTAGAAAATGGATGCCCAACTCTTTGTTAGTTCATTGGCTTCTTCCTTGTTCATGCAGGAACGTAGGGCCACTGTGATTTTGGGGTGGACCATTCCACTGAAGACGTATCAACTAAAATGGAATGAAAACAAATTCTCTGGATCCGCATCGTTATTCGGATAACTCTTCTCGGGAGAGAAGGCTCCATGCCAGATCTGTGAATGCTGCTTCTCCATGTTTTTTTTGTTGTATTTTTTGATAGCTGAAATAAATCTCATCATTTTTTATAAATACTGTACTTTCGTTGTCTTGGTTTCCTTGGACAAGACAGATGGCGATTTTTTTCTGAATACATAGCATGCTAACGTAAGTCAGAAGTCACTTTTCTTTTTCTTGTTTTTAAATCTAAATGGCCAGATTTACAGAACAGCTAATAACCGATGTTGTTTGCCGACATACAATGTCCAGAAAGACATAAATAATGTGCTCGAGTTCTGTTGGGATGGTGATTAGCATACAGGGCTGAAAAGGTTCCGGAAAGGCTCTTTAAAATGAGCTTTCATCCACTGGTGAATTGGAATGTGGTCATTTATGCCGACACATTTGCATATTTTAGACATTGTATCATTTGTGATTCTGGACTTGAGACTTCAGTTAACATGGGCTTGGGGTTTAACTGACCAACAGGAAACCACAGTCCGGTGTCTCGCAGGTAGGCATTGAGGGCTTTTCGGGTCACACCAGGCTCAACTGTCACATCAAAATCCTCCGGGTGGCAATCCAAAATCTGGTTCATTTTCCTCAGGCTGAAGCACACACCGCCCTAAGGAAAAGGGAGGCTACATTACTTGGCCTTTTTAAAGTACCTCACGTAAATTCAGTCTTGTAGGCAGTAGTGATGGGACGATGATACCTCAAGGAGTGTATTGACCCACTTCACAAACTGTGTCAGCACTATATTGACACTGTGTTGGTCACCCAATAGTGACCCCTGCAGTAGTTATAAAATCATTGCAGGTAAAGAAATTCCTTGTTTGTGTAAAAGTTGGTATGTAAAATATAGCAAATTTGAGTTACAATTCAGATTTTTAACTTACGTAGAACATTTTGTTTAAATCATGTGAAATAAAAGACAAAAGTGATTAGTTTATGAACTCAGAAAATTCTCTTTCACATGGTTCAGATGACGATAGTGAGCAGAGAGTTTTAAATGAAAGTTGATGCAGATGTATAAATTTTTTCTGGTTCCATTTCCAATATTGTAAAGGGTCTTGGTTTCTGGGTGTGTTTGCTTCTGACGGGCAGCGTTGGACTTCAATTATGGAGGATCTCGCAATTATAAGATAAAATTAATAAAGCAACTGTAAGGCTCTTTAACTGACAATCATATGTATAACAGGCCATTCACTTGATAAACTGATAAAATGGGTGCAATGCGCCCAGAATTTTGCAAAACTCCAGCCAACAAACCCACGACATGTTGATACAGTTTGTGTCCTTATAAACACACTTTGGCGCAGCACGTTCAAACGATTCAGTTCCTGGATTGGTCACGTGATTCTTTCTTAAAGCAATACACGCACCAACACGGGGTTTCACTCTTGAGCTCTCGGCACTGTGCTGACGCACCAGTGTCGCTCGTCCCATCACTAGTAGGCAGTGCACTGTGCATCAACACAATGGTGAGGAGTTGTATGCAAGCGTACAAGTTAGTGATATTATTTGTGGGTTTTGTAGTGCAGACTAGGAATGGGTGCGGAGGACAGTACTTTTTTGAGTAGAGACCTCTTTGACTTGGTACTATGGGGGCACTGATTCACATTAAATCAAACCCTACCATGTTTCAGTTCCGAAGCGCGGTAGTTAGCAAAGTTGTCAATTTTCCATGCCGTAATTGAACGCAGCAGTGCATGCACACCAGCGTAATGATATCACTCACTCACACAGGATTTCGCACATGCTCAACGTACATTTCTGGGTTTGGAAGCAATCAATATTTGCCTGTCGCCAAGGGAAACCAATGCGGTTTATGAAATACATTGCAGCAATGGTGAAGCCACGCACTTCCTAGCATGCTTTGGTTATGCATGGCAGGTGGCCTTCTCGGTATTGACCCCTTGTATTGGCCCTTGCTTGGAGCCAAAATGGAGTGAGCATTACTTACTGCGTGGGGTACATTCAAATTATTAATTTTATTCCAATTATTCTCTTTTTTTCTCATTCGCATCCTCTTCCAACTGTCATTTTTTGTTATTATTTGGTCCAAACTGGGTTCAAACGGATCACGATGCACGTGGCAGACCTTGTGTTCTTGCAAAACGTAAACACTAATATCCATCCATTTTCTGATCCACTTATCCTAATGAGGGTCACAGGGCATGCTGGAGCCTATCCCAGCCGTCTTCAGGCAGTAGGCGGGGGACACCCTGAACCGGTTGCCAGCCAATCGCAGAGCACACAGAGACGAACAATCAACCGCGCTCACGCTCACACCTAGGGACAATTTAGAGTGTTCAATCAGTCTGCCATGCATGTTTTTGGAATGTGGGAGGAAACCGGAGTACCTGGAGAAAACCCACGCAGGCACGGGTAGAACATACGAACTCCACACAGGAAGGCCGGAACCGGGATCGAACCCACCTCTGCATTGTGAGGTCGACGCGCTAACCACTGGACCACCGGGCCGCAGTATACAGTAATATAATTAGTTATATTCTCTTGTTGTATTACTAGTTAAATTCATTCTTTTTGATGTTCAGTGCAAAAGTATGTTAGAACACACTTTGTTTTTTGTAATATTAAACTTATTGTTTGTATTGTTTAGATTTTATTATTTGTTAAATGTTATACATTGATCGCTACTACATCCTCTGGTTCATTTGTTTTAAGATCATCATGTGTTGCGAATTACATTTTAAACATTGAAAAATAACTGTTTCATCGAAATGTATCTGCAATTTTTGTGAATACATGTAACATTTATTCTGACACACAACAAAAGTACCGAAAATTTGTACTGTTGAGCACCGGTATCGATTCCCAGTTAGAGAGAACCAGAAAGGAACCGCTTCAAATGTGAAAGTTACCCATCCCTAATGCAGACCATCTCCCAAGGTAATGATAATAATAATGATAATAATTGTTTTTTTCTTCTTTCTTCTTTCTACCTACATTCTTGCTGCTGGAGGCTGTAAATTTCCCCAGTGTGGGACAAATAAAGGATATCTTAATCTTAATCTTAATAAAAGTGTGAAATTATTCCAGTGCTGTCACAAGACATATAAGATCTATCAATGGTATTTTCTCTCACCTTCACTGCTCCTACCCCACCCTCCAGGCCAGTTCCCGTTCCAAACGGTATCATGGGAAGGCGATTGTCATGGCAGACTTTCGCCAGAGCGCTAACCTCCTCCACACAACGCGGAAAAACAACCACATCCGGTGGACGGCATCTAGACAGACATTAACAAAGGAGCTCGTTGGATTTGTTCTAAAGCACGTTCTGGCGTGAAGCTGCAGTGGAGCCCTTGTCAAAAGTTGCAAAATAACAGTCCTTGCAAGGTAAGGAACGGTACATCATAAACTATGTTTTCACGGCAGCATAAGACAAAAGTGTTACACAGCACAAAAAATAATAATGCTTACTTACCTCTTTACGCACTGCTTTTTATTTGACAGACAAATATTTACAGTAATCACAACTTTACTACAGTACTGTGTTGTAGTCGGTTAATAATAGACTACAGTACATTTCGACTTTTCGTACAAATTTGGTTTACGCGAACGTCATTGGAAGGGGCACTGTCCGAGGACTCCCTGGACAGACTTGGTAGACTGTAAACAGATCGTGGATTCAAAATGGCTTGGGGGGATTTTGTGGAATTCATCTGCTGTATTCATAGTGCTTGCAATCTTTATAAGGGATTTTAAAAACAACTACACTATGGCATACCTTGTCTGAGCTACATTAATGTGGTCAATGTAACACTGCATGGTAACAGAAGTACATCCAAGAAGCGATTCTCCCTTCTTTGATTGCAACCCTGAACGCTATAAAGACAAGAGTTAGTTTATCCAGGAAAAAATATCAACATTTGCACGCGGGCTAGGCAAGTTAACATGTCAGTATCTTGACAATACTGAGTATTTGCTGGACTGATCACTGTCTATAGACTGTGTTGACATGCTGATGTTTCTCAACAAAAAGCAATCAGATGGAACTGCTTTTTTTGTTTTATATTGCAAATTTACGTTAAATGTTTTGTTGGGTTTCACACTCAAAACTTGTTTTCATCTTCATTGTGTTTTTTTATCCCTTAAAACAAATATATGTCTACATGGAAAACAAAATATGTAGTTAGAATTTTGCACCATCTAACATCAAAAATGGAAATAATATGTCTTTAATCTTGATCAAGCAAATGCTCAAAGTAGACGTGTGAAACAGTGACCTGTGTACAGATTCATCTTTGCCGTGTTGCTCTCTGACAGCAGTTGCCATTGACACTCCATCCTCTCCGCATATTGACCTGAATGTGGAAAGTGCACTGTCCAAAGATGCATTCTGTGAAAACACAATATAATTATACATTAAATAATGCACTGTAAATTAGACCAGTAGTTCTCAAACTTTATCACCTGAGTACCAAATAAAACAATACTAAGATCTACAAGTACCACCATAATGACCGAAATTAAAATACGGTAGCATAGTAGCTCTACGCACTCGACAAAATCGAGGCAGAGGCTTTATTCAAAAAAAGTGAATTAATATTATTGTAAGCCACACTAACATAATGCACAGTTTGAACATAAGATTTGTGCTTGAATAAAAGAAAAATGCACCTAAATTAAATGTAAACGTATTGCACATTAGTTTAAGAAAGTTGTTCTTTTCGCTTGGTCACTGCCCCCCCATTCCTCATTCCAGTTCAAAAGTCCAAACTGTGCCCCTGCCCGCAGTATACTGTATTACAATTATATCATTGGTTATATCTTTTCATTATAGGATGAGTCAAATATTAATTTCTGTTACAAGCACATCCAAAGTCTAGCCAATAGCCATTTTGTCGAAAGAAATGTAAATGGAATAGCATACATTCAACGATTTCTAAATTAATTTCCGCACAATACTACACACGTAACTACTTCGTGTTACGTGTTCCAACTTCATTGGTGTTACCAATAACACATTGAGACTTGACAGAGCGCACATGACCTCGATTTAAATGAAAACTGGCGTATATTTTAATGAAAACTAACTTACTTACTCTGGCCATATTGACTGTTTTAATACTGCGATGCTGACAGAAAAGTCGCTGACTTGCCATCAGCAGAAGCGACATGGGTTTGCGTCTACGTGTAACTGTTATGTATTAATCTTGCCTACAAATTGAATTCTCGCGGTAGTTGTGAGTTCACAAAATCCCGAGACTCCATTTACCCAATCCGAATACTATTACCCACACTACACTTTACGGTCCTCATTGAAGGATACACGCAGTGGAAGTGCGCGTAGAGTTCGAAAGTGCAGATTACAAGTATTATTAATGTTATTATTATTGCAGAACGTGGATGTGCTTATGACGTCATACACTTGCGCCAGTGTGTCGGATGCGTCATCGAACATTGCGGCACAGGTTGCTGTTTTGTGAATTTTGCTGCTAAAACTGCAATAAAAGGGTAGTAAAATAAAAACTCAGGCTCGGGCTTCCAGTGCATGGCAGCTATGGCTCCACTTTGTACGGGCCCGGTCAAGGTGTTTCCCACCCTCTGCCCGATGACAGCAAGGATAGGCTCCAGCATGACTGCGACTCTCGTGAGGATATGGGGGAGATATGGAGAGAGAGAGAGGTATAGGGAAGCTGGTAAATATTTCATCCACACCTGCCTTTAACACTGCCAGACCCAGAGGTTTTGGTGCTCCCTCATGTTGCGAATGGTGTCCCTTTTTGCGGTGTGTGGATGAAATATTTTGCCAGCGGTAATACATTATTCATCACACTTTTTACTTGTCCTATTCCAAATGGATTCTTGAAAACAACCATTTCCAAAGGTCTTCCCAGAATGTCTTTGTGTCACTGCAATGGTAAAATAGATATGCAGTTTCAATGTCGTTCTCACAAAAAAAGAAAACAGATGTTTTGTTCCATATTGAACTTTTTCCTACGCAGTTCACTGATGGATACATTTTATTTAAAAGGTTAACGTGTATTTGTTTTGATGAAATATTTGTTGTGGTGACAGCAAGGAGCTGCCAAAGTTTTCAGGTCCGTGTTCTGAATCTGGTGCTTGATATATTGAGGAACTCCTTTTAAAAAATAAAATTCTGCAAAAAAGATTGATTTTGTATTGCACTGTTGTTCCATATTGAGGTTGGATATGGTGTAAAATATTGGTTTTCTCCTCTTCATATAGAGAAAGATAGAGCAGATATTCTTCTTATGGCAAGAGAGGATACTCTGTCAACGATTTTGTGATGACAATTTTCAGTGTGATAAAGAGAGGGATGTGTACAAATAACTGCTGACAGTGATTTACTACTTTCTTTATTGCTCTCCAATCACGCCCACCTGTGTGGGGTTTTCCAGCGAACATGTTTAATCAACATCATATAGCTGTTTTCTCGAATGCTTTTGTTTGCTGGCGCCAGCCAGAGAGGACAGGCTGGAGGGACGGTGGATGGAGTTGTCTGTCTCCTCACACACACTAACTTTTATGGCTACACTGGATCACACTGGATTTTATGTGTTTTATGTCTTTTTGGAACTGTTTAACATGGGGCGTGACTGCCCGCCTTTTCTTTTGCATACTGCCTCGATATATTTTCATGCATTCTTTGTACCGACGCGCTCTACAACATCAAAAAGTACAGAGACCCGAATTGATTCGTACCGAGTTGGGATGCTGGAATACAGAGAAGAAAATACGTCGAAGAGTTGTGGGTCTTTATTCCACAGAAAGAAATAAAATAACCTGTGCGCAAAGGACTAAGAAACACGTACAGAATGCGCTAAACACGTCCGTTTTCTCTATTCAGACAAAGTGACAACGTGATAGTTAAAAAAATAAGAAATGAGAAAAGCACAATTACACGCAATCCCTTTATACTTTTATTTAGAAAGTATTGTAGTTCCGGTAATTTTCCTGCTCGTGTCTGTAACTTGATGCTTTTGTACAAGGTGACGTGTAACCACTTCCTCGCGAAAGGTAGCGCTGCAAGTCAGGTCGATGCTGTCAGGTGTGCCAAGGAAGAGCAGTATAGGAACAGGTGTATCTGTCGTCTTTCTGTTAAAAAAATACAATGATAATCTCTCGTTCTTGTCACAACTGAATCTGTCAGAAAATAGGTTACAATATTCTTGTCGATTGGATGTTTCAAAGAATTTTCTTTCCCTTTCAGCATTGCAACGTTAGCGATACAAACTTCACAAAGTGGCGTATGATTGTCCTCACCGAATGCGCAAATACATTTGACTGGAAAGTTAATATTTCATATTCAAATGTTTTTTCTGCGAGTTTTATCTTGTTTATTATGGCGGCCTAAATGAACGTTGAAGAAGGTCGGTTGGTTGGATGTCGATTCTTTGAAACTCACGTGTTGCATTCATGTTTTGTTGTTTTCAATGTGTACATGAACTTGAAAGTTTTGTGCAGGAAGATGTTCCCCGTAGACCTGCCACCTGTTGTCGAAACTGACCTGAGGTCAGCATCTGAACAGTATCTTTTGTCGCTAAAGTCCAGGCCTGAAGATAATGACTGGTTTCAATCATCCAAAACTTCTAAGGTCTGGGGGTCCTCGAGCACAATTATGTTCTCATTATATTGTGGTGTTCCCTTGGTTTCAAGGAATGTATGTTGTGTCTGTCCAATCAGTTGGAAATAACAGCAAATAACATCAAATGGTTGCAGCTATTTGAGGATGACCAAGCTAGATCTTCGTTATTGGCACTTCACCCACCTGATGATCCAGCTCAAGGTGTGATGACACATTTTTGCACAGGCATACAAACATGAAAAAACCCATGCATATACACACACTCCTTCTGACACTCCCTGCTCACCCCTTGCCTTCTAGTGGTGGCCTTATACTTGCATGGAAGTTGGTGGTCTGTGAATGATGTTATACGGACGTCCTGCAACTCAAGAACTGACTTGCTTCCGGTAATCCCAGTTTCATATATATATATATATATACACAGTATATGTATATGTTATATGTCCTTCCAACATTTTGATCCTTGTAATGAACAGTTTGGAAAAAGTAGCAGCTTTTGTTGCAATACATCTTTATTTTTATAGTGTTTTCACAACAGCTGCGGCTATAACAAAAAGTGTTTAACCTAAAATAACAATAATACAACAGAACCTAAACGATCGTAACAACTCTTTCTGTTTCAGTTAACATTTTTATCAATTTGTGGGGGGGAGAGAAAAAAAACTAATAGTAAGGAAATGCATTAAGGTAATTTATGTATTATAGTGTAGCCAAAACATAGGCTAGCAGTCTTGCTGAATCAGGTGATGGTGACAGCAGAGTCAAGTTAACACACTCTGACATTGTTTCATAATTTAGTGACCTGGATTTCGATAACAATATTAGCTTCTAAATTAATGTCTGATTCCGATATCGAAAATACTTTCACGCCAACACACAAAGTACCTTTTAACCATTCGGCAACATGCTTTCCTCAGGTCCAGTCCCTAATGGAGAGGCTCGTTATGTTCCTGTTGAGTCAGGTGGTGGAGAGGCCTTCACATAAGGAAGCACTCTTCTCCCTGCACCCCCGCACAGAGAGCGCCAAATTGCTGTGGCGAGATGGCCAAGCAGTTGGCTTCTACACAGTCAAACACAAAGGTGTCTTGCTGTTGAGGGAAAAGTTGGCGCTGTTTGACCATTGCTGGTTTACATCCACAGGGCACTTGTTTTTTTGAGCTTTAACGGGGAGCCTTTTTGCAGCGACACCATGTTGTTCAGCTCAAATGTCAGTCCTAATGGACTGTCTGCGATGGTGCAGATGGACTAATGGATGGAGGAGCCGAGGATCAGGAGCCCATGTGGCAGGGAGTCAGCGTTTGAAAAGTAAAGTGGCTCTAGTTGGAACTGAAGAATTGAACCATTCTTAATGTGTATCTTACTCACCAACAGATGCTACATGTTTGCTTTCCAATTTGTAGCAGACGTCCCGCTGGTGGCCAGAAGGTGGTGGTAATGCACCAAACGTATTTGCCAACCTTCAAAGGATAGTACAGTAGTACAGTAGTCGTAGTTAGTGTTGGTGTTGCAACAGTAGTCATGGCAATAAATGCGGGACATATCGCAAGTTTAGCATGCGGCTTCTTTACCCCACAACAAGGATTTACAGCACCAAAAGGTGACCAGGATTCTACTTTTGGCCACAATTCAGAGCTCATTTGCTGCCGTCAGGAAATTCACTCTGACTTCCAAACACCACTCTTAATGTGCGTTCGGAGAGGAGGAGTGCGCTCCCCTCCCATTAATTTCCAAATGCAACCTGTGTTATAAACAATCAGCAGCTCGCGCTTGAACTGTGTCCACCTGTAGCGCCTGACGCACTTGGCTCCGACACTCCTTTGTTAGGGCACTCTGATTAACTGAGCGCAACACTTGCAGAACACTCTTGAGTTTTCGAACGGTCGGAGTGAAGCAGTACGCATTTGGAGCAGGTGTTTTGATGGTTAGTCTAAGCTGTACGGTTCTTGGTCTGTTTTGTTTTGTTTTTTTAAATAATACATCCCATTGCCTCTATCCCCCTCAAATGCAATGTATACTCCAGAACAATTGATAACACGAAAAATATGTCGATTTAAATAAGTCATTTTATCAGCGTACACTACAGTATTGCTCATGCTGTACACACTTGACTCCCATCTGTGTGGTGTTTCAGGCAGTCTGTGTGACAGCTGGAGCAGCCGCTGCTACCAGCTGCCTGTTCTGGACACTGTGCTGGTAAGGCCAAGCTGGAGGAAAAGAGGACTGGGATTTAAGATGCTGAGTGACTTCTGCTCGTCCTTCCCCAGCGAGCAGGTGCTGGGAATCAGTGTGCCACTTTCACCCAGCATGGTTGCAGGTTGGAGCAGTTTCCAATGTTCCGCACATAAAAACAATTTAGATATAAAGCTTTCAATGTCAAGTCAAGTCAAGTCAACAGTATTTATAGAGCACTTTCAAACAGCCATCGCTGCATACAAAGTGCTGTACATGGAGCAATTTAACATGCACAATAAACAGTAAGACAAATCGGTAATAAAGGCGGTAGAAAGCACCAAACAGTAAAACCAAGAACAAATCTAAGTCATGCTGAGTCGAATGCCAAAGAATACAAGTGAGTTTTGACGAGGGTTTTGAAGATGGGCAGCGAGGAGGCTTGCCGAATGTTTAGTGGGAGGTCATTCCAGAGAGAGGGACCAGCAACAGAAAAGGCTCGATCCCCTCTGAGCCTCAGTTTAGTTCTTGGTACTTCTAATAAAGTCTGGTCCACAGACCTGAGGTGTGTAGGGGCGGATGAGCTCAGAGAGGTAAGGTGGCGCGAGATTATTCAGAGATTTGAAAACAAATAAGAGGATCTTGAAAATAACTCTAAAATGAATGGGGAGCCAGTGAAGGGATGCCAGAGTAGGAGTTATGTGCTCCCTCTTACGAGTACCAGTCAAGAGGCGAGCGGCGGCATTCTGGACCAGCTGAAGGCGCTTAATGGAGGACTGGCTGACTCCAAAGTAAAGGGCATTGCAGTAATCGAGCCGGGATGTGACAAAGGCATGAATTACTGTCTCAAAGTGTTCATGTGAGAGGAGAGGTTTTATTTTGGCCAGCTGTCTAAGGTGAAAGAAGCTGGATTTAACAACGGCACCAATTTGCCGATCGAGTTTGAAATCACTGTCCACAGCAACTCCCCACGCCATCCTGTTAAGGATAAGCGGTGTGGAAAATTGATGGATAAATATACTGTATGTCATAATCAGAGGTGATTGCTCTACGACTGCAAGGGAAGCTCAGCTTCCCCTAAAATGTCCAAAAGTAAGTGATCAAATACGTGTGTGTACATGTCATTGACTAACTATGCGCTACAACGCGCTCAATTTTCTTCCGAATCAGCTTCTTATTACTGGTTACGACACAAACCCAAAATGCTTTCAGATTGTTTTTTTTAACAATAATTTCTTTTGAAGGTTGACTCCAGTGGGAATTTCAGTGACATTTTAATTTAAATTTCATCGTCCTCAAATGGAAATGCATAAAACAACATAGACCAATACAAGCATGATTCATGTTCGACTTCAAATTACTTGCATAATATCTAAGAAACCTGGATATGCTTCAATGATTTAATATTCTTGCACGGACAAGACCAACTCTACAACAAAAGCAGTTTACAGTGATTGTTCAAAGAATGCTCCTTTGAGCCTCTCTTTGACATCTGTGTAAATCACGTTCCTATAGCTTCCCTCAACATGTCCATGCTCTATCTGACTTTAAGTTTTCTCTTATCCCAGGGAGATTGTCTTGTCAGACTACATCATCCTCTGATTTCATCAACCAACAGATGCACCCCCCCCCCATTAGTCTGTATTAAGCAAATCGCATGTTTGAGACTTACAGTGACATAAGAATGTATTGAAATGAATGAGTCTATACATTTTCCCTCAAATTCTATTAAAACGCCACACCCAGAGTAGAAAATGTAAAAATATGTATTTAAAATAAAGAGGTGGAACCACAACCTGTGCTAACATGACACATGACCAAAACAAGCGTTGTTTCATGATAACAAACAAGTACAAATTATGGCTCATAAACACAGCCGCAGCCTTCACGCTGTGAACCAATATGTAATGTACAAAAATATATTTTCATCTCCTGATGTAATAATGCCACATTTTCTAAGTCCTCCACATTTTCTGATAAAATTCTTGATCTCATGACAGGATGCGATAAACTGCTGTAATAAGTTATTGCATCAATTGCAAAACATGGGTGTTGCATTTATTTGGAAAGAAGACATTCATTTTATGCATTATGTAATAAAATGCCTCTGTTTTTAGTGTGTAGGCAGTTTCTGCAGCTGAATGAAGACTACAGAGACCGTCTGTATGAAGTTGAGGCTCCAGGGGAATGGACTCAACGGCGAAACGTCTGGCTCAACATCCAACTATCCCGCTATTCACTCAGTGGAGATGAAGTTGTACGAGTGGGAAACCTCATTTGATCCAAGACTGTGTCCATATAACTCATCTTGTACCAGTTGATAGAACTCGGCATCCTTTGTTTTTATAACTCTTATGTTAGTCGTCTCTCGTATCGTATCGATACATTTATTTTGTCACGGGTGTGCTGGAGCCTATCCCAACTGACTGGGCGAGAGGCGGGGTATTTTCCAGAAGGTTATTTGTCTGTCTGGCCACATCTCATGGAGGATTAAATGTGGTGACCCCCCCCCCCCCCCCCCAGCACTAAACAGCAAGGTGGGGTCAAATTTAAGATTTAGGTGATGAGTTCATGGTGCAGTCTGCCTTCTGCCTGAAGTCAGATGGGTTGGTTCCAGCAACTCCCCACGCCATCCTGTTAAGGATAAGCGGTGTGGAAAATTGATGGATAAATATACTGTATGTCATAATCAGAGGTGATTGCTCTACGACTGCAAGGGAAGCTCAGCTTCCCCTAAAATGTCCAAAAGTAAGTGATCAAATACGTGTGTGTACATGTCATTGACTAACTATGCGCTACAACGCGCTCAATTTTCTTCCGAATCAGCTTCTTATTACTGGTTACGACGCAACTCTCTTCTCATTCATCCAGCAGCTTCACTGTGCTTTAAACTGTGTGGACGCTGAGCGTCTACAGCTCGGATGCTGGGCGTCGAGAGAGTTCAGAGCCCGTGCAATGCACTGAAACGAGACGAGTCATTGGATAAATGCTGCTTTTGTCCCGCCGATCGGACGCTCAGTGTCTCTGGGTCTGGGAGTCTATGGACAGTGGGCGTTTATGGGCTGGCACGGACGCTGAGCTTTTCTCCATGATGATTGGATGATCTGTCTGAGGCTGAATCTCTTTTAGATTGACAGCGAAATGAGCCAATCACCGATCTTTTTGGTGTAGGCATCGTGGGAGCATTTTTCAATTCTCATTGTTCTGAGTTGAACTGGAGACTTCTAATCATCTGAGCGACACTCTCTTTGTTGAAAACGACTAGCGACATATTAATCTTTCATTTCTGGTGGGTTTTATTGTAGTTGTAGGACACTAGTTAAGTCGCCTTGTTGGTATGACAGGGTCACAGATAATTTTCTTGAAAAGGAACGGAGAGTAGAATCCACATAAAACGGACACATTTTATGATGTAGGCCGAAATTGAGCTTCCCCTCCTTGACAGACCAGCATCCGCCACTGGTCATAATCTTGTAAATTATGTTTTGCCATTCACTCTCTGTGTCTCCATGCCGTCGCCATTGTCGTGACGTCACATTGAAGTCGGTCGGAGAACTTTTTTTTTGCCTCCCCCTTACTTCGGACTTCGCAACTGGGACCTCCCAGTTCAAAGGGCGTTCTAAGTGACCTTTCCTAGTCGGAACTCGGTTGTCGGACTTCCCACGTTCATGGAATGCATCACAAGCATACCGTCCATGTGGACGGAAACGGAAATGTCAGTTTCGGGAAAAACACGGACGGGATTATTTGGAATTTTGAGAATAATTTGTGAAAAATGAGCCGAATCTACCATAACATATCTTTAAAAAACAAACCAGTACACAATGAGAAATATGACCGTGTGTGGTCACCCGGATCTCATGAAAGGTAGGTGAAAACTGTTGTATACAATGAATTCATTAAATCCAGCTAAATGCGCTCATGTTAGTACGAGCAAACGATTGTCAACAACAATTTCGACACTTAATATAATCGTGTATTTTCCTTCTTCTGATTTGGTGTTCTTTACGTTATAACAGCGCAGTCAGCTCATGTTAGTACGAGCAAACGATTGTCAACAACAATTTCGACACTTAATATAATCGTGTATTTTCCTTCTTCTGATTTGGTGTTCTTTACGTTATAACAGCGCAGTCAGATGGAAACAACTGTTCTGTTCGTCGGGGTGAAAAAACGCCCATCATTTATTTGCATACAAGGAAGGGAAAGCTTGGAAGAGCGTTGTGTTCACGGCCTCTAGGGGTCATGCGTGTACAGCACCGTCGTGTGTGCACACATACACAACCACACACACACACGTGCATATATGTATAACTACTATACGGCGCTGTTACAGTAGCTTTTGATTGAAAGGAAGAGACGTCATTATTTTAGCGCATTTTGCAATACCAGCATATTTTAGCACCCATATGTGACTTTAAAGGAACTGTATTTTTATATTAACTGATGCTCTTGTGTTTTTATTGTTGCAGTGTGTCACAATTCATTCAAGATTCTTTTTCTATTGTTTTTATGTATAACTAATGCTTTGTTGTTGTTCTTGTTATAGTGGACCTGGAGTAATTCTTGAAGGAACGCTTGTTGATGTTTCAAGACATGCACTGACTGACGTCAACAATCAGAAGGTACCGTATGGAGACTTAAGATCACAATACAGGAAGTGGAAGTTTCTCTTCATCCGTAAGCTACAAAATCCATGTGTATGCAAGGCTAATAGTTAAAAGAAGTCATATGGGAAATTACCCCTCCATTTGAAATTAAGTGTTGACATTGAGAAATTCATCTCAAATGTTCTTTGCAAACTGAAGTTTACAGACCCATGCCTGCTTTCTCTTCCAAACAAATTTATTGCAAAAATATTACACATTGAATCAGTCAAAATTATACAGTATTACAGGGAAAAAAACTATATTTTTTCATTTGGCAGGTTCGTTACCATGTGCTCTATGTCAAACCTCGACGCATCCATCGCAGAAAGTATGACCCTAGTGGGAAGGAGATAGAACCAAACTTCAGTGACACCAGAAAGGTCAACACGGGCTTCCTCATGTCCTCCTACAGTAAGTGAAGACTAACTGATACTTGATCAGTAGTTACACTCTTAATTTGTTTTATTACTTTTATCATCATTTTGCATTTCCTCATAGAGTAGCAGCATCAAACTCATTTTTGTCATGTGCCACTTTGTAGTTACGGCTTCCCTCATTGGGCTGTTATTCCAGTGAAACCAAATAAGTGCTGAATGGTCTGACCGTATTGTTGGATATACACAACAAATTGATGGCTTACTAGTTTTGAAATCAGAAGTGAAGGAAAATAATTTGATGAATTATTTTTCCAATTCGTATAAAAAGGATACAAAAATATTGACAAATCTCAAGGTTATCATTTATTACATATGATTATTTAACATTTTGGTACAGATTTTAGCAAGGGTCATGGATATTGACAGTGACACATGATCAGCCATCTCGTTACCTCTGCTTCCCGCGTCCTAAACGCATATTTTCCCGCGGGACGCACAGTTCCAAATACAGTAATGTGCGTTTTTGGGACGCAAGGAAATTTCTCAGTCAAAACAACAACAACAACAAACAAACAAAAAACGGCAGGCCTGAGGATTTCACGGTAACAATCGTTTCTGTGGCGTCATTTTGACGGTACCAAAAAATCGTTTAACCATAAAAGTCACCGCACACGAGTTGACTGTACGCGATCAAGTCTCTCCTGTGTGATCAACGCGATTTCACTGTGTCTGTATGGGTGTTTGTGGTGTGGTGTGTGAGTGTGTTTCTTCGAAATTACTTTTGTTTTCAGTGTTGGGGGGACGGAACAGATAACGTTATGTGCACATGCGGGTTGCTATTTTCGTCTGAAAACTGGGGAATCGCGCGGATGGAAGTTTGAGATGGCGGCGAAAAAACTCACAAAGGTCTACTAATTAAGACATTTAAGAAATGGGAATGCCAGTCTGATTTTTCGTATGAATCATCCGAAGGGCGTATCACTAAACTCACCTGTGACGTATGCAGAGAACACGAGAGCGAGATACGATGGAAGGCACGATTACGAGGCAAGTTGGTCATTAGATCTATAGGCTAATCGCTATAAAAAATATGATGAAACAGTATTGGTTATTCTATAATTTACTGGTTGTAGCATGGTAACTTTAGGAATAAAACATTCGTCACAAGGTGTAGTAATGCTAATGTTAACTGTTGGTAGAACTCATGATGACGTCGGTTAAATTCTTTCGTCAAATTGATAGTAGATTACACATGCATCGTCTTGGGAAGAGGATGTCAAGCCACATCAATACTTACCTGTATTAATGATTACCAGTAAATTAATCTCTGCAGTGTGAGATTGGAAAAAAATACTCAGATTTTGTAGTATTCTGTATTCATGATGCCATATGACTACACCATATTTTGATCCATTTTTTAAAAATAAACCTGGAGTACACAGCTGCTGATGTAATGTTCATTGTTCATGGATAGTTTTCAAACATTTGCCCTTGAAACATACTCTTGAGTTTCAGAATTCTTGATTATGAATATCATTCAAAATAGAAAAATGGGTCCCCATGATGAATGTTTACGGAACCCAAAATTAGTTACCGTGGTTTCCCATTGGGTAATCCGACGGAACCGAAAAACGGTTTCCGTGAATTTCCGAAATCCTCAGGCCTGCTCCTGAATTATTTAAATTTTTGCAGCATTTGTTTATGTCACGTTGCGTGGTGGTGGTGGACCCCAAAAAGCAGGCAGGAGGGAGGAGCAGGGTGTATTTGAAGAATTGTATTTAAAACAAAGAAAACTAAATCCCAAACACACAAAGTCCAAAGTATCAAACAAAAAAACCATAACTAAAGCTAAAACATTCTCATGGTCTCACCACCCGTGGGAGGGGTCAAAGGGGTCGGGTGCAATGCGAGCTGGGCGGCAGCCAAAGGCGGGGACCCTGGCGGTCCGATCCTCGGCTGCAGAAGCTAGCTCTTGGGACATGGAATGTCACCTCTCTGGCAGGGAAGGAGCCCGAGCTGGTGTGTGAGGTAGAGAAGTTCCAACTGGATATAGTCGGACTTGCCTCCACACACAGCCTGGGTTCTGGTACTAGTTCTCTCGAGAGGGGTTGGACTCTCTTCCACTCTGGAGTTGCTCATGGTGAGAGGCGCAGAGCAGGTGTGGGCATACTCATTGCCCCCCGGCTCAGTGCCTGTACATTGGGGTTCACACCGGTAGACGAGAGGGTTGCTTCCCTCCGCCTTCGGGTGGGGGGACGGGTCCTGACTGTTGTTTGTGCATATGCACCAAACGGCAGCTCAGCATACCCACCCTTTTTGGAGTCCTTGGAGGGTGTGCTGGAGAGTACTCCTGCTGGGGACTCCCTTGTTCTGCTGGGGGACTTCAATGCTCACGTGGGCAATGACAGTGAGACCTGGAGGGGCGTGATTGGGAGGAACGGCCCCCCCGATCAGAACTCGAGTGGTGTTTTGTTATTGGACTTCTGTGCTCGCCACGGATTGTCCATAACGAACACCTTGTTCAAACATAAGGGTGTCCATATGTGCACTTGGCACCAGGACACCCTAGGCCGTAGTTCGATGATCGACCTTGTGGTTGTATCATCGGATTTGCGGCCGCATGTTTTGGACACTCGGGTGAAGAGAGGGGCGGAGCTGTCAACTGATCACCACCTGGTGGTGAGTAGGCTCCGATGGTGGGGGAAGATGCCGGTCCGTCCTGGCAGACCCAAACGTATTGTGAGGGTTTGTTGGGAGCGTCTGGCGGAATCCCCTGTCAGAAGGAGTTTCAACTCCCACCTCCGACAGAGCTTTTCCCATGTTCCGGGGGAGACGGGGGACATTGAGTCCGAGTGGACCATGTTCCGTGCCTCTATTGTTGAGGCGGCCAATCTGAGTTGTGGCCGTAAGGTGGTTGGTGCCTGTCGTGGTGGCAACCCTCGTACTCGCTGGTGGACACCAGCAGTAAGGGATGCCGTCAAGCTGAAGAAGGAGTCCTATCGAGCCTTTATGGCCTGTGGAACCCCAGAGGCAGCTGACGGGTATCGACTGGCCAAGCGGAACGCAGCTTCGGTGGTCGCCGAGGCAAAAACCCGAGCGTGGGAAGAGTTCGGTGAGGCCATGGAAGTCGACTTCCGGACGGCTTCGAGGAAATTCTGGTCCACCATCCGACGTCTCAGGAGGGGGAAGCAGTGCACCACTAACACTGTGTACAGTGGGGATGGGGCACTGCTGACTTCGACTCGGGACGTTGTGAACCGGTGGGCAGAGTACTTCGAAGACCTCCTCAACTCCACCAACACGTCTTCCTTGGAGGAAGCAGAGTCTGAGGACCCTGAGGTGGGCTCTCCTATCTCTGTGGTTGAAGTCACCGATGTGGTTAAAAAGCTCCTCGGTGGCAGGGCCCCAGGGGTGGATGAGATCCGCCCGGAGTTCCTCAAGGCTCTGGATGTTGTGGGGCTGTCCTGGTTGACACGCCTCTGCAACATCGCGTGGTCAACGGGGAGAGTGCCTCTGGATTGGCAGACCGGGGTGGTAGTCCCTCTTTTTAAAAGGGGGGACCGGAGGGTGTGTTCCAACTACAGAGGGATCACACTCCTCAGCCTCCCTGGTAAGGTCTATTCAGGGGTGCTGGAGAGGAGGGTCCGTCAGGAAGTCGAGCCTCAGATTGAGGAGGAGCAGTGTGGTTTTCGTCCCGGCCGTGGAACAGTGGACCAGCTCTACACCCTTAGCAGGGTCCTCGAGGGTATGTGGGAATTCGCCCAACCAGTCTACATGTGTTTTGTGGACTTGGAGAAGGCGTTTGACCGTGTCCCTCGGGGAGTTCTGTGGGGGGTGCTTCGTGGGTATGGGGTACCGAACCCCCTGATACGGGCTATTCGGTCACTATACCACCGATGTCAGAGTTTGGTTCGCATTGCCGGCAGTAAGTCGGAATCGTTTCCAGTGAGGGTAGGACTCCGCCAAGGCTGCCCTTTGTCGCCGATTCTGTTCATAATCTTTATGGACAGAATTTCTAGGCGCAGCCGAAGCGTTGAGGGCGTCCGTTTTGGTGGCCTCAGTATTGCATCCCTGCTTTTTGCAGATGATGTGGTGCTGTTGGCTCCTTCAAACGGGGCTCTCCAACTCTCACTGGAGCGTTTCGCAGCTGAGTGTGAAGCGGTTGGGATGAAAATCAGCACCTCCAAATCTGAAACCATGGTCCTCAGTCGGAAAAGGGTGGAGTGCCCCCTCCGGGTCGGGGGAGAGATCTTGCCCCAAGTGGAGGAGTTTAAGTATCTTGGGGTCTTGTTCACGAGTGAGGGCAGGAGGGAGCGAGAGATCGACAGGCGGATCGGTGCAGCGTCTGCTGTGATGCGGACGTTGTATCGGTCTGTCATGGTGAAGAAGGAGCTGAGCCAAAGGGCGAAGCTCTCAATTTACCGGTTGATCTACGTTCCAACCCTCATCTATGGTCACGAGCTATGGGTCGTGACCGAAAGAACGAGATCCCGGATACAAGCGGCCGAAATGAGTTTTCTCCGCAGGGTGTCCGGGCTCTCCCTTAGAGATAAGGTGAGAAGCGCGGTCATCCGGGAGGGGCTCAGAGTCGAGCCGCTTCTCCTCCACATCGAGAGGAGCCAGATGAGGTGGCTTGGGCATCTGATTCGGATGCCTCCTGAACGCCTCCCTGGTGAGGTGTTCCGGGCATGTCCCACCGGGAGGAGACCCCGAGGAAGACCCAGGACACGCTGGAGTGACTATGTCACCCAGCTGGCCTGGGAACGCCTCGGGATCCCCGGGGGAGAGCTGGAAGAAGTAGCTAGGGAGAGGGAAGTCTGGGCTTTCCTGCTAAAGCTGTTGCCCCCGCAACCCGGCCCGGATAAGCGGTAGAAGATGGATGGATGGATGGATGGATAAAGCTAAAACATAACAATGAACTAAACATGACAGAAACTAAGAGCAAACAGCAACACACATGACAGTAGCAAAAGCAACAATGACCCGACACTGACTGTTCGGGCTAGGAGTCCTTTTAAAGCCCTAATTAGTTATGACCAACAGGTGTGCAGCTTTCGGGGGAGCCCTACAGTGCCACCTGTTGGTCCCTAAACTGAATCATGACAGTTTATAGTTGTTATTATGTTGTTATTTGTGTTATTATCATTATCATATGCAATTGAATAAGTAGACCATTTCAGAATTAGAAATTTGGGACACTCTAAATGCATAATGGGACTCATACTTATCTGATCAGCGAGTCCCTGGGACTCGCTGGGGGTAAACTGTAGAATTATCACTGATGATTTGCTTTGCGGGCCACAAAAATGATGTGGCAGGCCATATTTGGCCTTTTGTTTGAGCTCTGCATTGAAATGGAATATTTAATCAAGCTGACAACTTGGAAAACGTTGGGCAGATTTTTCCAGGCAAGAGGGTACGCTTACACGAGACAGAATTGCGTTGCAGCAACATTTATCCTCAGTAAAGGACCCCCCCCCCCCAAAAAAAAACACCTGAGATGTGTTTCAATCAGACTTGTTTCAGTGATCACTTTTATTATTATCTTTATTAGTCGTAATAGTAGTGACGGTAGTATTAAAGGGAAGTATTCATGTTGTGATAAAAACAAAGAAACTTTTTTGCTGCTGATATTTTCTGTGTTCAGCTCAAGCCGATTAAAAAATTAGATTGGAAAATTAAGTCCACCATTTAAAAGTCTTCATGTCACAGACACAATAAAAACATTGCAATACAGTATTTGGATGTACAACTATTTTAAAAAAAAAACAAACAACATGAGGTTTTCCTGGCATACCCTATGGGAAGGAGGTCCTGGGGAAGACCTCGGACACACCTGTTGGCCTGTTAACGTATGGGCATCCCCTCTTCACAGCTGTATGAAGCGGAGGGCAAAAGTGAAGTCCAGGTTGCTTTAGCTGCTGCCCCTGCAACCTGACCACAGATAAGCAAAATATGACAACTTATTCAGTCAGCGTGAAGTATTAAATATGATCTGAGTGCACATTAAAAAAGGTCTTCAAGGATTCCTTAAATCTGCAGATACACTGGTTAGGGTGCTTAGTGAAGAAGGAAGTAAATTGAGGTAACACCGGAGACTCCAACGAGTTTATT
Organism: Hippocampus guttulatus; assembly: GCF_054856545.1. Lineage (NCBI taxonomy): Eukaryota > Metazoa > Chordata > Actinopteri > Syngnathiformes > Syngnathidae > Hippocampus > Hippocampus guttulatus. The sequence continues at coordinate 5,037,459 of NC_141264.1, forward strand.
AAAAAAAAAAACCCTCACATCTTCTAATGTGTACATGCGTGTGCCTGTATTTCTATCAATTCCCATAAAGAGGTGGAAGCTAAAGGGGAGTCAGACATCCTGTCAGAGGAGCAGCTGTCAGCACTGATACGTAAAGCCGAGCTGGTGAAGGTAACTGACAAGCACAGACCTGACGGCGCATGGGCCTTCTGGTACCCTGAATGCGAAATGGAGAAAACGGAGCTTGAGACTGAAACAGACATTCGACTGAAGACTAGAGGAAACAGCCCTTTTATATGTGAGTCTGCGTGGTCATGATGTGACCATTTTTTCACCTATTTCATAAGTCCTTCCAAAGGACAAAGTAACAAAAAAAGTGTTTTGGACACTCAGGTGAAGAGATGGGTGGAATTTTGAACACCTTTTCTTGCTGTTTACAGTCTCCTTGGCTAAAGTAGATGGTGGCACCGTGTCCAAGTGTAATTTTGCTGGAGATGAGAATACTGGAGCATCTTGGACAGACAAGATTATGGCCAACAAAACTGGAGGAGCTGACACTCAGAAGACTGGAGATGAAGGAGAGGGACCTCAGGACGATGAATGGGTGAGAGAAACAGCTACAGTCAAATGAAAGCGAGTTCATACATCCGTACATAATTGACTCCGAGAACAATGTATGTAAGAGTGTGTTTTTCCAACGAAATCACCAGATTTTAAGTACTCATTCTCAAATGAGAGCCAGGCAGATGCAGTCACTCACTCTTATTTGTATGGATAGTTTATTTCTCAAAGCCTAATATGCATTTCGGAAACCCGCCACTCCCCCAGCAACTTTTACATTGTATCCAAAACTGTTATCAATCATAAGGGAGCATGAGAAATAAAGCTTTTGGAGGGAGGAGATAACTTTCACAAAATGTAAACAAGGATGAACAAAAAGGACTAAACGGCACTGTGTCAACTGCAGCATAATTCATGGTTATGGACAAGTAAAGATCTGTTGTATATACCCTTTCATGCACCCTGTAACCCGATGACATGATAAACTGTCCACTGTAGTAACCGCTGCACCTGAAAGGGTTCAAAAGCACTATTTTGTCTCTTTCGTAGGATGACTAAAGAGAAATCATCATAATCCTGCAGCTTTTGGCCCATCTCCAGTTTGAACTGCTTCAACTTCAGCCTGATGTCTTGGATCAAATTGCTTTGGTAAACAAGACACCAAACGTATTGCACATGTGGCCTTGGTTTGAATCATTCCCATGAGTAAAACTGACAAAGATACATTGGATACCTACACAAGCTCTGTTATTGGACTTGCTCTGTTTCTTTTATGCATATTTGGACTTGTCGTATTGCATCAGAGAGAAAGCTCAAACCCAACATACCACACCAGATTGAATTCCTTGCAAAAGAAGGTGTGGACAGTTATAATGCAACAATATAAAAAATATGACCAAAGAATTCTTTCCCATTCTTGCTTGATGTACAGCTTCAGCTTTTCAACAGTCCGGGGTCGACGATTTCGTATTTTATGCGTCATAATGCGCCACACATTTTCAATGGGAGACAGGTCTGGACTGCAGGCAGGCCAGTCTTGTGCCCTTACTCTTTTACGACAAAGTCACGCTGTTGTAACACGTGAAGAAGGTGGTTTGATATCGTTTTGCTGAAAAAATCAGGGCCATCCATGAAAAAGACATTGCTTGGATGGCAGTGTATGTTTCTCCAACACTTCTTTGTTCCTTTGAGCATTAATGGTGCCTTCACAAATATATAAGTTCCCCATGCCATTGGCACTAACATAGACCCATGTCTTGTCCAGGGAAATCAAGACAATGAAAATATTTATAAAAAATGATGAGATTTATTTAAGAAACAAAAAGAAAAGAAAAAACATGGAGGGACACCGTTCACAGATCTGTCAAGGGAGCCTTCTCCCCCTCCGCGTCTTTATCTTGTTGGGAGGTGGTGAAGGCCAGCGCAATCAGCAGCTACACAGCGTACAGACTAGTGCAACTTTGCTTATCTGCAAAATAATTGGTCAGCATTCAAAGGTACGGTAAGCATTCAATAGTACGAACATTTACTTCCATTTAGCGCTGTTATACAGTATGTCAAATTCCCATTCCACCCATACCAGCACAGATGCTGCCTTTTGAACTTTATGTCGATACCAGTCTGGGTGGTTCGCTTCCTCTTTGACCTGGAGGACATGACGTCCATAATTTCTCAAAACATTTTGAGATGTGCAGTCGTCAGACCACAGAACACCTTGGATCAGTCCATCCTCGATGAGCTCGGACCCAGAGAAGCTGACAGCGTTTCTGTGAACTGTGTTTACTCACATTATTTTCCAAAGTGTTCCTGAGCCCATGTGGTGATTTTCTTTGTACATTGACGTCAGTTTGTGATGCAGTGTCACCTGAGGGATGGAAGGTCACGGGCATTCATGTTGGTTTTCGGCCTTGCCCCTTAGATGCAGTGATTCCTCCAGATTCACTGAACCTTTTGATGATATTATGGACTGTAGATTGTCCTTAAACAGTTTGACTATTTTCTCACGCAGTTGTTCACACAGAGTGAACCTCGCCCCATCCTAGCCTGTGAATGACTTAACAATTCAGGGAAGCTCCTTTATAACCAATCATGGCGCCCACCTTTTCCCAGTTAGCCTGTTCATTTGTGGCATCTTCCAAAAAGGTATTTGATGAGCTTTTCTCAACTTTCTCCGTCTTTTTTGCCACCTGTCCAAACTTTTTTTGGAATGTGTTGCAGCCATAAAATTGTTCATGATTTGGTACAACAATAAAGTTTCCATTTGAATATTAAATATCTCATCTTTTTGAAAGTGAGAGCTATTTCTTGGGCCCTGATTAATGCCAAGGGATACCAGTTCAATAAATGGGCTGTCACTTATACAGTGCGTTTTTACCTCGGGTACTCAAAGCGCTTCACGCTGTTACTTCATTTTACTGACTGATGATGCAGCATCAGGAGCAACTTGGGGTTCGGCATCTTGCTCAAGGACACATTGACAAGGCCAGGACTCAAACTACCAACCTCTGGGTTGGGAAACGACCACTCTACCACTGAGCCATGCTGCCCCGAACATTTCTTAAATGTACTCAAATGACCTTTATGTTATTATTAACAATTGACCTACATTAAAACACCAATCATGTAAAATTATTTGACAAGGTAAGAAACAGATGTCCACATACACTATTTCTCAATCTCTGCAAATGTTTACATTTTCCACATGATTATTTTGTCAGTATTACTATGAAATCACAATGTTCTATCCCTGGGGGGATTTTTTTATTATTATTTTTTTTGTAGAACAGGGCTGTGGGCTACTTATGAGGGCCTAGGGAGCTACCTGGTGGCCGCGGTCACCGCTTTGGTGACCCCTGTTGTAGTGTATTCAATTAAATATACTGTAGGTTGAACATGATTTGCAACTCATTGCAACAGCAATGCCCCCCCCCCCGACTCACCCCAAAAAAATCTTCCTGCAGTCTCCCAAAGGGGGGTAAAGAAGAGGAGGGCAGTTGGAAAAATGAGCATGGTCCAACTCCTGAATGAGCATCGGCTGCAGCTTGTAAATGCGAAGGCTTCCGAATGGTGTTCAACAAGTCTTCCCTGATAAGAACAGTGGAAAACAGCGCAGGCTCACAATTTGAGCGTTTCTGACACAATGAACAGTGTGCACGGAGGGGGATACAAAGACAATCAATTACCGCCATTGGATGGTACCTTTGGGAAAATTCATACCTCATACTGAATACACATCTCAAATAAGTCATGAAAATTGTTTATTTTCCTCAGCACCTCCCCACATATCGATCGAGCATACATGTAGCCCCGGGAGAGAAAAAATCTTGGCGTCGTGCCTGACTGTAGGACAGAAATTAATAACAGCAATAATGCAATGGTGATTAGAAGCCATGGTGGAACATTGAGAGCTACGGTAATTATTTCCATGCCAGATGTACCTCAGTCAGCTGTGAAACATTAAACTCCCGAAATTCCCTACAAAAGTAACACTGCTTAATTTTCGAATCTCGAATGACGATATCTGATACTATTAAATCTATAAAATGCATGAAGCTGCGTTCAATACATACATTGAAAATTGGGGTGGAGTGCAGATTGAGTTTGCTGTACATGAACTCCTTTTCAGATAAAAACATGAATGCACCTTTGTCAGTTGAGTGTATTTATTGCTGTAAAAGGAAGGGCGTAAAATAAATGGACATTCAAATTTTATTTTCGTACAATTCGTTAGTATACATCACTTGTCGGTGAGTAGTCCCTACTTTTCTCGTCATATATGACGACAAACATAGAAATTTCAAACACACTTTATATATAAACGATTCCCATTCTTGCACTATAAGACACAAAATACCATCTTTAGCTTTTTCTCCCCCTAATAAAATAATATAATAATGTAAACAATAAACAAATACCATCAACTGCCATCTTTTCTTTGTATTTCTGAACTCACTCTTGTGAATTCAGAGATGATTTTGGTCAACAGGTGCTATTTGGAATGACAAATAAATAAGTATACTGAATTTGTTAGTGTTAATAATTAAAAACAAACAAACACAAAAGGGATCGGTTCTTGTCACAACTGTATAGTAGATCCCACTGACCATAAGATTGCAATGAGTTCTGATGCTACACCAATGTACAGAAGGCTCAATTTCAGCCTAGTATACAAATTATTTGGTCATATGATTCCAACAAACACCTCGATTATCCAAAATATGTTATTACCTGTATTTTATAAGATTCTGTTCTTCGCCTCCGATATATCTAGAAGTTGGACATGGACATTGGCAGCATTCATCTCTTCCACTTGCACTGGAACAATGTTTTATAAATAAATAAGTATTGCTGACTGTTTTTAGCAGAAAAAAAGTATGTTTAATTTTGTACTGTAACCTGCATTTTGCTTACATTCTGTTCCTTATCTCATGAATTGGGTTTTAGAAAAGTGCATCACTCCGTTTTTTAGGTCCATCTTGTTGGACTTGTCTTTGGAGTAAGTTTTGATTCTGGATTAGGTAGCAGAGGAAGGCCTTTCAAAGCTGCCTTCACCATCTAATGGACTTCACGATCAAATGCTAAATGTCATCATCAGTTCTGCTACGAAACCAGTCGAGCACGGTGCCCTTGTTCTCGCTGACCCACTGGATGTTGACGTTAACCTGCTCAATAGCCTGGTCCACAGCCCCCGAAGCAGCACCAAGGTCAGACTTTGTGGCAAAATCCTTCAACTGCAGAGGTTCAGAGGTGAATTTTTTAAAATTATATTTAAAAAAACAACAACTTGAGTTTAGTGACTCATTTTATGATCTGTGTGTGATGATATGTTTGGAATGACATCACTGCTAAGGATAAATTACCTCCTCCAGTTCAAACGGAGTTGAGAACCTCCTGGTCACACCCTCGATCAGTTTGGCTCCATCGCTGGTGACAGGCAAAAACAAGATATATTGAATTACATTTGAACAACACAATTGTAATGTTGAAACAATTTGATCTGAAGATTAAAAAAAGCTTGAATAAACTTCCTGACAATGTCATAAGGATCACATGACACACGTTTGAATTGAAATGAATAAGCGCCACTTCCTTGTGGCTTTTGTGAGAAAGAAATCAAGATAAGCACCGATTCCAATTAATGACCTTTGTACTTGATGACAGCTAATTTAAACAAGCCACCGTGTATCACAAGCTTTATGGCAGCCGTTGATTCAAAGAACTGCTCTCTTCAGTGGCCGATGTACAGTAAACAGGCAATTGGCAAGCAGTAAGATGAAACTTTTTCACATCTGTGGTTTCATACAAAGAGATGAACAGATCCCTTGTATGAATCAATAAACACAAGCCATGACCTATGATTAATTTTTTTTACTTGAGCCTCCTTTAGGCCTGTTTTTCTTGTTTCTAAAACGCTGTTGTCGTGTAAACAGAACAGTTTCTTCCCTTGAATGAACAAATGTGCCTCCGGATTTTCTGCATTCTACTTTCATTTTGATACCGGTTTAGGAAATGGGTCACAATGCATTACAAACTAAAAATCACAACACTGCCATTAGGAAGATTATTCATTGTTTTTTTTAGACGGTGGCTTATAGCTCAACAAATGTGATGTTTAGCACGCCAGCCTCACAGTGCAGAGGTGCAGGATTCGATTCTGGCTCCGGCCTTCCTGTGTGGAGTTTGCATGTTCTCCCCGTGCCTGCGTGGGTTTTCTCGGGGTACTCCGGTTTCCTCCCACATTCCAAAAACATGCATGGCAGGTGAATGGAACACTCTAAATTGTCCCTAGGTGTGATTGTGAGCATGGATGGTTGTTCGTCTATGTGTGCCCTGCGATTGGCTGGCGACCGGTTCAGGGTGTCCCCCGCCTACTGCCCGAAGACAGCTGGGATCGGCTCCAGCATGCCCCGCGACCCTCATTAGGATAAGCAGATCAGAAAATGGATGGATCTCTCTCTCTCTCTCTCGATATAGTTAGATATATAGATGGATCGATAGATAGATACACATTCTGCATTCTGACATACGTCATGGCAGCACAGATGTACAGTGTTGAAAAGTTGAAGAAGAAGAACTAACCCCTGACTAACGTAGTCCCAGTGTGCACGAATAAAATTCCAAGCCAATCCATGCCCCGCCACATTTGTGGCAATGTAGTTAATAGTCGAAGTAACATCCATCAGACGTATCTTCTTAGGGTCCAAAGTGTAATCCAAGTATCTGCAAGATAACCAAGACATTCTTTAGCAAGTCTTCCAGACTTGGCTTATCTATGGCCGTCATAAAATGACATCTTGTTATTCAACCTTTTCTCAGATTTAATACTAAGTATGAAACATCACCAGGTTCGAAAGTCATTGTTCAGGTCACCTGCTTAGAAGCCAGATCTTCTTGGTGCATGACAGGGCTTTACGAAGCTGGTCTTTCTCGGAGATTTTACTGGTGTTCTGGAACTTATTCCAAGCAAACTCCCACTCTTTTTTCCCTCCGGCGGCCACAGCTTGGCAGTAGATGACTGACCGTAAGTTGGGGTGAATGCTGAGTCGCACAGAAACACACAAAACATGATGACAATTGCTGGGAGACATTGTTTTCTTCTTTCTTCCTACGGACATTCTGCAAATGCAATGCAGTGAAATCGTTTTTTTCGACCGTATTGCAATGTTTTTATTGTGTCTGTGACATGAAGACCTTTAAATGGTGGACTTAATTTTCCAATCTAATTTTTTAATCGGCTTGAGCTGAATTAAAATCTTTTAATTCATGAAGTTTCTGCAAATGTGTGCTTTACACTTTCCGCACAGCCCAAAATTATACTCTAATATAACGTATTCTATTACACAGTTCCTATGGCAACGATGATTAAAGCTGAAAGATAAACATGTGACTAACTGAGGCTTATGGCTTGGCAATAGCACACGCAGAAGACAAAGTAACGGCGTTGAACTTGGGCTTTGATCATCCCTCTAATAAAATGACAATTACATATTTAACTATGGTTCTATGACGTGAAGGGACATTCCATGCTGTTAGGGACGTAACTACGCCTTCACACAGCACAAATTAAATTAAAATTAAAGTGGAAATCGACTCGAAAATGTTCTTTGCAATATTATGTTCTATGTAGCCCCACGAGTCCAACCATGGCATTCTGATTCATTTTACATTTTAGGAATATGAGTAAAGCAGCGAAATCCACCGGTTTTTATCCATTTCAGGCGGTGATCATTTTGCCACTTTCTGTCAAGTTGAAATGACATCACAGTTGCTCGGCGCTCAGGTAATGGCCAATCACGGCTCACCTGTTTTCTGAAGCCGAGTCATGATGAGTTGCCACCTGAGCCCTGAGCAACTGTGGATTTTGCTGCTTTAATTTATATTCCAAAAACAGATTACTAATCAGAATGCCGTGTTTGGACTCATGGAGGCACATAGAACATATTCTTGTCAGGAAAATCTTAGGGTTGACGTCCCCTTTAATTACTGTTAGAATAAATGATCATGTTTATCCCATATTTACTCCTTTTGTAGTTACAGAGGGTTTGTTCAAGAGTGTGACTCTGCAGAAATCTCATTTACAATAGTGGATAGTTGGACCGTCTTGGAGTGACCAAAATGGTCCCACTCTCAGCTTTTCAGTTAACATCCTTTTGTTGAAGTTAACGGCTTTTGATAAAAGTTAACTGTTGTTTGTGAAGATAACATCAACTCAAGGACGACGGACTGTGGGATGTCAACGTCAAGCAATGACAACCATGCCTGCCTGCTGAGTCTTTCTATTCCTGATGTAGTCTTAGCGTGCGATTACCAGCCAAAACCCAACAATTACACTCCCTGGCTCAGCAGCAAAGAAGTCAATCGGGGCATTCTGCATAGTGGTGTTCATAGGTCGCTATACGTTTTCTATTCACATCCAGGCTTTTCTAATAGGAAAAGCAAAATTACGATGACATGAATATGAAGTTTCCAAGCTACCAAAGTGTGTTATGCGTTATTCATTTACATGACTTTATGTGCCATTACACCCACATGTTCGAGCTGCAGTTTTGTGCTCTTGTAGGTTCAGGATCCTAAGATTTCATTTTCTATATGGGATATTTTAGAGATGAGGGAATACATTCTTAGGTCTTGCTTTGCCTCCGATAAGGTGACCTCAAAAACTTTTTGAGAGTTAGTCACTGATCTAAAACTTATACTTGCCTTTGCTACACCATTGCTGGGGACGAAAGCCACACAATAATAACAGTTTACATATTTAAGACCACCACACTGTTAGATTATTTAAATCAATCAGAAAGAAGAAATAGGTTGAGTCTGTAACACATTTTACATTGCCAGGTGTGTCTTTACCTGTTGGCGTTGGTATCATTGCCATTCATCCAGTCGTCAAACATCCACGTAGCCCTTTGGATGCATTCTTGGAGTCCATTGGAACAAGCCACGTCAATGGCTGTGATCTGGTTGTGCCTTGAAATGAAACCCAGTGTTATTTCTTTTGTAAAATAATCCGTCAACTTGCTTTGTTATATTGATTCTCGAAGCAAAGCCTGCATGTTTTGTTGTCCAGTGATGGCCTATTGCAATAACTTTTCAAACAATAAATAGCACTGAATGCCTACCTACTGACCCAACCCCAAGCCAACTATTTACCTACCTTTATTGATATTGAACCTTGATCATATTGATGGAAAGGCAAAAACCTCCGTAAAGGAAGGATCAGTTAAAGCTCCCAAACATCTGAGAAACTCAGCAGCGGCAATGGGCTTGCATGTTTTCTTCTGGGATGGGCTCAACATTTTTCACAGATGTAAGACATGATGTCATGAGCAAAATGAATTTAAAAGTGTACAAAACATTTTGTCTGCCAAAAAAAAAAAAAATCCAACAAACTGATTAGAAGATCCTTCATCATGCAGCGAGCCAATGACCCAAAACACAAAGGAGTTCATGCAGGAAAGAAGTGGGAGGTTTGACAATGGGAAAGTCCATCTCCAGACTTCAACCATCTGAATCCGGAAGTTTGTCGACTAAAGAGGAGACTAAAATTAGTAACCGCCAAAACAATCCAAAAAGTAAAAGAGGCCATGGTGAAAGCCTGGAAAAGCACACGTGTCAAACTGCTGTCCTGGATATTTTTTTGGACTGTGGAAAAGTGGATGTAGCACATGCTAACGGCACACAGCAGCGCCCCCACTGTGAGGCAGACATGCTAACCATTCGTCATACTGTGTTGCCTTGGAACAAAATAATAAAGGGGGCAATTTATCGACCAGTGTCAGCACTGATAATGAGCATATCATTGATTGCTCAGAAAAGTTGCAGACGTGTTGGGGGCACGAGGCAGTTGCGTTTGGTGTCCACTATGAGTGGCAGAACTACGGTTCTGCTCAACAAAATGAAGAGTGGATCAAATGTCGGAGATGAAGTGAGGCCTCCACGAGTAAAAATGCTTGTATAGTCTTTGCGTGTCTTTACGTGCACTTGCCCCCCTCCCCCCACCATCCCACACACACTTAAAGATTCACCCCTTGCCTCACCTCGCAATCCCTTAACTCCACCACTACTTGTAATATTAATGACAGCCATACTCAACATTGATTCTGGCGTTCAATGTCACTCAGCCTACATGTGCTTGATTGGGGGTTTTTTTTCCCAGTCTTCCGATTTCCTCCTGCTTCCACCGGTTTACTTTTTTCGTAGGCTAGTTGTAGACTTGGCATGTGATTGAGTTGTTTGTCTCTATGTGCCCTGCGATTGTCAAGCGAGCAGTATGTAGCACACCTTTCACCCGGGATAGGCTAAACAACAATAACATGAGCTACTACAGAAAAAAAGAAATTATTTAATTATCTTTTATTTTAATGCCAATATATTGATCATCAATAAAGTTGTTTATTGGTGATCAATATATGGATCACGTTGATTTATTTTTTGACGTGTATTTATGTATTTAAAAAACATTTAATCCTCGAGGGAATCTTAACCCTTAATGCACCCTGTAACCAGATAACATGATACGCTGTCCACTGTTCCTGAAAGGGTTAAGATGTATATATTGTATAATACGCTTGTGACACAGTACATCAAATTGTTAAAAATACAAACAGAACTTTAGTGTAAGGAAAACATTTGTTCCTTACTGTAATGAATGGTCCACTGGAATTTCCGAGTTGTCTGTGAAGTTTCTGAAGTAACTGTACAAGTTTTTAACTTGAGCCCGAAGATAGAGCTGAAGGAAAAACCGTGTTATGGAGTGACAAATAGTAGTGTCAGGTACAGTATGATTTGTAAGTAATGATACTGCTGGTCATGGAACAGAATGGAACATGCCTGCATCGGTCCATACACCTCCGAGCGGTCAAACATGAGGACGAAGTACTCAAGATTCCGAACTGCCGACTCCCAGGGTATGTACTCTTTCTCATCGCGAAGGAACCACGTTGTATTTAGAGCCAGAGTCACATCAACTATTTTGGCCCTAAAAGAAAAGTTGAGCAAAGTCACTGATCAAGACCATATTCGATTGTGTTGATCCACAGAAAATTAATCTGTGGGGGTCCAATTCCATCAATGTTCATCTTCAAAGATTTAAGGATACAACAGCAGTAATACCTTGCCAAATGAAATGCATCATCAATGAGCTGCCCTCGATTCATCACTGGAATGCGCTAGACAGCAAAAAAATAAATAAATAAAGATGAGACATGTTCGAACAATTTTTGTGTACAATATGTAATTTACAAGACATGTTCAATTCATGGGAAAAAAAGGGGGGGGGGCATAAGTTAAATCACCTGAAACTTCATTAACACCTTTTCGATTGGCTGGTTTCCCTGAAAAACTCTGTATTGATTGTTCTGTTTCGTTTTTCTTACAGCTGATTGAATAAATTAACCCACCCATTCAGGAACACAAAACTTGTGATAGATGTGTAATTTTTTAAAAAAAAGTTTCCAACCATTGTCAGTTCAATGGGGGTGGGGGGGGGGGCATAAGGAATAGACATTGAACCTGCGAGCGGTGGTGACCCTGCAACACAAGCTCCAACTATTTTGGTCTGGTGTCTTGCTCAAGAGTCCATCCAGTCATAATTTTGCTTTTTAACAAACATCTTAAGACAAATGCCTACCGACAGTGGGCCTTCTCTCCCATGTCCTCAATCTAAGTCATGATTTTCAAATTAAATTATAAAATATGCACACCGGTTCTATTATTAGCCAATATGGCTTAATACTCACATTGCGGTTTGATTCCAGCTGACTGAGGAGGTTCATCCAATTCTCTGGGTTGTAATTGACCCGATAGTATCCAGTACAGTTGACATTTGCAAGGATCCACTGCTTAGAAATGAATGGCTCTTTAACTGCTCCAAAGGAAACATTGGTTAATGTTGTATGTGTGTATAGATTGATAGAGAGAGAGAGAGAAAGGAAAATAATTACGAATGAAGGATAGTGTGGAAAGAAGGAAGTCACCATATTTGTAGAAGATCACAAATTCAATGACAGACTGCTAATCAGGTACACTCAAATCCAAATGGAGATGATAGTTGTGTTGTGACTCTGCTAGAATTCTTCCTTTCTGATCTTCACGGGTTTGATTGGGGGGGAAGGAAAAATGCTCTTTTCTTACCTGCACTTCTGGTCTTCAACCAGACGAGAGAAGTTCCCGATGTATTTGACAACACTCGGATTGGAATATGCCACAAAAAGCTGAAAAACAAACAAAAAAACCCCCCCACACCTGATTCGTTTGATCAAGTCACCAATAAGCTTTACAGAAGCTAAATGATGCTGCTGCCTCACTGTATAGGTGTGCCTAATATTGTGGCCAGTCAATTTAGGGGTAACATTTGACGTAAAAAATATTGTCGCTGTCATTTACTGCTAACGTGGACCACGTAATCTTGAGCTGCGATCGAATGAAGGGAAATCAAGCCCATTTTCGAGTCGGAGTTGCCTTCAGAACTCTGGTTGGAACTGAAACTAGAATGGTTTTGAGGCTATACTTCTTCATCATTTACACCAGGGGTGCCCAAACTTTTTGGACCGAAGATCTACTTTTCGATCAACTAACCTCCCGGGACCTACCCTTACCGGCACGCGCACACACGCACACACACACGCACACACACACACGCACACACACACACGCACACACGCACACATGATGAGCATGCGATGCATTTTTGCAGCCTGTTAACGATCGTAGCTCACACGTACCGTTTTAAAGTGCTTCCCTGGGTCCTCCTAGATTCCTATTCTTTGCCCGTGCCCTCGGTGAATTGTACACGAAGCAAACTCTGAATGAGAATAATGACGATAAAAGATAGAGCGCAACAGCTCTGATCACAAACTGCAATTGCAGGCTGCTGAGCGCTAACAACTTCCGGTGACGTATTCACGCGGCACCGTAAATTCAAGATTTACCTGCTTTTTTTAATTTTTTAACTATTTTTTTTTGTGAAAATGTGAATGATAGGATGATTAGGGTGCAGCGTACATTAACACACACAAAAAAATATTACTAACATGTACAAAGACACACAAGTGGTTGTTTGTTTGTTTTCTCCTCGACACTCCTCGGATCTACTTGGGACCTGTCTTAGATCTACCGGTAGATCAGGATCGACGTAATGGGCACCCCTGATTTACATAAAGAGTGCATCTACTCTGCATTGGATGGAACGCTGAATTTATTATTTCCTTTTTTCTTCCTGGCCGAAATGCATTTTGACAAAGTCGAATGAAAAGTGTGAACATTTTTCCTCTATTTTTAATGAGAAGAACAAAGAATGTAGCATAGTTTTCTATTTTTGCTGATTATTTTTGTTTTGTACTCATGCGTACTTTTGGTTGATTAACTACTGTTGGGTTTGCTCACTGCTAACGGCGTCTGCTCTTGTTGGCTGTCTATAAGAGCTAACATAAGAGGTAACTCTAACCAAATCTGTTTTGCTCGGAAATGTAAAACATCACATACCTCGAGTCCAAAGAACTGTTGAAGAGGAAGTGCTTCTGGTCAATTTCACCAGTGGTCGTGTTGATGGTAATGACGGGATATCCATTTTGATTGGTCCATGTGTGCATTGTCTCGGCAACATCAGTGTGACCCCCGTCATCAACAACAGCCTGAACGCACGGAACAAAACGGTGTAAAAGGTGCTTTCCTTTTGTATAGGCTTCCAAAGATTTATTTCGGGGGGGGAGGGTGTTTGATTTTTGTGAACTTACCTTTCGTATATAGCCCCAAAGGTCATCTTGGTCAGTGTTTCCATGTCTAAAGGCACTGAGGTACATCTGCGAAGATGAAAAAGGGAGCGCAAAGGGTTAGGTTTCCTCTTATTTGGGGTGTTTTGTTTTTTTAATTGTACTATTAGAAGATTGAAAATACAAAATATTTGCCAGTAGGCAGAAGCAGCAGAAGAATTTTTTTGTCATGATCCACTCAGAGGTTAGTTTCGCTTTCCTCCCTTTTGGACACATTTCCAGAAAGAAGGTTTCATTTCAAGTATGATCAGATGAGGATGAAGGCAAGGAACAAAGAGAGATGTCAAACGTCCAGTTGTGATCGGGTGACATCAGCTGACCTCAACCAATTTAAGTAGAGCTGAAATAAAGCTAACAACGTGGGCTTGGAACTGCTTTCAGACTTGGTTCAATCTAAAAAAAATGGGAACACTGACTTTCCGTCCATTTAAAAGACCAAGTTTATGGATCCACCTGAATGACAAAATGGGAAAGCAGCTACCTCGGGCGGGCTGAACAGAATGTTTTCCAAGATGTTGTGACAAAACGACACATCATCCCGCGATCTCAGCCTCGTGCTTCCGACCGACTGACAATGGTGACAATTTTCAGTACATGATATTGCTTCACTGGATCCTGAGTTTGTTCGATCTGTTTAGTTTTGAGATCTTGCTGCCAACCAGTGGCGTTCCGTCAGGGCCAGCAAGGCCTTCTCTGCTGGCCTAAATATTCTCAGAAAAGTCGATTTAATAAATTTACTTTTCTGAGAATAACATAAATTTAATTTGTTATTTTATTTTCATAAATATGTCAACAAAATTATTCTCTGTATTCTTTACGTCATATTATTTCCACTTAGTCGAGTGGCTTTCAATGTTATTTTAAAGAACATTGAAAGCCACTCGATAAATAACTTATTTATTATGGTAGAGTTTTTAACCAATCATATTTCAGCTAGCTTGTGTTGCCAGGTAAACTAAACTTGCTCGGGGCCTTCAGATGAAACAGAGCAGGCCCCTGTGCGCTGTAAATGAACGGGCACAGTCAGCTTGCAATAGCCAATCAGATCACGAGTCTGAGTACCAGGGCCAGCTAGAAGGCCTTACGCCGACACTGGACGTGCGCTTTCGGTGATTGGATTAGCGCCTGCTAGAGGGAGCTGTTGCTGGATTTTGACCGAAAATGGCCGAAGGAGAAGAAGTTGATCTGGTTGCAGAACTACTTTGCACACAATTTTCAAGACGGACCTTCCACTGGATTTACCAATTTAAGTTGTTTTACCAAGGCAGCAAGGAAACATCAGAGCACGGCTGGGCACTTACAAGCTACGGTGCGTTTAAAAACGTTTGGGGACACTCGCGTAGATCTGCAGCTCAGTGAACAGGCACTACATTGGTGAGTAAATGAATTTTATTTTACATTTCTTCTTGTTATTTTATTTCGTTAGTATTAAATTAATGGTAAAGAAATAAAATGACAAAGATACAAAAATGTATCAAATAAATCAGCTCACCTGCAATTTATAATGGCGCATTGTCGTCAGCTTCGTGCACTAAAATTCGTTCAAGATCAGCTGCTCAATATTTTCAGTTATTTGCTGTTGTATAGCCTATTCTCAAAATGCAAATGATCTGTTAATTTTATTTTCAAAGAATAGTTTGTTTTGTTATTGTGTGGTTGGTGTCTTATATGAAACTGCGACATTGCGCAATTTATTGGACAGACTTGTTTATGATCACACAGCGTAATTTGTGTGGCATTTTATTTCGTATTTTTTAAATCTTTTTATTTTTGACAGTATCTGTAAATTTAGTTTCCTGCTCTTAATTGTGAATGCATACTTGATGGTTTGAAATGCTCCTGAAATTAAGTGCTGCCTGACGAGCCTATATTGTGTTCATGTATGTGACGTCACTGAAGGCCTAAGGTTGAAATGCACGGCCCGCCACTGCTGCCAACCCTCCATCTCTCTTTTCCTTTCACCATGAAGCGACAGTTTCCCTTGTTTTCTCTTTTTTTTGAGGGTGCTCCATTATCAACACCACCGTTTTCTGTTTTCCTATCTCTTAATTCCTCTGTGTTTTTAACCTTTTTTTGTCATCAGTAGCACTTTTTTTTGCTTTATTTTTGTTTGCTTGTTTTCGTTGCATCATTATTTGTTACTCGACGTTAAAACCCCCAACAACAACAACTGTTTGTTGCATTCCACAAAAGCCTGTCTGCTCTGCGGCTGGGCGAGTTGCAGATCGTTATATTTTTATAAAGTCAGGATTTCAAACCTCCACATGGGCCACTGCTGTGCAGACGACTTGGGAGGAAAATAATTGGTTCCAGATATTTTGCAATGTTACACCAGGCTTGACCTCGTCAAACCTGCCCACTTCTGAAGATTTTTTTTTTTGTAACCCGACAATCTTTTCTATCTAGTAATTCTCGAGAATAAGATGCTTCCCATTATGTCCAAGTTTAAATTGCTGCTTGTAATAAATATAACACTGCAAAACATCTGTTGAGAAAAACAAGATTGGATCAACATAGAGTAGACGGAATTATTTTAAAGAAGAGAATGAGAGTAGAAAACAGGAGTGGCTCATGGACAGAACTCTATGAGAAACAATTGTGGAAAGTCCACATCCTGTTCTGTCTCCCCCATGTTGGCTATTGCTGTCTTGTTTATGTTCCGGCTTCTAACTGGGAAGTAAATTCCTGAAGTGTTTCTTGCATACTTGGCCAACAAATCTGATTCTGATTCTTATCACAGCGATGAATGCCACCCTTCCATTTTCTATACCAGTACTACTGGATCCATATCAGGGTCCCGGAGAGCCCGAGCCTATCATCGTTGACATTTGGCAAAAGTAGGCTCGTTGCCAGTCAATCACAGGGCACTGAATCCTTTGGCTATCGGTTCCCGCCCAGTTATGGAGATAATGGAGTATCATGGATACAGATGGCAGAGAAGCTGACCTCCTGGGGTCACATACCCAAAGGCAGGGCCATTTATGTGTGGGAAACTTATGATAATATAATTAGCACAAAACTCAATTTCAATGAAGTTGTAACAAGGCGTAAAATGTCATGTATCAATGTAGAGTGTATTCAGTTTTTAATGATGTTTTACACAACGTTCCAACTCCATTGAGGAGCCTGTAAGTTCTAAACTTAACCGAGAGCCAGTGCAAGACTGGCAAACAGGACTGATGAGGCTCAACCTATGGGAGTTAAAGAAAAGCCTCGCGACAACATTGGGTGCTCATTTGGAGGTTTTGTTAGGACAGGACATGGACCGACTGTAAGTTGGTAAATATTTTTCAAGAATAAGCAAAGAATAGATGGTACATGGGTGGCACGGTCCAGTTTCCTCCCACATTCCAAAAACAGGCATTGCAGGCTGACTGAACACTCCAAATTGTCCCTTGGTGTGAGTGTCAGCGCGGATGGTTGTTCGTCTCTGTGTGCCCTGTGATTGACTGGCAACCAGTTCAGGGTGTCCCCCACCTACTGCCCGAATACAGCTGGGATAGGCTCTAGCACACCCGCGACCCTTGTGAGGATGAAGCGGTTCGGAAAATGGATGGATGGATCTACAGCAGGGGTGGGCAAACTACGGCCCGCGGGCCGGATCCGGCCCGTTGGTCTTTTTAATCCGGCCCGCCGAAGATTGGTGCACAATTAAGGTTTGATTGCATTCATTTCGTTTGGACTTTTAATGACAGGTATTTCAACACCAGGTGGCGCAGTTACTTCAAGTTGCAGAGCACAGGGAGGGAGGGGAAGACGAAGAACGAGCGAGAGAGTAATGACCATGGAAGGGAAAGTGATATGTATCTGATTAAACGAAGCGGGTAACAAAGTACGAAACATTCAGGAGACGCCTGGAGTCGGAAAGACTCAAATCTACGAGACTTTGAAAAACAAGGAAGCGATTCTTACTCAGTCCGATTCTGGCAATTTCCACGCTCAGAGTGAATTGCTTGTGGCTCGAGTAAATGAACATTTCCTAGAATGGTTTGATTGTTATCATGTTAAAAACTTTCCGCAAACTGGACCGCTAATAAGAGTCGGAGAGCAGTCAAATGTGTAGAGCGTGAACAACAGGGGGCTCAATACACATCCTTGAGGAGAACCGGTGCTGAGTGTGATGGTGGAGGAGAATGTTACATTATTACTGGCATACAAAGACATTGTGCTATCTTCTTTATTTTCTATTTCTAACTTTTGGCCCGGCCGACCACAATATTTTCTGCTTCTCATTTGGCCCGCCCAGGAAAATAATTGCCCACCACTGATCTACAGGATACTCTTTCATGAACCTGGGTCCATTGAAGTATTATTAATAAGTTACACATACCGATACAGTATTTCATTTCATAACATCACAAACACTAAATTGAAATTTGTTACACCTTTTCTCTTTGGACATTTTTGAGCCTCAAAGCCTCTTCGAGTAGGTCTGTAAAAACGTTGTTTCCTTGGTCTGTGAAATTGACTTGACAGAAGCATTTTAAATAATACAACGCCAAAGTCTCATAGGGGAGCGAAAAAACAATGCAAGGAAGAAGAAAAAAGGACCCTCAGAAGGGATGGATTTCATCGAAATCTTTTGCATGTAGGCTTGTGTTCTAAACAAAGATAAAAACGCAAAACAGATGTTGGGATATAAAGTGATTGCCTGGCAGTCAAAGGGTTCACTCATCCTGCTCTGATTCACTGGACCTGGTGGGCGGACTGTGCGCAGTACAAAACAGTGCAATTGTTCTTGTACCGAGCCTTGTGATGTGCGTATCAAAAGCTCTGTTCCGCTCAACAGGCGCCGCTCACACCAAATGTTATTTTTTTGGGGGAACATTGTGAATGATTTGACCTGAAATTGAAAATCTGCATCCTACGTTCCGTGATGCTCACTCTAAAAAAAAAAAAAAAAAAAAAGGTGGAACAATGTCCAGACGAAATACACATTTGAATTTCAATAATACTTCGGAATACAATAAAATCTTTTGAATTCCCTCTATGACTATCTTGGTACTGTCCTTAACGTACACTGAAATATTGTATGAAGTGTCACCTGATTCACATTCATTCATTAAATACTCTCGTTATTATCTGTGTAATGTCTTGATCAAAACCAAGTACCGGTACTTCATAATGAATTTGATACATTAGTAATATATTCTCTTTTACATACAATTTTAAATGCTGTGTACAGTTTTCTTTAATTCGGATGTTCCTCAATTAATATTTCACTTTGGCGAAATACGTTTGATGTATTCGACATGCACTGCTTGGTCAGTCCAATGCTGTTGATTATGATCAAAAAAAGGCTGCAGTGTTTGAACTCCAGGGAAATGCTCATTTATGACAAAAAGAGGACCTTTGTTGGGAAACATTGTTTTAACAATTTTTTTTTTCTGAAGCGTGGTTAACTTACACATGTACATGCAAGTCAAGAATTTTAAATGTTACTCACAAAGCCTACACAGTTCATAAAGGTTTTTATGACGGCCATCTTTCAACTCTGGAATAAATTATTTTAATTTGTGCAATGATGTCTAGAAATTAGAATTGATTAGACAACCAGTGACAACGCCCCCCCCCCCCCCCAATAATTTTTAAAAAGTGTTCCTGAGTCCCAACTGGTCTTTATTTATTTATTTATTTTTGCACTGAGCGTAGAATTTATTCCCAACAGCAAAATGTGTCTTGCCACAGACGCACGATACATCGGTTAGTGTTTCAGCTGATTCGAACAAGGGTATCTCAACACTTACTTTAAGCCCTTTGTCGAAAACTCTTTGCTCCACAGCGTCGGCCAGCATTCTGAGCACAAGTGATCCCTACCGCAAGAAGAAACAAGTCATCTGAATGCTAATATCCAAAGTACGCGGCCTCTTATCTGAACTGCAAACAAGAATATAAGTACTGGATGATGACATCTGTCTGTAGTTGTATATGCATTTTGGTATACCTTGTAGTAGGATATAACATCAAACATCTCGATGATCTGTGAAGTGGACTGGATATTTTCTTGTGGGACGCTAAGAGGATGTGAAGAAGCCAACGCGTCCTGCTCAAGTGCTCCATGGAGTTCATGCATGATGTACATTTCTCTCTGGGAGAAAATACAGCACTTTTCATACATCAGAAATGCAAGGCAAAGTGCTTGACAGAGATGATGACCAAAAAAAAACCCAAAAACCAAAACTGCCACTTCTCAAATATCGCTTGCCCAAATCCATCGCTACCTTCAAATAATTGGCAAAATTATACACTGCAGACATTCTGTACATAATTCTGAACTCACCACTTTAAACGTCGGTTCGACTTCGTCCAGTGCCAAAGTTGACATGTAGGTGGCAAAGCCTTCATTGAGCCAAATTTCACTCCACCATTTCATTGTCACAAGATTTCCAAACCACTGTAAACAAAAGGAGACTGAATCTTACAAGGCACCATTTCGAATACGGCAGCATTGAATCCGCAGGTTGAAATGTGACACACCATCAAAAAAAGAAAACGAGGAATTGTCTCACTTAGTTGTGGCTGGTTAATTACACGCGGCATGTGGCCACAGGAAGATACATTTTCACGTGATTTTAGTTTTATTTTCAAAACAGAGTGCGCAGACCACTGGTGCAACTTGTATAATACTGCAGCAGAGTTTGATTCATGATTTTATGGTCAGTGTTTCAGGGATGCTCCGGTTTCCTCCCACATTCCAAAAACATGCGTGGCAGGCTGATTGAACACTCTAAATTGTCCCTCGGTGTGAGTGTGAGCGTGGATGGTTGTTCATCTCTGTGTGCCCTGCGATTGGCTGACAACCGATTCAGGGTGTCCCCCGCCTACTGCCCGGAGACGGCTGGGATAGGCTCCAGCTCTCCCCGCGACCCTAGTGGGGATCAAGCGGTTCGGAAGGTACTGTTTCAGGGATTCCTAAATGTATTGCATCTGTCAAAATATTTTGACGGATGCCACAGCAAACTCAGGGATGAGCGGTGTTTATGTCACTCATATAGTATCCGCTTGGAACCCAGCAGACCAGGTAATACATGTGGTATTTCATCAGAGCTATGAAAGTGTCAATCGCATAACGAACAGAACAACATACGGTAGTAGAAAATGGACATTTGTTGACAAAAACACAACCAGTCTTCAATGGCCCTAACATGGACTGTCAAATGACCCACAGCCACACACTCAAATTGAGAACAAGCCAAATCATAGAAAGATCCAAGCTGAGATTCAAAGCGAGAAGCTTCTGGTATGAGGCATCCAGCAGTCCAGAATGAACCGTCGTGATTTTGTCAAGTCTGGTGTGGAAAAGTTTTTGTTGGGAAGGAAAGTTTTATATAATCAGCTGTCTTTTTTGTTTGTTTGTTTCTTGACCAACCTGGTGTGCCAGTTCGTGTCCAATGACATAAGAGATTGTTTCCTTGTGCAACTGGGATGACACTCCGTCTTCATACAGCAAGATTCCTTCGTCATATGTGATTAATCCCCAGTTTTCCATCGCTACAGCAGATAAATCCGGCAGTGCAATTTGATCTGGGGGAATGATGAAGCACAATTACAGTAAGACTGAGGTTCTTTTTCATGAAATGCTCTCAAGGTGCATACAATATATGTAGGGAAAACAATACCGATGTTCAGAAGTTGGCGACATATGAACAATGTTTCAAATCTGCCTTCTCCACCACCAACAAAATTAGCAACAAAGCCTCAGATTGTCCACATGGACAAACAGTTTTTAGCATATAACGTTTAGATAACATCGTTTATTGCTCCCTCTCTATCAATAATGGTTTTATGATGGAAAAACAAAGACAGGAGTTGTCATTGGATGGTTAGACAGATAAAAATGTTTACAGCGGAGTTACAACGGTCACCGAGGTTACACATATACGTAATGTTAAAGTTCAATAAACAGTGAGAGAGTCAAAGTCAGCATCACTCACCACATCGGGGGAATATTAGAAACCCTTAGAGCCCTATTTTGGTGGACTGACAAATGCGCTTGGCGTAAAAATGTGTGTCAGTTTATTTTTGTGCCAGTGCAAGTCTAGCATAGTGTGTGAGTGAGGTTGTGTTTTACATCTCTGGATGGGCCATCGCACAGAGTTGCCTCATCCCCAACTCATCTGACAATTTGGTAACAAAAAGTAGTCAGCCCTGGATGTAAAATCGGGTGCATCATCATATTCGTGCGGTCTAGTTCAGCTTGTTTGTAAATTGTTTGGTAGATACGCTACGGGGCATCGACATATTTGGTTTCAAAATGTAGGGTAGATTTTAGACTCGCAAAAAGCAGGTCTATCTCACTGCGCTGGTGATCTAATGCGATTTTGGTGGATTTGATGAAGGCCCAAGCAGACAAATTGACCGCACCACAGATGTGTGTGGTGGCCACCATGGGATTTCAGTGTAGAAATCTATTCATTGAACAGATTATAATCATTCAAATCTTAAAAAATATTTTAATAGCACCCCCATGACATCTCACTATTGCAGTGGGAGGGGGTGGGTTAGTGGGGTGGTTACACAATAAGGCAATTGCACATGTCACACGCACAGCTGACGACAGCAGCTGCAAGGGGAAATCTTGCAGTTCACCTGCCAATGTCACGATCGGAC
The DNA here is from genome assembly GCF_054856545.1 of Hippocampus guttulatus. NCBI lineage: Eukaryota > Metazoa > Chordata > Actinopteri > Syngnathiformes > Syngnathidae > Hippocampus > Hippocampus guttulatus. Next base: position 5,059,877 of record NC_141264.1, read on the forward strand.
CGCAGTGAGTCTATTTGTATTGCCGCAACGCCATGCACAGCATACTCGTGTTACGCCCAATTCTACCAACTCAAAATCTAGCAAAGTACAAAAATAAAGAAAACTCCACTAGACTTGTGTTCGGAACGAAAATCGGGCTCCTAGAGTTCCGTGATGTTGGTAAGCGGAGCAAATGACACCATTTGCTCATAGTGACACAGACGATTCAAACTAATTACACTAGTCATGATACATAACTGCAAACAATTCAGTTGAGGTTTAGAAGACCTTTCATGACATATCATCAAATTGTAGCCACACACTGAATTTTCTCGATCATGACCTCACATAAATTCTTACCAAGCTTTTTCAGAAGGTAACTGATTTCAAATTGTTTCTCGTAGAACATAAGAATCTTTCCAGTAACATTTGCTGCATATTGAGTGTGTCCAGCATCAGTAGCCTCTGGCCGGGCAAATATCTGCATGAGAAAACCATAGAAGGCAGGATACATAAGGTCCAGTTTGGTTTTTATTCTCCACTGAAACATTTATACACATGGACAAAAATGTTGGTGCCCTCCCATTAGAGTTAGCTTAATTTGTTGAAAATGAATGAAAAAATATATATTGCGTAAAATAAATAAATATTGTGTTTATTTGTTTGGGTTTTTTTTTGTGGTCTAACAGAATGATTTTTAACTGCACAACGAGTCTTCTGCACCAGTGGCACCTGTGTTATTATTTCTTTAACGGAAGGGAACCAACAATTTTGTCCTCATAAGTACCGAAACAAATGGTAGTGTAAAGGGAAGCCTAAGACATTGCCAGTCAACACAGCAAAACAACTCCATGCATCTTCAAATCAGAGCAAACTTACTTGGATTTTCACACGGTCGTGCTCCGATGGGGTGGGTGTGAACTCTGAAACGGTGAATGCCAACAAGTACGTGGACATTTTTGGTGTGGGATGAAAGTGCGTGACTTCCCAGTTATCTATAAGACCAGAGTCTGAAAGAAGGGCGTGAGGGCGGTGTTAAGTAGATTGTGTAAAAGTATACATTTTTCCTTGTTTCAATACACAGTTTCATTCTAAATATTATTTATTCACCTGCCACAGCTTCATTTCCAAGTGCCATCATGTTTTCTCGATGAATGATTGACACATCAAACACAGCTTTCATTTCCGGCTCATCGAAACAAGGAAACACTCTCCTGGCGTCTGTTGGCTGCAGATGTGTACTGGCAAGAAATCTATGAAATAAAAAGTTCAATATCCTCACCATCAAGTACTTAAGGGCTGACGTAGGAGTAAGTCAAATATGTGCAAGTCACAAGCAAGCCTCGTAAGTCATAAACTTCACATTTCCAGCAAGTCCCCAAGTTACTTTAGGAAAAGAAAGTCAAGCAAGTCGAGTCCACCACATTTCGGTTCAGTCAAATCATTACTTGGTTCAAGCAAGTTGTAAATCAAGGCAAAAAATCTTGCTCAGTAATACCATATAGAAGTGCTAATTAAATAGTAGAGCTGCTCCACTGTCCTACGGCTGAGACCAAAACCACATTTCTCCTCCTGAATTTGAGATTCGACCTCCCGACAGACCCTCCTCTCCAGCAACACTGAATGGACGTTATTAGGGAGGCTGAAGCGTGTGATTCCTCCGTAGTTGGAACACACTCCCCGATCCCCCTTCTTAAAAAGGGGGACCACCACCCCGGTCTGCCAGTCCAGGGGCACTGTCCCCAATGTCCATGTGATGTTGTAGAGGCATGTCAACCAGGACAGCCCCAAAATCCATCCGGAATCTTTCCTAACTCTGGGCGGATCTCATCCACCCCTGGGGCCTGCCACCGAAGAGTTTTTTTAACCACCTCGGTAACTTCAAAACCAGAGATAGGAGAGCCCACTTCAGAGTCCCCAGACTATACTTTCTCAAAGGAAGGTGTGTCGGGGGGGATTGAGAAGGTCTTCGAAGTATCCCCCCACGACTCACGACGTCCCGAGTCGAGGCCAGCAGTCCTCCATCTCTACTAGACACACTGTTAATGGTACACTGCTTCCCCTTCCTGAGATGCCGAATGATGGACCAGAATTTCCCCAAAGCCGTCTGGAAGTCGTTTTCAATGGCTAATCTACTCCCATGCCTGAGTTTTTGCCTCTATGACTGCCGATGCTGCATTCTGCATGGTCAGCCGGTACCCATCAGCTGTGTTCGGATTCCCACAGGCCAGAAAGGCCTGATAGGATTTCTTCTTCAGCTTGATGGGATTCCTTACAGCCTTTGTCCACCGCCCACTTCACAAAGCACCCGACACCTCTGGTCCGTCACCCAGGTTGTGAGCCCATGGAAAAGGAGAGCGATATTGTTTTTCGGGAGCTTGCAAACGAGCACCACGTCCAGGCCTAGCTCCAGAAGGGGCTCGGGTGACTCGCATCCAGGCAAGTGAAAACGAGGTCCATTCATATCAATCATCATTAAGGATCATATGAACCATCGTTTATCTGGTCCCTCACCTAGGAGCTGTTTGCCATGGGTGACCCTGCCAGGGGCATAAAGCCCCAGACAACTTAGCTTCTAGTATCATCAGGACACACAAACACCGCCACCACGCTAAGGTGACGGCTCATGGGAGGGCTCTAAAAAACAAATGGAGAATATGAAATAAAATGATATCTCCTTCGTGAATAATGCATCCATCCATCCATCATCTACCGCTTATCCGGGGCCGGGTCACGGGGGCAACAGCTTTAGCAGGGAAGCCCAGACTTCCCTCTCCCTAGCTACTTCTTCCAGCTCTCCCCGGGGGATCCCGAGACGTTCCCAGGCCAGCTGGGTGACATAGTCTCTCCAGCGTGTCCTGGGTCTTCCTCGGGGTCTCCTCCCGGTGGGACATGCCCGGAACACCTCACCAGGGAGGCGCTCAGGAGGCATCCGAATCAGATGCCCAAGCCACCTCATCTGGCTCCTCTCGATGTGGAGGAGAAGCGGCTCGACTCTGAGCCCCTCCCGGATGACCGAGCTTCTCACCTTATCTCTAAGGGAGAGCCCGGACACCCTGCGGAGAAAACTCATTTCGACCGCTTGTATCCGGGATCTCGTTCTTTCGGTCACGACCCATAGCTCGTGACCATAGATGAGGGTTGGAACGTAGATCGACCGGTAAATTGAGAGCTTCGCCCTTTGGCTCAGCTCCTTCTTCACCACGACAGACCGATACAACGTCCGCATGAATAATGCATGTTTTTTTTCAATTTACGTTTGCATGAGTGTTTACAACGACCTATTTAACACTTTTACTCTTACAATATATATTGAAATAAAGAGTAAACACGTGTACTCTAATCATCACTTCAAAACGACATCAGCTGTTTTTGATTTCAATGTGGTTCAGTTGGTGAATCAGAGACACAAACTTGGTGCATTTTATGAGGTTCAGTCAAGTGGACATGTATAAGTTGATGAGGGCCTTGTCAAATCAAACATGGTGGACATGCTCATGACCCAGCGATTGGCTCGTAACCAGTTGAGAGTGTACACTGCCTACTGCCCGAAGGCAGCTGGGATAGTCTCCAGCACACCGCGACCCTCATGAGGAGAAGTGGTTCAAGTAACAGATGGATAGATGCTCATGACCAGAAAAGTTTGCAACTCAAATTTAAAGTAGAGTTATGGATGCGTTGTCTATGCTTCAAATCACATGTTTTGATGGTATGGGTTCAAGATTATAGTCTCTGTAATGTCTAACCAACCACTTTATTGTCTTCTAAATGATCTGCATAACTGACATGAAGTTTAATTAATATTTGAGCAGAAATTGGTGAGCTAAAAGTGCCAGGCTAACTTAGCTAGCTTGACATCACAGTTCACACAGCTAGTTTGCATGTGTCTAACAGATGAAGGTAAACGTCGCAGATGTTGTGCCTTTTATCTTTGAGTTGTAAATCTTGCATGTTGGTAAAAGTTTTTCTCTCGCTTTTCAACCCCCAAAATATTCCTAGAATCCAAATGTATTCCTCATTGAAGTATCTGTTGTGAAAGTTGCTGAACTGTTGTGTGCGAGGGGAACGTGTTCCATCTCTTCAAACACACAAAAATATTACGTGGTGACCCTTTAAAATGCGTATTTTAAGTACCACTTGAAGCTGTAACTATTAGTGTCTTAGATGAATTTGAAATAAAGTCAATTTGACATTTCACGGTGAAGAATCTATTGTTTTTTGTTATACTGTAGCTTTCATTGCAAATTAAAAATGGAAAGGAGTCAGGATTATTTTGGCCAAGGAAGTCCCAAGCCGAAATTTTGGTGATTCCAATCAAGTTGCATGGCTGGAGCTCCTCACCTTTGGTTATCAGTGTTGTTTTTGATGTTCAAATCACTTCATCAGGGGTCACCAACGTGGTAGCCCACAAGGACCACATGAGTTGGCCATGGGCCTGTTATAAAACAGGACACCAGTGATGGGGCAGTGATTTTCTGGGAATGTTGTACAAGTGATCATTTGAAAATGTAAACACTGACTGATATTTATAGCAATAAGGTGTTGAATCTTGATATTAATGTTTCCTAATTATTGTGAGAGATGCTGAATATGATCCGTGTATTTACATAAAGTAATATAATTCCATATGTTCCATCCACCCATCCATCTATTTTCTGATCCGCTTCGCGGAGGGTGCTAGAGCCTATCCCAGCCGTCTTCGGGCAGTAGGCGGGGACACCCTGAACCGGTTGCCAGACAATCTCAGTCATTCCATACGATGAAAGGTAATTTGAGCAAACTTGTTGTTTTAGAAGTGTGTATGTCAAACTGGTAGCCCTTTGCACAAATCGTTGGTCAAGAAGTAACTCTCACTTTCAAAAAAGTTGCTGACCACTGAACTCGATCAAGTCAATTTGCCTTCAAAATATATCTTCAGACTCAGTCATTAAGATGAGATCAGTCACCTGTATTGTATTTCCATTCATGACTGGCTTTCAGAACACATAACAAATTCAGCCTACATTATATGAACTCCCGAGTGTTTAAAGATGATCGTTTATCTTTTAGCATCAGTTTTTTTTCCCATCACATATTACATTGAAAATAGTACTCAAAAGAAATATATGAATCAAAATCTCTCACACTTACCTGTCTGTGTTATCTTTAGAATGTGGAAAACCTTCGTTATATGTGCTTAAATACAAGGCTTGAAGATTTTGTGATATCTGTCCCTTGAACGCCAGAAACAAGCTGTAGTTCATTCCAGCCTCCAGTTTATCTGTCAACTGGATCTCCAAGAAATCACTTTCATCCGCATGATGCTTCATATTAGAGATCTCAATCTTCTTTTTTGTATTTTCATTCTTCACCAACGGATCATAAACACTCAGGTCTCGGCTATGGAGGTAAATGCTCCGCGTCGTCTCAACACAGTAAAAATGTACAGTTGAGTTACCGGTGAACAGTATCGTCTGGTTGGGAGTGGTGACGTTAACTTCCTCAATGATTTTGGAATAGAGATGAAGATGAAGAAAGATTCTGTAGTTCTCAGGCACAAGATTTGTCGGCAGCCGCATGACAGGTGGTGGTGCCATCGTGGTGGTTGCCAAGGTCGGTCGCGGCGTCGGGTTCATTGTCGCAATCTGAGTTTCGTACAAAATAATCATCGTGACGATGCCGCCGATGACAGACGCAGTCAGGATGCCAAAAGTAGCGGCGAAGGCCTTGGACGTCGAGGTCTTCGGCATGGTGGCTGCGGTACCGCAGTTCCCGTTTTGCTCGACGAGCTGAGCTTAGTCTCACAGATCTCTGGACTTGTATACCTCTGATCTCCAAGAACTTATCTGCATCCAAGTAACCACCCTCCCACAAACGGGGCTTGGCCCAACTATCCTAAGTCTGTTTTTGGATTAAGTATTAACCTGGACATTGCATAGGGAGCAAAGAGTAAGTGATTCAGTGCGGAGGGTCGTAAATTGTCCGTCATAGATAGTGCTCACACATCTGGAGGTGGTTACTTGTGGTCCAGCCACACATTCAAAGCTAATTCTCATGAAGCGCAACGCTGCCGATCTCTCTGCCTCATGTTCCTCACCTTGCATTTGTCAGTGTGATCATTATAACTTAAAGGCAATATGAAAAGTCGACACCCCACCCCGTACAAACGCCAGGTTTTTGTGATATAAAAAATGAGACCAAAACCTTTCCCCATTAATGTGATGTATGACCTGTGCAATCCAATTGAAAATAAATAAAGAGAAGTGAAAACAAACAACGGAGGTAATATGGTGGCTCAAGCGTGTGCGTCCCTTTATAACTGGGATTCTGGCTGTGTTCAAAACTAATCAATCATGTGTCATGTTAAATCATGTCAATTGTGAGTCAGAAGAACCATGGCACCACTTAAAGTCCCTCTAAACCCCGAATAAAGTTGTGCTGTTCTAGTAGGCTTTTCCTGACATCATTGTAGTCACATCTTAAAGCACAAGCCATGTTCTATAGAGAGTTTTCACAACAGAGAGATCTCATTGTTCAACTGTGCGTTACAGTATGTGGCCAAAATGATTTGTTCACATGCCTTGACTCATTCTTACTCATGGTGTTGGTCCATAACTGATTTACAGCTTTCCATAAGGTTTAGGAGACTGCTAATGGGAATTTATGACTATTCTTCCAGAGACGCATTTGCCTGGTCACAAGGATAGATTAGAAGGCCTGGCTCTCAGTCTGGGTGCTAATTCATCCCGAAAGAGTTCCTTTGTCTCAGACTCCCTGCGGGCCAGTCAAGCTCATCCACACCAAACTCTTTCCATCCACGTCTTTGGTTTCAACTTTGTGGAAACAGTTTGGGGAAGCCATCTTGTCAACATGACTGTGCATCAGTGGACAAAGCAAGTTCCATAGAGACATGGATGAGCAAATTCGGTGCGGATGAACTTGACTGCCCTGCAGAGTCCTAACCTTGACCTGATGGAACACCGGTGGGATGAATTGGAGTAGACTGAGAGCCAGGCTTTTTCATCCACCATCATTGTGTGAGCTCACAAATGTACTTCTGGACAATAGACAGGAGAAAACATTCCCAAAAAACACATTCCTTAACCTTGTGGAAAGCTTTCCCAGAAAAAGCAGAGCTGTTAAAGTTGCATACGGTGGACTGACATAATAGTAAAATTTGAGTGTTGCGTTTGAATTGTGGTCCACAATAATTTGTTGAAAATACCAGTCGAAAATATCATAGTCATCTTAACATATTGTTGCACGACCATTTGAGGTCATTTCTGTAATGGATCAAAGGAATTCTGAAACTCTCAATGAGATTTGTACATTTGCCAACAGGTTACTGTGGTCCGCTCCTTGGGAGCAAACGGCTGCAGCTATCACAGGTTTGAGGGTAACTTCTCCAATCGCCACACCGGATGCATCAATGCCTTCTACAGATGGACGACAGGATTTAGAGCAGGGCCACTCAAGAATAATGCAACGTTTTGTTCTTAACCATTCTGGAGTATTTAAATGTGTGACACGTGGCACACCCACAACGGCGCAAGGTTAATTGAACACTCCAAATTGTCCTATGGTGTGATTGAGTGCCAATGTTTGTTTTTCTATGTGTGCCCTGCACTTAGCTGGCAACCAGTTCAGGGTATACCCCGACTGCTGCCCGAACACGGCTGCGATAGGCTTCAGCAAACCCGTGACCCTCGTGAGGTGATAAAAGCAGTTTCAGTCAAAGTATTGATCAAAGCAAGTTGACAGCTGGAACACTAACATGGATTCTGTGATTTAAAGACCGCAATGAGTGTTTATTCCTCACAAGTTCAAGTCCCGTTAGACCCATTCATATTTTTCAAAGGTGTGGAATGGACCTGTTGTTATGACATCACTCTTAATCTTGGGGCCTCCAACTCAACACAGTCAAAGATTACACCATTGCTGAGTAAAATGCACATGTAGTTAAGTCTTTGCAAAGCAGGTTTGGAATGACTTGGTTTAATCATCTGTGCTGAGCGGCACACACAGAAAAGCCGATATGAATGCAACACCTATGACTCAAAAACAGTTCTTAAAGGGGACTAGAACACAAAGTACAGTTAGTTATTTTCAGCAAAGAACGCTTTAAATATATCATCCAATGAAATAATCACAATCCAGTAGTTTAGAGAACAATGTTACTCTATCAATGTGCAAAATGACCAGCAGTCTGTGTTCATAGGCAAAAGATTGACAATAAGAGCCTCTACTGAACAGTGTGTGTCACTGCAAAAGCACTGCTCGTTTCTCTCAGCTGGAGAAACCAAACAGAAAGTTCATAACGTAAAATCCTGTTTAGGGTTTAAAAAAAAATTCACATACTTCATACAGTCAGTCCATAATCTAAATTCAACATCACTGTTCGCTCACTGCAGTACAGCAATGTTACTCCGTGCACCACAGCGGGGGGCTTTCTCGGATCAGAGGGGTGCTGAACAAAATAATTTCATTATTTTGTACATTTCAACGCAAATGTACCCATCCCTTTCTCTGTGTCTTAAAAGGAGTTGAAATGCAAAGCCTGTTGTCATTCGCACTTGGGCTTTAAAATCAATACGACACGACTGCTAGCTTCTCTCATTTTAATTCAAAGATAGGACAATGGCGCCATCTCTGACCATCTGAAACATGTCACCTCTAGAAAAAATACCAGCTGACTCCAACCTAACAACATTCATTCATTGATTCATGTTCCGAACCGCTTAATCCTCACTAGGGTCGTGGGGGGTGCTGGAGCCCATCCCAGCCATCTTCGGGCAGTAGGCGGGGGACACCCTGAACCGGTTGGCAGCCAATCGCGGGGCACACAGAGACGAACAACCATGCGCGCTCACACTCACACCTAGGGACAATTTAGCGTGTTCAATCAGCCTGCCATGCATGTTTTTGGAATGTGGGAGGAAACCGGAATACCCGGAGAAAACCCACGCAGGCCCGGGGAGAACATGCAAACTCCACACAGGGAGGCCGGAGCTGGAATCGAACTCGGTACCTCTGCACTGTGAAGTCGACGTGCTAACCACTGGACTACCGGGCCGCCCCAACCTAACAACATGAACAATAAATTACGATTAAATGCAGGAAACACTAGGAATGCTAATAATGATAATAATAATCATAGGGTGTTGTAATTGAAGGGTATGGTTTATGCCATGGATTTATATCACAACTGAATTATCACTGGAAGGCACCATATTGCTCTGTGTCAGGAAGAAGTGGGAGGGAGGTTAGAGGGAGGGCCTGGGTGGAACAAACCTTTTTTAAAGCAACGGGTGTTTTATCTTTATTGTTAAAATATTACATTTGCAATTACGATATGATTACACATGTATCTAGCTTAATTTAAAAGGACAGACAGTACAAAAAAAAACATCATACATTATAGGGGTGCAAAGTTTCAAGTTAAGGATACTTTAGGACCCCCCGCCCAAAAAATGGGCTAGAAATATCTATGTACGACAGCAACGGAAATTCCTTAAGACACATCATGATTGACAATTTAAGAAATCTTTTAGTCAATTATTGGTCCAGCACTTGCTTGAACCCAGACTAAGCCGTGCTGCATTCCTGATAGGCTTGAATCAGAATTACAAGAGCAGAAAGTATATCTCTCTCAAAGTTAATTTAGCAGCCAGTTGCGACTGGAAGGTTTTACAGAAGCTGAAAGTCCGAAAGATTTTTTTAAAGCGTTTTGTAGTCTTCACTGCGACAGAATGTGGTCTTTCACTGTTACTGAATAGACAAATGACTTTGAATAGTTGTATTTCATTCGAAAAAAAAATCCACCAAAAATAGAAAAAAAAAACCAATGCACAACTGATTTTTTCCATATTTGCATTCTTTTTTTTTGATGCTGCTACGAGTTCATTCATTTTCATATTCGTACAAACCCAATTCCAAAGAAGACCGTAAAACAGCAGATCAAGCAAGAATGGGAAATAATTCCAGATACAAACCTTCAACAATTACTGTCCTTTGTTCCTAAACGTTTATTGAATCTTAAAAGAAAATGTGATGTAACATAGTGGTAAACATGACCAAGTCCCAGCGTTTTTGGAAAGTGTTACAGCCATAACTCTAAATGAATCATTATTGGCTGAAAACGTCGTCTATGAGTTTGAACATTGAACAATTGTGTCTTTGCAGTGCATTCAATTAAATATCGGTTGAAAATGACTAGCAGATTATTGTATTCTGGTTTTGTTTATGTCTGACCCAACATCCCAAATTCAATGGAATTGGGTTTGTATAACCTAATCGTATTTTAAGCATTCATTTTCTTGTTTCACTGTTTTTGGTCCAGACTTTTTCTTCCTTAAAATCAACATTGACATCTTTGAAAACTGAATGTGTGTGTGTGTACATTTGTGATCGCCATCATGGAAACATCTTACATGTCCCTGTTCTCCTTTGAAGGGCGTCCTTTGTTTTTGGAACTGACTGAAAGGATTTAAACTCACTGCTTACTGAAAAACTTTTATGGGGCTGTGCAAACAAACAGCAGGAGATTTGGGGAATACTGTATGCAGAAATGGCCGACTTTATCATATGAATGCCACTTTTCTTATGCCTCTTTTTGTGTCCCTCTGAAAAAAAAGGAGTAAATGAAAACAATCCTTGAGAAATAAAACTACTTTCACAGAGTTGGTTGGTTACCAAAGCCAGCTGTCTAGATGCTGGACACAATAACAAGAACCATCCAGGATGGCCGAGAGTTCCCCATAGCTCTTCTCTCTCCAAGTAGGAAGGAGTCTCTCATTGTTGAGTGCCTGGAGCCTTGGCGTTCCTTCCCGAAGGACATGGTACAAGCAAGGCCATCGACTCTGGATCCTCAGCCTGGTACGCCTGTCCAATGTGATGCCGCGAACGATCTTCTTGGCTCTGAGCTCACGCAGAGCGGGCAGCTTTAGACAAGAGAAGACCAGGCCTCTGCTCGGTGACACGTCCAAGAACTCCAAAGAAAGCGACTCCAGTGTGTAAGAAATACCCAGGTTCCTCAGCGGCACCAGGATATGTAAGGTGAGAGATTTTAGGTTGGGAAGGGATGTTGTTAGGGTCTGCAGTGTGGATGGAGTCAATCCTTTGAAAACCCAGAAGTACTTCAGCTCAAGGACTTTGAGCTGCTGGAACTGAGTGAGCAGCGACACAGACAAATCTGACCAGTCAAAGTGTAACCTCATCTTGGTGATACGAGGACAACTCTGGGTGAGTTTGGTCAACAGCTCCTGGAAATTGGTCACCTGTCAAAAGAAATGAAATTGGTTCAACAAAAAGGAACTCACAAGCTGCAGGTATAACCTGAGGGGGGAAAAAATAGACAGTGTCCTAACATTCGGGAATGAAACATATAGTGTACGGTAGATCTAAAAAAATCACACAATCAAGATCAAATGCTGGGCTTTTGGCAATGATAGGACAATGGAGCGTCATCTGCTTCCATGTCTCTCCCCAGCACATAACAAACTGGTTCCCAAAGGCTGCATTGCTGGGTGGTGAAGCTCATCAGCCAATTGACTTCATGTGACGACGAGAGTGACTGAGAAAGCCTCTGGGACGCTACTGTGTAAATAGCTGTGTTTGGCATTGTTTGGGGGGGGGGGGGGGGTGCGAGTATGGTAAATAAATGTTTTTTCTAAATCCATCTGCGTGACTCCTTTCATTGCAAATGTTCCATGGTAAAATACGGAGGACCATCCATCCATTTTCCGAGCCGCTTTTATCCTCACAAGGGTCGCAGCCTATCCCAACTTTCTTCAGGCAGTAGGCAAGGGACACCCTGAACCGGTTGCCAGCCAATCGCAGGGCACACAGAGACGAACAACCAACCACGTTCACACTCACACCTAGGGACAATTTAGAGTGTTTTATTAACCTGCAACAAATGTTTTTGGAATGTGGGAGGAAACCGGAGTACCCAGAGAAAACCTACGCAGGCCCTGGGAGAATATGCAAACTCCACACAGGGAGGCCGGAGCTGGATTCGACCCCTGCACCTCTGCACTGCGAGAGCGACGCACTAACCACTGGAACACCGGGGTAAAATACAGAGGCCCATGACAACTAATAAAATTTGGCCAGTGTACTGGATGTAAACGCTTGTTTTTATGGCGAAATATTGACGTTGCAGATTTGAATTTTTGGAGTCCGGAAATGACGCTCAATCGTCTTTTATTGGTGAACTATAGCCATGAAGAAAATGCCACATTTACAATACTGACAAGTTCATTCATATGTAAAATGACAATACCAATCAAATCATTCCACTTTAAAATCGAAAAATCCTTGAATTGAATCGCACTCCGTGTATTGAGATATGTATCGAGTCATCTTTTATTGGAGAGATGCACACCCCTAATTTTGCAGGACAAACAAAGTCAAATCATAATCTCCACCTGCAAACTCTCTAAAACAACACTTGTGAAGTGGTAGTATAAGTTTCCAAAAATGTGTTTCGTCGTTTTATCTTTCAGCTACATGACCATCAAATATCAAAATTTTAACCGACCCGTGACTGTCTGTGAATGGCTGACTACATGTCTGTTGAATGTGTCAATAAAATGCAGCTAAATATTGTTACCTGGTCCATCTTAGTAATGTTGTCCTGGTGGGAACTGGAGCTAGAATGCACCCTGAGATCCAGAGGTTCAAGATGCGTAAACGTCCAGTTGAGGTCAAGGTGACTGAGATCCCTGCAGTGGACATTATCCAACAGGTGACTGAGCAGGTCAGCCCACTGATTACAGCGATCCCCCAAATCAAAGCTGGCCTTCAGTGTGAGAAGGCTGGCTCGGCGTGAGATGAGATGGTGCGTGTAGAGGTGAACCCAGGATTTCCACCTCTCAAACTCGCGATTGGACACGAGCAACCCCTCTTGCCCCAGGTGGAAGACGCCGCGACGGGAGTAGTCAGCAACCCGCCACAGCTTCCAGGAACGAACAAGGCAACTCCAGCTCAAGCAAACCAGAGCACAGCTACATTTATCCACTTCATTCAGGAAAGACAACACATGGAGCTGGCACTCCGCAGGCAGGAAGTGGAAAGGGAAGTAGTCGTCTTCTGTTTTGCGACGGTTGCTTACAGGAACCAAGGGTCTTTTCCGCGGAGACATGTTGATTGGTCAGAACGGCGGCTGATGGTGGGTGTCAGAATCTCCACCGGGAAGTCTTGCGGTCTGGCTTTGCCATAAATCTGTCTCTTTGGCTTAAAGTAAGCAATGACAAAGTCGGGAGGGATTCAATTGTTTGGCTGCAGAAAATAAATAAAAAAATAATCTTTTGAAAGGCCTATCTAGATTGTAACAAAGGGTGTTTTATCACATGAATAACTCAGCTTATGGAATGCTGGCCGACAGATATTTGAAGTCAAATCAATTTTGAATGGACATGACTACAGACACAATGATGACTGAAAAGTTTTTGCAGTTTTCTGTGCTATCCTTCAGGATGGTGTAATTCTGTGCATTTCTCAAGGGTGGCAAACATGATTTTTCTTTTGGAGACTGAGATTCAGCGATTGGAATTGAAGTCGATCTAAATGGGATGGGAGAATTGAACCAATCTCTGTATTCCTCAAAGGACATTACAGCTTCTTGTTTGAGCTTCAAACAACAAGGCACATGTAGGAATCATTGTAACAATTGTATTGTTGTTTTATGTTAACGTGTTCTGTTGTAATATTTTGTGATTCTATGTTAAATGTTCGATAAAGCGCTTTGTTACAGCTGCAGCAACAAGACAAATAAAGATGTATTGTTTTGTATAAATACATTTAAACCACTCAAAGGCACGTAATGACGCAAGTGACGCTTCTTCAGATTCAGAAACCTTTGTATATCCTGACTGTAGTACACACACCAACTGGTTGCCACGTGAAAACACATGACAATTTTAACAAGATATTAATCAGCAGTCAGTATAAGTTCAATTGACAACTTTACTGCTGTTAATTTAAGTCAATATTTAGATTCTGGAGCAGTTCATATTGTTAAAATAATGACGTTTATAGGTCATCATTTTGAAGGCGTGTAATTTACCTCTGTGTCGAACAGGCTCGGCACGCTCGATCCCCCAATTTGTGAAGCTAACCTGTTAGTGGCTAAAGCAAAGCGGAAACAAAGGAGTTTCCGATCGATGCTATTTATTCCCACGTTGTATCAAAGGTTGCATAGAGACGCTTCAAGCGTTGTTGGTCGTACAGAAAATGTAAAACGGTAAAAAGCGGTATTTTGCGAATTCCGCTTGTGGCAACCTGTGCCAGACAGCTGACTTGTGTTGTTTTTGTGTGTTGACGGCTGAGCTACCCGTTACGTCATCAAAAGCCGCCGAGTTGTACTTTGTAAAGTGGAGGCCTAGAGGGCGCGCGCACGCTCACCTCGAAGAGTGGAAGCTCGATGAGCAGAAGTATCTGGATGCAGTTTTTAGTTTTCCAAATAAAGGTTTAGGTGAAACGTCCCCGTTTGGTCTTCTCTTTAACTGCGAAATATAGTTAAATATAAATGTACATTTGAAGGTATGTGTGCATTAATCAAGATGGCGCGATATATATGTATAAATAATTTAGCTGTCAACCAAAATATGTTAGATAATAAAACAAGTAGGCATATATTTAAAACAAGAATCATACTAAAGTTCCAATGTACAAAAAGACTGTTTAGGCCTTCTACCTCAGCACAGGGTCAACTGCCAATTAATATTTCTGGCCGTTGTGAGTATAATAAAAAATATTTACAAACTGAGCTCATGCAATAAAGGCTCATTCATTCATTCCCCGCTATAACTGTCCTGAGTTACACATGTAGATTTCAATCACGTTTGAAAAGACCGACGACAGCGCACTGCAAAATTAATACTCATATACTCTAGTAATCTAGCCACATTCTTGGCAGACAAGAATAATGTAGATTCAATCATGCGTTACGTTATTTGTTCGTTTATTTGTTAGGTATATTTGCGGGACATTTGCGCAATGCATTACCTTGAGGTTGATCAGCCAACCTTAACAGAATTTTTATACGAACCTAACATGTACAGTGTAGTACATATAGATACATAGGTTTGTGTGTGTAATGTGGGATGACTTTAACGGTCTTGATTTCTACCTGTGGTTAACCAACGTGTTCACTTCACTGATACAACGTCGTCATGTCGACGGGAGTGTTGCGTGTGTTACGTGATGCATGTTTGAAGTTGACCACGGCCATCTCGTTTGTTTTGGTCCAGCCCACAATGATCGTCCGCTGGGCTGTGTCTGGGTCGACCAACCAGGAGAAGAAATTAAATTGGCGTATGTGAGTCATGTGACCACGCCCTCCGCGTCCTTCCATCTTCGCTGTAAATCCGCAACACCGCGACATCTCACCCATTCCCAAGCAGGATCTCTCTACGTCCGGCGACTTTCCCTTTACGAAGCTTGAACGTCAAATCGGTCGCAATTTCCCACGTTAAAATTGAAGGAGACGTGAAAACCTACTGCTTGAAAATAAATTCTACAGCGAGTCAACGAATCTTAGTATTTTGAGAAACAAAACCGGTGAACGCCTAATTTAGGGATATAATTCGTCGTAGATTCTTTTTTTAATTTGTGGCTTTTCTGTTTAAAAAGCTAAAATGAAGACCAAATTTATCAACGGGGTTTCCTCTTCCCCCTCTCTATCGCTGGGTTTACTGGTAACCGAGAACGCCTTGCAGGTTCAGCCTGGTGCTCAAGAGGATTGCAAGGACCTGGTCCGCTCGGAGACTCCCGACCAGGACACACGGTTAAATGCTTACCTCTGGTGCAAGGAGTTCCTCAATGGGTCCTGGAAAATCCTGGCGGAGGACGACTTCGAGATCACCGTTATAAGGTAGGTCACGTTCTTTTTGTGTCGGCGATGATAAATGTTATTCAAAGCAAAGGCACATCGTTGAAACTGGGCACACTGGCCCCAGGGGTAGCGAATTTTCTGCTTTTAAATTACAGTGCTTTCACGTTGACTGTAAACGTACTTAAAACAGTTATGTTGTTCAACGAATTCATGGGCCACATTTGCAGTTACCCTCAAAGAGTCTTTATTACTTTGATAGCCACAGTCATTCCCGAATTCACACTTTTTTTCGAAAATCGGGTGGTTTATTTGGTCATTTACTTTTATGCTTTTATTTGTCATTTATTTTTATACTTTTCATTTATTTCTACAATTTCGGGAGTACTCGAGCTATTTGATATTTGAATTCATCACCTATTACAGCGATGGTTACTTATGGTTATCGTAATCGCAACATATTACTGCCACAATATTGCCCCTACATTTCATTGTTAGTGTGTATTTTCCTAAACAAAAAAAATCTATGTGAAATCAGAAATCTCGGATTCCGTGGCAGAATAGTATAACGAATGTTCATTTAACTTGAAGAGTGATTTGGTGGGGAAACTGCTTGTAAAAACGTCAAAGGGTAAAATTTGGGATTTTTCACAAAAATGACGTGACAGTAGAATTTAAAATGATTGTTTGAAAAACCATCTCTCTCTGGTCCTATCTTGTGCCTGTAACTATATTTCAATTATTTTAAAACACTCAAGACCTTGGCAAGAATAGCCTATCAAACCGGCAACATTCAGTGTTTTGCAACACTCCAACCAACCTGAATAAGTCATGCTAGCAATGTCGCAGCTGTGGCTAAAATGAGCTTTTTGTCAATATCAAGAACACTAAGTACAGTCTTGAGAACTCAGCAAGTACAGCCTTCCTAAGAACGTACTTCCCAAGATTGTAGTATCTTTGTAATTAGAACGGTTCTGTACTTGTGATTTTGAGAGGTATTGCCGTAATATGATAACGCTGGGGGAAAAAAAGATTTGAAACAATTATGAGTCCTCTCCTCAGCCATTTGAATACCTGTAGCAGCATGAAATGCATCTTGGGACTCAGAAGTCTCCAACTGATCAATCCTTGCTTTATGCGAACAGATAAGAACAACATTGGTGTATTTTGTGCATTCTTGGTGAATGCGACCTTTCAATTGGAACAGGACTTGAGTCAAGACTGATGACCTTTCACTAGGTCACAAGGACGAAAGAATGGACAAGAACATGAATTGAGAAACGGCTATGGTCTTGTTTATGAACGCACCCAACTCGTTAATGAAGGGCATGTCTTTGGTTGGAGACAGCCCAGGGTGAAGTAAGGCGAAGAGAAGGTGAAAAGACATAGCATTTTAAATCCATATTTTCTGCCAAAATTAAAAGAACAAATCCTTTTATCAAGAAACATGCTGAAGACACACTTTATTTGCCTTAGTGGGACTCTTAAACTGATGTAGTGGGCTGGATTTGGCCCCAAGGCCTTGAGTTTGACACCTGCACTCTAGATAAATTCAATCTGAACATGTCTTCGGATAATGGATGGATGGATCTATGTTTGCTCTACCCGTCAGTCCTTTGCTAATTCTGTAGCTACTGACTAATTTGTCAAGCCGAATGGATTTGTTTCAAAGCAACAATAATTTGCGCTGTAAATGATAATGGTGCTTGAATCATGTGGACCAATCATTAAGATTGAAAGACAATTATACTTCCTCTTAATTGAACTGAAAAGTTAGCAATGCATGACAAATTTAAACTGACCAAAAATAAATCATGATTGAAGCTGTCCAATTGTAGTAAAAACTGAAATTAGTTTGAATATATTAATGGTCAGGTTCTTCGGGATTAAGAGACCATTGTTGCCAGTCAGTAATAATCGGGGTTCACTTGAAACTGCTTCATAGGTGGATGCCAATTTGTTTTGCGACATTCGCCCCACACAAAGGAATGGAAACCGGGAGTCTGACAGCAAACAGTGTTCCAAATTCATCATCATCAATGATATCAAACTCTTTATTTTGTTTTTGGCTTGTCCTGTCTGGGCGCACTAAAATGAGTCACTCGTGACTCTGGTGCAATTTTTACACCGGATGAAAAAATAACCCATTTATCCAGTCTTGGGGCAAGCGACTTGGGATTGGGGCACTGGCCGAGAATTGAACTCACACTGTCTCTGTGAAAGACAGAAGCGTATATTACACAACCACTGCAATGTAATCACAATTTTACTTAGTCAAATTAGAAAGAACGAAAGAGACTGCTGGATCTGGTGGTTCATTCTAGCCTATTTATTTATCATAGTGACTTATTTATGTGTCTTCCAGGGGTGGGCTGAGTAACAAGCTCTTCCTGTGCAGCCTCCCAGACAGTGTGAACACTGTTGGGGATGAGCCAAGGAGTATTCTGCTGCGCCTTTATGGGGCCATCCTGCAGGTGGGAGTCTTCTCTATTATTTTAATTTCTCTCACAGCTCACGGCTGTCTTTTCCCTACATACAAAAATGTGATGAGCAGTTCATAAGTCCGCAATTCTTGCATTACGAGCCTGCACACACTGTGGAATCTTTTCTGACGGCTTGTTTCAAAACGAGCAGTCGGCAGAAATGTGAAGTAATGCACAGTTTGATCACCAAATTGGCATGAAGGCTGGCTTGTCTGCCTTTAGGAGAGATACTACTCTTGTTGCCCGAGCACTATGTTGTTGCTTTCGCTAGACAAGAAACAAAGAAAAGGTGATCACTCTCGCAAGGGGATGGGACACAGACAGGAGAGGTGGAAGGGCAGTGTGGTTGAGTGCGTGCGCGTGTGTGTTTTTTTTTCTGAAGGTCATAGTAGGCCAATGAATGTGTCAGCATGCATGCGCAGTGATGCCTTCACTCCTGTTGCGTCCGTGTGTTTACGCACGTGTTAGCCATTGCCGTACATCGTGATGTACCCCCATGGCCGTACATGCATGTGTTCTTTGCCGTAGGCTTCCCAAAGGAGCGTGCCTTGGGCACTCTTGTTCCCTGTTGAACCCACCAAAAAACACGGTACAGTATGAGATCTCTGAAATCTCAGACTAATACGAAGTCATATGACACATTCATGTATAGCACAACCCTGACTGCCAACATGAATACGTTAAAGTGTGGTAAGAGAACAAAGTGATAAACCCTTCTTCTATCTATTTCTTTTCTCTTTTAAACACCCAAGTGATTGTACTCATGCAGTCACCTGGGACAACTTTTGAAGAAAAAAAAATGATTCAAGTTAGGGGGGCTTAGGGCACGATTGCAGTTGCCCAGCTGGGAAAACAACTCAACACAGCGTTATCTGTAGGCTACTTCGACAACAACTGCAGCTGCATAAAACATAAATGACGATACTAAGGATTGTAAAGATATCACGGTAAATAACTAAAGAAGTAAAGTACACAACTGCGCTCCCTTGACATTTGCATTTAGCATACCGGAGGTGTACAATTGTATTCTTTCTTATTAGACAGATGAGAGAGACAGAGAGATTAGATTGAAGTCTCCAACAACCAATAAGAGAGTGCAGTGTTGATAGATGGTCAGGACACTGCAACTATAGTTTCACAATCATAGCATGCGTGACGTAACTAACGTTTGCTGCAAGCTGAATTTGAATGTAAACAAACAACTGCAGTTTCCTCACAGACGATCCTTCGACCATTGGCGAGTAACACGCATACCTTGTGCATCAGATTTAGTTCAATTTTCCTGTCCCATTTAGTGCTCGGACTCACTTCACTTCCATATCTCCTCTGAGATGCATTCTTGGTTGAATGCACGTCGTCCACCTCCACGCTGGGTCGTAGCTCCTCACAGTTGTAGCATGGCAGTCGAGCGGCAGAGGTCCAATAGCGTCAATATTCTCCACTCAATAAGTGAGTGAAGGCGCACAAGAAGTCATCCGCCTGAGTGCCATTGGGCCTGTTATTACTCGACTCGCTGCTTGGAAGCTATTAGTTCATGGTTTCTTCGCAGCCTACACACTTACTGGACTGCCAACTCAAAACGTTTTTTATCTCAAGATGACGTTACTGGTTTGTCTGCAGTTCATCACCGCAGCTGTCATAGGGCCGACGCACCCAACACTACACTGAAAACGCAACCAAACCATTTTCTCCATCACATCAACATGTATGATATCCCATTGTCAGGTTTCCGGCAACCGAGTACAATGATTTCAACACACATGCAAGTACTCTCGAGTGGAGATCAAAAGCTAATGCGACAATTATAATGACGACGACAATGGTATTATTTCAAGTTTGTAAAAATAAACAAAAATATCCCAGATACACAATCTGAAAGCACGGCAACACGTTTTTCTTTGAACTAAAAAAAATATGTCAAGTCAACAACCCTTGATCATTTTTGCACATTTGAAATTATGAGCAGTGACAATTGAAGTGACCATCCATGTATGCAAGATGGTAGAGCCCACAAAACATCGAGAAAATGACTACGATGACAGTGATATTTCAGAGTGGTGGGACCATATTAAAGCAATGTATAATTCATTATTCGGAATGAATCAATCGAAGAATCAGAGATCACAGTTGGACTTTGGTCAAAAAATGTAAGAGCACGCATACAAGTGCAATATGGGCGAGGTACTGTATACAACTCAAAGGCTTAAGTCAAGGATACTTGCACTTCAGGGCTAATTCCCTGCATTCTCCCCAGTGGAGGAATGCAGGGAAATAGCCTCTCGTTGGGGTTTTCTCATTGTTGATGTGCAAATTGTCACTCACACAAAGCTCCATTTCAACTGGACTTCTCTCTCTGTCTCTTTCTTTCTCTGTCTTTCTCTCTGCTCTTAAAAAAGGCCGCTGCCTCAGCAAAGCACATTTTGCCCAATATTCTATGTGCAATAATCGAGATTTTCAAATGGTAGCACTTTTTCCTGTCCCTACATTCGAGTACTTGTGTTGTTCGGAAATGTGTTTGAAGTGCTGCCAAAACAACTGCAAAGAAAAATGCAGTCGACAGAGTATTTTAAGTGAAAGACGTTCTCTCATGAAGCCATTTGTTGTGGCTGCGCCTAATAGTTTCAGGTTACATGAGACCCGCACTAGTTAATAACTGCCTGGCTATGGCCGTCCGTGCTAATGGGTCCAATCTAAACTTGGCTTTTATTGCTCGAGATGTCTGAGAGCAGAGACACAGTGTCCTTCACCCAGGTAACGGGTAGCCATCTTCTGTAAAAGAGTGTCTCATCTTAGGAATGACTGATGTTTGATCCAAAAAGCTAACACGATTAAGGAAGTTTAATTTCATCGCCGCAGTGCACAGCTCCTGATGATTAAACAAAGCTTACTTAGCCTGGAGACGGCGTTTCTCAGCGATGAAAATATGTGAGTGGAATATTGCACCCTGAGTAAATTGATAAGATAGGTGTTGGCATCTTTCGCCCAGCTTTAGTAAATACTTTCAACAAGGTTTGGTCAGAAAACACAACTTGATAGGACCTCCCGTCTTCTTCTGTCTCTTGCATTATGCATGAAAGCAAACGTCATGGAGCGTGTGTGTGTGTGTGTGTGTGTGTGTGTGTGTGTGTGTGTGTGTGTGTGTGTGTGTGTGTGTGTGTGCGTGCGTGTGCGTGCGTGCGTGCGTGCGTGTGGTTGAACTCGTACTGTATTGTCTGCGCCATGCGCATGGCTCGCTTTGGATGCTCATGGATGGATTCTCATGTATTCATGGATAGTTCTTCCTTTTTCTTTTGTTGATAGATGTCCTGTAATAAAGGGGAATCCCAACAGTCAAACAAAGAGAATCCTTTTCAAGTAAGTAACAGACGATGGTGCCAATGTCTCTAGCATGTTCCTAATGACAACCCATTCAACACTCACCTTCCAGTGTGTCCGAAAACACTTTTCCCTCAAAATTCTCAGTTCTCTTGTTGGGGTGTGGCGGTTATTTTCTTGTTTTGGGAAGTCAAAGAGATGACCACATCTTTGTAAGCCTTTGGGTGATTGCAATTAAAAGTTTGAATTGAACACCTTTCCCCTTTCGAACATTTCTGCGGCGTGAATGTGCCAATCACGGACTGGAAATAAAACTCCAGCTCCCAGGGCGTGAAATAGATGAATGAATAAAATATTTGTCCGGGAATCGTTTGTCATACGTTTCAGGAATTGCTGTTTAAAACAATCGGCAGTTGATGACTCATCAAGCGTTATTTTTCCTTCGGAAACCACAAGAATGGGCTCAGTTTTAGATAGCAGCTTGAGGCCTCACAATGACCTCTTAGTCACACAGACCTCTCACATTGCGAGGGTGAAATACAACCCCCTCCATCATGTGATCGCAATGAAGTCATTCGATTGTAGGCTCGAGTGGTGACAGCGCCGTTTTCTTTGTGATTTTTTTTCATTGACCCAAATTAGTTGAACACACTGCGCTGCATGCACCCCAAACCGAATCAATCCAAACACGTGCGCAGTGTAACTTCATCAAGAGAGCATGCGGGTAGCTCATTTGTGTAGCATTTTCAGTGCCTTGTTCAAGGACGCCTGAAACAGTTTGAAGAAAGCTAACATCTCTTCAGCGACTCTTATCTTTGACCTTGTTTTGGTCCAGTGTGAAGATTTAGGGCCGCAGCCCTTTCCTCTCCATAGCAAAGTCTCAAAATGACTGAGCTGCAGCTATCCGCCTGTTAGGGAGATAATGTAACCTTGGACATCTGCAGTCTTGTCTGGCGCAGGTTAATCCTATTTGGCTTAGACGGAATGACACCGCATAAATCCCTTTGAGGTGATACCAGGTTGCTCTGCAGCACAGCGCGGTATCTGTTACCTCTTTATGTCGTCCTTCGACGTAGACCACGGCTAGTATTACGTAACATCAACTCAAGAGGTTAAATTTTAGTAGGCCCTCTCGTATCGTTCAGTGACTTTGAGGTTCTCAAGTCGTACCTCAGATCATGTTCCCGTTTCAGGTCAAATGTAGTTATCATCGTTGCCTCGACTGGCTTATTGACACAAGCATGAGATAAGCAATGTGGTTGCTGGAGCAGATGTCACATAGCTCAGAGTGCACCTGCTGAAACACTCCAAGGCTAGCCACGTAACATCGGGGCACTGTTATATGGCAGTAGCTCTGATCCCGGAGCGTACGTCAGCTTTCAGACTAAGATTTCATCAACTTCCAGTGTCGGAAAGGGTATCAGGAAGGTGCCAATTGTTGTGGGAATGATAAAATGCTCTCCCATTTGACAACCAAATTGTGACATGTTTTAAGACCGCTGTAGTTCTCAGTGTTGTTCTCAGAGAATTGGTGAGAAAAAAAGACGTTATTTGGCATCACCCCCATTCAATTCAGAGCGAGGAAACTAAACACTGGACTTGGATGGTTGCAGACTCAAGCGGGCCAACTGCTTCGTGTGCAACATTAGAGAGCTTCGAAAGAGCAAAGCGCGTTCTGAATATTTGTATCCTGAGTTTCACAGTTGGGTGATATAATTACAGTATGCGCGTGGTGAGATGATGATGACATATTAGATAATGTACGCTGGAGATTTAAAACCACACGTGATCAGCCCTGCGTGAGGGGATTACGTAAGAATGGGGCGCTTACTCCGCACTGGCAAGGATGACAATGTTCCACTTCTGAGCAGGCTGACTTGCTATTCATGGTGTCTAAATTATGTGACTGTTCATGTTGCTCTGGTGAATATCCTGAAATAAACGGTATGTATGGGCTTGAACCAGTTTAGTTGGATTTTCATTGGTTTCGGCATTTGAGGATCAGTTGTTGAGTGGACATCGAGTTGCTTGACCTGTCTCAAAATATAGGTCGCTTAAGGACATGTTTCTTTTGAAAGCAATGCCGAATTTTAAGTGACTGCTTCAACAGTCTGCCATCATTTTGTTCTTTACTTGAAATGAATTCCTGAAAGTGTATGTGAGTCCTGATATTTCCAATGCTCTTTGAGAGAACTGTATCTTACAGAAAATAGAGATGTCAGTATCTCTCAGTGATTGTCCTCGTGATGCAGTGCAAAAAGATTTGACGTGACGTTGAAGGGCTCGCAAAGCAGAGCCGTTTCCTCTAAGGCAAGACGTCTTCCTGCTGGACTGTCCGGCATTCCCTGGCTGATGGCCAAAGAACTAACGTTCTGCCACGGCAGCCATTTATCTCAAGGTTATTCACTAAAGTCGAAGTAGCAGCGTTTTATGCAGCACTAATTCCTACACTGGCATTGTTATGCTTTCCAGTGAAAATGTGTTTTTTTTTTTGTTCCATATGCCATGTCGATTTGGTAAGATTAACAACTGAAGCTCAAAAGACATTGCAGCAAGTCACTGTAGTGAAATCAGAATCAGGATTTATTGGCCAAGTATGCAATAAACACATAAGGAATTGACTTCCCAGTTACAACCAGTTGTGAAAATCGGCACAGCAATAACCAACATGGGGGAGACAGAAAGAGAAGCCTGGCGCGTCGCTATTAAGCGCCACCGATATCTTAGATGTGAAAGGAAACAGTCGGGATGAGGAGGGGGGAAAAACCGATTGACTCCAACCATTCTCCGCAATGGGAGGATGGTTTGAGCAGGAGAAAAAATCAACTCAGCATATGTCGCTTACATTTAAAAACACAGTCCAACAGTTTAAGACTTTCAAAACATCAACACAGCGAAGATTTTGCGATTGCGAATACTTTTGACAGCTGCACGGCAAATGTGAAACGAAGCTGTGAATTTGATGAGGCAAAACCAAGATTGGCTCTCTGGCAAAGTTCATTGTGTGTGTGTGTGTGTGTGTGTGTGTGTGTGTGTGTGTGTGTGTGTGTGTGTGTGTGTGTGTGTGTGTGTGTGTGTGTGTGTGTGTGTGTGTGTGTGTGTGTGTACTGTATTAGCAAGATAAAGGAAGAAAGACGAGGCTGTCTACTTGGCTTCAGGAGCTTCAACAGTGATCGGTGCTGTCGGTGGGCCAAGGCCTCTTGGAAGTTTGAATCCATCGGCTGTGTTTGCCTCGCAGCTCTGACAGGCGAACCCAACTAACCAGCAACAACAGCCGATTTGTCTTTGACTCGAGCCACCATCTTTCCCCACCATCTTGTTTCTTTCCTTCAGCCTGTATCAGACATAGATTTATCGCTCATACATGCATATTGAAAACAAAGAAAACATTTCTTTGAAGTATTTTCTTGAACAGTCCTTGATCAGTTGGTGTTATGATAAAGACATCACATTGTTTTGCTAGACCCCTGCAGAGATAGTTGTACAAACAAAATAACGTCACCTTATTCAGGAAACTCAAAATGGCATTGCTATCTTTAATTGCATGAGATAAAAGAAGTTAAACTCTTGAAGATAATGGAGTATAAAGTACCGTATTTTCCGCACTAAAAGGCACACTGGATTATGAGGCGCACCTTCAATGAATGGGCTATTTTTTAATTTTTTTTTCATATATTGGACGCACTGGATTATAAAACGCAATCTACAATGCATCCAGGAGATGGAACTACGCTCCTTCCGTTCGACTCGAGAGGCGTTGATGACCACCTCGGAAAAGCGTAAAATAACGATTACTTCAATGAAACTACGAAAATTGAAAATAACGCATCAAAACAGAAAATCAAGTGAGGAAATCACAAAATAAATTCTATAGCCCCCCTACAGAATTTATTTTGTGATTTCCTCGTTTGATTTTCTGTTTTGATGCATTATTTTCAATTTTCATAGTTTCATTGAAGTAATCGTTAATTTACGTTTTTCCGAGGCGGTCATCAACGCCTCTCCAGTCGAACGGAAGAAGAGAAGGCACGGAGACGGACAAAGACGTACCTGTATTTGTTGAGACTGTGAAAACCATTAATAAAGTGTGCGTTTTAAAAAAACAACACCACAGCTCTCCTTTTTTCGGAGCTGCAACAAAAACGTATTTAATAAAGCAGCGACACAGTTCACTGAACCAACAGCAAGTTATAACACTGTAAGCATGTCTCCAGCAAGGAGCCATTTTGGGGTCGACATATTACCGTAATGATCGTACACAAGGCGCACCGGATTGTAAGGCGCGCTGTGAGCTTTTAAGAAAATGGAAGACTTTTCGGTGCGCCTTATAGTGCGGAAAATATGGTACGTGCACATCAGATGACTAAAGCTATTGAGATGAGAACTGTAGGGCATTCATTTGTACTTGTGAGAATTATTCAAACTTGGTTGATTAACGCAAATGTTGGAACAATGAGTTGTGGCTTTCAGCTTGTCCCATCGGAGGCTGCCACCGCGAGTGGCACACCACCATTTGTTTTGGCATCATTTTTACGCCAGGGAATCTATCGTGTCTTCTCCCCCCTTTCAAGTTTTCTGAAAGTCCTGTTTTTGTTTTCCTCATGCATCATTTTTACAGCACACATTGTTTGGGTTGTTCGTTAGGGCAGTATCAGACGTCTGCAGCTGTTACTTATGGTTGTTGCATGTCTATCTTAGGGGGCAGAGGCCATGGTCTTGGAGAGTGTGATGTTTGCAATCCTGGCAGAGAGAGAATTGGGACCGAAACTCTACGGGATTTTTCCTCAGGGACGTCTGGAGCAGTATGTGCCGGTAAGTCACCATTTACTGACAGCATGTATGTTCATGTTAATGGAGGGGAACCATGCTTATTAGTACTCGACTCTTGAGCATCTATATGATTCATGCAATATTTGTCGTTGTTAAGTGGTTAAAAAAAAACCAATTTGGATTTTATTTGATGTGATCGTATGGAAAAAATAGCAATTGAAAAACACTGAGTGATCACAACTCTATGTACACTTAAACCCCAGAACTGATTCAAATATTCTGAGTATATATTGACACTGTCAGAGAAATGTACATTACTAATAGGTTTATTATTTTGGTTTTGTTGGAGTAGTAGTTGCAGCTTCAGCGTTGTCGAACTGAACCTCATCAAACGGAGAGCTATGTCTAGATTTTGGCTAGCTCATTTAAGAGAGACTATGCTTGTTTATGATTTGATTGTAATTCTGTCGCCAGTCGTTGCATATTAAAGAGACTATAACATCATGCCTTTAAATAAAGCACATTATGTATCGACAGAGCCGTAAGCTGGAAACGTGCGAACTGAGCGACCCGAGCATTTCGGCAGAGGTTGCTGAGAAAATGGCCAAGTTTCATGGAATGAGAATGCCTTTCAACAAGGAGCCCAAATGGTTGTTTGGAACCATGGACAAGTAAGTCACTAAATTAACTCCGAGGATTTCCTGGGCCAAATTGAGGTAGAGGTGGTGTCATTTATACTTTGCAATTGTGTGTATGCTGTAACACGGACTGGCCGAATTCTTTCTGTGAAGTACTTAAATGTAGCTATATCTGTCATTTTCTTCTTCTTAAATCCTACTTTAATTCAAAATCCAGTAGTTTTCTTTGACATGAAATTAGATAAGAGCAAAAATGCCCTGACCCACTCACTCCTTGTAATTGAGCGCCTATTCGTTTGACCCATTGACCACTTTGCAGCACTGCCTCGCTTTGAATTGAGCATTGTCCTTTCACTTTGTACTTCCTTGTGTTTATTGTGTTTCACTACAACAACCGAGTACTTAAATATTGATTAGAATGTTTTTTTTCTTTGAATATGTAATTTTAAATTGATCATGAACATTATGGAGTGAGTGGGTTAGCTAGCAGGTTACAAAACTGACAGGAACATGAATAGGATACTTGAGACTTTAATGTGCCTAACGTGAGCGCCGACACTCTTGAATGTATTAATTTTTTTATTACTTGTTCCAATATAATAGGCAAGGCAACTTTTATTACATAGCCCATTTCATACACAAGGGAACTCACACAAGCAAGGAAACAACGCCTACACACTTTTGCTAAACACACTGTAAGAGGCAATGAGAGGCAAAGCAGAGAAAAAATAAATACAAAAAGACCATATATTGACAATGTCAAAACACACAAACAGAAAACATTAAAAATATGTAAAAGTAAAGTAAAGGGAAAAAAAAGAGAAATTACAGACCAGAATTTTCAGACTTTGGTTCATCCAGCTATTTTTTGCTCTAGACACAGTGACACAATTCGTTACTTGAACTGCTGTCATTTGGGGACATTGATAAATATAGCAGTGGGTCATCTGCATAACCATGATATCCAACATTGGCACTCTGATGCAACTGACCCAGCGGTAACATCTACAGACTAAACAAATGGGTCCAAGGACTGACCTTTGAGGGGCCCCACATGTTATGGCTATTCAATCAGATTCAAAACTTCCAATGGTTACAAAGTAACTCAGCAATTTTCGACACATTCCCTGCATGTCGGAAACATGTTTGGAATTTATCAAAAAGTCCACTAAAAAGCACTTTCTGTCTATAATTTACTAACGAGACATCCAGCGTTCTCTTTTACGTTCACCTTGACGGCGGCTACATTTTTTTTTTTTAGGTTTTTTTGGTTTTTAGGAAGCTCGCCTGCCTGAAGTGAGCAGTTGATTATTTGCTGTAACTCGGTTTGCACACATTTCACAATAATTTTGAAAAAGTCAGATGGAATTGGCTCAAGACAGCTCGTTGATGGTTTCAACTTCTGAACCAAATCTGTGATAGTTTTTTCATCCACCATATCAAATTCTGTCATAGTCACTGAGTTATTCCTGGGTGATTTGAAGTACTGCATGATCTTTCACTAAAGTAGCATGCAAATTATTTGCATTTATCTGTTGAGAAGAGTTCTGTTGCTATTTGGTTTGGGGGATTTATGAGTTTGTCGACCCCAGTTGAGTTTGCGTATTGTTGAGGTTCTTCGTCATGATTTCAGAAAAGTGTTGTTTAGTTTTCGCTAACTCTTTGTTCAAATTACAAAAGAACTTGGGAGTTTAGTTTTTCTCCACATATGCTCCGCTTTCCCGCACTTCAATTTCAAAGTCGTGACGTTTGTAGTTCACCCCCAGAGTGATTTTAGGTCGGCATGAAATGGCCTTGGCAGTCAACACAGTGCAGATTTTCCAGGTGAATTTATCCAGAAGTTAATATTATAGGATTTGATATCACATGACTGCTTTAACAAAAGTGAATGTTTATTTTCTAGCTATCTTTTTGAGACAAAGGCTATGCCTTTAACCTACTGCATATCCAGTAGTTTTCCTACATGCCGTAATGTTACTTAGCAATTTGGCTGGCCCAAAAAAAAAACAAAAACAAAGATAAAAACTCCAACAACACGTCCTTCTTCCTCTTTATGTGTCAGGCCAGTTTATACAATGAGTCAACAAAGACTGCTCCACGTTTAAATCACTGTAAAGTCCTCATTCCCCACTTTCAAAGATAACACATCTAAAATTCGATAACTTCCATCGATATCACCCGTAGTTCCGTTTGAACCGAGCCAAAGTTTGTCTGCTAGCTGTTTACAAAGATTACACTCCAGGATTATTGCCAATATGTCATGACAAAGTCCATCGTCCTGTTCCACTTTTCTTCATGGAAAGTTTCAAAGCGGGGCTTTATGACATGACATCAAGGTAGTAAGTGTAGTACTCATATTACTCGTATGCTGTGGCAGGATTGCTGTTTCCTTTTAGGTCACACGCTGCAAACGATCTTAATCTTACAACTAAAAGATGCATAGATTGCAATTTTATTTGTTGTGACTAAATATTCGCTAAATATTCCAGGTGTATTTGTAAGGGAACAAAAAAAAAACAGTTCACTCCTAAATTTGTCATTGAGACAAAATAAATGAGAATACATCATTCGGATTCAGTGACAAGTCTGCATTTATACTGTGAATGTATTATGAAGTGAGAATGCTGTTTGCCATGCCAACGCCAATAGCAGACACTCGCCATCGCAGCACTATCTTCATAAAGGGTTTCTTGTTACCATGTCACCTCTCTGTTGCCACCGACCTGCATATTAATAATCTAAAGCTCAAAATATGTTCCTTTGCCTTTTTTACTTTACTGCATGTGACATCCACTTTCAGTGTATCGACCTGCAAGTATAGAGGGATTCCTGGTGCCTCTTTTAGCATTGCGCTGACTGCATAATTGACACGAGGAGTGAATACGTCTTTGTGTTTGTCTACATTCGTCATCAGGTACTTAAACCAAGTCATGAGGCTGAACTTCACCCGGGAGTCTCACTTGCGCCATTTCAACCGCTTGCTCAGCTACAACCTACAGCAGGAGATGGATTGGCTCAAGTATGTTGTTCTTATTCTAATAGTCATCATCAAAAATGTGGGTATGTGAAGGTGTTTTCCATTCGGTAGATTTTGCTAACTACCAACAAAATTGAAAGTGACATCAAGAACATTGTTGTGGTGAGAATGCGAAACTGAATGCCAACGGAGCACCGGTATTAAAGCCGATTATGTTCATTCATGGGTGATTAACTTGATGACGCCCGTGCTTGGTGTCATAGTTTCCTCTACACAGATGACCTTTACAACACTGATTACGTTTGTTGCCAGTCAACAACAAAAAAAAAAATCATTATCAAGTGAACCTCATAACGCAAGTTTTGTGAAGTGCACTGCTGACCTGCCTGTTGTCGATCTATGTTCAGGTCTCTGCTGGAATCCACCCACTCTCCAGTGGTGTTTTGCCACAACGATTGTCAAGAAGGTAAAATCATGCAGATATATTCACATTTTTGCAATATAAGCACTGTAAAATCGACACTAAAGGTGACAAACAGCATTTGTTGCTTTAGGAAACATCTTACTACTAAAAGACCATCATCAGTCGGACAAACAGACGCTGATGCTCATTGACTTTGAGTACAGCAGCTATAACTACAGGTATGCTTGCACACTCCTCACCGGATTGACAAGCCATTCAAGTGCGCAGTTGCAAATTACACCAACCATTTTATTGTCCTTTGTTCTCTTCCTCAAAGTTTATTTTCTTTTTATGGTCTACGTACGGTCATTGTTGGATCCTGCACAGCAACACCGCTTTTGTGTCACTAATCATCTTTACCCTTTCATGCACAAATAATGATAACTTACATCAAGATTTTTTCCTCAAGTGTTAATATAAGTCTTTTCGGCATGAAAAAAAAAACAATGGCAGGGGATGGCAACACACATAGGGATCCTTTGTTGATGTTGATGCACAACTGTGACATTAAGATTCATTCATATAAGAGAAAATAACATTGAATAGCTGTCCACTCTAGTAACCGCTGTCCCTGAAAGGGTGAGAGAAATCGCTTTTTCCTCCTGTTGAATTTTGAGATCATGAAAAGTGTATAACGACACACACACACACACACATGCTTATGTCCTATAGAGTTAGGAGTCTCTCGAATTCCGAAAATAACTGCCTCTATCTGTTCTTTTAAAACAATAGTCAACATCTTTCCAAATCCAGTTTGAAAACCTGAACATTTATGGAAGTTTCATCATAAATCCCTTGAGTCTGATACAAATAGTGTCTGCAGACTGACCAACAGACACTGCAGAATTTGTCAGCCAACATCCCTCATCCTCTTTTAATTATCCCCTCCGATAAAGAACTTGCTGTGCATCTCCGAGAACGTGCGCATGCTGGCAGAGAATCAGAACGCTTAAAACCCGTACAAAACCGAGATACTCAGCACAAATCTAGATTTATGGGGCAAAGGAAAGGGAAAAGAACACCACTTGGCACATAGCCTGGATGGAATCAATACATCCTCCCAGCAGTCATAATTCATGGCCACCTCGCGGTTTGCAATGTGGAAATACTCTCTGCACTTGTTATGTAACCAGATTTGGCAGGCCAGTGAGAGCAAACAATGTGGATGCATAGAGTAACGGTATCCGGACCTAACGCAATGATGGCATGTTATGTTTGCCGTCCTGTGTTTAAAACGGCGGCAGTCAAGTCCTTGAGAGCATGTTCATCATACAGTTTACGGCTTTTAATGGGAAACCGAATGCGCTGCATAGCACAGCAACACTGTAGCTGACACTGGTCTTGACTCACAGTGAAGAGCAGACAAAGCTTTCATTTTTCTCCCACAGTCCTTTTGTCCGGTCCCCAAGCTCTACCTCCCCACCCCACCCTTGCACAGCCCCTTTAAGGCTCCCCATATGCTGTGGCCATGTAACTTACTGGACACAAATGGCATACTACACACACACACAACCTGTGAACACTGCTCTTGAATTTCCGTGGGAAAACAGCCCTCAAAATAGACACAGTACAACTAACTCTATATCTATAAATCGCTCTCCCTCTCTCTCTCTATATATATATATATATTTAAAAAATTATATACAGTAATCCCTCATTTATTGCGGTTAATGGGGAACAAACCACCCGCGATAAACGAAAATCCGCTAAGTAGCGACCCCCCCCTCCATATAGGTACATGTACATAATATTTATAAGGCCAAATTTAATGGTATACATGCATGTAGAAGTACATTTTGAAGTAATTAACATGACTTAATGCTGTATACTAATAGACTTAAATATTGGATTGGATACGACTTTATTGTCAAATGTGCTGTATGTAATTTCTTCTCTCTCAACATAAAACAAGAAACAAGAGGATGTATAAGTTAGGTTAGTTTATGAAAAACAAAATACAGTAAACATATACATGTAGTACTGTATATGTTGCTCTATGTGACTCGCTGTTGTTTTGCTGACTTTTGCTGCTTCTCGCGGACCTTTTGCGAACTGAAAAAAAATCTATGTGACTTAAAAAAAAAATTATGAATATGTTTGAAAAAATCCACGATGCACTGAAGCTGCGATAAACGAACCGTGAAATAGCGAGGGATCACTGTAATGCGTATACTGTCTGTCCACCATGACGTGACCTACTTTGAAGCAGAAGGCCATGTCGTGGCTGCGTCAACATGGCCCATCAAAAGCAATCGACCGATGAATAGATTGCATTTGAATTCCAACAATTCAAACAAATAATGTTAAAAAACATTTGTTAGGATTTGGTATATCAAGAAAGTGGGCTTTAAACACAGTTTAAATGTAACCCACTTCTGGGAACTGAATTGTGTCAAGTGAACGAGAAACATGTCTGCCGTAGTTGCGTAGTGGAGGCGATGTTCTCAAGGCTTCATCTAATAGGCATTGGGATTGAAATAAATGTGCAAATGGAACATTTCCTGGTGCGTACAGGAGCGATCTTTGCTTTGCACTATGTTAGTAACAGTGAGAGAAAAGTGACAATCTCAACATTGGTATCTTTTAAAATTTCTAAAGCAGGCATTATCCATTTTTAGATGGCAGTTCTTTATTTCAGTTTGTGGTTGTTTGGTTCAACCTTTTCTGGAATTGGCCTGCTGGGTTTCTGTTGCTGTGAAGAGCTACAAGCCACATGCAGGGCTTCAGTGCAGGGAGCCTCACAACAAAGAAGTGAACCTACTTGAAAAACAAGATCTCATGCTCTCAAGTGGACAAAAGTGCATGAAAACACACTGAGTTGGATGCGGCACTGTTATTAAAGCACGGATGTTGGGTTCAGTAACATTATTATCTTTTGGAATCACAACACGTCATTGAGCCCTTGCTACAAGAGATTATTGCTGGATAAAGCCAAATGAAAACCAAAATAATGTCAGGTCCGCTGTCTCCGTCGTATATGAAGATTTATTACCATCGGTCATATATTCGGTCATTTTGTGGGAACATAAATCATCAGAAACCTATTTTTTCATTTGTTGCAGGGGATTTGATATTGGCAACCATTTCTGTGAGTGGATGTATGACTACAACTGTGACGAGTTTCCCTTCTTCAAAGTGAAAGCGCAAGCTTACCCTTGCAAGGCTCAGCAGGTGTGTGGGCTACAGTGTAATGAACTTTTTTTTGGGGGGGGGGGGTTGCCTTGAACACATTGGTGCTTTCCGCGTCAAATACTGACCTCAGCAACCTTGTGTCGTCTCTGAGCAGCTCCACTTCATTGAAAATTACCTGCGTGCGTCCCCTGAAGGATTCGACTGCTTAAGTCAAGAGGACCAAATGAAAATGAAGGAGGAGCTTTACACAGAGGTCAACAGGTCAGTAAAATGACCACATTTGACACTGTAAGACAATTGATGGCAAAGACAAGCAACATCGGAGACAAGTGTCGGTGTGCTTTGCTTTGGAAAACAGATTCTCCCTTGCATCCCACTTCTTTTGGGGCTTGTGGTCCATCATCCAGGCCCGTCTATCGACCATCAAGTTCGGATATCTGGTGAGTGATGCAATTACCTACTTTGACACTATTATTCGGTTAAATGTTAACTCTTTCGAGAACAGCGGCTACTACAGTGGTCAGCTTATCATGTTATCAGCTTACAGGGTGCATGAAAGGGTTAAGAAAGGCAAATCAACGTGAATACGAAAACTAAACAGTAAGCACGAATGACCTGCAGAGTTGGAGCAGTTCATATGTTTTGGTAAGAACTGGTCGGCATAGGTCAGGTCAGATTGTCAACCACCATGTCAAAATGTCTTGAGTGTTTGCACTTCTACACATTGCACTCGAATTTGTGGGTCACACACACCTATCAACACTTGAGACCTCTGCCCATTTGTCAGCTTTCAAATCATGTGCGAGCAGCTGCAATATCATGTGCTAGACCCAAATCCAGCTCATAAATCAAAGGAAACAAAACAAAACAGTTCTGACAAATACACATTCAATAAATTGTATTTGTAAAGTGCCACTTCACAACCTGTTATCACAAGACACTCTCTGTATGCAACAATATTAGAAACCATTTGTTTTGTTGTATCACAAACTGAAGACAAGTACCGGTACTCTTGATGGACTTGTAAATGCGGTATAAGTTTGCACTAAAAAGTGATTCGGAGCATGTTTTAAATGAGAAAATACATCCGTATGAATGCTATCTTTAAGTGAATGCAACACCCCCCCCCCCTGCTCCCAATTGTTATTTTTTGTATATTTGTTTGTATATTTTTAATTATTTTTTGGTCTGTTTCCTGGTTGAGGTTGTACAGTATGTTTTTTTTATGTATTGAATGCACAACATGATGAATTTTATTTCCAAATAGTGTATTAAATACCTCATGATGCAAATTGGCAAAGCACAGTTAGCACACCTGTCTCACAGTCAAGAGACCGAACGAACGCCTGAGGTTTGATCAAACCGAGGTTGAGAACCACTGGTCTAAGATGACTGAAATCATCCAACTTTTACAATACTTCTATTAAAAATGCAAAGTGGGTGATGTGCCCCGACTCCTAATCTGTGTTTTCTGCAAATGTTCTACTTTGTAGGAGTACGCCCTGGACAGATTTGATGCCTACTTCCAGCAGAAGAAAATGTGGGCCGTCTAACGGAGCAAGAAGATTGGACCACCTTTTGAGCTGAGCGAGGTCATGCTAGCCGATACAGATTCCATGCTTTACTTACACTCTGCCACAAGAGTATGTGCTGGCTGCTGTTGGTGCCGGTGGTGCCAAATTGAATCACAAGTCCGGGTGCTCATCTTCACCCCAAATTCCGCTGCAGCGCAAAGTCTCAACTGCTCGCTGACAGATAATCTTGTCAGGCCTATCTCTGCTTGTGCATTGCTCCGTGAATCTAACTAATATATGCCATGACTGAAGCAGGTCAAAAATGGATTTCGGTTGAAGCTAGACTGGACGCATTAACATTGCATCAATGTGTCAACGTATTGCTCCTTCTGAGGGAAAGAGCCAAAAGTGAACTTCTTGTGGTAGTTTTCTGCTTACTTAAGCATCCAATATTATATATAAACCTCAAAGTACCAATAACTCTCTGTTACTAACGGATCGTCTTGCTGGTGGGATTATTAGGACTTGACATTATACAGTTGGTATACATGCAATTTTAGGTGTCGCCATGATTTTTAGGCCAGTGAAAGGGATCATGTTGTATTTCCATGTATGTGAATTTTGAGTTTCTGGGTTGAACATGCTTCAATTCAAATCATCAATGTGAAACCGTCGTAGATTAATCCATCCATCCATCCATCCATCGATTTTCCACCGCTTATCCGGGGTCAGGTCGCGGGGGCAGCAGCTTTAGGAGGGAAGCCCAGACTTCCCTCTCCCCAGCCACTTCTTCGAGCTCTTCCTGGCGGATCCCGAGGCGTTCCCAGGCCAGCTGGGTGACATAGTCTCTCCAGCGTGTCCTGGGTCGTCCCCGGGGTCGCCTGCCAGTGGGACATGCCCGGAACACCTCACCAGGGAGGCGTCCAGGTGGCATCCTAATTAGATGCCCGAGCCACCTCATCTGGCTCCTCTCGATGTGGAGGAGAATCGGCTCTACTCTGAGCCCCTCCCGGGTGACCGAGCTTCTCACCTTATCTCTAAGGGAGAGCCCGGACACCCTGCGGAGAAAACTCATTTCGGCCGCTTGTATCTGGGATCTCGTTCTGCACACATCTTTGTACACTTGTGGTGTGAACTTGGATAAGTGCGATAAGAACAGATCCCAGTAGTGACGGCTCAACAGAACGACATCATTCCATTTTTGCGGTCTTTGTTGCCTTACTCTCCATTGGCATTTGGGAAATTACATGTCAACACAATTCAGACAAATTGTTTTGATTTACATTATTTACAGTTCCATGGAAAATGAATTATGCACAGTATTAAACTATTTTTTATACCAAGGCAGTATATTATTGGCTAAAGAAGAAAAAAAAACATTCATTGTTTTGCACAATTGCCAATACCTACGAGAGCTGTCAAGGAAATCAAAAGAAACATACTGCTGCTCTTGGAGAATGCAGCTTGGATGGTTATTCTACTCAATCCTCTTCATCATTGGGCATCCACTTTACTTAATATTTTACGTCAACTGTTGAAATGCTTTCGACTTGATGTCGCTTTGTGACGAAACCTGTGCAATACTTCAAAAGATTCATGGATTTGCATTGCTTTACAAATGCATTTGAACACCTGATACCATCCGACATCATGCTGAAGCGCTACAAGACGGTATACTTCCTCAGAGAATTCAAGACATTTTGTTAGCGTAGCGTTCAACCACTGAAACAAATTTACTGTTGAGGAATGCAAGTGCCGTATTTTCTGCACGATAAGGCGCTTCGGATCCAAAAGCCCACCTCCAATGAATGGCCTATTTTAAAACAGTTTTCATATATAGGGCACACTGCATCATAAGGCGCATAGAATACAAGCTACAATAGTTGCTGTGGTTGCGGTTGCATCCACTAGATCAGGGGTCGGCAACGTATGGCTCGCGAGCTAGATGTGGCTCTTTTGATGATTGTATCTGGCTCGCAGATAAAACAAAATTATTCCCGCTAGTTTAACCCATCGATTTTTCACTGCTCACGTTCTGTTGCTGCAGTTGGCGGCAGGAGCAATTTCAATTGGATGATACTGCCCTACGTAGGCTGTTGCTGGGGAAACAGGTAAACGCCCCCTTTTGAATAAGCCTGCTCAAAGCTTAAAGCCAATCCTTCGACGGATAAAATAGCGAAAAGGAAAAAAGATGACAAGTATGGTAGAGTTCAGGACGAATGGTCCGAAGGATTCGTCTTTGTGGAGAGAACAGGTTCTGCGGTGTGTCTGATTTGCAATGACAAAATACCATTGATGAAACGGTCAAATGTAAAGCGGCACTTTGACACGCGCCATGCTACGTTCGCATCAAAATACGCTGCGGGAGACAATAGAAGGGAAGCGTGCAAGCTACTGAGCAGGCTGCAAGCTGACTATAATTCCACTCGTTTTGCTGGATCTTTAGCAATCGTGAGTAACGGAAAACCATTCATGTTAATGGTGAGTATTATAACATTATTTAAAAGTATACATTCGGCGGCTTATTATACTGACATTTTGTTGAATTCACTTTATATATATATATATATATACAGTATATATGGCTCTCACTGAAATACATTTCCAAATATTTTGCTTTCATGGCTCTCTTAGTCAAAAAGCTTCCCGACCCCTGCACTCGCTGGCGCTATGCTTTATTTAAATTGAGCCTTCACAACCACTGCAGCTGTAACAATAAGAACTGGTCACAAACACGAATGTGAAACACATAAAATACAAATGGCATTGCAAAACAATGAATGAAACGTTATGAAGACAATTGCTTCAAGAAAAAGGTACACAAACCTCGTGGGCTCACACCCACAAGGGACTAAATATCCTTAAAAGTCTTGCTTGTCTCCTTCCTTCAGCAGTTAATGATGCTTTTGGTATTAGCTTAGTTGCATAATGGCTGCGCAGAGCTCACAAAGTAGTTGTCTGAGTGTGTGTCAGTGAATGGACATGTCAATTAGTGTCGGGCAGAACACTTTTAGGTTCCAATTGGTTCCTGCTAATAATCACCACTAAATGGCATTGGAACACGAACGGAAACAACTCACTGGGGAATATAAAGAGACTGCAACACCATATGTAAAGCGCATTGGATTTATAGGGCGCACTGTCAGCTTTTGGAAAAATTGAATGCTTTTAGGTGCGCCTTATAGTGCGGAACATACGGTATACGTATTAATATAATGCAAGTATGTAATGTTTTATTAAATATTGAACATACTTCACTTTTCCAAACCCACTAGTTGTGAGCAGCTAATCTAGCGACAATTGGCTCGCCAAGTATCGTGACAGTCTGACAGAGTGGTTTAGTTGGCAACCCTGAAATAAGCTAACACTGGGTGGTGGTCTAACAAATGTGTTTAGTGCTGCATCCATGTAACATTCTACAGTAGGGTCTGACTTTTGAGCCACTTAGTTTGATTTTGAAAACCCCCAAAATGTGATCCTGTAAAAGGTACCGTTGGCATTACCTCATAGTGTTGATATAAAAGTCATGGCTCTTAACATATGTGATTTACTCTGTACTACTGTATACGCCAGTTGTCTGATGCTTGAACCATCCACAAATGTCTTTGAATGCCCAGTGTAGCATTTTTGATCTCAAAGGACTGGGGGGGGGGGAGAAAGTAAAAATATGTACTTCAGTATTAAACTGGGATTCATTTGACTTGTTTTATTTTGCATGCAGTATTTTTTAAGTACTTGACAGTTATCCTTTTTAAATGTGTGTGCGCGTACGTGTGTGTTCCATAATTTGGAGATGCAATGGGACTAAGGGTGCATCAAAATATTGTCCATTCGACCAAACAAAATCATTTTGGTTTTCACATGTGAAAATATGAGCCAAGTTTTATTCTTTAGTTACGTTTAATAGAATGTGTGTGTTAGCTTTTGGTTTGTGTGACATGACCTTCAGTATCCTCATAGTCATAAAGAGGTCGATCCCTTTTTTGGGCAAATGTTTAACAGTTATCACAATCTAGGTCTGAGTGTGAGCGTGGATGGTTGTTCGTCTCTGTGTGCCCTGCGATTGGCTGGCAACCAATTCGGGGTGTCCCCTGCCTACTGCCCGAAGACAGCTGGGTTAGGCTCCAGCAACCCCCCGCAACCCTTGTGAGGATAAAGCGGTTCGGAAGATGAATGAATGAATGAATGAAATGATCTGTCATAAAGAGGGCCTGCCTGGTTGAAGCTCCTGTTGATCTGGCCAAGGACCAACAAACTAACTCAGTGCCACAAGCCTCGAGCATCATTAAGTCACACTAAGTCATCTTAGTTATTTGCATGTCTTGAACAAATCACACTGAGACCAAATTTTAGTCCCTTACCCAGGCAACTCCCACCATCAAATTTTTAATTTGGTCCAAACCTAAACATCCACCCCAAAAGTTTTAAAAGTTCATCCCTATTGAGGCAAAAGTCTTAACCACTGTGCTTATTTTAACATCACTGGTCCATGGCTCTTTTATTATTGTTGGGGTTTTTTTTTGTTTGTTTGTTTTTTTAGACTGTGTATATTTTTGCCGCACTTTTTTTCCAAAGTTGCTTGGTAATTGTAAATTGTTGATGCAAAACATTTCCATGTTAAAGAAAAATGATTGTTGTCGTTATTGCTGAACACTGCATAAGTGCATATTTCGTGTTCACTTTGGGCCAATAGAAACAGAATGGAAGCAACATAGTCACTTCTTGCAATGTGAAATAACTAAGATTGTGATTCTCTGTGATTATACTTGTACTTGTAATACACACGTTGTGACATTCAGTACAAGACTAGTGGTGATGAATCATTAACGAAACTGAAAAGGGTTGAGGTTGAACTACTGCAGCACAGAAAGAATGACCCCCTTCACTTGTATTTCTGCTTTGCACAAAAAAAAATTAAAAGCATAAACTACAGCTGTGGCAAGATCTGGTTTGGCTTTTTGTCTTGGAGGGATGGTGGGACTGGCTTTGATCTAAATTCAAACATTCACATTCAAACAACAATTTAACAATGTCATCTCCCTGCTAAAAGCATTTGCTAGCAAAAAAGGGAGAACTGAAAAAATAAATAAAAATCGAACAACCACATGTAGTGGACGCAGTGCAGCCAAGGGAAATGCTAACTAATCAAGAGATTCAACTGTTGGGATTAAATTAGCACAGTTTGAATAGAAAAAATGGAACTGCATACGAGTTGCAAATGTAGGTGCTGTTTTTAGGCCAGCATATAAGGCCTTGCTGGCCCTGACCTTTCACCGCGGAGTAATACTGCGTTTTTACTTGAAAGGAATGCAAACCCACAGAAAACAAGTGGGGGAAGGATGAAGGCGACTGACTTGCAAGCACTTAGCTGGCCCCATCCGTTCTGAGACTGTCTTGAAGCAAAGAAAGCAAAGTTAGTGGGTATATTCTCTCTATCACAAGAAATATGGCAATTTGCTGTAAGGTGAGCAGAGTTGATCAGAAATAATAATTGGCCCTCTGGGCTTTCTTGACATAAAAGCAAGGGATGATTTGGCCTGTAACATCTGCTGACATGCAGACAGACGGGGGGCAAGAATGCAGCAGAGAGGAATGTTGTTACAGACAAAGAGGTCTGTGAGGCTAAATAGTTGAAATGATCAGCTGGGCCGTTTTGTCCAGACAGGTTGCGTCTTTACAACCCTATGTCCTATCTGCGGCGTTACATTTGCTCAGATGCAGCCAGGGCAATATTACAACTGACCACCGTGCAAGAGTTTCAGAGGATGAAAGCAATTATGGATTGCTGCATTAGAGTGAATTACGCGCTGTCCTGCTGCGATGGCAACACACCATTTGCCTGCCAGCTCACGCTAAGCACACAAGCAATGGCGAATGCATCTATTCGGGAAGAGGCGTATATTTAGGTATTGACTAAATGATCTGCAGCGTCTGTTAGAGTGAAAAATATATAGTTTATTCCGTTTGGTATTAGCTCACACATGCACCTTAAAGATACCAACAGAGCGTGTCACCTTTTAGACCAAAATATGAGAAACGAATACTTTCTTGCCAAAAAGAAACAAACAAAAACAATCCAAATCGGTGATGGAATTGGTTATGCTTTTCAAGGCAAGGTAAATCAACTGGATTCATATTGCTCATTTCAGACGCAAGGTGTGCTTCACATAATAAAAAATACAACATTTAAAAACAAAGGGGGAAAAAAACAACCCACACACAAAGAGAAGAATTTAAAACATTTAAAAGCAAAGTAGAGAAAGTATTTTGCTAAAATTACTAAAAGAGCGTACAGCGCAAGAACAAGATTTTAGATTAGAAATGCTTCAAAAGACATGAACCATAGTTATGGGAAAGCTAGAACATTTTAACCTGGATTGAAAAGCATTTACACTTGAGGCTGACTTCAGTTATGTTGGCAGTTTTTATTGCATTAGCGTGCAGCATACCCACTAATCCAGAATTACTATTCACTATTAATTTATTTAATAATAGGGAGCACGATTTACTAAACTGTGATCTGAAATAGAAAATGGATGGATGGTGATCTGAAATACTGTATCAGTTGTCCTCTTGGCCATCTTGACCTTGTAGCAAGGAATTGTTTGGCATGGAGCACCTGC
Organism: Hippocampus guttulatus; assembly: GCF_054856545.1. Classification (NCBI taxonomy): domain Eukaryota; kingdom Metazoa; phylum Chordata; class Actinopteri; order Syngnathiformes; family Syngnathidae; genus Hippocampus; species Hippocampus guttulatus. The sequence continues at coordinate 5,101,585 of NC_141264.1, forward strand.
TGACACACAGACAGTGGCAAGAATGCAGCGTCGAGGAATGTAATCACAGATAAAGAGGACTGTGAGGCTCAATAGTTTTTACTCTTAGGGTTGTGGGTTTTAAAGGGTATCCATAAAGGGAAAATGTGCATTTAGGCTGGTATGTGGTGAATACTGAGAGAGAGAGACTCTCATCTCACTCAGCATTCTCCTCTCCTCTCAAAATTGTATGCTTGCTTTACCAATTTTCACTAAATTGCCTTAAAAAAAATCCAAACACTTGGACGGAGCCCACATTTGTGACAGAAGTGATTCCCAAAGAGTATGCCAGGGTACATTAGGGTGCCGCCCGAACTTATCAAATTTCTCATAATTGGTGAGAAACATTATTTGTGACTCATAAATCATGATTTTTGTACATCTATCTATGCCAGCAACTTAGTGACAGAAAGAGCAAATAAATGATATTCTATTAGATGGCAAAAAGTATTAAATTAACTTATGTCTCGTCTTTTGGTGACATTTTTTATGGTGTGCCGTGCGATTTTTCGAACTTAAAAAATGTGCCTCGGCTCGATAAAGGTTGGGAATCACTGGGCTACAAGCAGACTGTGCAAGTAAACCATAGCAACTACCATTTTCCCACAGCCGAAAGTTCATCCGTTGGCGAGTAACGCAAGTACAGAAAGATTGGTTGAATTTTCTGGTCTGTACCATCTCAGTCTAGCGGTGACAGCCCCAAAAGTACCGACATTGAAGCCTCTCCTTCGCAACATTCGCTATGTGAAGACAGAAATAAACCCAGATACCCTCCTCCAATGAATGTCTGTACTGTAGCAGGCTGTTCCCTTCCTTTGTTCGTCCTCCCCTCCTCTACCCTACTCGAAGGTTACTCTATCAGCTTCTTCGTAGTCTGCTGCCAGTCCCTTACAAACTGGTGCTATCTACTGGTAGGGAGTGGTACTGACAATAATGCTCAACACAACTATCAAATGTCTTTTTTTTTTAATTGTCAAAACATTCGACAAAAAAGAGTGGAAAAGTACAAGTGAAAGCCCAAAAAACTAAAGCAGAGGCACCATCTCTTTTGATCTTGTAGGTTGAGGGGTTCGTAGGTTTTAGATGGATTGCTCTACGTTTAGAATGGGCAAAAAGGAGAGGACGACTTCGTTTGAACACAGCTTTCTCTTTTATTCTTTTTATTTTTTTAACGTCTGCCTCCTAACTCTCGAGCGAACACTCCCCCTTTCGGTAATGACCCACCTTCCTGCTTTTCTTCCCCAATCACATGTAAGCAACAAGAATATTGCAGAAAGTATTAAACAGAAAATAATTTAGGTAACTAACAAAATAATATAATGCGTAAATATAAAATGATAGTAATTAACAATTTAACAAAAGCTTACAATCTTTATGAGTTAGATTTAGAGCGTTCAGATGTTAAGATCTCAGAGAAGACACGCTAACCACTCGACCACCACGATGCCATGAAGCGACCATTCCTAATCATCGCTCACTTCTTTACACGTGATACTATCCGTACTGTACGTATTAAAATTGAGAAAACAGGTCAGATCGCTATTTGCGGAAAGACTGACAGGTTCCACTGACATTGGCAAGAGTGCACAAATAGTAGAACCGAGATGATACCACCGGGAGGTTGATCAATTTTTGATGTCCCGCGACTGTGACAACAAGAGCAAGAATAGAAAGAGAAAACGTCTGTTTTATTTATTTGGTTTATTGTGTAAATCAAATCGCACAATATTATTCATCTTTTAAAATTCATGGAACAGGCAGCACAGCACAACAGTGGATACTAAGTATGCCTCACAGGATTGAGCTTCTTGATTTCACTTCCCATTCAGGCCTTACACTGTCTTTTGTGGGTACTCCGGCTTCCTACCATTTCAGAAAAGCGCATGTTACGTTTTGTTAACACCCTGAATTGTTTTATTTTTGCTGCAATTGATTTGACTGGCAACAAATCCAGTCAGCTAAAATATGATCCTGTTATGTCTCGGACAAACCGAGTTTAGGGGGGATCCAAAAGCGTAGACGAAAACAAGGTCTCCGTAGGAAAAAATAAAGTTTAATGTACAAAATCGCACCGAATAAGGAGAGAACATAAAGCGCTGGTCCACAATAAGGACCAGAAGGCAAATCAAACGAGTAACAAAAAGCGCTTGCACAAAAGGGCAAGGGAGAAAAATAAAGACCGCGACTACAAACGAAAAACAATGTATCACAAATACACGCCAGAAAGCCAAATCACAAAACAAAACCAGTACTTACTCTACCATGGGTACCGAGAAATACAACGCGAAATCACGACGAGGTCTAAAGCCAACTAGTCAAGGAACAGCGAAAACAGCAATGCAATAGACAATACTCCGACAACAGGTGTACGGCGGAGGAGTCCTTAAATACTTCATCCATCCATCCATTTTCCGAACCGCTTGATCCTCACTAGGGTCGCGGGGGGCGCTGGAGCCTATCCCAGCCGTCTCCGGGCAGTAGGCGGGGGACACCCTGAATCAGTTGCCAGCCAATCGCAGGGCACACAGAGACGAACAACCCTCCACGCCCACACTCACACCTAGGGACAATTTAGAGCATCCAATCAGCCTGCCATGCATGTTTTTGGAATGTGGGAGGAAACCGGAGCACCCGGAGAAAACCCACGCAGGCCCGGGGAGAACATGCAAACTCCACACAGGGAGGCCGGAGCTGGAATCGAACCCGGTACCTCTGCACTGTGAAGCCGACGTGCTAACCACTGGACTACCGGGCCGCCCTCCTTAAATACTGAATCTATTAATTACAGATTGGCAGCAGTGCCAGAAAGTCCGCTCATGCCACCTGCTGGCCAGACCGCAAACAGAAACGTGACAGATCCCAGCCCCGCATAATCCTAAAGATGTACAGAAAATTGATGGATGGAATTAATGTGCAATGACTACGCTGAAGACATTCACCCTTTTCAATTAAATAATTCTAACAGCAACTAGAGTTTACATGGCAAAAGTATTAAATCAGAATAAAGACCGTTTATTTCAAATAAATAAATAAAAATACTGAGTATTGCTGTAAGGAATGCATTGAAAATATTTAAGGTGTAAATACACCTTCAGAGCCACTTGAAGTCCTTCTTACCTACCCTCTTTCTGTCGGCCACTGTGGGTTCCAGATCAAGCCCACCTGCATATAGCCTGATACAAGCATCCTTCTTTATAATGCAACTCTGAACACCGGCGCAAAAAAAAAACCACACTGGAAACAACAGATTGATAAAACATCTGCAGCAGTTTATTACAGATATTCAAGGAATCAGGCCTCCTTGGGAAATATGTATTTCTTTTCCTGTGCAACAGACCTGAAACACCATAGACTACATGTAAATTTCAAATTATTGAAGTAGTCTACCTCCAAAAAAAAAAACAGTATTCAGTCTTTTGAGGTAAGTGACAAAAGTACTTGACACCTGCCAGATTTATCTCCTGTGCATGTCCATTTTCAGGTCATTCTGATTGAATTTAGCTCTTTTCAAAACTTCTTGATATTTCTTACATTGCTTAACGAAAGATTTTTAGGGGAATTAAAACAACAACCTCACACCCCCAAAAAATAAACAATACTGCATATAAACTACCCAGTTACTTGTGAAATGGAGGTTAGGGAAAAAGTGCCTCGAGCCTTTAGGGCTGCAGACCGCCTGTTTGCTGAAGTGTCATCTTGAGGAAGTCAACAAGGAGGTGATGAGGAAAACCAAAGTCCATCTGTATGATAACAAATCCCTGAGCGAAAGGGAGTAACACTGAGTGTAAGACACGAGAACAAATGGGCAGATGACAAAAAAGTGTTCAAGTGAGACTTACATCCAGAGGAAGCACTTCTGGGTTGTAGATGTCAAATAAGTATAATCCCTGTTTGTCCAACAGCCTGGTTATCTCGGTTTCAAGTACTGGAACAACAAACGGAGAAGAGTACCACAGTTTATTCAATCAATCACGTCAAATAAAATGTTGCTTTTACAAAAAAGTCACGCATGAAATGTTTTTGGTTCACATTAGGGTTTTCACTTTTTTTTTTTTATTGGCAGTATTTTTACAGAATGATGATAGTGTATGTTGCCATGAGAGGAGGGTGGTACACAGCGCACTCACATCTCAAATCTTCTGGAGATGAGCTACTTTAGACAAATACCGCAGAGTGTATCATGTATTGAATCAGTAAATGTGTTGTGAGACGGAATTCTGCCCGTCTATGACCATGCGTACCTTCATATTATCGAGACTAAAACACATTGTTATTGTAACTGTATAAAATGTTCTTACCAGAAAGTACCTTGGGGATGCCGATCTTCATCAAAGCTTCTCGTATGAAATCCAGTTGTGCTTGAGCTCCCTGAAAAGAGAAATCAGTCAATCAAAACGCACGTTGAGTTCAGTGTATGATTGTCCATAATTGCTCAGAATGTAAATGTTTGTGCCTCAAGAGGACATTTCCTTGTGTTTCATATATGAATACTTATTCACTGCCATTGACAGCCAAAAACGGGATGTCAAAATATGAAATAGTGGCAAAATGATTGGAATAAATGTAGCATTTAAAATAAAGAGCATGTAATGAGAGCGATCTGTGGATAAGAATAAAAGGTGCAACAGTGAACTACAGAAGTTCCACCGATTTTTTTTTCCCCTCTACAAACACAAACAACTTTGTTTTGAACTATAATGGTGCCGAGTACACTGCAGTCCATTCACGGTGACATGTTCTGTAAAAGTGACAGTGTTTTTGCTTGAACACAAATGATTGGGTCTCTGGAGTTCCACCCAGTTATGCTTTGTTGAAGCGAGCCGTTTTGAATTTTGTATCTACCGACTGACCCACACGCTGAGTTCCCCCACCAATGACTTGGAAGCTTTGCTGGACAAAATCAACTGCCATTTTTACACAGGCATGGAAAAATAAAACCATTTGAACCACTTTAGTTTCTTTCTTTTTCATGTTGATGCCTGCTCCCACCTGATACACCTTTATATCAGAAAAGAAAAGACAGAATGCCTGAAACCACTGTTTCGGGCAGCACAATGGCATTGCTATTGATGTACGAAGTGATTCTGCTTTATCCAGAAAACCACGGCACATGGCTAGACATCAGCTGTAAAATTAAACATTTATGAGTTATTTTGGTTGTCGTCATTATCTTGAGTTGCAGCAGCCATTTGAAATGAACAAGAAAGCAGGAAAAAAAAACGTTTTCCATGACTTTACGCGTCAAGGGCGGCCCGGTGGTCCAGGGGTTAGCGCGTTGAACTCACAGTGCCGAGGTACAGGGTTCAATTCCAGCTCCGGCCTCCCTGGGTGGCATGTTCACACTGTGTGGATTTTCTCCCACATTCCAAACACAAACATGCTGATTGAACACTCTAAATTGTCCCTCGGTGTGAGTGTGAGCGTGGATGGTTGTTGGTCTCTGTGTGCCCTGCGATTGGCTGGCAACCGGTTCAGGGTGTCCCCCGCCTAATGCCTGAAGACGGCTGAGATAGGCTGCAGCAGCCCCCGTGAAGATAAAGTGGATCAGAAAATGGATGGTTGGATGGATATATGTGTCAAAGCCAAAAACGGAGCTGCATTGTTTGCACTGATCAGCATTGTGTAAATTATGCTAGCGGCGTTTGCTTGATAGCCTGCAAAAACGTCAATCCCTGACGGGGTTGTTGCTGCGCGGTGAACGTATTTGGGTTGAGCGAGGTGTCGGCCGCATGCATCAGTCAGGCGAATCCGCAAGCTGACAAATGCAAATTGGCAGCTTAGTGATGAAGTGCTGCTTTCTACGAGTGACGATCCGATCCCAAATACTTTTACTGTCTTTACGGCTTTATTTGCCTTTCTCTTCAGACTCTGGGTTGCATGAGAGCAAGTAACCATGCAAGTCACAGCACAGCATCGCCACCATCATTTGCACAAGACATAACCGACCCTCAATGGCAACTGGTTTCAACCAGACTGTTCGAAGTGGAGGTGTTGTACTTTTATTTCATCGTTTGTTCACTTTGACCAAAGAATGCCAAAGACCTTCAAGGAGACACTGTTTAAAAAGTGTGAAGGCATCCCCTAGAGAACAAAAATGACACCAGTGGTTGTGAGCGCTTAGGACGACATCAGAGCAATCCACTTACCAGAGGAGATTGGTGCAATTCAGCATGTAGTACGTCAACCCTGGAGGATGAAATGAATTAGCACTGATTTGTATCGAGCATACGAGGTGGGTGCTCGATTCAAAATGCACCCTTTGGTTACTAATCAGAATCAGAATCAGAATCTGAATCGCCTTTATTGTCATTGTATAGCATACGAAATTTGGGTGCCATCAGATGAAACGGCTCAGATATTGCTCATTATTTCACAAGTGAGGTAGTGAGTTTAGGTTCAAAATGCAGTACTAAGTCAAGTTCTTTGAGACTGGGCTACCGTTGCCCTGTCCTAACTCGACCTCGGTACAACTCGAAACAGTAGAAACGATCATTTCCAGACACAATGCACGACTCTTGGATTTTCTCATGCATTTGCGACAAGACGGTAGCTAGTAGAAAGTGCAACCCAATTTTTGTTTCCTCATCACCGCGGAGGTGCGATAAATTACCATCGATCCAGTGAGATCCAGTTAGAATGCATGAAACAGAGATCGGCTGATTATAAAAGTGAGTGAGAACGGTCTTACTGTAAAGATTCGCCATGCAGTGAGACGTGTTTGTTGACATAAGAGACCGTGACATCTGCAGTGATGAACTGCACAAAAAAAAACACAGAAAAAACGTTATGGCAAGCACATTAGTCAGAGAAAAAAAACTACCTGTCTCGCATATGGACACTACCATGGCGTCGTCATTGGTGTGGTGGGTGACATCCATTGACTTTAAGCGCCTGTTAAGAAGTACATTGTGTTCCAAACCGGACACTTTAAGGACCCCCCACACCCCCTGCATTTCGCTTATCAAGTCCCCAAGAAGGTGGATGATGCGATTTGGACATTAGTGTGGAATCTCACCTTGAAAAGCCAAAGAGTCATGCCAAGACTCAAATTGTGCACTTTTCATCTCCTTTTAATACCTTGCCTCCTAAAATTCCTGCGGACATTTTTGCCAGTGAATTTCCATTTTCGTGAGCCGTTTTATTGCCTTTATTATTTATTTAAAGCACAACTTCACGCTCAGGCACTCTATTAATTTTGCAGATGACACAGCTCTCGTGTGCCGGCAACAGGATGGGGAGTTAGATCATGGGCCGTTTTTAGATTCCTTTTTTGAGTGGTCAAATAAGTCATACTTAATTTTGAATCCCAATAAGATAAAAAAAAAATGTCTGCAGATTTTAGAAAGTTGTCGTTTTCATTGGGGAGACTATTCAGGTTGTTCTAAACGGCACATATACACTGACATTATGTTGAGCAACAAACCCAAATGAGGCTCATGGACTTTTGCACTCTACAAATAACAAAGAAGTGACTTTTTTTTTTAGGGTGAGGGGGGGGGGGGGTTGTTTTTAATGTCAATGTCAACAAAACACTCTTTGTACTGTTTTTGCCCTTGTTCCCTGCCCACCCGCTTGCTTCTAGCCCCCGGTCAATAAATAGCCCACTGTCCCAATGGCCTTGTTCCCACTCGTTTCTGCGCTTTGGGTCCTTCCGCAAACAGTGTTTTAGAGATGTAAATTAAAGGCGTGTTGAAAAGCTGCATCGTGGTTTGAATGAGTAGCAACTCTCTCTCTATGCTGCAGTGAAACGGGTTTCAAATAGCACTAGTACTGAAGTAATACAATGAAATAAATTCATTAAAGTTTTGCAGTTGAAGCATTACAAAGATAAGTGTGAAAAAAATGGTATGAAACTTTTATTAGCAAAAGGTATACCCCACATTGAAAAAGAGTAAGACGGGGGTCAAATGCTGTCAAGACAAGGTTGTTTTGAGTGTGGTCATAAAGCAGCCCTGGTTGGGCCTGATGTCCTCTCTTTTTAACGCAGGGAGAAGCTTTTCATCTGAAACCTGGGCTGCTGTATCATGGATAGCACGAAAATATACATTGGAAATCGTTTCATCCATCCATCCATTTTCTGATCCGCTTTCTCCTAACAACGGTCGCGGGGCATGCTGGAGCCTATCCTCGCCGTCTTCGGGCAGTAGGCGGGGGACACCCTGAACCGGTCGCCAGCCAATCGCAGGGCACACACAGACGAACATCTATTTGCACCCACACTCACACCGACGGACAATTTTGAGTGTTCAATCAGCCTGCCATGCATGTTTTTGGAATGTGGGAGGAAACCGGAGTACCCGGAGAAAACCCACGCGAGGAGAATATGTAAACTCCACACAGGGATGCCGGAGCCGGGATCGATTCCTGCACTTCTGCACTGTCAGGCTGACGCGCTAACCAGTCGACCCCATGCCGCCTGGAAATCATGATTAAAAAAAGGGAAAAAAAGGATCCATTGCTCAAACAGAGCAACCAAAATTAGGGTGGCGTTAACAAGAGCCACCAAACTTCTGATGGCTCGAATGACAGTGATTCTGTTTGAAATAGAATACTATATACCTATGGAGGTGAAACTCTATATGGTTGATTTAATTGACTTTGTTGCTTCCTCGTGGAAAGGCATGTCAGTGAAATTGAGGAGTATTTTCCCCACCGAACAGAATATCTTTAAAGCCAACCGCAAGTCTTTCTATATGGCCTTGCCAGACTCTTCCCACGCCAGTTTTTGCCTCAGCGAGCGTCAAAGCTGCATTTCGCTTGGCCAGCTGGTAGCCTCCGGACTCCTTCCAGTCAGGCATTACGGTATACGGGTTGTCTTGTCTGAAAATGTCTTTCTCTCCCGGCTGCAGTTTTTGCATTGCAGCATGTGTGGGAGGGTCAATCGCCAGGTGCGCAGCTTTGAGTTGCCAACTGTAATTTGTTTGCGATTGTCCGTTCCAGTTGTTTTTGGCCGCATCACTCCATTCGTGGGGTGCAATGAATACGCAAAAAATAATCAGGAAGGGGGGCAAAGACTTTTACAGTTTTCTTAATGCTCAAATGGGTAAATATTAATTCAGCATATGCGTTGATTGGGAACTACCTCACTTTTCTTTGTTTTTGGAATGCTAGCTTAAATTTGGTTGATTTAACCCAAGTTTGGCATCCTTACCGTCTTAAAGAAGAGAGTTTCTTGACTTTCACACCAAAGTTGGCCAGAGGCCTCGGCCCAGACAGTTGTCCCGAAAGTGGAGGTGTTGATATAGGGCACTGACGAACTCCACACACGTAATTCTGGATGACTTGTTTCGACAAGACACTTGACACACAAACACACACACAGCAAGGTGATATGTAAGTATCTCCAGAATGAAGAAAAAAAAAATCCTAGTGCTCATCTAAATGGGCAACGATATACTTCATTGTCCAAATTACCTTTCTTAAAAAATCAGGCATGGCTGCCGTGACATTTAACTTGAAAAGTTCCTGAAATTACATTCACAAGATTATTTGACGTACTGTATTTCTAGAATCATTTTAGTACATCATGGTGAATATGAGTATTAATCTGAGCTGTTTGTTTACAATCAACTCCGCTCCAGTGATGTTAAGCCGGAAGCGACCATCTTGGTGGGCAGCAGTCATCATCGGGTTTAAGACCTGGTCTAGGGGTAACAACAGCGCAGCGTTAAACTCTCAAAAACAAAATCGAAAACCATCTCGAGGGAGTGCAGTGAGGATGCATTGTTGAGAGATAAAGTCCGGTCAGGTTTCATACTGTATCCCGACAACCATGCCCATTTACTGTAATAGCAGTAATTCTTTTACAGAAAATGGTCGGTTTAGTTGTTGTTGTTGTTGTTGTTCAACACGACGGCTTATAATGTTCATTTACACAATTCAGCAACAACTCAAAACAACTGAAATTGGTCTTGTAATATTTGATCATTTTTCGAAGTACGCACACTGTATTTTAAATATGCTGACCTGAGATCCAAAAGTAGAGCATCCGGTTTTCAGTCAGCTGACTGGGATTGAAAACGGAATCACGAATGACACTAGAAGTGTTGTTGTACTTTGTGAGCCCCTGGTAAATGGGAGGAAATAAAAACAACCATTTTGATACAGTAACTAAGCCTCCGAATGTGGCGGCTGTTTCTGACGGCTGGAGGATTCATTGCTGTTTTACTTGTTTGCTGTTCCACATTGTAATTTGCTTTTACACGAGCTTGCTCTTTTATGAATGCGTTTTTAAGCACTACCGGTAGTATGTTTTTAAAAAAAAAATATGAATGTGTGTTTTAATTAGGTAGTTCACTTACCTGGTCGTGTACAATAAATGTACAGATCTTTCTACCTTGTGGTATGATTCAATGTAGTGAGCAGTGACGGTGGGAGCAGTGGTCACACCGATATCTACAGTGATGTCTCCGTCACTGAGGAACTGCTCTGAAGACACATCGAGACACAACGCACGGCATGAACTGATGGATACAGGTCAACAAAGCAGCTAAACGATCATTGTGTAGTGAATGAAGCAAGATTGGGGAAAAGGTGAGAGAAAGGACAAGAGAGAAGCAGAAAACGAAAAAGGAGGGCCAGGCTAACTGTGAGCTCATTTCCTAACGATCCTGTGGTTCCAAACTCTTGACAAGTGACGACAACATGAGCTTCAGGTCACTTCTTAATTGGCTATCTTTCTTTTTCATGTCATGAAAAATGTTACTGTCGTTTTGAATATTCATCCATTCATTTTCCGATCCGCTTATCCTCACGAGGGTCGCGGGGGGTGCTATCTTCGGGCAGTAGGCGGGGGACACCCTGAACCGGTTGCCAGCCAATCGTAGGGCACACAGAGACGAACAACCGTTCGTGCTCACACTCACACCGAGGGACAATTTGGAGTGTTCAATCAGCCTGCCATACATGTTTTTGGAACGTGGGAGGAAACCGGAGGACCCGGAGAAAACCCACGCAGGCCCGGGAAGAACATGCAAACTCCACACAGGGTACCGCTGCACTGTGAGGTCAATGCTAGTTGACACTATTGAAACCGCTAAATTGAAAGAAGTACAGAAAAAGGGATGTACCTTATGAGGTACTGTACTGAAAGTGAACACACCTGCTCTCTCCTGTATGAAGTCAGCTAATATGTTTGCCACCTTGTTGATCTCCTTACAAATCTGTATAGGAAGAAAATTTATAGTTTTGTTTTGTTGTAACGGAAGACAATATTGTAGCTCTGATTTTGATGATCATCTCACATTTAAACGATGATTTACCTGTCCCTTGATGACTAGCTTGACCGTCAACGTAATGAAGTCAGTGAAGAGCTTCTTGAGCCAGTTTGGTCTGAACACACACACACACACACACACACACACACACACACACACACACACACACACACATACACACACACACACACACGCACGCACGCACGCACGCACGCACACACAAAGCACTCAATGTGAATAAAGAGTCTTCATCTGACAGCCTGACGATGAGGAGAAAAGAAAGGGTAGCCTAACTCACTTTCTTTCTCCCTGCAGGTGCAAGCGCAGTTTGTCAAAGTTCAAGTGACAGGACGATGTGTCTGCTGCTACCTTCCCCTTACCGCAATCTGAGACACGCCAAACAATATAAATGGGAAAAATAATGATGATATGCTTCGTCACACATATCAAGCTGTTTTTGAATGAAATAACGTTAACTGACTTATAGATAAATACTTACAGAGTTTGGGGTTGATACCAAGGTCAATCTGTGACTCAATCTCAAAATTAATTGACTGAGCAACGTTGACTCTAGATGAAACAAACAACAACAAAACATTTTTGTATGCTGTAAGAACTATATGATTACATTTGCATTTACCAGGTGAGTGGGGGAAGTAACAGCCTCCCAAATGTGTGTGTGCTAGCTCTCTAAACTGCATTTCTTCAAAAGGATCTTTCATAAATTGCTCAAAAATATAAAGGGAACACTTGGAGTTCCATTGTGTTGTTTAAGTGTTTCCTTTATTTTTTGGATCAGTACATTTTGCCCACATCAGAAATACAAACAGCAGCTAATAAACGGAATCATTATCAGAGTAGTGATATAAACACATTTACAGTATTTGGTGCATTTGATTTCCTAGACAAACTCACAGCCAACTGCCATATTCGTAATGGAGGGTCCCAATGAAGACTGCAGATACGTTGCTTATCTCCATGGCGATGCCTTCACCGGGAAGAAGCTGAAAGGAGCTCTGACCTATCGTCAGGTTGTGAATCTCCATGCTGGAGGAAGAAGCGCAAACGTGCCTTGAAAGCCTTTTCGTTTCCAATTGTGTGTATGTTTTGCATGGACTCACTTTTCAAGGCCATATGAGATTTTGCCCAAGAGGGCCATAGACTTCTCTCCTTTAACACCTGGATATCTAGCATATTGGAACGCTGCCTCGATCACTTTAGTGGTTTTCTCATTCACTGTACAAAAACGAGATTAATGTCGTCGTGAACTGAAACACATTACACATTACACAAGATCAGATGGAAGACACGTGGTCTTCCATCTGATCTTGCAAATTGCTCAGCTTCACCTAAAATGTCAAAAAAATAAGTGATCAACATATGCATGTACATACAATTGAGTGTACATGTCATTGACTAAATCATTTATTCCGAATCAGCTTCTTATTACTGGTTATGACGCGACCCTCTTCACATTCATTTCCGCAGCTTCGCTGTGCTTTAAACTGTGTGGACGCTGAGCGTCTGCAGTGCGGACGCTGGGCGTCGAGAGAGTACTGTAGTCCCAATGCATTGAAACGAGACGAGTCACTGGATAAATGCTGCTTTTGTCCCGCCCGTCGGACGCTCAGCGTCTCTGGTAGTCTACGGACAGTGGGCGTTTATGGGCTGGCCCGGACGCTCAGCTTTTCTGCATGATGATTGGATGATCTGTCTGAGGCCGAATCTCTTTTTGACTGACAGCGAAATAAGCCAATCACCGACCTTTTGATGTCGGCATCCGTGGGAGCACTTTTCAATTCTCATTCTGTTCTGAGTTGAACTGGAGAGTTCTTCTAATAATATTAGCGGCACTCTCTTTGTTGAAAACTACAAGCGACAAATTAATCTTTTATTCTGGTGGGTTTTAATGTAGTTGCTTGTGTTCGCAGACTGACTTATACTGTATCACCACAGTTAAGATAAGATAAGATAAGATAAGATGAGATAGTTAGTTAGTTAGTTAGTTAGTTCCGCCCGCTCCTATTTGGAACATTGGGCGACGAGCCTCCTCCATTTGTTCCGGTCACTGGCGACCCTTCTTGCTCCATGCCAGCTGACACCCATCTCACTGAGGTCTTCTTTGGCAGTCTGTCTCCACGTCTTCTTTGGCCTACCTCTCTTCCTCTTTCCACCCTCTGGCATCCAGTCCACGGCCACACTTGCCGGTCTCTCTCTTGGCAGCCGGAGTACGTGGCCGATCATTTTCCTTCTCCTTTCAGAGACAATGTCTGACAGTTCAGCCACTCCTGCCCTCTTCATCACCTCCTCGTTGGTGATGTGGTCTCTCCATGAGATCCTCAGGATGGATCTCAGGCAACGCCGATGAAAGACATCTAACTTGTTGGTAATGTTGGCTGTCTTCATCCATGTCTCACAGGCGTAAATCGCTGTTGGGATAACCACTGACATATAGAGGCGTAGCTTGGTGGTCGTAGTGATGGCTTTCGATGACCAGATGTTGCGGAGGCGTTGGAACACTCCCGCAGCTTTACCAAGTCTACTGTTGACGTCTTTCTCCACACCACCTGTATTTGAGATGTTACTCCCAAGATATGTGAAGCTGTCAATGTACTCTATGTCATGTTGGTGTAGAGTGAGTGGTTGAAGGTGTTGGTGCTGTCCGACGGCCATGGCCTTGGTCTTTTCCTGGCTAATTCGTAAACCGACCTTAACTCCGTGCTCATGCAGATTGTTGGTCAACTCCTGGAGTGCGGGCTGGGTGTGACTTAACAGAGCCAAATCATCTGCAAATTCCAGGTCAGCTAGTCTGCTCCCTCCCCACTTGATACCAACTTTTTCCCCTGTGATGGACTTCCTCATCACAAAGTCAATTATGATGATGAAGAGTAGGGGTGACAGAATGCAACCCTGTTTTACACCAGTGACAATGTCAAAATCATCAGTTGTGCCACTGTTGGTTTTGACACAACAGGTTGAGTTGTGGTACAATGACCTGAAGATGTCGATGTACTTGAGGGGTACACCATACAGCTGGACGATCTGCCACAGTGACTCCCGGTGGATGCTGTCGAAGGCTTTCTTGAAATCGATATAGTTGATCATGAGTGGTGTCTGAAGTTCTTGGCACTGCTCTATGATGTTTCGAAGGGTAAAGATCTGTTCGGCGCAAGACCTTCCCTTCCTGAAACCGGCTTGCTCTTCCCTCAAGATGTTATCCACTTCATCTTTAAGGCGATGTAGCAGGACACTGCAGAATACCTTGCTGGGGATTGACAGCAGTGTAATGCCCCGCCAGTTATTGCAGTCTGCGAGGTTTCCCTTCTTAGGAAGCGTGACAATGACCCCACGTCTCCAGTCGGCAGGAACCTCTTCAGCATGCCAAATCAGGTTGAACAGGTGGGTAAGGCTCTCCACAACAGCGTCTTGGCCGTGTTTCAACATCTCGGCAGCTACCTCATCGAGTCCCGGTGCCTTGTTGTTCTTAAGGCCCTTGATTGCTCTGGCAACCTCAGTCTCGGATATCTCCTTCGATGTAATATTTAGAGCTGGAGCTGATGTCTCTTGATCGAAATTGAAGAGCACGGGAGGCATTGGTTGGTTGAGAACCTCCCTGAAGTGTTCCAGCCATCTTGCTTCTTGCTCCTCGTCGCTTAGAAGTGTCCTGCCATCCTTGCTCCTGATTGGCACGCTAGAGCTGCTCCTGGAGTTGGTTAGCTCCCGCACGATCTTGTATAGGGTCGTCGTGTTGTTGTTCTCGGCTGCTTCCTGTGCCTCTCTTGCTTTCTCTTCTAGCCACTGTCTTTTATCCTTCCTGCAACTCTTCTTCACTGCCCTGTCCAAGCGCCTGTACTCCTCGTCTTCCATCCTCCAGCTCCGGAGCCTCCTCTTTTGTTCTCTTTTTATCTTGGCCACTTTCCTTTCATCAATCAACTTCCAGGTGTTGTCTGTTATCCATCTCTCTTTGTTGGTACCCCTCTTTCTGCCGATAACTGCTTCTGCAGTTTCAGCAATGGCACAAGAGAACATACTCCACTGCTCCTCAATGTTTGCAAGGTGTTGTGATACCTTGAGCTTCCTACTCAACTCCTCACAGAAGCTTTCTGAGATGTTGTTATCCTTTAGCTTGTCCACTGCGTAAGGTCTCTTGGGCTGCACCTTTTTCACCTTCTTCAGCTTCAGCTTGATTTTACTCACCACAAGGAAGTGGTCTGAACCCACATCTGCACCTCTGTGGGAGTGAACGTCGAGCAATGACGAGCGCCACCTTGTGTTGATGCAGATGTAGTCCAGTTCGTTCTGGGTCCCGCCACCAGGTGAAACCCAGGTTACTTTGTGGATCCGCTTGTGCTCAAAAAAGGTGTTGCCAATGCTGAGGCCGTTGGTACTGGTTAGCATCAACAGTCTCTCCCCGTTGTCGTTCGTGGAGCCTGCAGACCCATGTGGTCCAACTGTGGCATTCAGGCTAACTAACTAACTAACTAAAACAGTATATTTGTAGAATAAATTTAATATATTATCAATAGAATAGAAAACACAGCATAAGGTGGCTGTGCCATTTACAATGACGCCTTGTTGGTATGACAGGGTCGCAAATCATTTTCTTGAAAAGAAACGGAGAGTAGAAATCACGTATAAATAAACGGACACATTTTATGATGTAGGCCGAAATTGAGCTTCCCCTCCTTGACAGACCAGCATCCGCCACTGGTGTTACCTGAGCCCTGTGAGCAACTGTGATGTCATTTTTAGTTGACAGCAAGTGGCAAAATGGCCGCCCCCTCAGATGGATAAAAATGAGGGATTTTGCTGCTTAAATCATATTCCACAAACACAATATTAATCAGAACGCTGTGTTTAGAGAAGTGGGGGAGCATAAAACATGATTGTCAAAAAAAATAGAGTTTGACTCGACTTCCTCTCTAAACTGAGAGTGACAAACCGCTTATTATTACATTGGTAAGGCAGAATTGCCAGTGTCAGATACCAAGTCAAGAGAAATAACCATTTTAATGAGTGCAGTACTTTGACAGGCTGTTAAGATACTCACACACAACAGCGGCAGGGTAGGTGAAACGACACACGGCCCCAGTGAATCTGTAGGCTGAGGTCGTATCCTGCAGGCATCCATGAGATGATCCATACACAGATAACAGGAGTAGGACGAGTAACAGTGGAGAAACGCCATGAGTCATTTTGTAAGCGGACTCTGTACCCACTCTCTTGGCCCCTGGGATCTGTGAGTTTTGGTTGGAGTTCAGGCTCATTTTCACAGTTGGGCTCTTTTGTCAGTGTGGCGACTGGTTTTTACCGAAGCTGCTACCGTTACCTCATTTAACCCTACTTGTGATCTTGACTTTGTTATCTCTCAAATGTTGAGCTTTCCTCTGAAAGAAAGAGAGTAAATGCAAAGTAACTATCCAGTTTTATAATTTCAGTCAATCGTTTTATTTCAAAACAAACGCACACACACACACAAATACTGTACTGATTTCAATTGATCTGCCACACTTACAAAGTCTGTCATTCTCTGACCAAAACGTGATTTTTTCCCATGCAGTCAGCAGTACAAAAAGTCAGCAACATTCAAAGAGGTCTTCGTGAAGATTACATCAATTTGGGTTTTATTGCAGAAAGGGCCAAACTAGAATGGAATGCTATACCAAAACAACACCTTTAAAATGAGCAAATATCACTTATCGAGTTCATTATGTCTTTTGGAAATGGCGAGCATAACAATATGAAGAGAACAAACCTTTTTTCCCCCCTCAAATGTCTTCTGCCCTTGCTTTTCTGATTAAGAGGTTATAACGGGGTACCCAGTCAGAACTGCAAATAATCCATGCAGTCCAATATAGGAGACCATTCCAATATGAGCACGTTTTTCAACAGTAAGCCTTTTTGAACCCGGCTACTTTTATTTGTATTTGTTGGAGGTAACTGATTAACAGTAAAAGTCTGTCTATGAGACCTTTAATATAGCACCATCTAGTGGGGGTATGAGTGTACACCACATTCACAATTCGGTGAGGTTACTCCAGTGCAGGGGTGCCCAACGAGTCGATCATCATACCTGTCAACTCATACGGTTTAGCCATAGTTCATACGGATTTTGTGGTGAATCTTACGTATATGGCCGTATCGCACAAATCATACGGATTCTGAAAATTTCCGTTTTTTGTTCCCCCGCCCCCGCCGACAGGTAGTTCCGTTTGCTTTTGCCCAGAACGGTGCTCGTCTACTCGAATGCTTTCATTTCCGGAATACAACTCTGAACACAGTAATGCCACTAAGTAGAATGATGATTAGACATTAACCAGACATTGTATTATGGAGATCTACAATAAATATCATTGAAATTTTCGTGGGTTTTTTTCTGTGCCGTTATTTTGACATATAAAATGCTTTGGTATGTTATAAGGATTTTTTGCTCTTTATAAGGATTTTTTTGGTAGTTTATACAGTTTGGCGCTCCGAAAAGTTGACAGGTATGGATCATGGTCCGCCGGTAGTCCGCGGACTGGTCCCAAAAATGACCGTGAGGTGTGTAGGGGTAAATGGAAGGGGGAAAGTTTTTAAAAGATGTGCGTGTCTGTGTGCGCATTATTAATACTATATATTTTTGTGATAGTGTACATTGCACTTCAAGCACAAAAAAGTATCGTAAATAAAGTAGGTCACATTTGTTTGTTTGTTTATTGAACAAAAAAACATGCAGGAATAAATTGACAGAAAGTAAAGGTAAGTAAAATAGTAAAAAAGGAAACGAAAACAGTCATCGTACAACACAATTATATGTTGAAAGGAGTAGAAAGAAGTAAAACACTTATCTAGTCCTACCCCAAGTTATGTACAGTATTACTCCTAGGACCTGGCGTGGACATCACATTTTTGGTTGTCAAGACTACAATGTTAAATTTTGAACTACAAGGGCCTGGTGTCCACTTATGAGGACGTTAAACTACCCCCTGGTGGTGGAAGTAGAGTGTAACAAGCACATGTCAAAATTCAAGATGGCAGACAACCCACCCAAACATTCAGATGCCTCTTCCCAATCCAAAAGTCGACCAGATAAAAAATTCAAACACGTTTCATGGCTGATTCTTGCTCAGATATGTTTAGAAGTGTTCGATGTGTGTTGCGGAAGTTGAATTTTGCAAAAGTAAGCAAATTTGACAATTTACCATGCTGCTAAACTTGATGTACACGTATGTGGACAGAGGGACTTGGTTTTGTTGAACATGTCCACAAATGTGGACAGAGGGAGTTTGGTTTAAAATTTGTATTTTGGGATGATTTTGTTAGAAAATGTCATTTGGTGGAGACAACTCAGAGGTGGAGGATTTATCAGACATCGATTATCCTGTGGGAGATGCTCAATATCAACCTCCTCCCACCAGCAGTGAGGAAGACAGTAGTGGGGTGTGAGGGCCCCGTGCCACAGCCCTGTCAGCCTATCAGGGGATGCAAAAGCTTGCGCGAGGAATATTTAAGATATCCTTTATTTGTCCCACACTGGGGAAATTTACAGGAAAAATACGAGGGATATCGGTCAGATCGTGACATTGCCACATCACGCACCTCCAGGCGATGATTCAATTCACAGGAGCTTGTGGATGTCGACAATATCTGTCGATGAAACCAAACCCAGTTGGCATCAAAAACTTTGTTTGCGCAACATCAGATGGTATAGTACTGGACTTTGAGATTTATCAAGGTGCAGATGGACTCCGTGAACAAGTTGAAGAACCAGGGAATTTGGGTTTGGGAGGCTTGGTGATCGATCGTCCGTCTCAGACTCTGCATACTAATACACATGTGTACTGTGATTGATTCTTCACATCAATCCAGGCAGTGGAACACATGATGTAAAAGCAGGTGGATATAACTGGTACAGTTATATTGGAATTGAGTTGCTGCTGCAGTGCAGAAATTGCCAAGTGACAAGACCATGAAAAAAATGGAAGAGGAACTTCAGCACAAGTTACCAATCTGGATGGAAACATTTGTGTCACCAAGTGGTTTGACAATAAACCAGTGTTGAGGATGTCTACTGTACATGCTCAAGAGCCAGAAAGACATGTGACCATCTCTCTCTCGACCATGTGTTATCCGTGAATACAACTCCAGGATGGGTGGAGTTGACCTTGTGGATAGAATGATGAGCGACTATCGAATGAGTGTCCGTACAAAAAATGGACACTGCGGATGGTGATGCACTTTACCGATCTGGCTTTAGCCAACAGCTGGCTACTGTACCGCAAAGACATCACTCTGAATGGTGCACCAAAGAAGAACATCATGCAGTTCCTTCAATTCCGCATGGAAGTGGCCATGACCTTCTTGGCTCGGAGAGACAATGACAACTCTGACTTTTCACAGCAGGAAGATGACACAGAAGTTTCAGTCCAAGGGAAACAGCGTCCAGTGCAGGCAGTGCCCCACATCTCATTCCACAGGAAGGCTAATGCACATCTGCTGTTAGGGTTTGGATGTGACCCCAATAGCGCGACAACAGGCAGGTATCGTTGAAGCCAACGCTTGGCGTAGTTTATTGAAGAGTTTTCACAAAGTCACTCAGGGAGAAGCACGAGGAGTCCACAAGGAAATGTCTACACAAGGAACAAGAAGCTGCGGGAGATGGCAACAGAGTCCACTGGCGTGGTGACGGCACAAACTTGCACTGAGGAATGGTCTGTGAGTCAATTTGTACCAGTCCAAACGAGCAGATAGGCAACAGGTGGGTGATGAGCTGATGAGTCTCAGGTGTGAGGTGCAGAGCACCCTGGCTGAGGAGGCTGCCTGGCCGGCCCCTCCCTAACATCTGCCAGAAGTGGTACACTCAAAGAACGCATTGAAGGTCTACTTGTTTTATATCTGTACTCCTGAAACTGTTGACAGCACTTCATATGACTTGCGTAAAGTTGTTGCTTTGAAATTTGTTTTTGCACTCGGAAAAAATGCTGCTGTGTTCAGGCAACAAATAAAGTTTTGCACATCATTGCTCAATTGTGACGTTATTGTATTCGCTCACATTTAAAACAAATGTCCTCATATGTGGACATCATTTTTCTCAGAAACTACATCATGTAAAAAGATAATTCTTTGTTTTTACACTCATCAGGTCCCAATTAGCCTAAATATTAAAGAGAAAATAAAAATGCATGCCTTGCAAGAGTTCAGATCATTTTTATATAGTATCATTCAGAAAAGAAAGGAGAAGTCAGCATAAAAACTAATGCTTTTACCCTTATCTGTGCTATACTTTTCTATTTTTGCAATTTTTGGTTTGGATCGGGATTATATACATGCACAACCTAGCACTTTTATCTGTCGATTTAACCTATAGTGGCGCGTGACCTGCATCACAGGCACTTGTCAGCTCAGCAGTCTACAATTGCAGCTCGTGATCAGAGTCGTTTAGATATTTATCCATCCATCCATTTGATCCTCACAAGGTGCTGGAGCCTGTCCCAGCTGTTTTCGGGCAGTAGGCCGGTATGCAGGTATCAAAAATGTTCCCCAAGGGTGAAGGGATACGAAATGTGAACTTGGTATGATCTCATGATCGCCCTCGTGTTGCTCTTAGTCACAGGTGTCAAAGTCAAGGCCCGGGGGCCGGGATCTGACCTGCCACATCATTTTATGTGGCCCGCAAAAGCAAATCAAGCATGTCAAGTTCCATGTTGCTTGCTAAAGTCTGAACCAACATTTCAAATTGTCATATGTAATCCACAATAACAGTTATTATTCTTGACTTCTGATCTTAAAACTAGTTATTCATCAATTTGTTTTGCGCTGTGTATGTAATACATAGAGGTGTTTAAACATTTGTATGGTGTCCCAGAATTCATAACAGCCCTCCAAGGCAAACTGTAACTACAATGTGGCCCACGACAAAAATGAGTTTGACACCTCTGCTCTTAGGGAACAACGAAAATTTTGTACTTTATCCCGGAATGTTTGTTGCCCATCAGCAGAAAGCAGGTCCTCTTCAGCAATAGATATTGTAATCAACACAAGAAACAGCTCAATTTGCACAATGTAGAACCAGTTGCAGTTTATGCATTATGTGCTGCAGCACAGGGCGCCATTGCTTCATTTAGAAAACCATTTAAGTCCCCCCCCCACCCCCCCCCCCCCCCCAATTGTGTGACATCACTTGGAATTTGCGCCCCCTTGTGGAGTCATTTGCTGTACAAGAGACGCAAACTTGCACTGAGAGAAGCCATTTTCTTCTATTGAGAAGTCAAAGTAACAAACCCCCTCTCCCTACAAATTTGGTATCATTGGAAAGCACTGAGTGTCCTCTTTCGAGCACAAAATGAGTTAATGCGATTGGAGGCACTGGGTGGGAGATATTTAAGTTCACAAATGTTCTCTACAGAGGACACATTTGAACGACTGGTAGTCGGGAGGATATGCTTCGAGACAAGCGAAGTTTACGACGCGAGGCAAAACAGTGAAAGGTCTCTTTCATTTAGGTTTACGTTTACTGGAGATGCAACGGCACCAATGTTCCCTCTAAACCGCGCAACTGCGCACTGGTCGCACACTCTCAGCGCACGAGAAAACCTATCCAGCGCAGTGAACGCACTGCAAATGAATTCAATCTATGACTTATTTTTCTGTATCAATTTGCTGTGGAATTCAGTGAGAGACAGGTGTCCAGTGAATCACACGATACGATGCGATGACGCTATGCAGGCAATCACGGCATTGCCAGTAGTTGCGCATGTTCTCTGCTCCATAACAATAACGGTGCGGCGGCGGTAAGTGACGCTAATGCTAATCCTTTATCATGGCGAAACGACCGGGCAGTGAACGTGATACGTCGACTCCCCAAACCAAAATAAGAATGAAGTGCGGTTCTTCCAAGTTGGAATGGCTGTCGGAGTATGTGCAAATGGAAGAACAAGCAGTGAAACTGGGTGAGATATTTTCTTTTTCGGGTGAAAGGTCTGCTCTGCAAAACATGCAGCAAAGCTTTAGCTCTAAGCACATTTTCCGATATGGACTACACTATATGAAAGATACACTACCTCAAGCGACACATTCTGCAGAAAAGTCATTTGAATGATGTTGGAATTATTCAAAGACTCAAGGTGGGAAAAGGGTTGGTACAATATTGCAGGAGAGCGCAAACGACAGGGAGAAAAAGAACCGGCGGCCACACAGAAAAAAATCCGACCCTGAACAAGTTAAAGTTCGAATTGACTATATTTTACTTGCCATTAAAACGAAAGCACCAAATATTGGATTGATGTTTTATTCCTATTCGATGTGTTATAATATTGCGTTAATTTTCAATGTTAAAAAAAATGCTTATTGTAACAATATAACAATTAATTGTTAAAATTAACTTTTTTCCCCACATTTTCAGGTGGTGGTGTGCCGCGGGATTTTTTTCAAAGAAAGAAATGTGCCTTGGCTCGAAAAAGTTTGAAAAACACTGGCTTGGAGGACTCAGTAGTATTTGCCAAACAAAGTAAACCTTATTATCCACTGTTGCACTGACCAATGGATACGATGGAGGCTCCTGCAGACATGGCACACCTTTGAATCACATGGATGTTCCACTGTTTTCACTGGGAGCATTTGACTAATGCGCGAGTTATTTATGTCTTGTGACCTGTTGTAACTGTCATATGCTTGTGCAGGAGTTTTTTGCCTCACTCAGATTATCCTCAAATGAGGGTAGTTCGAGCGTGGGTTTTTTTTTTCTCCCCCTCTCCCTCCCTTGTTTCTTTCTGACTTTCGGGTTGAGTGAACGCTGGCGCGTTTTGGCTGCCGCTGCTCAACCCGTATTGTTTTGTGTTTTTTGTTATTGTAAAGTGTCCTTGGGTGTCTTTAAAGGCGCTTATAAATAAAATCTATTATTATTATTATTATTATTCAAAACTACAGAGCAAACTCTTGTTCAAGAGTAAATATTTATCACGCCGTTGTGTTGACATGCCAGATCCATTCATTTCAGCCTGGGGTCAAAAACAACTTTGAAGTCTTTTGGGGAACTCAAAAATGCAATCACACTGAGGCCCATCAATAACAAGCACAAAAATGTTTAAGTTAGGAAGTTTATTGCATCTTGTTGCAAGTATTTCCAACATACAAAATCAACTCAATCTAACGTCATTGAGCAAATGTTCATTTATACTGTCCATGGTGGACAAGGCCAGAAAATCTTCTCCCTCACCAGGGTTATAAAGCCAGCAAATGGGGCTCACTGTTTGCCCCACATACAAATGATTTAATTGCAGGGGACGAAAAGCACATTTCATCCAAAGACTACTGAAAATGAACATTGGTAACAGTGAACTATCAACCCTTGGAGCACTTATAGCACGCTGTCAACAATGATCACAAGTGATTAGCAACAAGATCTGATGAGGAAAATGCTGGAAAGAGTTGGAACTCCATCTGGAGGGCTTTCAAGTCATTTGAAAAGTAAATTACTTTTTTTACCCCCCCATATTCACAAGTGTTGAAACAGATTCCAATAGACCTGTCGAATCTCAGTCTCTACCATTTCTATTTTAAATAATTGTTTTAATAACAACTATGGCAATAACCCCCCTGGTGTAAAGATGCTTGCATATCGTATTAAAGTGCGTTATAAAGGTATGTACAATATTTTCATCATGCCAACATGGAATTTACAGAGGGCAAAAAGAGGCAGTCTTTGTACAATGTGCTCTCCTGTGAATCTTGCTGGATTGATGATTTCGCTTACAGTATTTCTTCTCATTGCGTAAAATAAATTTATGCATAGCAATGTATACTGTATGTATCCAGTCAGTCGTTTTAACTGTCACTTTAAACTTCTTGGCTATCGTTGCTGAACAAGGTTATAAAATGAACACGCACCCCACCCAAAACCTTATTTTTCTGCTTTACACATGAGACACGGCGTAATCCCATTCGCTTATTTTAACATGCAGCAAAAGTACATGAAATAGAAGGTGAAGCTTGGTTTTCTAAACCATCTAATTTTGACACATGGGTCTATTTTTGGGATGAAGAGGCTAACAGGCATTAAACTCTGCACAGGCCAAATCATTCATCAGCTCGGAGCTTCACAAGCGCCCTTGAGGCAACCAGTCAGACAATCAGTTGACAGCCTCCCCCACCTCATAGTCATCGACGTATTTATTTAGCATCGCAGGATTTTGGTTAGGTTTTAAATTTCAATTCTTGTCCTTTATTAGAGAGCTACAGGACTGCTCCTGCCCACTGGGCCGGCCCCAGTCTCTCACACCAGCGCAGATGATGCGGCTGTTTTTTGGTCACCGTGGCAGTTTTGCTTCCACTATGAATAAGAACAACTCCATGGCAAACTGCGCCTCAAGTAGCTTGGGGATGGTCTGTCCGAGCAGGTCAGTTGGCAACAACCCGAGGAGCCTCAGGTATGAGCGAGGAGAAGAAGGTTTTGAAAAAGACCCAGGCTGTCCACATGACAGACACCCTGTGCGGAGGTACCAACACAGCCGGCGTTGGCTCACGTTCATCTGAACCTTCAGCTTCAGCAGACACTTCCCTCTGTTCTTCAGCAGGCTCAGCATCCTAAGAACACATGACGGCAAGGGTTTAAAAAAGAAATGACTGAGTGAATTTATCATCAAGTCAATATGAACAGTGGTAGTCTACATACAGGATTTGGGATTCTGTTCTCATTTTCCTGGTTGTGCTGGACTTCGGGGGGCTGCAGGCGGTTGGGTCCTTCTTGGAACGGCTGTCGTCTTCTAAGGATGAACCATCCTGTGGTATGACTGCACATACAAGAAACAACAACTTATTTAAAATGACTCCACTATGTCACTTTCTCAAGCCCTCCTAAGAACACTCTACTAAAGACGGAAAACCCAATTTATATATAGATATATTTACTGTATATGAGCCACATGTCTGATGATGTGATTCGTCCTTGAGAATTTGCGTGTATGTAGATACAAGTGGGCTTGGGTTACATAATACAAACCAAATATTTGCAGGACGTGATCAAGCCGGTGAGAAGTGATGATAACACTGGCACAGGCAGATAAAGACACCTGGCCACACTGACTTTTTCCCAACTGTCATTTGCCATGGCAACAATAAGGTTGCTATCATTAGCCACCGATGATAACATGGCTCTAGCCAAAATAGAGCGTGCGATAAAGTCATTCATTTCAGGGCAGTTTTGTGCCAAAATATTTTTTCAATCATGTACATGAAGTTTGAACAAGTTCAAACTTTATTTTTATATTCGCAAATGCATTTAAAAAGAGGAAAACTCAAATGTGTGATAAATCCCTTTGCTGTGACACTTGGATTTTAAGCAGTCATTTGTTGATTTTGTTCATCTAGAGTCCATTATTTAATTGACTGGAAAATATTTTAGCCTTCTATAGACATGAGTGTGCCTTTTCAAATCAGGTTCACTGATTCTAACAAAATGGGGACATCAATGCATGAGTAGAGTACGTGTCCCCGAGCGTCCTTTAAGCACGTTAATGACATCACAGTTGGAGTCAAACTAAACATACGACAAAAATAATTACACGAAAAGTGTATTTAAATACAAAACGTGCTTCGTTTTTAAAACGGTCACGAGAGCTAAAGTCAAAGGAGGATCCCATTCAAATGCTGACAGGACAAAATCGACTTCTGAATATTCCTTCACATTACGATTTGTCACGCTCAAACGCTGTGGCAACACATGCACACGGGTACGATAACGCTACTCAAAGGCACAAATTCTTCCCAATCTGTGAGAAAAGAATCATTTTAAATTGAGTGAAATCGCTACTTTCTTCTGTTCTCATTGAAAGCGTGTACTTCATTCATGCATGGCACCACACTGACCCCAAGAGGCCAAAACATGCAGGAACAGCCGGTACAGTATTATTATTTTTCAATTGCTATTGCTTTATTCATTCATTCATTTTCCAAACCGCTTTATCCTCACTAGGGTCGTGGGAGGGGTGCTGGAGCCTATCCCAGCTGTCTTCGGGCAGTAAGCGGGGGACACCCTGAATCGGTTGCCAGCCAATCGCAGGGCACACAGAGACGAACAACCATGCACGCCCTCACTCACACCTAGGGACAATTTAGAGTGATCAATCTGCCTGCCATGCATGTTTTTGGAATGGGGGAGGAAACCCGAGTACCCGGAGAAAACCCACGCAGGCCTGGGGAGAACATGCAAACTCCACACAGATGAGGCCTCCACTTTAGTGTATTCTTGTCCAAATTTCTGACTTATTCATTCTCTTGTTGTCCAAATTATATTCAAAATTCAGTTTAAGGATTCAAGACATTTCCTTTGCTCTAAATTCAAGGATACAAATGACTTTTTTTGTCCTCCCAACACACATTTCTTCATTAGTAACCGTGAAAAGCAATCCCCTAGCTCAGTAAGTCCATGACTTGTGAAAATAACATCAAATAAATATGATAAAGTGATAAGTGTCGTGCTTATTCAAAACTTCAATGTGTTATTTGAATCTCAAAATAAATTGTGATCATGATCCGTAAAGATTAATTGCAAAGAACGGAACTGAGCTTAAGTTTCATGGCGCCGCGGGCAACGGCAGGGGCTCCTCTTGTTGTATGTTGTGAGAGGGAAGAAATTTCATCTGTGCTGTATGTCGCACATACAGCATATTTGACAATAAAGTTGTACTTGACTTGACTTGAAAGTGCAACTAACTTGTGGAAAGACAACACCAAGCTTGTACACATCTGACGTGATTGATTGACTCGTTTTAGGCAGTGTGCCACACTCAGGGATGGTACACTACTGAAAGGGAGTTCTTTAGCATGGGTAGACTTACTCTACTCTCACATTAAAATGTTAAATCACGTGATCACATTTAACAGATGTCACACAATTTAGGATTATTGGAACAGAGTGTGTGTTTGTTTGCCCGCATAGGTCAGGTGAACAGAGTAGACTCACAGGTACATGAGGAAGAGGGTGCCCATCACCAGAAGGAAGCGACTCAGGTTGGAGTTGAAGTACACAATCATGAGCAGAACACCAAGCCTCGCCGCCGAGTATAACCAGTCCAACCAGTCTCGCTCGATGTCTTCCTCGTCCTCCATTACGGGTCCCCCTTGAGCGTTCATTTGCATGTTCTGATTGGCAACGCCTGGGTCAATGAACGCACCATCCTGCGCAGGGTTCTGGTTTGCTGGTTGCAGGTTGTCAATGGCGTTCTGATTGGCGATGGGTGCCGGCACCGGTACCTGGTGGGCGGGTACGGGTGGGTGGTGGCCAACAGTTGCAGGGGCTATGGAGGGACCGGTGCCAGCTGCTACCATGGCTGCTTGACTGTAAGGAGAACACACGAGTATCAGCACAACTCGAAAAAGTTACCATAACTACTTTTCCAATACATTCATGATTTGCAGTGTTAAAGATTTTGGAAAAAGCAGATGACACAAAGTTGCTTTGTTCGGGCAAAACTTCCAAAGAGCGATTGTGTGACAGAATAGAGCTAGAAATTCTAAAGTTGCGATTTCATGAGAAGAAATTATCTCCTAAAATCAAGATAGCCTCGTTTATGGTTTTTGGGGTCAGAAAAAAAATAAAGAGGTATCATGCAAGAAATTTGAAATGTCAGTATTAAACAGCTTTTTGAAACAAAATTCCTTGGAGTTATGGAGCTTAAAAAAAAACATCAATTATTATGGAAGGCATCAGCAGACATTTAAATCATAAAGCCTTACTTCCACATTATTATTCCTTGAGTTTTCCCCTATTTGTGCCATTGTGTAGAGTTGAGGGGCAATAAATGCAATTGCGGTTTTGCAAAAAAGAGCAACATTATTAATAAGACTTATTTTTGCTTTCTGAAATCAAAGTTAAGACTCATTATAAAATTAGGAAAACAATAACGTTTAGATTTAGATGTTGCTTAGTTCAAAAACAAGCTCTTCCTCATCCTTATTGAGCAAAAAAGTGCTAAAGGAATAAAAAGGAGATGTCTTTTTGTTGTTGGATTAAATATTGGAATGATGCAATAAAATTGAAAATTTGTGATTCATTTTTCATATTTAAAGTACTTGTTTGTAAACATTTTTGAAGGTTGTCCTTTTTTTGTGCACTTATATTTTAAACTATTATCTTGAGCAAATCTGTCATGTTTGGAGGAGAACACAGAAATTGGCCAGACTTAAACATTTGCTTCTGTCGGTGTCTATCATCAATTAGTCTGACTGGATGCACTGTGGAATCAATGATGACAGAATGAAAAATAAACACACACCAAACCACTCATGTCTCCTCGACACAAGAGACACCGGAGTAAGGCAGTGGTGAACTTTTCAAGTTTTTTTTCCCCCACTGAATTTACAAAAGTAAACTGCTGGGAATGTACCACTGACATCTGAAAAGTCCCTTTGAAGTGATAGGGAAATAAACTCACTATTGCATGTAATATTGTCGAGCATAGACGTGTTGAAGCCACAGAAGTTGTTGGGGGCTGTACAGAGAGTAGGCTGGAAATGTTGGTTGAGCCATTTCGGGTGTTCCGGTCCTGCAGGACGAAATGAGGGAGTCAATTACAGTCTTGAGTCAGAACCATCTGCCCAACACCGCCACATATACGTGTTGAGCTTTAACCACAGAGGTAGAAGTATTAACGCAAAAAAACACATTATCTGTGTTACACAAGGCTCAAGTTGTCAAGTCGTGTAAAGACGAAGATGGCAAACCTGACAGGATGCAAATCGGGTCAGTGGTATGTTTCAACACCTGCTTCCTTTGCGGTTTCTAAATATAGACCCTTGGAGTTGATTTTCAAAAAGACCTTGCTGCACGTCACATTATTGTCGTCAAACAAATACGGTACTGTAATTATTCTGTAAAACCAAGACTATTGGTCAGCAATTATGCAGTTTAATGGCTTAATATTAAAATGATTACGGGAAAGTTTGAAATCCACTCAGACGACATAAACAATTCAAAGTCAGAATATTTAACTCAAGCGTGCATCCAAAAATACTGACTGACACAATAGCCTTTGCATTTTTTTTTCTTACCCGTTAGCACCGGGCCATGCAGGAACTCCTGCGGGTGAAGCCGGCATGTGCGTGTTGACTGGAGTGGCGGCTGAAGTTGAAGACATCTGCCTCCTCTGTCTCAGCTCGGCTGTGCTACTGGATGAGGCAGAGGATGGCACTGGCCTGGGACTAGAGGGATGAGGCTGGCCTGGTTCCTTCACCTAAAGAATACAAATAAAAGACACTACTTCTAAAGAAAGGACAATCATCTGATATCAAACGGGAGATGTTGGGTGACATGCAGTGCCGTGACAAAGTATTTACACACTTCCTGAATGACAATGTGTTTGACTATTTACAGCACTTACGTTTCAGGTCAAGTTTCGTTTTCACATCACGTTGAAGGATTTTTTTTTTTAATCTGGCAAAGATGTTGTCTGGGTGTTGCCTGGAATTTAATTTAAGGTTTAAAAAAAAAAACAACTCAAAAAAGGAGGCCAATTACTTTTTCACTTTTTGGGATAAAAAAAAAAAGCATTTTAGAATTTCTTGTGTTGTCTTAGTGGGATACCAAAACCATCGGAATGAAAGTATGACAAAAAAGCAAATATATATGTATATATATATATATACTGTATATATTCATATACAGTATATATCTCAGAAAGCGGACGAATAGTTTTTCATCGCACTGCAGCTGTCAGTGCCACATTTCCTGAGCAATTCAACACCATGTGCAATGTTGCTCTTCTCACCTTTGGTCTTGCGCCCAGATGTGCGTCGGGTTGCATTTTAACAGCAAAGACTAGATGCAGTGTGGGAATGGTATCTGTCTGAAAAAGCAAAGAGAGGCATTAGATAACTGTGTCCCTCCCCAAAAAAAGAAAATAGGCTCAGTTTGTCTCCACTTTCATCATAGATTCATCTTTTGCATTCCCTTCCTTTATTTTGGAAATACCAATTGGATCAAAGAGTTCGAGGCTTGTTGTGTTGCTTAAAGTGTCGTCACAACATGTTGAGCCGAGTTACACAAAACGATGCAGTACATTAACAAAAGCAAACATCTCAGATATCTTCCCACTTAGTTTTTGTTTTGTTTTTTTGTCAGAGAGGGATTCATCGAACTGCATCATATCTCACCTTTGATGCTGGCTTCATGGACCACAATGACGATGAAAAGCAAATGATATGAAAACCTTTCTACTTCTTACGTATGTATGTGCAATGTGTTACACTCTTACAGTCAGCATGAGCAGTAAATTGATAGACACACACATTTCATTTCGCTCAAGTGCAATGGAAAAAGCAGGGCAACGCTACTAGTGTTTGAAGGCGACACAATGTACACATATTTTATCCTGTAATTTAAAAAAGTTTGTTGGCGTCTTAACATCTGACATGCTTTCATCGAAATACCCCAAAGAGTAAGAATGCCAGCACACCTCAGTCATTCTACACTACTCACAAAAAGCTATTCATTGTTTTTTTTTTATATTTGGCTTTCAGCTGAAATTTATGGAAAATATAATAAGTTCCCGCTGCAGTGATGTCATATCATGAAAGGAGGACATTTGAGAAGAAGGATGCATTGATTACATTTCCTCATTCAAACAATTCATTCAAAACAAAAGTCAACAAGAATGGTGAGTACACCAGAACAAAAAATGTCAGCGCCTCAATTACTCGTCATCTGCCTTAGAGCATCGATGACAGCTTCTCAAAGAAGACTCATGCTGTTCACTAGTCGACCTATTGTCTGCTGAAGCATGGCATCCCACTCTTCTTGAAGGGCAACCTTCGTGTCATTGAGGTTCTGCGGTGCAAAGTTTCAAGCCTCTACACCACAGGTGTCAAAGTCAAGGCCCGGGGCCAGATCTGGCCTGCCACATCATTTTATGTGGCCCGCGAAAGCAAATCGAGGATGGAAAGGTCCATGATGCTTAAAGTCGGAACCAAAATTTCAATTTGTCATATGCACCTTATTGGCCAGAATATAAGACGGCCCTGATTATAAGACGACCCCCTCTTTTTCAAGACTCAAGTTTGAAAAAAGACGTTTTTGAACACCAAATTAATTTTTATACAGAAAATAATTCCAGTACATCTGAAACAAATGATTATAATATATTTGAGAGAAAAAGCATGTTGTTTTGCCTCATTCAAATCTTAATATCTGAACAAAACTAAAGTGCAATCACATTCGTAAATGAATGGATTCTGGTTTTTGAAATTTAAGTCAAGTCAAGTCAACAGTATTTATAGAGCACTTTCAAACAGCCATCGCTGCATACAAAGTGCTGTACATAGAGCAATTTAACATGCACAATAAACAGTAAGACAAATCGGTAATAAAGGCGGTAGAAAGCACCAAACAGTAAAACCAAGAACAAATCTAAGTCATGCTGAGTCGAATGCGAAAGAATACAAGTGAGTTTTGAGGAGGGTTTTGAAGATGGGCAGCGAGGAGACTTGCCGAATGTTCAGTGGGAGGTCATTCCAGAGAGAGGGACCAGCAACAGAAAAGGCTCGATCCCCTCTGAGCCTCAGTTTAGTTCTTGGTACTTCTAATAAAGTCTGGTCCACAGACCTGAGGCGCCGGGCAGGTGTGTAGGGGCGGATGAGCTCAGAGAGGTAAGGTGGCGCGAGATTATTCAGAGATTTGAAAACAAATAGAGGATCTTGAAAATAACTCTAAAATGAATGGGGATCCAGTGAAGGGATGCCAGAGTAGGAGTTATGTGCTCCCTCTTACGAGTACCAGTCAAGAGGCGAGCAGCGGCATTCTGGACCAGCTGAAGGCGCTTAATGGAGGACTGGCTGACTCCAAAGTAAAGGGCATTGCAGTAATCGAGCCGGGATGTGACAAAGGCATGAATTACTGTCTCAAAGTGTTTATGTGAGAGGAGAGGTTTTATTTTGGCCAGCTGTCTAAGGTGAAAGAAGCTGGATTTAACAACGGCACCAATTTGCCGATCGAGTTTGAAATCACTGTCCAGTTTAAGGCCCAAGTTTGAGACTGTTGACTTAAGATAAGGAGACAGAGGGCCCACGTCTACAGGATGGGATGTACAAGGGCCACTGGGACCAAACAATATCACCTCTGTCTTCTTTTCATTGAATCTCAAGAAATTTTGTGCCATCCAGGTTTTGATTTCTTCTAGACAGGATAGGAGTGGCCTTAATGAGAAGGCGTCTTTCTTGCTCAGTGGGACATAGATCTGGCAGTCATCTGCATAGCAGTGGAAGGGAATACCATGTTTCCTTAAGATGGAACCCAATGGGAGCAGATACAGCGAGAACAGCAGAGGCCCCACAATTGAGCCCTGTGGAACACCACATGACAGGGGAGCAGTGCGTGACTCGGAGCAGCCAAGGCTGACACAGAAGGTTCTGTCAGCTAAATAGGACCTAAACCACTCAAGAGCACTGCCGCCAATGCCCACCAAGTGCTGCAAACGAGTCAGCAGAATACTGTGATCCACTGTATCAAATGCTGCAGTTAAGTCCAATAAAACTAGACACACGTGGTCTCCAGAGTCATTTGCCAGGAGGATGTCATTAGAAACGCGTAACAGGGCTGACTCCGTGCTATGCATCGTCTTGAAACCTGACTGGAAGACCTCCAAGATGTTATGTTCATCCAAGAAAAATTTCAACTGCATGTGCACCACTTTCTCCAGAATTTTGGAAATGAAAGGCAGTTTGGAAATGGGCCTGAAACTTGACAGCACATCTGGATCAAGACCAGGTTTCTTGATCAAGGGTTGGACCACAGCATGTTTAAACTGTTGGGGAACTACACCAGAAGAGAGGCTGCTGTTGATGATATCCAAGACTGATGCGCCAACACTCAGGAGAACCTCCTGAAAGAAGTGCGGGGGAAGAGATTCGCAAGGGGAGCCAGATGGCTTTGTCTGGCGAACTACATCCTCCAAAAGCGCCAAGGACACAGTTTCAAAAGAATTTAGCACAGCTGAACATGGAACATGGACAGAGGGGTCAGATGCGGTATTTGAGACCAGAGTCCTAGCTGTAGAGACCCTATCAATGAAAAACTGAAGGAATCTGTTGCACATCTCGGGTGAAGAATCCGAGCAAGTAGGCAGAGGGGGTTTGAGTACAGAATCTATCGTTTTAAATAGTGCGCGTGGGTTGTGACGGTTAGCTTGAATAAGGTCCGACAGATATTCTCTTTTGGCCTCTTTTACTGTGAGCTGGTAGTTACGCCAGCAGTCTTTCCAAATTTGATAAGAGACATGCAATTTGTCATTTTTCCACTTGCGTTCGGCTTTGCGACACCCCTGCCTAGCTGCGCGGGTAATGTCGTTAAACCATGGCTCGGGTTTAGGTTTTGGGAGCACAGTTTTTGAAGGAGCCACCAAATCCAGGATGGTACGGCATGATGAGTTGAACCAAGAGGTGAGTTCCTCTGTGTTAGACGAGGGTACGCAAAGGTTATTAAAGGCGAGAAACGACTAGCAGTGCGAGGGTTAAAAATTCGGCGTTTAAAACTAGGAGTGGCAGATTTCACAGCAGCATGCGATAAGACTACGTCAAATAAAACTGCCATGTGATCAGAAATCCCATTTTCAAGGACTTCCAGATTTGACACCGGTAGACCATAAGCAAGGACAAGGTCTAAAATATGACCTTGTTCATGTGTCGGGCTGGTCACATACTGCACGAAATTAAAAGTCGATAAGTCTTAAGAAGTCCTTTGCTAGCGTTTTTTCCGGACAGCACACATGGATATTAAAATCCCCCATTAGGAGGATATGATCATATCTCAGCCTGATTTCCGCAAGAAAGGTTGAAAAGTCGCTTAAAAAGTCTTTGTTGTATTTAGGAAGACGGTAAATGACAGCACAGAGCACCGGGAAAACACGACCGACTTCAAAGAAGGTTGCTTCAAAGCTGGTGGCCGATGTGGTGAATGTGCACCGTTTACATTTGAAATTGTTCTTAAAGATGCTCACCGTTCCTCCACCACGGCCTGATGTCCTCGGGGTATCGAGGAAACCACAGTCAGGTGGCAACAATTCAAGCAAAGCGTTGTACTCACCAGTACCTGCCCAATTTAAATTACATCATAACTCCTCCTCAGCTGCCGGTTAACCTGGCTGATCTTCGAGCCACTTTTCTCCAGATTGTAGCTACGTTTCACCATTTTCTGTAATCTCTTCTATTATTTTCTTCTCTTTTCTTTCTTACCGCTATTTTTCATTTTTCTTCTTCGTGCTACCGCTATTTTTATTTTTATTCTTCGTGACAGGGGGTCACTTTGGTCTGGAGAGTCAAGTTCAGCATTCGCTTCAATGATATCTGGCGCCATCTAGCGTCGTGAATGGGTATAATGTCTAGACCCCGAATATAAGATGACCCCCACCTTTTCAGTCTTATTTCAATGCAAAAAACACCGCCTTATATTCGGGCCAATACGGTAATCCATAATGACAGCTTCTTCCCTCTAGCCATTAACTCCCTAAACAGTCACTGACAAAGTCACTCTTCTTGTACAACTAATACTGCTACTGGTCACTCTAAAATGGTTCAATGACTTTCTGCACCAACTGTACAACTGTCATAGTATTGTATTATACCACTGATCACTTTAGCTCTGCTTGATACTTTGCACATTGTCTCACAGTTGTCACTGGGTGGTACCACCGCAGTACGGTTCACTTACATTACGAAATGTCCTTTCATACCTATCTGTCATGTCCTTGTTTATGATGATACTAATGCAGCGTGTTATACCAGAGACAAATTCCTTGTGTTCTACATACTTGGCCAATAAATATGATTCTGATTCTTTTATATTCATGTAAACAAGTCAAGTCAACTGTATTTATAGAGCACTTTCAAACAGCCATCGCTGCATACAAAGTGCTGTACATGGAGCAATTTAACATATACAATAAACAGTAAAACAAAATGTTGAAACAAGTCATTATTCTTGACTTCTGATTTTAAAACTAGTTATCCATCAATTTGTTGTGCACTGTGTATGTTAAATGTGGAGGTGATTAAACATTTATATGGTTTCACAAAATTCACCGCCATAATGGCCCTCCAAGGGAAACCGTAACTACAATGTGGCCCGTGACAAAAATGAGTTTGACACCCCTGCTCTGCACAGTGACTCCGCTGATCTTGCAGGTTTTCAATAGGATCCAGGTCTGGAGAAAGTGCAGGCCATTCCATTTGAGGTACACCAGTCTCCCAACAGATGTTCCCTGATTATGCGACCTCCATTAAAATGAAATTAGGCCCGTGTTGTTCTTTTGGTGGCACAATCACGGGATTAATAATGTTATTCAGGTAGTACGGGCTTGTCACTGTGCCATTCACAAGGCATGGGGCATTTCTGTACCGACTGGACACACCTGCCCACATTGTGATACCGCCACCACCAAAAGCTCATATGGTGAGAAGAGTGACTGATACCTAGCGCTCTCCTCAACTTCTCTAACATCATTAGCAACCATCATTTCTGCTGAACTTGAATCAACCTTCATCAGAGAACACTGGCCCACATAATGGTCCAGCGTAAATGCTCCATGGCCCATGCAAGATGATGACGCCTATGCCAGGTGGTGTGGTCAGGTACCCTCGCAGCACTCAGACCACGCTGATGTAAACGCTTTCGAATGGTCTGATGTGACACTCGGGAGCCTTTCACCTCCCTTAAATGTGCCTGGAGTTGATTGGCACTCAACATCCGGTTCTCGGGGCATTTTTCACAATGTAGCTGTCATCAGCATGGGATGTGGCCAACGGACGTCCACTTTTACATCTTTCTGCGACTCTTCAACTCTCTCGGTATATCTGTTACAATCTGCTGATGACACCCCATGACACTCTGAGCTCAGTGGCCACTTCTGTCTGAGAACGTCCTGTTTGAGGCATCACAATGGTAAGGTACTGTTGCTCCATTGTTAGAGTGGTCTTGGTGTCATGATGTCAAAATGTGAACAGCATGATGAAGACGACTGTGTAAACACCAGCTCAAATTGAACCAGGACATTTATTGGTCGATTCAATGATCAAATGCCTGCTGTGAATTTTGCCGTTAAGCTCCTCGTTCGAGAGCGTCACTGTGGGCAATAGACATACTTTATTGTTTAACTCACTCGATTAAGACACTGAAGTTCAGTGTGGTGTAGGTTAAAGGCTTGGAGCGGGAGGAACGCCACTCCATTAACTTATACATCAATCGCCTTTGCACAATATTATCTTGTTTTACCTGTTGCACTGAGGCGACTATTTATTCAGTTTAACCAATTTAAGCCATGCTTATGTTTAGTACCGGGTGCATCTGTGCGACATGCGTGCACTTTTCGTTGGTCTCAGCAAGTGCTACCTCTGGCCAGTGGACGAGGCACCTAACGGGGATTTTGAAATATAAAAAACGTTTGAAATGCAAACGATTCTGGGAGAATAGTCCTGGTTCCAATCGATTCTTGAGATTTGAGACCAAACTCAAAGTACCGGTATATCTGATTGACACAATTGCCTAACACACGTGTCAAACTCGAGGCCCGGGGGGCCAGATCTGGCCCACCACGTCATTTCATGTGGCCTGAGAAAGAAAATCAAGGTCAACTTCCATGATGCTTGCTAAAATATGTACCAAAAATGTCAAATTGCTATATGTAATAAAAAAATGTTACAATTTTGCAAGCATTTTCTTATGTTATAACAGAAGCTTTTGAACAAACGGTTAAACAAACTACTATTCCTGACTTTTGATATTAAAACTAGTTACACATTAATTCCATACTTTATATGTAATATTACAAGGGGGTGATTAAACATGGAAAGGGTTTCACATTCATAATAATCCTCTGAGGGAAACTAACTACATACTAGCCTGTGACAAAAATGAGTTTGACATCACCGATCAAACTGGCTGGTAAGTTTTTATCAGCACCTGCCAAAAGGAATTTTAACCCGCAATTGTCAGGTTGGCGGGTGTTAATTTAGAACCCTGCATATATCGTGATAATTTTTTCAGCCATATCGCCCAACCCTAAATGATCCACTTGTAAGTAAATTCTGTATGATATCGCGAACTGAATTTTCCATAGTTACCCTTGTGTTGTTTACTTCCCACATTGGTGAACCATACCTTAAAGCAGCATGGGCAGACAGACAAATACTAACTCAGACATATGTGTGTGTGTATATACACACACACACACACACACACACACACACACACACACACACACACACACACACACACACACACACAAACACACCTGTTTGAAGAGGTCTCTAATGTGAAGATGGTCAGGTAGAAGTTTGCCAGCATAGATGAGTCTCTGGTCGCTCTCAGCCTGATGAGAACAAATACAAAGAAAACAATGACACAGTCGGTTTGGACTTTATCGTACAACTACCTAAGTAGAAGTTCCTTCCATCCATTTTGTTTACATAGCACTTGTTTACATAGCACTAATCTCCAGGCACTTTCCATATGGAGCAAATCCAAGACCACACCCTTGAGAGCAACATTACTCCAATCCTTTGAGTATGTTGTAATTTCAATCTTATACATCCTCTTTTTGTTTTGCACTATTCTTGTAACTAAATGTTGAATATGAAAAGTTAAAAGGGAGTGGCTTGCAGCTTGCAACAGTCAGTTTTGCTGTGGCAAGTAAAGAGACATGACTCGTTTAAAAAAAAAAAAGAAAAGAAGAATGATCATGTTATTGCTGTCGGCCCAGAGCATTAACTTGACTTCACAGCAGATTAAACCCTATACACTCACCAGCCACAGCACTGGACCACTTGCAAAGTGTAATGATTTTTTTTTTCCCAAGATGGCGCGCGAGTAGGCAACATTCGGCAAGTGCTCTTCAAGAGCCTTGCTTTTTTGTTGTTTTTGTCTTTTTGTTTTGTCACATGTTGTTTGTTGTTTCATCGTGTGGACCTGATATGGACTGTTTTCAGTGTTTTTTGGCCACGACATTCGTCAAAAGAGAAGTATCTGTGCTTGGAGGTTGCGCCTTCTCGGCAGCACGCCTATACCAGCACAGATTTTGATTGGGAGGAATGTCGGCGCCATTGACTGTCGGTGCTGGACAGACCTGGGGTGCTTGTGTTTTTTGCGCCTGTAATGGGCAGCATTTTTCACAACCCCGTTTTGTTCAGTGGCTATGTCAGCGCTGTTGGACAGTCGGCGTTAGTGCGGCTGGATGGATGGCTGCTGAAGTTGAGGATGAGGAGAGAGGAGCGTTGGCGCAGAGCGCCGATGCGTATTTGGAACTGAGAGTCGCCGCTTGGAATTGAAATGGATTTCCATGGGACAGGAGAAGTGAACCAATCTCTTTTTTCCTCAATGGATGCTACAGCTTCTTGTTGACTTTGAAACTTAGCTTGTGGCCAACGTGTGCACATTTTGAGCATGACGTCTCTGATCCACTGGTTAAAGGACACTTTGATTCTCTCCTCTTTCATCTCAAACTGCTTCCAACAACAAAGCTTGTGACGGAAAAGTGGTTAGGACTGCACGACTGTCCGTGTTTTATGTTCTGTGTTGTGTTTATTATTTTACTTTATGTTAACTGTTTTGTTAGCGCTATATAAATCAGCATGTATTGTATTGTATTGCCAAGTCAAGTCAAGTGTATTTATAGAGCACTTTCAAACAGCCATCGCTGCACACAAAGTGCTGTACATGGAGCAATTTAACATAAACAATAAACAGTAAGACAAATCGGTAACAAAGGCGGTAGAAAGCACCAAACAGTAAAACCAAGAACAAATCTAAGTCATGTTGAGTCGAATGCCAAAGAATACAAGTGAGTTTTGAGGAGGGTTTTGAAGATGGGCAGCGAGGAGGCTTGCCGAACGTTCAGTGGGAGGTCATTCCAGAGAGAGGGACCAGCAACAGAAAAGGCTCGATCCCCTCTGAGCCTCAGTTTAGTTCTTGGTACTTCTAATAATGTCTGGTCCACAAACCTGAGGATGAGCTCAGAGAGGTAAGGTGGCGCGAGATTATTCAGAGATTTGAAAACAAATAAGAGGATCTTGAAAATAACTCCAAAATGTATGGGGAGCCAGTGAAGGGATGCCAGAGTAGGAGTTATGTGCTCCCTCTTACGAGTACCAGTCAAGAGGCGAGCAGCGGCATTCTGGACCAGCTGAAGGCGCTTAATGGAGGACTGGCGGACTCCAAAGTAAAGGGCATTGCAGTAATCGAGCCGGGATGGGACAAAGGCATGAATTACTGTCTCAAAGTGTTCATGTGAGAGGAGAGGTTTTATTTTGGCCAGCTGTCTAAGGTGAAAGAAGCTGGATTTAACAACGGCACCAATTTGCCGATCAAGTTTGAAATCACTGTCCAGTTTAAGGCCCAAGTTTGAGACTGTTGACTTAAGATAAGGAGACAGGGGGCCCAAGTCTACAGGATGGGATGTACAAAGGCCACTGGGACCAAATAATATCACCTCTGTCTTTTTTTCATTGAATTTCAAGACATTTTGTGCCATCTGCTCAACCCATATTGTTTTGTGTTTTTTGTTATTGTAAAGTGTCCTTGGGTGTCTTGAAAGGCGCTTATAAATAAAATGTATTATTATTATTATTATCCAGGTTTTGATTTCTTCCAGACAGGATAGGAGTGGCCTTAATGAGAAGGCGTCTTTCTTGCTCAGTGGGACATAGATCTGGCAGACATCTGCATAGCAGTGGAAGGGAATACCATGTTTCCTTAAGATGGAACCCAATGGGAGCAGATACAGCGAGAACAGCAGAGGCCCCAGAATTGAGCCCTGTGGAACACCACATGACAGAGGAGCAGTGCGTGACTCAGAGCAGCCAAGGCTGACACAAAAGGTTCTGTCAGCTAAATAGGACCTAAACCACTCAAGAGCACTGCCGCCAATGCCCACCAAGTGCTGCAAACGAGTCAGCAGAATACTGTGATCCACAGTATCAAATACTACAGTTAAGTCCAATAAAACTAGACACACGTGGTCTCCAGCGTCATTTGCCAGGAGGATGTCATTAGAATCACGTAACAGGGCTACTCCGTGCTTGTCTTGAAACCTGACTGGAAGACCTGCAAGATGTTATGTTCATCCAAGAAAAATTTCAACTGCATGTGCACCACTTTTTCCAGAATTTTGGAAATGAAAG
Source organism: Hippocampus guttulatus (assembly GCF_054856545.1). NCBI lineage: Eukaryota > Metazoa > Chordata > Actinopteri > Syngnathiformes > Syngnathidae > Hippocampus > Hippocampus guttulatus. Next base: position 5,141,955 of record NC_141264.1, read on the forward strand.
GCAGTTTGGAAATGGGCCTGAAACTTGACAGCACATCTGGATCAAGACCAGGTTTCTTGATCAAGGGTTGGATCACAGCATGTTTAAACTGTTGGGGAACTATACCAGAAGAGAGGCTGCTGTTGATGATATGTAAGAGCGATGCGCCAACACTCGGGAGAACCTCCTGAAAGAAGTGCGGGGGAAGAGAGTCACAAGGGGAGCCAGATGGCTTCGTCTGGCGAACTACATCCTCCAAAAGCGTCAAGGACACAGTTTCAAAAGAATTTAGCACAGCTGAACATGGAACATGGACAGAGGGGTCAGATGCGGTATTTGAGACCGGAGTCCTAGCTGTAGAGACCTTATCAATGAAAAACTGAAGGAATCTGTTGCACATTTCGGGTGAAGAATCCGAGCAAGTAGGCAGAGGGGGTTTGAGTACAGAATCTATCGTTTTAAATAGTGCGCATGGGTTGTGGCGGTTATTCTCTTTTGGCCTCTTTCACTGTGAGCTGGTAGTTACGCCAGCAGTCTTTCCAAATTTGATAAGAGACATGCAATTTGTCTTTTTTCCACTTGCGTTCGGCTTTGCGAGACCCCTGCCTAGCTGCGCGGGTAATGTCGTTAAACCATGGCTCGGGTTTAGGTTTTGGGAGCACAGTTTTTGAAGGAGCCATCAAATCCAGGATGGCACGGCATGATGAGTTGAACCAAGAGCTGAGTTCCTCTGTGTTAGACGAGGGTACGCAAAGGTTATTAAAGGCATCAGAGAAACGACTAGCAGTGCGAGTGTATTGTATTGTATATATATACTGTATATATATATGGTTCTCACCGAAATACATGTCCAAATATTTTGCTTTCATGACTCTCTTAGTCAAACAGATCCCGATCCCTAGTCTATTGCAAACAATTCAGGGATTCAGTTTTTCAGTCACAATATCTAACTTCATGTTGTCTGCTGAGTCTTTTCTGGACGTTTCATGTAAACTCAGTGTGAATTTTCTCGCACTATTCATTGTCCTTTTAATATGACTACAAAATTTTAAAATAAATAACTAAATTGCTTATCCAAGTGTGTCCATTAAATTCGAAATTACGTAAATGTACAGCATGTATCTGCATGAATTAGCCTTTGTTAAATGTAGGTGAAGCTTTTTTATTGTTTAAGTCGGCTCACATTTTCTTTGCAAATAGATTTTTGTTGCATGGTTGTGATAATCAAATTAAAAAAAGGAAAGGTCAGTACCTGTAGTTCACAGTTAAAAACATGACAATATGGCAAAGGTGTCGTAAAACAAGACTTCAGTATATCACACCATCATAACAAACATTCACATTAAACAATAAAAGAGGACTTGTAAATAAAGTGTCTCGAAGTGAAGTAAATTTTTGTGAACAGTCCAGACTTAATAGAGATCTTCATTCTTCTGAGTGACATTCTAGTTACGATCACGATAGAATAGTTAAAAAAAAAAAAACAAATTTCATGGTGGTTTTTGCATGGTACAGTATATAATTATCATTGTTCAAAACTTTATGGATGATAAAAATGGCTGAAAATAGCAGGGACGTATAACATAGGTGTCAAGGTTTGCTTTGTCTTTGTTTTGAGTGTTTCAGCACCAGCTGGAGTGTGGGGCGTCACCTTCCAGCGGTGCACCTGTGCTGAATCAGGCAATCTGTGCTGCCTACTTAAGACACCGACCACCTGTCTCCTTCGTCAGACTATTGCTCTTGTTCACCGCTTTGTAGTGATGGGTCCATGAGGCCTCATGAGGCGTGTCGACACAATGACACACTGTGTTGATACTGTACTGATACTGTGTCGCTGACCACTGCCACCTGCTGGACCTTCAAAATCCCTGCAGCCAACCCACTTGACAGACTGAACAAACTGATTTGATGATGACGTGTATACAATGCACTACCTCACTCTACCCACAATAGCCACAAGCGCCATTGTTTATGTTGTTGTTTATGCTGTTTATATTGCAGATGGTGGATTACAGTTCGGTCATAGACACTAACTCCTGTTTCCTCCCAGTGGTTTCTCATTTGTTTTGCTTTGCCTTTTCTGTTTTTAAGACATGTTGCTTGAGTTTGCTGTTTTGACATTTTTAAATCTTCCTTTGTCTACCAGTATGCTTGCCTTTAACAACTTTCCCATGCTGTTTGTACTTGGTCCAGATTTTAGACACAGCTTGTTGCAAGCGTTGATTTTTTTTTCCAAGATGGCGTCCGAGTAGGCAGCCTTCGGCAAGTGCTCTTCAAGAGCCTTGCTTTTTTGTTCTTTTTGTTTTGTCACATGTTGTTTCATCGTGTGGACCTGATATGCACTGTTTTCAGCGTTTTTTGGCCACGACATTCGTCAAAGGAGAAGTATCTGTCCTTGGTGGTTGCGCCTTCTCGGCAGCATGCCTGTACCAGCACAGATTTTGATTGGGAGGAATGTCGGCGCCATTGACTGTCGGTGCTGGACAGACCTGGGCGCTTGTGTTTTTTGCGCCTGTAATGGGCAGCATTTTTCACAACCCCGTTTTGTTCAGTGGCTATGTCGGCGCTGTTGGACAGTCGGCGTTAGTGCGGCTGGATGGATGGCTGCTGAAGTTGAGGATGAGGAGAGAGGAGCGTTGGCGCAGAGCCCGGATGCGTATTTGGAACCGAGAGTCGCCGCTTGGAAATGAAATGGATTTCCATGGGACAGGAGAAGTGAACCAATCTCTTTTCGTCAATGGATGCTACAGCTTCTTCTTGACTTTGAAACTTAGCTTGTAGCCGAGGTGTGCACATTTTGAGCATGACGTCTCTGATCCACTGGTTAAAAGACACTTTGATTCTCTCCTCTTTCATCTCAAACTGCTTCAAACAACAAAGCGTGTGACGGAAAAGTGGTTAGGACTGCACGACTGTACGTGTTTTATGTTATGTATTGTGTTTATTATTTTACTTTATGTTAACTGTTTTGTTAAGTGCTTTGTTACAGCTGCCGCTGTTGTGAAAGCGTTATATAAATCAGCATGTATTGTATTGTCTTATATTGTATAATGAAATCCAATACAAGCTTTCAGGGGTGTGCGTCTTCACAAAAGATGATTTGATACGGTTTTCCATACATGGGGTGCAAAGCAATTTAAAGACAGTTTGATTTGAAAGTGGTATGAATTGATTCTGTTCAACTCAGTGGTCAGTTCGAGGGAGTATGATGCAATGACTTCATAAGATAAGAAGACAAGAAAACCTCTATTTGTCCCACAGTGGAGAAAAATTTGCATATGTGCTTTTATTAAGCCAATTCCAATGAAGTTGAGATGATGTGTGAAACATAAATAAAAACAGAAAACAATGATTTGTAATCTATATTCAATTGAATACACTCCAAAGGTGAGATATTTTATGTCCAAACTGATAAACTTGATTTGTTTTTTTTTTTTAGCAAATAATGAGGAACTTTGAATTTTATAGCTGCAACATATTCCAAGAAAAGCTGCGACAGGGTCATGGTTTTCAGGGTGTGGTTGATGAATGGCTTTTGCTTTGCAAAGTACAGTTTTAAGTTATACTTATGGATGTAGCGCTGAACCAGATTTACTGACACTGGTTTTCAGAAGTGTTCCTGAGCCCAAGTGGTGACATTCTTACACCTTAATGTCGGTTATGGTGCAGTGCCGCCTGAGGAATCGAATTTAACGGGCATTTACTGTTGTTTTTCATGCAGTGATTTTTCCAGATTTTGATAATACTATGGATCGGAGATTATGAAATCCCTAAATTCTTCAATTAAGGAACATTGTCGTTAAATGGCTTGAGGATTTTCAACTTTCTCATTCCTTTTTGCCATCTGTCTCAGCTTTTTTGAAACGTGTTGCAGCTATAAAATTCAAAATTAATGATGATTTTCTAAAAACAATTCAGTGTAATGGTTTGAACGTTAAATATCTTATCTTTGGAGAGTGGTTTCAAAATGATTTGCAAATCATTGTATTCTGTTTTTATTTAAAATGAACACAAGCTCCCAACTTCAATGGGATTGGGTTTGTACCTACGTTTGAATGACTTGTAGATTCTGATTTCTTTCTCCAATATATATATTTCTTTCGTTTTTTTTTAAATTTGCTTTGAATTTTAAAAAAATCTGCCGTCGAATATAACGCTCGGTTTTGATGGAGGTATCCGAGGGGTATTAAAGGTCAGAATGTTGCTGCTCGGTGCATAAATTATGATGCAAGACACTGCACAAATTCCAGTATTTGGTTAGACATACATATTCATCTGTGCTGAATTTATTTTGCAGTTGATGAACAAAAAACACGACACTCTATTCCAAATACAAACAGGGTTGTGTTCATAGGAATATACATTGCGTCTTGTTTATTTTGTAGCAATGAACAACGGCCCTTATTATGGAAGTCATTGAAGTATGCGAGCTGGAAATGGAGAAGCTGCATATTGCAGTTTTAACAGTTGTTCAGAAGCGTCCGTCACGTGACCGAGCCAACCAGGCAGCTCGTCTTGACATTCCAACACTGGGCTAGCTGGTTCCGCTAACATTAGCCAACGCCTCAAAACACTCACCACTTTAGTTGGATATACTGCCGACAGATGTGTCTTGAGGTCTTTCACCGTCCAGTTCAGATGGACTCCTTCGATTGTTTGGTCCTCCACGGCCTGGCTGGGTGTTTTGATGAGAATCGCGATGGTCTTCGGTCGAGAGCCCTCCGTGTCCATTTTTCCACTTCTCACGTTTGGTGTCACGTTTCGGTGATAACTCTATCTCGCAGCACAGTATGTGCAAAAAAACAATTTTACGGTCATCAAAAATGAACCAATGAGATATATTTTTGACGTCAAGATCGAAACAGCTAGCCTTTTACAAAGGCGCTGTTCATATGCTGTCGAAACTGCGCCGAGACGGAATGTTGTTTCCAAACAAACAGTGTGGCCGCTCCTGATTGGTCAAATCTTGCTCGCGTTCCGACGTGGAGTCTCAGAAACTCACGTGTACTGAGCATGCGCATATCCTACTTGAAAAAAAAGATCGTCTATTTATTTAAACTGAATTTTTAAATCAGCTTTTGAACTGCAATGCCATTTCGTGTGATAATTATATGTGCTGTATTAAAGAAGCCTCAGGTGATCGAGGAAAATGATTTTTGAGTGATTTTCAGTTCTCTTAGCAACCAAAGGTTTACAGTAAAGGCTGGGGAACTATAACATCCCCGGAAAGTGCTGTTCATGTGGAAACTCAAAGAGTGAGTGCTGTGTGCTGCTCGTTGGTAGGTTCTGTACAACGAGCAGCACACAGCCATGATTGGTTACATAAATAATGTTGCATCATTTGAGGAGGGCTGGAAGGCGTCATAAAAATAGCTCATCGCTATTGTAAATGACCAGTTGAAGAACATTTTCTTATTTACTGCCAACAACATATTTTTCGAATTCTAAAAAAAAAAAAAGTTAGACTCCTCGTCTCTCGTCAGTCGTTTTTGCTCTCTAGTTCCTCGTTTGGATTGAAATTATTTTGTCTTTCATCTTGCACTTATTTGATTTCGTTTATATTCTCAGCTACACTTAAGACTGGTCAATAATTTGTAAAAAAAAAAATAACAGCCAAACGTGTGGACTGATACAGTATGTGTGTGTATCTCTCTCTCTTTCTCTCTCTCTATATATACTATATATATTATATATAGTATAAAGTGAACAAAAATGACATTTACCAAATTGTGACATCGGAGGTTTTTGCCTGACGCCAGCAATATGTATAGTATGTACATATATATTCAGTAACTGCAAACTAATTTGAACATCTGTGGCATTGTATTGTGATTGTGCAATAAAACTGCGCATTTTAGTGTCCTTGTGAAGTTGCAGTTTAAGGCACACCAGTGCAATTATCCTATCTAATCATATACCACACCTGTGAGGTGGGTCGATTATCCCAGCAAAGGTGAGCAATATTTGAGAGAAGTGGAACTTTTCTCTATGTAGTAAATGTCCTAGCTATCTATGGTCAGCTTACAAAAAAAAAAAAAAACAAGTGTTGCATTTGTATTTTAGCTTGGTGTACGTATTGTATTTTTTTTCAGGGACTTGAATGGATATCCTAGAAAAACACAAAATGTCACCAGAAAAATACATTTATTACAGCATCTTGATTTAACATTGACTTCTCCATGCATTTAAAATAAATATTCAGCAAACAATATTCACATATTTCTGAGAGCTGCAACTGTCAGTCAATTGAAATATTAACCGTGCGTTCTTTGCTATGAGTGCCCAGTTCATGAATTTCTACTAGTTGAAATATAAGCGTACTTGCTTTGATATCTTAATTATTTCTCTGACCGCAAAATATTAAGTGGTGCTACAAGTGGTGCCACATTATAATCACCCCTGCACATGCTTCCTTTGTTCACAATTCACGAGTGAGGAATGTCGGTGCACTGCTATGAGTCGAACAAAGGCATTATTATCCAGGGGGAACTGGCTGGATACCTGAAGCAGGTATCAAAAGTAAAGGCAGAGTATTATTTTCTGTACAGATAGACTACGGTATACAGATAAATGTTTCAAACAAGATATTGACATGCATTTTGTGTACAACAGCAAAATAGGTGTTGTTAAAAAAAAATCCTAAAGCTGCCACATGGTGCGTTCAACCTCACACCAGGAAAAAACAAAACAAACAAACAAACAAAGACAAATAAACAACAGGTTACCTAACCGATATTCGAGCCTTAAAGTGGCCAACATTGGAGCACAGTAAGTGACAGTTGAAAAATCATACAAAATAGTGCAATTTGGCAAATAAGCTGATGGATATTCTGAAGGGGATGTGCAACATCTCGTAAAGACAGGTTTATTCATGAATACACAATCGTTCGAAATGAGGATGTATAACAGATTTGGGTTGTTTTCAGTACACGACAGGTTCATCGACATTAATGGATCATCAGTACATATATTGTTTATACATGTACAAATATAGAGAAATACTTCACAGAGCATACTGTAGGACTTGCTAATCTGCTGAATGACTTCATTTTAACTGCATTAAAAGATTTGCAACACTCAAATGAAACAAGCATTTAAAAGCATAAATTGTGCTTCCAGTGAAGAATTATGCCATCAGTTGCTCTTCCTAAACCAATCCTGAGCGAGACTTGTTTGTCCAATTTAAGGTAAGAAATATTCAATTAAATAGATGAGGAAATCTTTTAAGTGATCATTTTTGGTGATAGAATTGCAGAATTAGACGACATCATTTATTTTAAATCACTCTTTTCTGAGACTGTTGGTTTTATTTAGCATAAAGACTTTCAAAAACATTTTCAGGAAAAAATGTTGTAATCTTACAAGAATATAGTCCTGCGAAGACACCGCATCATCACAAACCTACACTGACACCGGCAGCCCTGATCTACCTCTCAAGACTAGGGCCGTCAAAATTCATGTTTAATCGACAACTAATCAATCATCAAATCAACAACTATTTTGATAATCAAGTTATTGTTTCGGGCTATTGTTTCACTTAAAACTGTCCAAATCTTCAGATTTCAGCCTCGCAAGAGTAAATATTCACAGATTTCTGTAGCCCCTCATTAAAGCAGACCAATCAGCTTTGCTGTTTAATCAAAATAAAGACATTTGCAAACAATGACCAAATCAGTCAGTGAATCACTTTCAAAAAGGCTGGCGAGTATATCAATACTTCCATCCATCCATCCATTTTCCGAACCGCTTGATCCTCACTAGGGTCGCGGGGGGTGCTGGAGCCTATCCCAGCCGTCTCCGGGCAGTAGGCGGGGGACACCCTGAATCAGTTGCCAGCCAATCGCAGGGCACACAGAGACGAACAACCATTCACGCCCACACTCACACCTAGGGACAATTTAGAGCGTCCAATCAGCCTGCCATGCATGTTTTTGGAATGTGGGAGGAAACCGGAGCACCCGGAGAAAACCCACGCAGGCCCGGGGAGAACATGCAAACTCCACACAGGGAGGCCGGAGCTGGAATTGAACCCGGTACCTCTGCACTGTGAAGCCGACGTGCTAACCACTGGACTACCGGGCCGCCCTATATCAATACTTCTCATCTGATATTTAAGTGTTCTTTAGTGTTTTTTTTACAATCACTAAACAATATTTTTTAAAAAAAAAACAATTTATTATCAATCACTACTTGGTTTTGCAATACACTTTCATGCAAAATAAAATTTCATCTGATTAATTGATGGAATAATCACTAGAATAATCAATTCTAAACATATTCGCTTGTGTCAATTCCACTCATGACCTGTATATTTATGAAGTAATACGATTATGTTGAAAACAAATATAGGTGTAACCCTAAAACTCCTTCAACATAACGATCATCTACAATGACAGTGGAGTTTTATTCCGCAAGTAACTGAAAACTAATTGTCGTAACGCCCAGATGTCACTGATGTGGCACACATGCAGTCGGACATTATGTAACAAACTGGACGATGGATTTGAAGAGTCTTTATGCTCTAAGATAGGTGACAGTCTCATGGCAATGGATCCATATACGTATCTACCGGTAATTTAATAAAAAGGGAAGGCTAATAACTGTCTTGACAGTGATATGTTCAAAGCAGACTTGCTTTGACAGGGCTTTCTGATTAAAGCTTTCAGGGACAGCGGTGACTACAGTGGACGGCTTAACAGGTTATCAGGTTACAGGCTATCATTGTTGGTGCATGAAAGGGTTAATATTGTGTTTGTAGAATATGAATTAAGGAGCAAAAGCCACCCATTTTAATCCGTTTCAGGGGGCAGCCATTTTAGTACTTGCTGTCGACTGAAAATGACAACCCAGTTGCTCAGGGCTCACGGCACAGCTTGCGGACATCACATGGCCAAAGTCAGAAAACAGGTGATCTGTGATTGGCCATGACCTGAGCCCCATGCAACTTCGATGTCATTTTCAGTCATCAGCGAAATGCTATTTTAATGGAGACAGAGATGGAGTGAAAGGCATGTTTTTTCCGGAACAATCTTTGCGTTATTGTAAATGCTACACAGACACTTGGATCTACTCCTTTTTTTTTTTTTTTTGTCAAAGCAGTTTCTGACGAAGTACAGTATTATGCGCTCTCATGAGAGGAAAAAGATACTCAGTCATAGTTAGTAGCAGATTAAACCAGTTACAAGAAGTTATTGCACTGTGTACTACACTTATGGAGAGCGGCACAGTTGCAACACAGAGGCAGATAGAACTTACAGGTTTCACAAATAGTTGCTTTGCTGCCAATATTGATTTATTATTGCTGATGGAGGATGTGCTTAGAAGAGCACACCCAAACTGGACGGATAGGCTTTGCTACAGCTATGATACAGTCATGTGTTTTGCCATTCCACTTGACAGTGATTAGGCGAGGTTCATGCGACGCGAAGACTGGAGGCTTTGAAATTCAGCATGTCGTCCGGACCCTCACTCTGTAGCCATTTTCTCAATATGGTCACTTAGCAACTTGTACTGTTCTGAAAAGATTCAAATGGTGTCACTTTGGTATTCTTGGGAAGAAAAAAAAAAATCAACATACAGTGAAACTCCTCTAAAACGAAATCATGTTTGCAGTAAGAAATTTTTCACAACAGGGGACTTTTCACTGTAGCAAATTTGATCTCAGACGTAAACACGAACACACAAATTTATTTTATTTTATTCCAATAGTGCATAAGTATGAGCATACACTTATTTGACACTTCATATAGCCAGCCCAGAAAGAAAAAAAGGGAAAGAAATTGCGAATTTTACGATCAGCATTTACTTTAACTTAAATCCATTTATTGCATAATGTCTTTTATTTTGCTTCCTCCATCTTTCATTTTTATTACCTTTATCCTGTCTTCAAGCGTTAAAGCTTTTCTTTTCTTAACTCCTTGGTATGCAAAAGTCCCTTTTGTCGCCATTTTAGCAATTCAACGTTCATGCTGCGTCTGAAACAAATACTTCCTGTACTACTGCGCATGTGTAAACCAGAGTGATGGTTGCTGTTGCCGTTTCCGAACGAATCAGTAGAGGTCGCTGTGGCATGCTGAGGTTGGATTAGACGGAAGGCTTGTTTTTGTTGTAGTGAATCTCGTTGCGAACCAAGCACAGGGAAAAACATTTCGTATAACGGAACAGGGGGACTTTTCGTTGTAGGGGGAGCAGAAAAGTGGGAATGGCGTTCATGCATGAAATTTTTTCACACTAGGGGGTATTTTCGCCCATGTAGGTTTCGTTGTCGAGGAGTTTCACTGTAGGACATTTTAAAGTAAGATGCCTGAAAACTTGATAGATTGCACACTTAAAATAACGCCGATGGCTTATACATACTGCATATTTTAGAATGTCTTACCTTTATTCAGGTTTCCGATGACAGCCTGCTTTTTCAGAAAATCATTGCACAGTTTTTTACTGAGCCCAAATGCCAGCATGTTGTGAGTAAATGTCCTGAAAAACACATCCATAAAAGCGAACATAAGAGCATAAATGATTATTTTTAGGTGTAGCTCTGGATCATTATCAAGCTTCTGCAAAGCTCACCAATGAGCTGATCGTTTGAATCAGGTGTGGATGGGGGCTCTCGAGGACCGCAGTGAGGAGTGTAACGACCTCAACATTGGTGAGACCAAGCAAACGTGACACAAGAACATGGCACAACCGTAGCGTGCAGTTTTTTTGGGGGTGCAGTGTTGGCAGTTTATTTGCATCTCATAAAACAAGGGGACTCCTCTTGAGGACGACACCCAACACTTTCGGGATTCCCAAGGTAAAACTATCCACTGTATGCCAAACAGAGGAGGGATAAAAATTAACTAATCCCAACAATGTAATTGTGTTTCGTTATTTGTTGTTGTGCTTTTTATATGATGCTATGCTAGAGTTTTTTGGTGTGTTTCTTGAATTGCTGTTGTGGTTCATTATTTTTATTTTCTATTTTTTTTAACTGCCATCATTTTTTGTTATTCTTCTTTGTTTTGTTTTTTTATTTTACTGTTCTGCTCAGTTTTGTTGTGTTTTTAATTTGCCGTGGTGTTCAGTTACACTCAAAAGTGTCAAACAGAAGGCGGCAGGGCTCAAACCCATGCCTGCGCACCTTTGTGATCAAAACACAAAATTAGCAGAGGCTTTTTTTTTTTAACTGACATTTTAAGGTGACAGTATCATTTCTGGTCAGGGCCACACAAATAAGATTTGCAACAATGTGCACGTCGGCAGCTTCCTCACCCGAGTTGGCCAAAGGCAATGTTCTCGTCCATTTTGGAGGTGTCGTCTCTTTCCTCCTGGGTCATGTGACACCACTTCTCCCTGTTGACAGAAAAAGTTTGCCTTAAATTCACCAAAAAATAAATAAATAAAAAGTTCTTATTCCGGTTCGAAATTATAGTTTATATCGAGATTAGAAAGACGATCAGCAAGTTTTTACTTTGAAGGGGTTATCTTTAAGAAAATACATGGACAGACCAAGTTCATCAGCTATCAGGAATGACGAAAACGATGATTTAAGCGGCTTCAACACACATCAACATTGTTCACGGGTCGGTGGGTTTTCATGAACGTAATCATTTAACAATATGAATAAAAAAATGCAGACTTCCTGTGAAATGAGTCTGATTAATGTGTGCAGGTTTAAATGTAGTTACGGTCCGTTCAGTGGCTACATTTTCCACTACACTGCTACTACTACCGAGTCATTCAGTAAAGTAAGTACCTACTCATTACATAAAGACTTGCTTCGGTGGTATGGTGTATAAACCGCCCAAAAAAAACCTGATGGATTATTGAGAGATATGCGTCAACTATTTCGAGTCGCTATATTCAGTTTAAATTCATCTTTCCTTTTATTATTTATAATTTTATCTGTGGTTTTATTGTTCTTGTTTTAATTGTAAGGTGTCCTTGAGTGTTTTGAAAGGCCCTTATAAATGAAATGTATTATTATTATTATTATTATTATATGATTATGTTTCCACATACACTACTCACAAAACGTTATTGGGCTGCACCATAATGGACTCTCACCTTTACACCTGACTTTCCTTGGACTTTCTCAACAAAGTCCGCAATGTTTCAGTACATTTTTGGCACTGCTCGAACAAGGGGCTGAATGGCAAAATGATTTCTTTGATGAATAAAGTCCTTTCTGTGAAATTTTCAGTATATCTGTTTCAACCGGACATTGAAACCCTAAACTCAGTGGCCGCTTCCCTTCCGAGAACAGAAAGATTACGGTGATCAGATTTTTTTTTTTTTTTAAATGACTGCACCAGCACAACACCTGAAGAAACTGGAGAGTGTGTGCAATTGTGCTCTGGTTTTGTTACTGGTTGTGAAAATTGTTTTCATCATTGCACGCTTTATGCGGTTGCGAAGTATCCATTTCTGTACAGTATGTCCACAGACTCTCACACTGGTTTACTTTTGTTTCAAATTCCATTGTCGGAATGTTCCCATCTTACTTTTGTGCGTACTTGTATCAAAACCAACAGTCCAATGTTTTTGTTTTTTCCCGTCTGGTTAATTAAACAGAATTAAACAAAAAAACATCCAGTTTGAGAAGTGTCGCAATGGCGAGGTACTATTCATCAACAGCTCGATGTTGTTGTGGTCTTGTGATGTCACAATGCGAACAGCATGAGGAAGAGGACTGTTTAAAGAGCAATTACAAGTCAACCAGGAAACGTACTGGCCCAGTCTTGGATCAAGCACCAACTTGTTGTCAGTAGTGTTCACTACAGTATGTCCTTGCCATTGATACCACAGGTGGAGAAATCGAGTATGTCCACGTCAGCATTTCAGAACATTAACCCTTTCAGGGACAACGGTTACTACATTGGACAGCTTATCATGATCATGTTACAGGGTGCAGGAAAAGGTGAAATAAACACACACAAGAAGATACATTTAAACATTTTGGGTGCTTGTGCTCAGTTTTTTTTTTGTGCGAAATATGTTGCTGTAAAATGGCAAAATAGCAGCAGGATGTTTCAAAAAACGAGAGCATACAGGAAAGGAGAAAATGATGCAGTGAGGCGTGACGCGGATATGAACAGCGAGCAGTGGATCTGTTTGTTCCAGAAATACAGCAAATGTATTTCCAGGCAATGTCTCAGCAGCACATTCATGACATTAATTGCTAGTTATGGAAGCGTCACTTGAAAAGCAAACGGGAAACAAGACGTTCTTTCAACAGCATCACATGCTAAGCCGATGCCAAATAAAGACAGAAGAATAGATAGTAGGATGAGTACAAATGAGTAAAAATTCCAACCCAAAAATATTTTATAGAGGAAAAAAAAGGCTAAATGAAATGAAAATGTTTGTATGCATTACACAAGAACATGGCACAACCGTAGGATGAATGCTTTTTTTTTTCGCCCGGATGCGTTCCTTTGAGCACCAGCAGTTTTAGCATCATGTTTTCTATTCCCTAACGAGAATAGTCTCTTTTCTACTCTGACACTAATGAAGGGATACGAAATCTGCTCCCACAATAACTTTAGAATTTACGCCCACCCATCAAATTTTAAATAATCCACATACAAAATACTAAAACACGCAGTTTTGGAGTAAATGTACTTATCCACAGACCAAATCTAAAAAAAAAAAACTAAAAAAATCAAAGAGAAACAGAATCCTTGAAATTCATTAGAAAAATGGCACTAAGTCAAGACTTGTAGCTAGCTGGTGCGGCATAAGTAGCACCGTGCTACTCAAATATGTTTTGATGTGCCGTAAAATGCCAATTTTGCCTCGCAAACTGTTGTGAAACCCACTATTTCAAGTCTTGACTCACAATCACACGATTGGGGGCAGAATGCGGTCTCCAAGTGCTCGCTTTACAGCGGCCAACTTTTCATCATCTGAATGCGGAGATGATGGAGAATACTTATAAACATATTTTGTGCACATGCACTCCGGCGAGTGAGTATGCTTCCGCCAATGCTGACCGTGAACCTCACCTGCACTGAATTTAAAGAAAATGAAAGGAGCCATTTTGATTGGCTGGGAATCACATCGGCTGTATTCACTCCCACAACGGCGCAAACGCCCATGTTTAACTGTGCCCGTCTACAAAACCACCAAAAGAAAGAAAACTCCACCCTTGCACACAGTTAGATTACACTACACTTGCGTTGGGCACGAAAATAGGACCCCAGACCTCAAATGTAGCAAACTAAAAATCACAAACCAACATGTGACATAACCAAAAAACATTCCATTGCAAAGAACCTCATAAATCACATGAAGCCATGCGAATAAAGGACAGCCACAATTACATCAGATTTTCCTGCAAAATCTCAAGTCTTGCTGTTCTTTTTTTGTTTGTTTTGTTTTGGGCCTTTTTGAGAGCAGCAGACAAATGGAAGACCGACCTCTTATCTTTATCCCCATCTTGCGTTCCCCTGCTCGGCAGCAAGGCACAAGAAGAAAAGGGTTAAGTCGACATGCAGGAAGACGGCGAATCAAAGAAAGAGGAGCAAACTTTTCCCAGACACACAGAAGCACACATAAGAAAGGACATTTTCTCGTAATTTATCAACCAATTCAATATCACGTAATGGAGGAAAACACAGTTAACAATCAAATGAATTGTTCATCTAGTCTCCGATGACATTTGGACTCACCTTGTTGTTGGCGACCTCTTCTTCCTCTCGCAATTAACTGCGTCAAAGAATGCAGCATTCCAAAATCGCAACGTGTGCCTGACATGGAGCAAACAACATCACATGAAAAAAAGATTGAGAATATGCTTTTGTTACTTCTAAAGAAATTCTTATGGTATTTAAGTTCTTTATGCCTTTGCACAAAAAGTAATGCACTTTGAGAAAGAAAGGAAGCATATTTTTTTTGAAATATACATTTTTATATTTTGTCCTGTTGGCAGAACAGTGTGCTTGTGGTTAGCAGATTTGCCTGACATTTGAGAGGTTCAGGGTTCAAATATCTTATCGTGTGGCGTTTGCATGTTTCTCAAGGTACCGTACTCCGCATCCCCCCTCCCCCCCAAAAAAGAAACCTATTTTATGTATTTGCTTTTAAAATACAGTGGGATGTTACGCTTGCACTGGGCTCCGTTTTTGGGGGCACTCTGAATAACTGAACGGTGCATTTTGAACAATGTTCTGCGTTTCTGAACTGTCTGAGGGAAGCAGCGTGTTCGAAGCGTATTTCCAAATGCACCCGCGATGACGGAACGGGGATTTTGGGTGCGTCAAGTTGTCTCATGCTCATGGTCTTGGTTTTTCTAAGACACATTCCTCCAAAAAACATATAAAAAGAAATAAAATAACATAATATCAAATTTTTTGACTGGTCTGACTTAGAAGAAAGAAAAATAGCAAGAATCCCCACAACAGAGAAACGTAAATCTGCAATGAATTAAGTTATGGTCACAAATGAATGCCCCGATAGAGTGAAGCCACAAAACATGTAACTAAACTGCAAAGTCACGAGGGAACACTGTCGATACGAGATATAGATGGAAACTACAGTGATTTTTCTTTTTGCTTTTTTAAAAATTCCATTTCACTGCGCAAAGAGAGAAAACAAATACCAGATGGGTTGCTGCTTCAGATGGGTGTACAAGTAAACTTTTTCTCCCTTCTTTTCCTCTGGAGCCTCTGAAACTAGGGTGAAAATAACGTGTTAAATGTTGTTAATATGAAAGAAAGTAGTGCAAGAGAAATTTTTCATGAACCCCCCCCCCCCCCCCCCCAAAAAACCCCCCACACAATTTAAGTTTAATGCCCCTTACCTGTTGATTTGGGTTTTGGCTCTACTGGATTTTCACCATCCCTGTATTGAATGTAAGAGGACAGGGTGCATTTAATGGCAAACAAGCATTATGTTTATGAGAATATCCAAAAGAACATATTTGCATACTCTGTCTTTGGAGTGACTGTGCTTCTCAGTTTACTTTCTAAGCCTCCAAAAAAGCTTTTGACATCAGTCTTCGATGAGTTCTTCAGGAGCCGCTCCGCAGCGTCCTTCTTATCAGAGAGCCAGGAGTTGGCTTTGTTTAAATATGAGTCCAGACCAGCTGGAGGACCACCTCGATCAAACAGTTCTGCAGGAGACAGCTGGGACTTTCCTATACAGGAAAAAAAAAAGTCAATAGAAAGGCACTTCCATCCAATTGCCGGGTAACTTAACCCCCGAGTTATACATTACAAATAATTAAATGACCTTCCATTCTATGTGATATTATTCTTCTAAATATTAGTAGAAGTCTATGAAAGTCTAAGAAAAATGAATTTACCAACATAGTAGTACGTAAAGCACATAGTCATGAGGTTTTTGGCTGGGCTGTAGTCATCCACTTGATAACATCTGAAAAAAATCAGAACCAAAACATAACACTTGCACTTGATGTCTACAGCAGCGGTCATGAATTTCATTATTTTGTTGACAGTTATAATGCTAAAAATAGTAGTTCTAGCTAGGGATGCACGATAACCTATTGGACCGATAAAAAGGAATGACATCAGATTCCAAATGAAAACTGACTGACAAAAAGAGCCGTTTGAAATACATTGACTGTGGACTGTTGCATTTTATTACTCATTGAAACCTGACTACTTACTCAGAATCTCGCAGCGGCTTCAAGTGAACTTTTATTGCCAGATTATTTTGTCAAATAGGCACAGACAACAACTAACAACAACTTTATTGCAAGCATGTGATTCTGGTGCAAAAACATGGTTTTGAAAATAGATAGATGGATGGCTATGACACTGCACTGTGTCCTACTGCATACAAATGGCCATGGCTCAGTGAAATGCAGCTACAATGTGTGATAGTTTTCATCGTTTGTTTTTTTATTTGGGTCCTTGAAAACGTCTTCACATGAAAATGGCCAGTAGCACTAAAATGTTTCAGGTGCTACCTTTAAAGATATGTGTAAGCGTGTGTATGTATAAGTTTCGAACTATCGTTGCTAAGTAATAAATAATTTTATGAGTGATTTATTGTTTGAAGCATTCATATTAAATATATATAAAACACTAGTGGGGGTGATAATGAAACATGACCAACGTGATGTTATTAAGAGGTACGAACACGAATCAATGCTTTTGAGATCCCTCATCGCCTCACAATTTCAGGGACAAGAGTTCAGAAAGTACCGTAGTAAAACATGCTCTACGTTGTCATTGGCCAATATTTTATGTCATCCTCTCGCCCCGCTACATGAGTAAGAAGTGGGATTGAAATGTTTCATTCTTTTAAGATACAACAACAAATATACAGTGATCTCTCGCTATTTCGTGGTTCGTTTATCGCGGCTTCAGTGCATCACGGATTTTTTCAAACACCAAAAACATAAATAAATAAATTCATATACATGGAGTACAGTGCTGTATATGTTGCTCTATCTGACACGCTGTTGTTTTGCAGCTTCTCGCGGACCGTTTGCGGACTTTTTGCGGACATAAACATTTTTTATTTTTGTTTATTGGTCGCTACTTCGCGGATTTTCGTTTATCGCGGGTGGTTTTGGTCCCCATTAACCGCGATAAACGAGGGATTACTGTATTTGTAGCACACACACAAAAAAGCTACCTTTTAAAATATTCAGTTTGGTGAAGCAAAAAGTTATCGATTGTTGTATTGGTAGAAAATAACAGCTATCGTGCATCCCCACTTATGGATATCTTTTTTTTTTTTTTTTTACACTCAAACGATCTCCAAAACTCACTTACTCAAATAGCGCGACTGCAAATGACTGCACCAGTCGATAGAAAGTAGCTTCGGCCACACATTTAGAGTGGCAGCGCTGAATAGAGAGGAGAGAATTTAAAATGAAACCTATTTTCTGCATTTCCTATACAGTATTCAGGTATTATGATTTTCAATCGAGAGGGACAATTTGTCAGTCAAGAACACACAATATACAGTAAATGATTACATGGGGGGGGGGGGGGGGGGTCACACTTCTGTCACTTGGTATCTCGTAAATATAGTCTAGCAAAACCATGTCGTTCTAGATTCAGAAATTCTTCCTGTTCACCTGTGCACTGACGTATTTCGCAAACCATTCCCTGCCTTTGCCATTCTCGCCAGTGCAGAGCTCTCCAAAACGAGCTTTCTCTTCTTGATCCAAGTCCTGCCTGAGAAAAGAGTGTGCAAAAATCAAATGAAGGCAACATTAAAACCAAAAGCCTATAGTTGGAAAAACATGTACAACGGTTGATGAATGCCACAGAAAAAACGTGATGACACAAGAGACACAAATGATCTCAAAACTACTAGAACAGGGATGTAAAAATCTACAAAAATGTCCAAATTAAGGTACCTTTAGATCAGAATGTGAACTACACAAAATTGTGACACAGCTCCATCTGCTGGAATTACTGTCCCACTTGGCTCAATGCAGAATGGATGTCACAATAAACAAAATAAGATGCTCTCTGCACCTTAAGTCAGAACAGCATTTCAATGTTCTTTGTGGCACTCCAAATGGATTGGCTATGTTTGGTGTCATTCCTCAAACAAACAAATGAACGACTCAAGTATCTACCAGACTCAATTTGATTCACGCTTGGCCGAGGTACGAACACGTGCCTTACCTTCCATGAAACACTTTCTCCACATAAATCTTCATAAACTCCCTTCTCTCTAAGGCCTCGGCATCAGCGTCTTCACTACTGTGAACAGATGAGGATGACGACCGCCTCAGTTCCCACATAGTGGAGGGGGGATCCATGTCATTCTCACTGTCGGCAGATCCTGTGGCATCACTTTCGTTTTCTTCTTCGTCGTCATGATGGTGATGTGAACTGGTCTTGGTGGGTGTAATTGGCTCAGATAATGAGGAGGACAGGTGCTGTGGGGAGAGTACGTCTGAATGGCCCTGAAGATTGTCTCGCGCCTCATGAAGAGTTGTCGCCTCAGATGGCAGATCAAAGTCTATGAGGTTGTCCATTGCAATCGACTCGACGCTGGTTCGTGCCTTTTAGGTTTCAGACTGAGCTACTAAGTGCTCTGCGGGAACAGAACTGTGGCTGCAAGTGAGGCCGCATGAGGTTTAATTTGTCTTGATTGCGTTGAACTGAAATCTCTGCTAATTTGGACATCACCAACACTCTGCATCTGTAAACAAAAGAAAGAAAACATGGCAACTGTATGACATGATTGTGCTTTGCTTTCTGTGAAAAGATTGCGTTTGGGGTGCTCAGGTCTTCAGCAACGACGAGTTACCACAATTTGGTTTGGCAAATGTAAAGCGGCACTCACTGCCATAAACAACAAGGATTTGGATTGGTAATTAGCAACTGATGCAATTTGGAGAAAAAAAAGTCTTGTGGCAGCATCATGAATTAAATGTATTTTGCCACACAATCTTTTGTGTATGCCCCTGGTAGGGTCACCCATGGTAAACAGGTCCTAGGTGACGGACCAGACAAAGCACGGCTCCAAAAGCCCCTTATGATGACAAAAATATATGGAACTGAGTTTCCCTTGCCCCGGACGCGGGTCACCGGGGCCCCAATCTGGAGCCAGGCCTGGAGGTGGGGCTCGCTGGCGCGCCTCGTGGCCGGGCCAACACACATGGGGCCCGGCCAGGCTTAGCCCGAAGAGGCAACATGGGCCCCCCTTCCCATGGGCTCACCACCTATGGGAGGGGCCTAAGGGGTCAGGTGCAATGCGAGCTGCGCGGCAGCCAAAGGCGGGGGGAGCGTGGGACCTACAAAAGCTAGCTCTAGGGACATTGAATGTCACCTTTCTTGCAGGAAAGGAGCCCAAGGTGCTGTGTGAAGCAGAGAAGTTCCGACTGGATATAGTCGGACTTGCCTCCACACACAGCCTGGGCTCTGGTACCAGCTCTCTCTCAAGAGGGGTTGGACTCTCCTCCACCCTGGAGTTGCCCACGGTGAGAGGTGTAGAGCACGTGTGAGCGTACTCACACCTCTTTCATGGCTTATAAATAGCAGCAGTGATTGCAATTAGACAGGAATGTTGGCTCCAACTTTTCTTCAACATAAAGTCTGCAATGTGCTTTAAATTGACTCGGACATTAAATCTGATGACTTGCATTGTTCCAGTAATGCACAAGAGGGGAATCAAATGACTTAAGTATGTCTGCCTCTGCTACCCCCAGGTGAGCTGTTATTTATTTTGTGGTTGTTTCAGTTACAACAATGAATAATGGTGTTTATGAAACAGGATTTCAATATCAACCAAAATCAATCGTGATTGTTTTATTTTCCATAATAAAGCAGTGTTATTGTGCATTACACTACAATGCCATGTAAAATACAGCAGTGTACATTCCTTGGTTGGACTGCCAGATATTTTTCATGTTATTATTCCACCGGATTTCTATGTTTTAGTGCATTTTTATGTCTTTTATTCCTGTTATTGTTTTTTCTACATATGTGTTTTATGAAGAAATCAAAAAAAGATAAGAATACATTTTATATACAGTCATTGTAAGGATTACTACTATATCTAAATGTCCTGTGTATACGTATGTTATGGTTACAAGCGTGGGTTTGAAGAAAATTAAATATGGTTAGGAGTGGCTCTCCCATCTCTCAAAGAAGCACTGTGACAATTTCACAGCATCAAATGCTGCAATAAATGTATGACAAGCAGAAGTAGCTGACAAGATACGGGAGGTGAGAGTGAGGTTAGCCAATGAGTACCACCACAGACCGATAAGGAGAGAATATTTTACTTGATGTGTCATTTCATGTAGTAACGTCTGGTTTATTTACAACGAGACAGCAAACATACACTCAGTAGACACATGCAAACTAACCTGGGACACTGGGTATTGTATTTTGAGCCATAAATATGTGTGTTGGCTCAAAAAAAAAAAAAGTTAAACCAGAAGTTGCGTGTTAGAGCATCTCCATAAGCCTCATGTATAGACTGAGAAGCACTTATCATCGTGGCATTGGCTATGCGTGTTGGTTCCTTTTTCCCTGGTCATTCTTCTGTTTTGCCAAAGGACAGTGAATATACAAAGTTTGAAAGAGAAGTTTGTCGAAGCATCACATTTTTGACTGTACGGGTTTCTCTCTGGGAGAAGACTACCGTTGGTTGAAATTAGGCCATAGTGGTCAGTACTATTTTGCATTGCCTGCCGCGAATAGCTTTTTTTTATTGTTTTCCTTTTTTTTCTACAGTACAACAAAACAAACATTTCATCCCTGACAGATAAATATATGTACATAATGCACACCGGCATACATGGCCTATATTGTGATTAGCTTTGATGCTAAGCAATGCTGGCTTTTGTGTTTTTTGTCTAAATTTTAGTTCCGCGGTGTGTTGCTTAAATCACCATATGAAAAAGGAATTGGAGTCTTGCATCCAATCAATGGGAGGCATACCTAAAATAACTGCAATCAAAAACAAGAAATACAAAATATGTGTGCCCTGCGAGTGGCCAGCAGCCAGCTCAGGCTCTATCCCGCCAACTGCCCAAAGAGGGCTGGAATAGGCTTCAGCATGCCCGCAACCCTCATGAGGATAAGTGGTTCAGATGATGAATGGATGAAAATACAAGCTGTTCCTTATTGGCTTCTTCAGCGCACTATGTGCATGCATAGAACACACACTTAAAATGACATAAGAGTAGAAGAAAGTTGCGAAAGAGCTCTATTAATTGAACTTGTTTTTGACATTGAGAAGAATATGTGCACTTGAGTATTGTTATACTAATTGTATTTATGTGTTCCTCCAACATTTGTTAGTGTGTGCATGAATATTCGTTATTTGAAGGAATACCACTCTGGGAAGCGGATGCAAATTTCCGCTTGCATGTCAACGGGATTTTCAGTGACTTTCGAATTAGCACTGGCAATGTCTTCATTGTCTTCATTCTTTCTTTCTTTTTAATGAACCAAGCACGTCTTGTATTTAAATGTACAATGTCTATAATGCTTTTAGTTTTACAGTGAACTCTAACTGGGGTGTCATGAAAAGGCTTGAAGCACACGCAGGGAGTCCTGAATCACATATGCGACATATTGCTACTCAAGCAACATGGTGCATTCATTCATTCTATGCACGCGACGATATCTATCTATCTATCTATCCGTATGTATGTCTGTCGCACGTCTTTGCAAAACGCATATTGAACGGGCCATTATCTTGATGACGATGTATTTTTATTTATCGTGCAGCCAGCCATATATACATAGAGTAATATTAAGATAGCTACTTGAATTAAAACCCCTCCCAACCGTGCGTATCACCCACCACAATATGACAGATACATGACTTGCTTCCTGCGTCTGCAGGGGAGACAGTGAGAGGAATAGAACGACACAGAAGATAGGCTGACTGTCAATCACCGCATCGAAGTACACTGTAGCTTAAACAAGACCTCTATTTAGAAAAGTCACACAAGAAAAAGGCTTCCCAGACAGAAATAAAACAGCGGGGGGGGGGGGGGGGACATTTGTGTTTTCATCTAATCGAACAGTAGGACAGTATTAAAATATGAAGCACGAACATCTTCAAACAGTGGCAATAACTTATTTTTCCATTCTATGGTCTTAAGTCTGCTTTATTGCGCAATGTTAAATAAAAGGATCATTCTTGCTCATCACCGCAGACTTGTAATTTGAACCTGAGAGGTGCACGCAGAGTTGTTAAGGAAGGAAGCAGCACTGAATAAACAGCAAAAGGCTGGCTGGCTGACGTTTCCTGAACGCTGCACGCTGCAATGTGATAAGCGTCGATGCGTGGCCATGTTTTACGAAATACGGTAAGAAATCGGTTTCGTTGAGAGGCCAAACACTCGCGAAATTATTATGGTCAAGCATCCATAACGGTTCCCAAAAATAAAGCGCTGACAGAAAGCACAGGACAGGACAGAGAACTCTGACACCGTTCAAATAACCAAACAGACAATCGTTGCGTTCACACATTAAACACTGACAAAGTCTGAGGCATTTACAATGTATTTATGAATGTCACGAAACATAAAGTAGAGGTGTACGTACAGGAGAGGAGGTTTGCCGACAGGAAGATGAGCTGCTTCTCTCTGCTGTCTAGTGTTGTCGCTTTTGCTTTCGCTGGTGGTGACTCTCGTCTTGCAGAAGTGAGCATGCGCAAGAACGGAATGACGCGAGGAGAACCCAAATGACGTTGAAGGCAGTGCAGCCAATCACCAGCGCCATGTGGATCCAGCTCCTTCAGGTGTTGATAACTCTTTGATATATATTATTATTATCGTGACTAGTAAAACATTTGTTATAGTACGGTACGACGGAAAAAAAGATTGGGCGAAAATTTGCGAAAAAACGCTAAATTATCATTATGTGAACCTTCTGCCAGGTCAGTTTGGTCATTACAGCGTAAGTGCCAGTTCTGTGTTCCTACGCTTATTTGCGACCCCCTTGAATGAAATCTATGCTCACGTTTTCTTATTTTCATCAGCAAAAAGTTCCCTTGAGTGACCTCGTTTTCTCTGGTGCTCTCCTGTAACTGCCAATGCACCGTGCAGATGTTTGCCGAAACCGTGCGTGTGCGTGTGTGCGCGTACGTTCGCGTACGCGTGTGTGAGTGCGTGCGTGTGAGAGAGAGAGAGAGAGAGAGTGTGTGCGTGTATGTAGTATGTATGCATTTATTTATTGTTTTGAATTTAGACTTTTCTGCTTTTCGCATCCCGCCTAGTGACTTCGTAAAGTAAAGTCACTGCAGTAAAGTAACAGCATGTACTCAGTGAATAAATACACGCACATTAGGAAACAATGACTTTGCCAGTTTAAGTTATTTACTTTTGTCGTCTTATCATCATTATCATTACATTATATCATTAAATGAAGTCTCTAGAAATATATATCTATAAAATATATCTATAAAATACTGTATTTATATTTTGAGATAGTGGCACGGTATTTGAAGCTATTTAACAGCAACTTGCTTGTGCACTCTAGACCGAAGTGACTTTGCTGAGTGCAAGGCCCGTAAGATGAGTTTCTCATGGGTGGGTCCAGCTTCTTTTTGTTGTGAAGGGGAATTAGTGGGATTTACATCGATGGCAATCTATTGCTGTTTAATTTTTTTTTGTTTGCTTGTTTTTTGTTCGGGCGTGATGAGCTTTTTGCATATATTCAAACAGTATTCGAGGCTGTAAAACAGAATATAATAAAATAGACAATTTTTGTTCGTGATATTGTTAATCACAATAT
This sequence comes from Hippocampus guttulatus, assembly GCF_054856545.1. Lineage (NCBI taxonomy): Eukaryota > Metazoa > Chordata > Actinopteri > Syngnathiformes > Syngnathidae > Hippocampus > Hippocampus guttulatus. The sequence continues at coordinate 5,166,110 of NC_141264.1, forward strand.
TAAAACTACCAAATACAGCAACAATACATGGTGACAACTGCAGTTCTCCCGAGTGGCTGTGTATGTGTGTGAGGCCAAGCGCCTGTGTTTAGGGCAGGGGTCTGGGAACAATTTCTTTTTTTTTGTTTTTGCACCAGGGCCGAGCACCATGATATTACCCCTCTGACACAAGACAATAATTTTCTTTCCAATACTATATTCTATGTGCCCTTACGAGTGTACTCGTGGTATTCTGATTAATATTGTATGAAATAATAATTAAGTAGATTAATCCACCTTTTTTCTTCCATATTAGGAAGCAGCCATCTTGACATTCTACCGCCCTCTGCTGTCGACTGAAATCGATGTCAAAGTGCTTGTATTTTAAATGTCACATGCATCAAAGTGCCCTTAGGCTTGCATTGCGAACCTCATGGCTCACCTGTTTTGTGTGTTGGTACATAAGATGTTCGTAATGTGAGTCCGTGGATACTTTGACATCAACGTCAGGTGCCAGCAAAGGACAGTCGAGGACAAGATGGCAGAATCTTTGACATTGATGAAAATGGATGCATGAATGCGGTTAACTGTTCTTGCATGAACGTAATATGAATCAGAACACCCTGTTTCGACTATGGATGGGTCCCACATAATTTATATCCATCCATCCATTTTCCGAACCGCTTGATCCTCACTAGGGTCGCGGGGGGTGCTGGAGCCTATCCCAGCCGTCTTCGGGCAGTAGGCGGGGGACACCCTGAATCAGTTGCCAGCCAATCGCAGGGCACACAGAGACGAACAACCATCCATGCCCACACTCACACCCAGGGACAATTTAGAACGTCCAAACAGCCTGCCATGCATGTTTTTGGAATGTGGGAGGAAACCGGAGCACCCGGAGAAAACCCACGCAGGCCCGGGGAGAACATGCAAACTCCACACAGGGAGGCCGGAGCTGGAATCGAACCCGGTACCTCTGCACTGTGAAGCCGACGTGCCAACCACTGGACTACCGGGCCGCCCACATAATTTATATGAAGATGCATTTTCAGCATTGCCACCTAGCTGACCGCATGATTTAGAGGTAGAAATGGGCATATTAGAAATCACTATGTTACTCGTAAGGGCGTTGCATAAGTACTGATGTCAATGAAGGGTTTTAGTTCTTATGTTGGGGGATGAGGGCCGACAAATGATGGCTGCCCATTGGCCTCACTGGGCCGTGATTTGGCCACGCCCAAAAAGTTTAGAAAACTATTTTACACTACAGCTACAACATTCAATACTACGTCGTTCTCATTTAGTCGTTTTCACGTTTTCAGCAATTCTGTTTCATCGTCCATAATTTATATTTCATGAAACAATCTGAAAAGCCACTTAATAGATGTGTGTTTGCCCTGTAGAAGCCTTTTAACACAACGCCAAAGATAGTTCACAAAGGCATTTAAGCCTTCAAATGTGTCATGGCAGTTGTATTTATTAGCAGAGAATGATTTCCACTGATTACATCAATTATTATGAAATATACATCAGGTGAATAACCAGGCCATGTTTTTTTGTACATACTTGAACATACTCTAGTCCGGTAATCATTATTCAAAGGTTACAAGGGGTCATGCCACTCATTTGCAGCAGAGGTATAAAACAATCTCCATCCTTGAAGGAGTAGCAATAGACACAAAGCAACCATTTTTAGATTTCAGTTTCCAGATATGGTTGTTGCACCTAACATTTCCACTTTCTGAGGGAGAAGGACCGTTGCAAAATGGACTCTATCCTTCTTCAGTTTTTCTCTAACAGTTTGTTTCACATCAAGCTCCATGTACTCCTGCTTCTGCCTGTCATACTGAGGCCAAGCGACCAGGCCTGGCCCATTGGGTGAACTAAGGAGAAACATAAAAAGGCCATCATTGCAATAGTCAACGTATTATGTATGTATGTATGTGTGTGTGTGTGTGTGTGTGTATGTATATATGTCTGTATGTATGTCACAAGGTTTGATGATAAATGATTCTGCTGTTGGGGGTTATACAATGCTTAAGTGGTTAATGAAAAAACAAGTGTCTTGATCCTATAAATTACAAATCTTGTTCATCACTAGGGGCGGCCTGCCATTTTCACGCAAACGCAGTTTGTTAGATCCCTTGTTACTCTGCCGCAAAACATTTATATTAATTGTATATTTAAAATGGATTTTTCTGCAAACTGTAACTGAATCTGTATTCACTAAAGAACATTTGATTGTTACAGTCAACGCCATTCAAAATCATTACTTTCACAACATTCACAACAACCAACATGGCGGAAAAGTCAGGGTTTATCACACCGACCAGAGTCAGCTCTCATGAAATAAAATGCACACATATACCAATCTTGCCCAGCACACTCATAATACAAGGGGGGAACAAACGTACCGGTATATAAAAAGCGACATTTAGACTTGTGAAGAATTACAAGATATTTGTGTCATTGTTCTCTTCAGATATGATTTGAATGAACAAACCATCGATCGCAATACGCCAAATGTCATTGGCCGTCGATGACAATTGATGACTCTATTTGACTGATAGCTAATGAATGAACGCATGAGCCAGAAGTAAACTATGAAATAGTACACAAAAGCAAAGCAACAGCAAAGAAAATGGTATGATGTAGACAATTAAAATGACCGTTTTTCCTTCTTGTGTTATGAATGTGTTGGGCAAGGTTCTGTATACGTGTATTTGTACATTTTATTTCATGAAACCCCGACTGTACAAGTTATTATAAACAATGACTCAGTTACAGAGAGATATGAGACACGTGCTGTCCTCAGTGAATTGCGTCACACTTCCACCCCATTGAAAAATTTCTGGCATGTACTCCTGTCCATCACTTTAGTGTTCATGTTTCTCTTGAGACTGCTGGTGTTTCTTTTCTCTGTTTGGATTGTTCAAGCGGTCATAGATACACACCCCCAAGAAATTGTTACCATGATGATAATGGAAGCTTTATAAATAAATACATAGATGGAAAGCTATTTTGCTTTATGTCATTCTTACTTACCCAGCACGGACAAAATTGGCCCAGTATTTCATTATCGTTAAACAATGTTGTTCATCCTCTGTGGTCATATTTCCTGAAAATACATCCAAGGTAATCAGATAAGTCATATGGACAACGATGCAATGAGCCAAACATAACATTTACCTCTCACATTCTCCACCCCCAAAAATTATTACACTCATCACAAAATCCTCTCACATGCAAAAACATGTCACATACACCGAAATAACCATCACTCACAAAAAAAATAAAATAAAAAAACCCCAACAACTTTCTCACAGCAACTACCCCCCACCACCCGCATACTAAAAAGGTAAGAGACTGTGAGAGGTTTGTGGGTGCATGTGAGAAGTAAATGTTATTTTCGGCATCAACAGCACCTCCGAACAATTACTTCATTCATTGATAGTGTGGTTCTATACAGAGCCCCTCTTCAGTCTGTTTTAAATAATAATAGTAATAATAATAATACATTTTATTTATAAGCGCCTTTCAAGACACCCAAGGACACTTTACAATAACAAAAAACACAAAACAATACGGGTTGAGCAATACGGGTGTGTAAATGTGTTTCTCCTCCAACTGTTTTGGAGAAGAGAGACATCTAAAAGAGGCTGGATAGGGGATCTTAAGGACCGGACTTGGACACCCCTGTTTTATAGTATTATATGAATTCAAGGTTGTATATAATATGCAACATACCAATCATTTTTACAATTCCACTCCAGAAACATCCACCAAACACAAAGCCGACATCGTCACCATGATCTGCCTTCACGAAAGTGGGTCTGGAGCCTTTGTGCATGGCAGCACGATATCCAAATTCATACATGTAAACTGGATTGCCCGCATCTAAACATAAAAGACAGTTTCAATACAGCTGATGGATGGACAAGGTTAATTAAAGGATGCAGCTTAACAAATTTGTCATTGGTGTTTGTCATCACTTGTTTACAGTACGTAAGAGGCAGGCCTGAAATATCTTTCCCATTAGGCGCCAGAATTATTTTTCAACAAAATATTCAGTTTTGATATCACTGTTTCAAAAGGTTGTAGCTTGAAAATGGTTACAGATAAAGGCATACTATAAATGTTGCCTGGTGCAATTTTGCTACTTTGGCACCTCAAGGGGTTACCTTTCATCAAACTGGATGAGGTTTAAAACAAATTATAGTAGCACTGTGTCTGAAAATTAATTATAAATGACTTGCAGGTTTTGGGCCACGGGCGCATTATGGGGAATGGGATTTTTTTTTTTTGACTACCAAACAGTATTCATAAATAGTGGAAAACAACAAATAAAGCTGTGTCTTGGACCATTTCAACCACTGGAAAATGCACAGCCTGTGTCATTTCATATGCAGTGCAATGGCCACTCTCTGCTGGGACACTATTATGAAGCTTACCGGTAGTCAAGTGTTTCATGACATTTGGCTCAGTATGTGTATTGTACCGGGACCAAGTAGTTACACTGGGGAAGAGACAGGTAGGACCTTTCCTTAGTGATGGGTCAAGGGCTGGAAGAAAGCTCTAAATCAATGGCTGCGGGGCTTGGCCCTAGTGCATGGGGATAATAGAACGTAACACAATGTCTTTGTCGCACACTTTAGTTTCCTATAGTATTCTATGTTGCATTGCTTCTTTGCTGACAAATGTAATGCCTCAGTAAATCACTAGTTTTGTAATGCATTGCTCCCAACGCTGCTAGCAAACCACAAATAGCATGAACGGAAGTGTTGTTTTGACCACATAACCAATGTGAATGAAGTTGATCTGAAGACAGTGAAACACTTAGCAGGGGTGTCAAACTCATTTTTGTCATGGGCCACATCATAGCTATGATTTCCTACGAACCCAAATTGATGTAGAACCGTCTCAAATTACGTGTGGGCTACATGACAAATTGGTGAAAAACTAGTTTTGAAATCAGAGGCCAATAAAAACTTTTTTTTTCAAATATTATTACATTTATTTTAAAAAGTGGGATTGGGAACAAAAATGCTTGCAATAATCTCAACATTTTTAAAAGTGAAGAAAGTTTGCAATTTTGGTATTTCAGCAAAAAATATGAAGTGGATGCACATCATTTGCTTTGGCGGGCCACATAAATTGATGTGCCGGGCCACATCTGTCCCCGAGCCTTGAGTTTGACACCTGTGACTAAGGGAATCGATCGCCAATTCGCACAATGTGGAAATGTTTCAGGATTTAAAAGGTGACAGTGACTTGGAAATAATTTCACGTTCTGTAATTCCATTGGACTTGCTGTCCGCTCGTTGCTTACCATACTTAGCCTCTGTCTGTTCCCTCATTCACAAGATATTGACAAAATAAATGTGCTCAGGAAATTTACAACTTTAGTCTATCTTTTACAGCCGTCTGTATCTTTCTTTTCTGTCGGGAAATTGTGAAAAATGAAAAGAGGTTGCAACCGCATTTCTTCTTTCTGTCTTTGGGTGAACTTATTAGAGGTTTGCAGTGGTGTTTTTGTCCCCCAGGGTTCAAGCCTGTAAATTCCATTGGAGCAGTTAAACAGGGCAGAAAGTGCATTTGCTCTTTTCTCACTTAAGGCTTACACACCTGCAAGCTTTAACGTGTAGTTAGGTATACACTTAGCACAGGCATAATACATTTCAATGACCACTTGTTGTTTTGATAGCCATTTTTTGAAAAGCTTGATTTTCACGCATGTGCAGATGAGATCCGCAAGTGATATATACATATAAATAAATACATTTCTGACCTGTGAGGTAGTCTGCCACTTTGACAACAGGTAGCGTCATCAGGAGGTCTCCCATGAGTTCAGTGAATCCGTCTCTGATGGCATGTGAAGTTTGGGCAGTTTTCAGGTATTCATCCACAATAAGATCATTGGCTAAAGACGCCTAAACCAAAAATAATGGTCGGCCCATTAGAGTTTAAATTGATGTTTTCAATTTATAATATAGGCGGCCCGGTAGTCCAGTGGTTAGCACGTCGGCTTCACAGTGCAGAGGTACAGAGGTTCGATTCCAGCTCCGGCCTCCCTGTGTGGAGTTTGCATGTTCTCCCCGGGCCTGCGTGGGTTTTCTCCGGGTGCTCCGGTTTCCTCCCACATTCCAAAAACAAGCGTGGCAGGCTGATTGGACTCTCCGAATTGTCCCTAGGTGTGAGTGTGAGTGTGAATGGTTGTTTGTTTCTGTGTGCCCTGCGATTGGCTGGCCACCAATTCGGGGTGTCCCCCGCCTTCTGCCCGAAGAAAGCTGGGATAGGCTCCAGCACCCCCCGCGACCCTAGTGAGGATAAAGCGGTTCGGAAGATGAATGAATGAATGAATTTATAATATGGAACAGGAAGATCGTGGTATCTTAATATTCATGTACAGTAAAGTCAATTCAAATAAAACAAAAACAATGCCCCCCCTCACAAAAACAAAAACAAAAACACAACAACAACAAAAAAACATCCTCTTTTAGTTGCACAGTAAGGCTTTTTTCATTTTTCATTTTCAATTCTGTATTCAAGGGGGTTCTGAAGTTGATATGCCTCTTCTACAAGTGCTATGAGCCACTGTTGACGATGGCAGACATAAACCTAAACCAGGGGTCTGAAACTCACAGCCAAGGGACAATTGTGGGCCATAGGATGGTATTTTGCTGCCGCCTACTTGACATCAATGTTTAATGTTAGTGCGGCCCCCACATTTTTTGCGGTGTTGTTGCCCATGGTGTTTGTTTGTCTGTGTTTGTAAGTCCCTTATGGGCTACCGTAGCTCAGGATCATGACGGCTTTCGACGAAACGTTATTCTGAAGTGACACAGAGTGGAAGAAAAAGATCCTCAGTTACCCAGTCCAAGTCATGTATTTTTCAAAACCTGCCATGAAGAGAAATGTTGAGATGAGAACAGCCAATTTTAAGGAAAATAGGAGAATATGTTTTTTTGTTGAGGAGTATGTAAAGTAAGAGGCAAAGGACTTGGTAATCAACCATGTACAAGTTCTGAAGAATCATTAAAGTTTTGAACTGTTATTAATAAAGATTGAGAAGATTGGATTCGTTGGACTTTTTCTTTTAAATATTTGAACCCATTTTTCATAGAATACTTGATGCTGCCCAGACACACCCAGACCCGATCTACAGCAATTGAGATTGAGACCCGTGACCAGTTAGGAGGAGGGTGTTGATGGACATTTTTCACAATCGATGTTCCTTATATGCACCCTTCATCTCTCTGTGATCGCTGAAAGATGTGGCTCCAATCATTATTTTTCGAAGTGGGGGTTCTGTGGGCTCATTAAAGGATTGTCTGATCTTATCTCATTTTAAACACTGAACTAACCAACTTTATCGCCTGAGCAAAGGCAAAACCATTTCAGGGAACTGTTCCCCTGGTTGCGGGAAAACAAATAGAATGTGTTCAGGTAATGTTCAACTTGTTCAACCTGACTCATTGAGCTATGTGTGGAGATTTGTTTTCCAGGTATCCCTCCGTCCGATCGAATCAGAAGAAAAGGTTGACCGAGCCTTTCATTGAGGTAACCACGGCTGTTTTATCAAGACCCAGAATTAAGTTAAAGCCGTCGGAACAAGCAGTAATCTCAACATCACCACCAAGGCCCCGCCACTCACTGAGTGATGCATCCGAACACGACTGAGGTGGACAAACATATGACAGTCGATGACTCACACCTGCGCACCTGGCAATTAACCCTCGCACATCTAACAAATTATTGCCTGATGTTCTCGTCAGGAAACCATATTTTGAGGCTGTGCACACACTGTACTGCATTATGATTATTATTATTTTTTTTTTATATTGAATCATAAACAACATGCTGTGATTGTCAAGGAAGAAGCAGATTGCCTTGGCTGCTGTAGCTTCATTATAACTACACAAACAGAACAGGTAAATATGAGAACGAAAGGAGAGGGTGTCTGTGACTGTGTGTGTGTGTGAGTGTGTGTGTATATCCATCCATCCAACCATCCATGGATCCATATTCCGATCCGCTTTATCCTCACAAGGGTTGCGGTGGTTGCTGGAGCCTATCCCAACTGTCTCTGGCAGCAGGCAGGGGACACCCTGAACCGGTCGCCAGCCAATCGCAGGGCACACATAGTCGAACAACCATCCGCACTCACACTCACATCTAGGGACAATTTAGAGTGTTCAATCAGACTGCCATGCATGGTTTTGGAATGTGGGAGGAAACCGGAGTACCCAGGGCAGGCCCGGGGAGAACATGCAAACTCCACACAGGATCGAACCCACGAACTCTGCAGGTTGACGTGCTAATCACTGGGCCACCGAGCCACTCTAGCTTCATTAGAACAATACAAAAAGAACAACGGGTAAATATGAGATCTAAAGGAGCGTGTGTGTGTTTATCCATCCATCCATTTTCTGGTCGGTGCTGGAATTGAACCCTGCACCTCTGCACTGTGAAGTCTCCTAATATCATTTGCTCAACCATAATATACAGGGCTCAAAATTGCTCTATAAATCTTTGGGTGTTCTTCATAAGGATTTAAAACACCATTTTGAGGAAGAAAAGCTTTGTAAGAACTGTTCAAGAATGAGTCCCAGAAAAATGTCCCTTTTTGTCATCATAATTTTCATAACAAATTTCATGAAGCTCACCCCTCCAGGGTTGAACATGTTCAGCATTGCCAGCACAGACCCTCTGGTCATTCCTTTCTCCCAGCCAGGAGGAGCAAAACTCTGCAAACCATATTAACAGTGTGTACAAATTGAAATGATTTGTTTATCATCAGTATTAAGACAAATGCACTTAATATCGAGGACACTTATATTCTGATGTTTAGAATTAAATTACCTGAGGCAGAATCCACCCAAACTCATGGTTGGTTATTCCCATCAAAACCGGAACAGCCATTACTTCTTTTCTCTTTAGAAGTTCCTCTGCGGTATCAGTCAGAAAGACGCCATCTACCACGCCTCCCAGGTAAATTTTCATCTAAAAACAACATTTAAAAAAAATAAAAAATAAATCCAGGCCACTCAACTTTTGCTTTTGCATACTGAATGCATTCCATGTACCTTTTTAGTTGCAGCAACTAAATCTTCTTTGCTCTTTCTTCTCAAGCACTGAACCAGTTGCTGCGATGTACTGTCATCACACCCAGTCAGGTTGGCTACAATCTGATTGAAAGGAAACGGTGAATTTAACTTCTTCTCCAGTCCAGTCTCTTTGCTCAGCTTTGCCTTGGCAGTCCACAGAACGCGGGTGCGATGGAAGAAATTTGTTTGTGTTGCAACATTTGTTTTGTGAAGCACTTTGTTTGCTTTTTAAGTGTGAAAGGTGCCCTATAAATAAAGGTTTGATTGATTGATCGATTGATTATGGCTGGCCACACCACTGTTTTATAAATGTTCCCCTTCATCCAAGAGACTCTTCTATGACATGACACACCTGACAGTTTCATCCATCTATTCCTTCACCTCTCACCTCCTTGCCCCCGTCACCATTGCTTTGGACTGTTGACCATGAAGTACTTAAAGTCATCTCCACTTGCTGGCTATTCTCCCTGTAGCGTAACTTTTCCTCCTCCCCTCGTCTCATTCACATACTGTACATTCTGCATGCATTAGTCTTACTTCGGTTAATATTCATCCCTCTCGTTTCCAGTGCATGCGTCTACCTTCCTAAACCTCCTCCCTCCTTAGACTGCAGGTGACAATGTCACCTGCAAACATCATCCTCCATGAGGATGCCAGCCTATCATCCCTATTGCAAAGAGAAAGGGGCTTAGAGCTGATCTACTCTGTACTTCTTCATTAACACCCTCAAGGCCAATAATGTATTTTCCTAGGCATGAAACCATACTGTTGCTCACAAATTCTTACTTCTGTCCCGAGTTGAGCTTCCACTACTCTTTCCTATAACTTCCTTGTTTGGCTCATCAACTTATTTGCTCTATAGATCCCACAACTCTGCATATCGCCCTAAAAATGGGCACAACCGCGCCCCCCCCCCCCCCCACCCCCCTGCATTGGTAGAAACATGACGCAGGTCATGTTTTTGACCTGCGTCATAAATCTCTGTCTCCCCCATGAATCACCCCCCCCCCCCCCCCCGTAAGGCATCTTCTCACCCTCGAGAATTTTTCAAACCTTTCTGCCTTTCTGATAGAGAAATCTATGAGCAAAATTGTATCATGTTTAAAGTTTCATTTAATTTGGGCACGTCCAGACGTTTGGGTGCGTATCCAGCGCCCCCAAATGCCTGTGCGCAAAGGCGTCGGCCGTCTGGGCGGAGGGCTTTTGAAGTCCACAATTATCAAGTCAAACCAAGGGGGCAAATAGAGGGAAGAAGGCTAGACTCTGTGGGAATAAACAATTCGGGAACAAAGCGTTGTTGAACATCAAAAGGCGGTTTGGGAACGGCTGTCGCGCTCAGCCGGACATTTGTCATCTGTGAAGTCTACAACTTGTTGATTCGTTGTAGACCAGACAGAAAAGCGTCAACGTACCCGTGGTTCAAAGCTTAAACCAAGGTAACCAATCACTACTGAGGGGTCGGACCGGGGGCGTGGTATGCAAATACTGTATCGGGGGCAGTGTTTTTCTTAGATTTTGCATAAGTAACAATAACAGTTCAAACTGGCGGACAGGGAACTCTGAGCGTGATTACCGGGGCAACAACCGTCGATTGCCCTCAGAGATCCCTCCCGCCGATAATGAAGACAATTTTCCCTGTGTGCCGAGTCATTTCTTTAAAACTTTCTTACTACTTTCTTCCTCAGCAATCATTGCGACTTCCTGGTCCACCACAATGACCTCTTCTACTCTTCCTTCTCTCTCATTTTCCTCATTCATCAACTCTTCAAAGTGTTCCTTCCATCTATTCAGCACAACTGGCACCAGTTGTGCTGGTGTTTCGTTCTCTATAAATAATCACGCTAACCTGCTGCATGTCTTTTCCATCTCTATTTCTCTGTCTGGGCAACCTCTTTCTCACGTTCTTGACTGTACAACGTGCCATTCATGTCATCATATGCATCTTTTTTGGCCTTTGCCACCTCCACCTTTGCCCTAAGTCACATCTCCTTGATTCTTCTCTCCTCTACTTCAGTCCTCTTTGTGTGCAACTTTTATGAGCTAACTTTCCTTGTTTGCTTCCCTGCATTTTCTGGTTCCACCACCAAGTGTCCTTCTAACCTTTCCTTCCAGAAGACACTACAAGCACTCTCCTGCTTGTCTCCCTGGTCAATTTGTCTGTAGCAGTCCGGTTTTCCGAAAACTAATCTTCCTCATCCTCAATATGGTTGTTTTTCACACCACACTATCCCCTACCACCTTACAGTTATTAACCTCCTTCAGATGACATTGTCTGCACAAGATGCGTGCTTTTACCTCCGCTTTTGTAGGGCACCCTATGTTCCGGGCCTCTTCTGGAAGAAACTGCTCGACACAGCTATTTCCATCCATTCAGCACAGTCTATCACCATCTGTGCCTCCAAGTTAATCTCCTTGATACCATATTGACTTCTTCGTCACCCCTGTTTCCTTTCCCAACATGTCCATCAAAATCTGCACCAATCCAGAGTCTCTGTTCAGCTTGGATGCTCAGAACTACTTCATCTAGTTTCTTCCGGAATCTTTCCTTCGCTTCTTGTTCACGCCATATCTGTGGAGCATAACCACTAATTACATTAAACGTAACACCCTCGAGTTCAAGGTTCCGCCTCATTACTCGATCACATTCTTTACTAACTCTTGCTTGAAAAGAACCTCTACTCCATTTCTCTTCCCATCCACACCATGGTAAAATAATTGGAACCCTGCCGCTTAGCTTCTACATTTGCTGCCTGTCCACCTGGTCTCTGGACACACAAGCTACCTTTCTCATAATCATCGTCTGTCAACCAAATCCCGAGCTTGTCCCGTCATAGTCCCATCAACCAAAGACACCACTTTCAGATCTGTGGTCTGTATTTTCTTCGTCTTTTTCTGCCTTTGAACTCGCTATCCACCTCTCCTTGGTCTTCGATCCACAGCAGCTGAATTTCCACTGCCGTCCTCGAGGGTTAACCTTGCTGATGCCGTTGTTCTTAACTTAGGCGACGACTGATCTGGGATGCATTTCTTAGGATGAACTCTCATATTTTTTTTGACAAAGTTTTAAGCCGGATGCATTTACCCAGGCTTGAGACCAGCTAACAGTTTACGCTGGTTTGCGTACCCCGTAGGCCTGCATTCAAATGTATACGTACGTGTCAATAAACAAAATAAACTGAATCAGGTGAAAGTGACCCAATACATAAATGGCTTCAGTGGGCATGCAAGCAAAAGATGGCTGCGTGATCAAACATGCCAACAGTGTCATCCTGAACATGATTATGATTGAAGCAGGCCATACAAATGTTCATACTTTTGGTCTGCAGCATGATTAAAACGCTCAATCCAATGCTTATCAAACCAAGATCTTACATATTGAGTCACTGACGCCCCATTCAAAAGTTAATCTTAACTGATTTAGGGCCTATACCTTGACAAGACCCAATGAATGGATGCTTATGTAGTTTCCAACTGTTGCGACTCCACTTTGAAAAATTGCCTTTTGGAACAATCCTTTAGCTTGCGGAGACAATGTCTGAGGAAATACAACATATTGGATACAAATCAATGAACATAAATAGTACAGTACATAAAAATATTTGGACATACATACAATATGCTTCTTGTACACAACATACATACAAAGAAATAATAATAGCTCCATCTTCCATCCATTTTTCCATTTTCTAATCTGCTAACCAGTCGCCCACCGTGCCACCATAATAATAGCTCTAAAATAGTAATTGGTTGATATTTTAGGCATACTATATGTTAATAAACAATCAATTGTTTGTGTGTGTATGTATATACTATATATATATACACTGTATATACACACACATATATATATATATTAGAACTGTCAAACGATTAAAATATTTAATCTAATGAAAAATGCAACTTTCATAATTAACTCAAATTCACTAAAAATTAATTGTGATTACTCACGCATTTTTGATCATTTCTGAATTTCCTTTGATATTTTTTTGTCAGTTTTTCCCCATTTTAATGCTCTCATCAACATGGAATCATGAATCAGTTTTCTATGTGCAAAATGCAAATATTTACTGAAATAACAATTTCGATTTTCAATTTTACATGAACATTTTTCACTTGGAGCAGTTATTCACACATAATCTCTCACACAATATTACTGTCCATCAACAACAGTGAAAAAAATATTTTGTCACGCAACAGCCTGCTTCAACAGGTCTTTTTATGGAATCAAAACAGAGCAATATAACATTATAAAGTGCACATCTAAGGTAAACTATAACTCCGCCTATAGTGGATTTAAACCATGGTTGCATACTTCGTTTTTCTCAAGTTTGCTTTGAACACAGCAGTCAGGCTATGTTGATTCTGTTGGTCCTTCTTGCGCGGAAGTCTCTCTACGGTTTTGTGTAGACATCATTTCGGATGACTACACTTGGTTCGATGACAACACTGGTGACGTTATATTTTCACTAGGTCGCTACCACTGCAGCGCACCGTCACTGTCAGACGAACACAAAGAAGCTCCACCCGCTCTATTTATATGGACACGGAACACTGTAACCATCCATCCATTTTCCGAACCGCTTGATCCTCACTAGGGTCGCTGGGGGTGCTGGAGCCTATCCCAGCCGTCTCCGGGCAGTAGGCGGGGGACACCCTGAATCAGTTGCCAGCCAATCGCAGGGCATTCCAGAACCGCTTGATCCTCACAAGGGTCGCGGGGGGTGCTGGAGCCTATCCCAGCCGTCTTCGGGCAGTAGGCGGGGGACACCCTGAACCGGTTGCCAGCCAATCGCAGGGCATTCCAGAACCGCTTGATCCTCACAAGGGTCGCGGGGGGTGCTGGAGCCTATCCCAGCCGTCTTCGGGCAGTAGGCGGGGGACACCCTGAATCAGTTGCCAGCCAATCGCAGGGCATTCCAGAACCGCTTGATCCTCACAAGGGTCGCGGGGGGTGCTGGAGCCTATCCCAGCCGTCTTCGGGCAGTAGGCGGGGGACACCCTGAACCGGTTGCCAGCCAATCGCAGGGCACACAGAGACGAACAACCATGCGCACTCACACTCACACCTAGGGACAATTTAGCGTGTTCAATCAGCCTGCATGTTTTTGGAACGTGGGAGGAAACCGGAGCACCCGGAGAAAACCCACGCAGGCCCGGGGAGAACATGCAAACTCCACACAGGGAGGCCGGAGCTGGAATTGAACCCGGCACCTCTGCACTGTGAAGCCGACGTGCTAACCACTGGACTACCGGGCCGCCCAACACTGTAACCTTCCACACAAAAATAGTTCCAAACAAGTAACAATCGCGTCAGTGGTATACATCGTATACCTGTATGATACAGGTAACTTTGGTCTTGTCAGTGGAGCAATCTAGCAACTTTTTAAAAGTCTCTCGCTGCCGTGGCTGGCAAAACAAAGTGCGTGGACCTATGAAGCGGGCTTGTTGTTTTGTTTCTGCCAGAAACAAAACATAAACCAGAAACTTTCTGGTGTATTTATAGAGCAACGTAACATCCGCTGTGACGTGCTCCGCGTTAATCTCGCGAGAAAAAATTTAATCCCGTTAAAATTCATTTAAATTAATGCCAATAAAAACGCGCTAAACGGACAGCTCTAATATATATATAATGTGTGTGTGTGCGTATACACGCACACACACACACATATATGAAATGAGATATATGTGATTTGCATTTTTTTTTTTTTACCAGTATAGATGCACTGATGCCACCTGCAGATTCGCCAGCGATGGTAACAGCTAGAGGATCACCACCAAAGGCCTCAATATTTTCTTGCACCCATCTCAGAGCAGCCAGCTGATCCAAGAAACCCCAGTTTCCCCGAAGATGTTCATCGCCAGTGCTGTTGGATGGCAGTGTTGCCTTTATTCAGCTTATTTCACCACAAAAAAATCTTGCCCACATTAACCTCCGAAAAATACAGTCCATGTGTAATGTGTACGAATGTACGAGACAACATTTCAGTGATGTTATGGTTATGTTTAAGTAAGTGTCTTTGAAGTTGGTGAACAATAGTGTCTTACCCCAGGAATCCCAGAATGCCAAGGCGATACTGAATGATAACCACTACAATATTTTCATATGCAGCCAATGGCGCGCCATCATACTGAGAGATGGCGCCCATTACCAGACCTCCTCCATGGATCCACACCATAACCTGACAATCCCAGAAAATAATTTGTTTATTTATTTATTTATTTACATTTGGCAAATATAAATACGATGGATGATCGGAAGATGAATGTCCCTTGGGCATACGAAAATGTAATCCAGTAACAGTTTACTTCGAAAGTTGAACAAAAAATGTAATCCGTTTTATGTGTCATGCCAGCATAGCTTCACCTTAACTGCAATCATCATGTTGCGCTCATGTGGATCGTTGATTTAGTGTTCCCCTCCCTTTGATAAAGGCTCATATTTGTTTTATCTGTCCACATCACTTTTAAAGTTGAATTTGTGATGATTATCATTGTACTGCTGGGAAAACTTGAGCTTGAGCTTCCTATTGATCTTGAAAATGTGTACTTTGCATTTTCTGTTCTAGAAACAGTAAATTGCGATGCCTTCACTCTTGCCTTCCGGATGTTGTTGCTGATGTCCCAAATAGTTATTGGTTCTATATTCACCCTTTCATGCACCATTAATGATAACCTATAACCCGATAACATGATAGGCTGTCCACTGTAGTGACCGCTGTCCCTGAAAGGGTTAATGTATGTGCAATGGCTCTGACTGTTTTTCGACATCTATCTCTGGTTTTTACATTGGTTACACCTGTAATTGGTATATAAATGCAGTCTCAGCACGAATACCTCGGATCTGAAACTGAACTTGGAAATTTAGCGCTGCATTAATCAATGTACTAGGACACAGGTATCAAACTGAAGGCCCGGGGGCCAGATCTGCCCCGCCACTTCATTTGATGTGGCCCGCGAAAGCAAATCTAACATGTTAACTTCTATGATGGTTGCTAAAATTTGAACCAACATTTCAAATTCTCATATATAATATGCAAGAGAGCTCTTGTAAGTTTTCTTGTAACCAAAACCCTCATGACAGTAACTTAAACTAGAGTTGAATAAACCATTATTCTTGACTTCCTGATATGGTTTCACAGTCATAACGGCCCTCCAAGCGAACCGGGAACTATAATGTGGCCCGTGACAAAAAATGAGTTTGACATCCGTGTACTAGGACTTACCCGGGCAAAAAGATTTGGGGCACATGTCCTTATAATAATTTTGCTCACATGAAAAATGAGTGGCTTCTAACAACAGCTGTAGGCTACTATTTCAAATTGTGTATCAGACAAGAGAAAATTCCTGAAAACAAAAACAAAATGTCGATCTGTTTTCTCGCAGCTCATTAGATGAAAATTGGAATTGGCCTCTCTTTTTCGATACCAATGAAGGGGAATGTGCTCAATGTACCACATGTGCAGTCTCTTCAACCTACCGGCAGTTTTTCACCTCTTTTCGCCTCAGCTTGAGTGTATACATTCAGATAAAGACAGTCCTCTGAAAGTTCTGGAGGAGTGTATTCTACTGACATCATTCTGGAAACATTCACAATTATATCGGAGTCCTGAATACACCTGAGATTAAAAAAAAGAAGAAGGGAGAATCAGATGGAAGCTGTAATATGATCATTTTTTCATGTTCTTTGTCCTTCGTGATTGAGTGGTCTTACATAGGAGGCTGGCGTGTGCCATCTCTGACCCCCTCCCATTGCTCTGCCTCTTTGGGAGCAGCTAGTCGGAGCTGCCCCACTGGCGGTTGGGCAAAAGGTATTCCCAGGAACTGCCTCACTTTGACTTCTGTCCCTTTCACAGAAACAATTTCTCCTCTGATTTGGCCATTTGTCAGTGAGACCACAGGGCCAATGCTCCTCCCTAAAGAAGTAAAAGACACTTAATCTAGTTTTAAATGCATATATTAAAAAGTCCTTTCTGTCTCTCTGCTCATGCATCCATCCATCCTTCCATCCATCCATCATGCAGTACTTTGATAGTTCAGCCCTCCTTCTTTGTTCCCCTTCTGTCCCACATGATCATGTCTGCCTTTACTTTGTAATGCAACTCCAGGGACATCATGGGGAGAGAAATAAAAATTGTACCTAAATGTTTCAGTCCAAACAGTTCTAAATATTAAATTGAAATGCATTGTGTTTTAAAGTTAAATACAACGGAACTGGAACTAAGTGTTCTGGATTTTAAACCGTTTATGGTCCTGTAACATGCAGAGCATAAAATTGTAATTGATTATCTCACGTACCACTAGAGGGAGCCTGCATGCCTTACCAGTGGCACTTGTACAACAATGAAAATCTTTGACTTGCAGTCCAGATATTAAAGATAGCCTCTGTTGATTCCCACAATGGCGTTAAACGTTTGTTTTTAGTTGCCTGTCACAGCAAAAATATTAAAATCCATTCTAGCCCGCCTCCACGCAGATTTAGACCATGACTCACTCGAGCCAAGCCAACTATTTAACTGAGTCTCCACTCAACTTTCATTGATTGATCCTCGTCTATACAATAATCTAACCACGCTATCGACAGCCACCGACTTCATTGAGGCAAAAGTATTCACAGGGCTGTTCTTTGCAATATGGTAATGTGTATCTTGTTTAAGTAGTATATTTTATTTTTGCCTCAAAAGCACAGCAGGATTCACACATTTGTCTTTACAAGCACAACAATTTGTAGCCCCCTATCACATACAATGTACAAGGTTTTGCTATTGTGCTTACGCTCAATAGAAAACAAATCACACCACGGGCTTATGTGTTTCTTATGATAAAGCCGATGTTTTACATTTACAGTTTCATGAAATTTACCCTTGACCACGTGTTGAAATAAAATATAATAATTACCTTACCTTGTGTTTCCTGTGCTTTCAAAGCAACAGGACAAAGCAGATAAGAAATGATCAGTATTATTTTCATCCCCGAATGTAACCTAAACCAGCCACTTTGAGAATGATTGCCTTGTTTTTCTCCTAGTCCTCTTGTCGACCCCCTTACATTCACATACACACACACACACACACACACACACACACACACACACACACACACACACACACACACACACACACACACACACACACACACACACACACACACACACACAAAACAAACATACCCTTGCACACACAAGCAGTTGTCAACCTTTCGCGTCACAGCCACTTCTCCATTGATTTGACCTCCAATGAACAAACAGTACTCTGACCACAGTCATGAAAGACAAAACCTCTTTTTTAACCACTTCAAGTCTGAAAACTGTCATTAGAATCTTTTATGATGACTAGACAAGAGAAATTCAATACTCCCACGACTATGGGTGCATCTTTTTTTGTTTGTTTTTATGCTATCTGATGCACTTGTTGCTTAACGACAGATGCAGGGGCGAAACTATCTTGTTGCTTTGCAGTGCAAAGTAAAGGAACGGTTTCTTGTAAAGGAACGGAGAGTAGAATCCACGTATTAATCAACATTTTATGATATAGGCCGAAATTGAGCTTCTTGCTAGACCAGCATCCGCCACTGTTTGCACGCAAACTTTATTGTTAATATGAATGGTGACACCATAATTTTCTGGAGAAATACTATAAGCCGCTTCACTCCACCCCAGACATTTCATCCAGCTCCTCCTTGAGATCCTGAGGCACTTTCCGGCCAGCCAGCAGACAGAGTCTCTTCTACATGTTGAGGCCTCCTCCTGGTGTACCCCAAGTATACAAATAGGAATTCTATATACGTGATGGCAAAATGTTAATTTAGAATTAAATTTTCATTTTCAGAGTCTTTACATTTTTTTGTACCTTTACTTAAGTACACACATTGATAAGTGTTTAAGTGTTATACTAAGGTGTTATGATAAGTACCATGAGTGTAAGTAGCTACTTTTGTCAACAATGAATTTGGAAAAAGGAGATATTGTGTCAGACTAGAGTTCCAAAACTACCCAGACCAGTCTCGGATCCCACAAACATAGACGGATTCATATTATTTAATAACAAATGTTTATTGAGGAAAAATGCAAGCCCGACAAAGTGCAACGTAAAACGCTGGTACTGTAACAAAGAACCAGGATGGAACAAAACAAAAAGTGTTTGCAACATGCAAGGGGAAATAACAACGCAAAATCATTTGTCACAAAAGGACAAGGAAAATCCAACTACGTGAAACGAGAAAACGCCAAAATACACACAATCACAAAAATAGCACTTATGAGTTGCAAAATACAAAACGTGACAAGAGAACTACAAAGCAAGATGATGAATGTCTAGAAAATACAACCACTTGTACGAGAGTTGTGAGCAAGGCTGAATAATCTGACATCGAGCTGACCGTTTGCATCTTTTAAAGGCAGATGATGAAGATGCTGAACAGGTACGGCCCTAGATGGAATGTCCTCCGATCTCGCCTACTCTGAAACAAAACAAACAGAACCATGACATTTTGTTTTGCAGAAGATCAACAATTATAAAGAAATAGTGTCGACTTTTCCTAAAAATAGATTGAAAAAAAAGCACCTCTGCCTTACCGTTCTGAGGTTCTATGTCCCAAAACACATGCATGTTAGTTTTACTCAAGACTGTAAATATTCCATGAAGTGTGAAAGTGTGTGTGAACGTTTGTTTATGTGCCTTGTGACAGAATGGAAACCAGTCCAGCAGACCAGAGTGTACCGTGCCTCTTGCCCAAAATTCAGATGAGATGGTCTGCAGCTCACCTGCGACCTAAATGCGTATCAACACTGCAGACATAGATGAATGTGCATGCAATGTGTGAAAGAATGTCTTTTTTCTTCCTCCAAGCACTCAGGCCTCCAGTTACAGCATTCGTCACAGCAAGCGGATAAAACAGTATAGAGGTGATAGTAATTGGGTTGGAAGAGGCTTAAATGAAATCAATCGATCGCAGGGGGGAAGGGATGATTAATGTCGGTGATACTGTATATTCATTCGTATTTATAAGTTGCTTGAAAGGCTATTCCACTGGACGCCTATAGGTTGAGTCCACGAGCAGAAACAAATATTCACTTGATTTTCACGTAGTACAAAGATTAACCACTAGATGACAGCATTGGATCTTCTAATCGAAAATAAATGGTGGCGAGCCCATTAGTTTGGAAAAGACAATTTACTGTAATGAGAGGGAACTGGTCACACCTTAATTTGGGTTACATATACTGTATATTGACGTTATTACACGGATCTTACCCCATTAGGCTGTGTTTGTATTTTTTGAAGAACATTTTGTGTTTGTGAATCGAAACAAGTGATATATAATATCATAAAATATAGTCGAAGCTTAAAGGGAGGCCCATGGTCCACCCACTAATATTGTTAAAGGTACTGAAATAATATAATGTGTCTGGTTTAAACACATGCAGACATAACAGATGAAGCAAGAATCGTTTTGAGTTTTAATGAAATGAAAGACGCGTCACTCGACATCAACAATTTGCGTGTTTGAGTTCCTTCATGAAATGTGCATCAAGTTTGACCCAATAGGAGAAGAGTGCGATCTCTTACGTCACAAATAAGGGGCAGTCAGTAGTACGCCGACTTGACTGTGGTTGTTGGATCGTGGTCCAGGACCTCGCTTGAGAGATACGCTGCAGACCGACAAGGGGGCGGGCGGACCGATGAGCCGACACTCCAACAGAAGACAACGAGCTTCCAAACAAGTGTTCGTATCTGAATCCGAACAAGATCTGGCATTTTTGCCTCGCGAGGCGCTGAAGAACAACGCGGACTAACGTCAGTGGCAAAGCCCTGAGAAGGCGAGGTGTTGTTGGACACGTTTGGAGGGAGGACAGTAAACGGACGGAGCCACAGGTAGGAAGCTGTCGTGGCAGAAGATCTCAAAGTGCAAGTGGGTCATGTAGATTTTAGTCTCTGACCCGAGCGACGAGTCGCGGCTGTGGAACGGCGGAGGTCGAACACAAGCAGAACCGAGAAGACTTGAACACGCCGCTCCGACTCCGCGTCCGTCCGACTGGGCTCCTGGTCCCAGGAAGAGCCACAATGTCCAGGAGAAAGCAGAGCAAACCCCGGCAGATAAAGCGTAAGTAACTTGAAACGAAAGCACTTGTTTTGGTATTGACAGTCTTCGCTGGGAGTCAAACTTGTCGGCCAAACAGAAGAACCTCGCTAGTGACGTACCAGAGGGGCCGCTCCATCCTAAAAGTTAGTAAGTGAAGGACAAGGTCCAACTATAATGCCTGACTTTTCGTACAGTAGCAGAGTTTTATTGTACCATTTTATGGGAGACAATCTCTTGCTTCTTTTAGATTTGAAATCTCACTGAATTTCTCATGCAGCGCAGATGACATACCCCCACCTGAAAAAGTTTTTTTTTGAGTGTCACACTACGCTATTTCTTCACCCAACGCAGAAAATAAAATACAGTCCAATGTTCTCCACAAAATAGTTGTTTGCATTGTTAGCCTAAACTGTAGCCGAGACTTCCTGTTTAATTTTGTTGTGAAAACGTCAGTGTTGCTTGAGAAAGCCGATGTGAACTGAGATAAAACAGCGTTGCGATGTGAGCCCTGATAAAGATTAAAATGGATCTTTTTTTCCGTCTCAAGCAGCGCCAAGGCCGCCGGTGCATTTCCCGCTCGGCTTTTCACTTTTCTTTTTCTTTTTTCCCAAAGATGGGGCGTCAGATCGGCTGATCTTTCCTCCCCATCGCTGCTCACAATTAGACATTTGTTCACGTGTCCTTTTATGTCAGTACTAATTATTCTGGTTCTTTGCTGGTTATTTGGTTACTTGCTTTTGGTGCTATGCGGTTCGAATCATTCTTAGTTCATTGAAAATGGAACTTTGCATTTTTCTAAGAAGTAAATTTGTACCTTGAGTGCAGCATTTGGCAGTCCTTCAGTATGTAAAAAAAAGGAGAACTCAACCAGTAATGTAAACCTCCACTTTTCATTAAAACACAATTTGGAAACTTAGAACTGCATGGCATCACTGAAAAAAAACCCCCCATGAGTTTCAGGAGCCATTTTAACTACTCAGTGCCGTGTTGTCAACGTACTGTACAGTATGCAGTTGTGGACCAACTCAACTTGAATCATCTTTATTTATGTATAGGAGTCCTGTGTGTTGTAATTGCAACTATAAATAGCTGATTAACATACGACTGGACAATATTGAACAACCGGACTGTGAATTGAAAGAAAATCAGTTGCTATTAGTTTCTATGAACACCATCACTGATCAACAAATTGTTTCTTGTAAGTTGAAAAGAGATTGCACAACAAGGGCTGCAATTTTGTTGCTGTTCAAGAAGCCATCAGAAAATTATATTTGTTCAACTTTAAATTCATGGGATGTTGCCCATGTCATGATGTGATTATGTACAGTATGAGCATTAGATATCTGATCTTAAAACTGGGAATTTGTGCTGTAGCATTCTAACTTAACCTAGCAAAATCAAACAAGTATTGGGGTTGTTGAGTCACCAATAATAATAATATTATTATTATTAATTATTATTATTATTATTAAGACCTAAAACAAAATACAATTTTCTATCTATCTATCTATCTATCTATCTATCTATCTATCTATCTATCTATCTATCTATCTATCTATCTATCGTTACTGTAATCTAATCACAGGACCAAGGTTTCAGGTAACAGGGTTGCAAAACAGATAAATGTTAGCTTTGTCTCAGGAGTAGAAGCTAGCTTTTTAGCTAGCTGCTCCTGCTGATGACCAAGAGGACAAATTTACCTTCCGTATGTAAATAAGTAAAGCTTTTTCTTTTTAAGAATTGTCTTATTCTGAACAAATGAATAACAAAGTTGCATCTTGTGGGGCACACGTTCCATGAATAATAGTTATTATTTAAAATATTATGTTTATTAAATAAAATGTTTCCACAGTTATGAGAGACAGCAATGAATTAAATAATGTTAAAATAAAAGAAATTTAGATGTCATTTAAAGTGCTTTATTTGAGATTCAATTTGGTCATGGGGGGACAAGAGAAAAAGGCATTTTAGGGGCTACTCAAGACTTATTTGGTATTAAAATATGATATTATTGGTATTAAATTTTTGACATTATTATTACTGGTATATATATATATATATATATATATATATATATATATATATATATATATATATATATATATATATATATATATATATATACACACACACACACACACACACACCATCTCACACATACAAACACACACCCTTAGCTTACTTATATTCAATTGCCGGCTCCAAATGTAGAAAAAACAACCAAACAATAGTTGCAGTTAATTGTGGTAGGCAGTTTGTGACTTAAACGCAAGTGACAGCAAGTTGCGTCATACGTCCCGACGAAGTTAATGGAATCACAAATGATTGTAAAGTCCCAGCAGGATGCGTTTCCCACACCCGAAGAAGTGGATGTCACCAGGAAAAAAAGAGAATATTTGGTCACCAGAAGGCCAAAATGTGTGACAAATCACCTTATTGAGGTTTTAACTGGTACATTATTTCAGAAATTTTAGTAAGCAGTGCATCTCATTTTTGCCCCACATCCAGTCACGACAGCCGCTGATGGTGTAGTGGTACACTTGCCATCTTATGTGTGGGCAGCATGGGATCGGTTCCCACTTAGTGACGGTGTGAATGGTTGTTGGTCTCTCGAAACATCTCCTGTAACTGACTGGCGAGTAGTTCAGGGTATAGTCCACCTTCTGCCTGAACTCAGCTGGTATAGACTCCTGCAGCACCCTCCCATGACCCTGTTCAGGATAAATGGTGTTGAAAATGGATGGATGGATCCTGACACGGTGCCAGAAATTTCCTCTCCAGGGGCTGAGGGCAGCCTTGATGGATACATTGGGGGGGGGGGTTAGAAAATAATCAAAAAATGCTTTTGAGAATGTCAAATGCAATGCTGGAGTGTCTAATCTGGGCTGCGTATGAGTGACAACAGGAGACACAGAGAGCATACTGTACTGTATGTGTGCATCTCAGGGATGTCATGGCCGTCTTTATCAGTGCTTTTGGTCCCTCATGCTTCCCAGTGCAGCAGACCCGGCTGTAGTCGAGGCCAGCCGGCTCTCAGCCCCGTGACTCTCTTGTGATTTGGCAGACATTTTGATAGGAAAGAGTGAGGAGTGATAAGGACTTTGTTAATCTAGGTTATGAGGGGGTCCAGCAGAGGTGTGGGCCTGTGCTCTTACAACTACATAACCACCATTAAAGCAGTGGGTCCACCATGTTATTTTGAGTCTAATACTTAGTCACTGATGTGAGGTATTGGCCACGTAAGGTATAGTTCTACAAGGTAGCATAACACTAAACATGCCTCTGTCTTCCTGTCCTTCTTCAGAACAATGCAGCGTTTCTGCAGTGTTATTTACACTGCAGGGATAATGCTTAAAGATAATGATGATTGGTCTGTTCTTTTCTGTTGTCATCAACATGCTGCAGTTGGAGGCAATTCTTTCATGCAAAACATTTGGAAAGCAGTGTTTTTGTATGTTAAATATATTTGCCTTGATTTGTCTTGGTAAGAGGTGGATCAGGAATTTTCATAATGTCAGTTCAACAATGCAATTTGAAATTAAGGCGCATTGCTTAAAGGCTTCAAAACACACGACAGGTTTTTAATAGGAAAGGCTTCATGGGAGCACAAAATGTTGTGTTACCTCTCATATCAGGGAAAAAATAATGGGTTATGGGATGCATGCTTCCCAGTTTTCCACTTAAATTGTGAAACTGGCAAACATTGCAACCCAATGCTGTAGGTATTACACATTCTTAAAGGGGAAGTCAACCCAAAAATTGTCTTGACAATAATATATTCCCTGCACCCCAACTCGTCGAAACACGACATTCTGGTTCATATTTTGTTCGGAGAATATGAGTAAAAGCAGCAAAATCTACCCATTTTTAGCCATCTTGGGGGGCAGCCATTTTGCCACTTGCTGTCAATTGAAAACGAGATCACTGTTGCTGAGGGCTCAGGTTACAACCAATCTTGGCTCACCTGTTGCTTGAAGCTGAGCTATGACTGACTGGGTGTTAATTAACCAAGCCCTGAGCAACTGTAAAAAAAACAACCAAAAAAAAAGGTGGGGTGGCGGGGGAACTCAAAAATTATAATTGGAATGGAGAAAAAAAAAGTGACCCAAGTCGATCACAAAGAATGGTCAATGCAAAATTCTTTGCCCCGATGCATTGCCGACAGCATTGTGCACCATTCACAGGAATTTCCAGGACACATAAATTCATTGTAAAAAACTTTTTGTGTATAGTTGTCACTGCACTCAGTTACAGTACCATGTTAGGGACACGTCTCGTTAGGTGTTGCCACAGTGATTATGCTGTATGTTTTTGCACTGGTTGGCCTTCTTGATGCGCCCAACTCTTTTATTCTGCGAGTTCGGTCCCAATGGTGGCTGAGAATTGGTGTCTGTCTTACCCATTAGGACATCGGTGGCCAACCCGTGGCTCGCGAGCCGCATTCGGCTCTTTGGCTGGTTCAATGCGGCTCCCGGGCTTTCAACAGACAATTTTCACCGTTTTTTTGCCTTCTTTAGTTCATGTTCTTTCAGAAGTGGTTTTTGCTTGGTATTTTGTTACAAACCAATCCAAGGACGTTTGCTTTTGTAGGCTTTTAACAATCCTTCGAAAATGCATCGTGAGCGTCGCCCGACTGGTGAAAACTTTTTGAGGGTGATTCACATTTACGTAAAACTATCGGAACACCTCATGGCCCGAGAGGCAAATGACGCGGACGCTGCATCGACATATCTATCTATTTATCTATCTACACACAGAGACACATTCGGTAGAGGTTCCTCTTAGCCAATGGGATGCCCGGATGATGCTCGGTGCAAGCCAATAGCAGAGCAGCTATATGTTGCATTCAGGATACTCGGAGCTGTGATTGCAGCCCATACTGTATTTTTACCTTTCGTAACTTGAAATTTCTTTCGTAACTAGAGGCAATATTTTCTTGTTCAGGCATTCGTAACTTGAAAATTTCGTTTGAAGAGACGTTTGTAAGTAGAGATACCGCTGTATTTAACTTTTGTTCAAAGACACCAGCCAGTAGGAAAACAGGAAAACACATTTTAGCAAGTTTGGTTGGAATCACCATGTCATCAACCCATAGTTAAGCGAGTTTTCGTAGCATGCATCGGACATGTTTTCTGGGTTTGGTCACATGATGTTCAAATTGGAGAGGATGCAACTTTCACCCTCCCCCACACAAAAGGAGCAGAAAGTGAAGATTTTAAGCCTCAAAAGATTGACTGCTAACATTAGCTGCCACAGATAGCCTCCACCTAGCTGTGGACTGGCCAGCTGTTTATATGCTATCTGCATGCAAGAGTGCTAACTGTTTTATATACTCGTGTGAATATGAAGTACATGCTAAAAATGAGATGTCATCATTAAAGTTAACATTTCTCTGTCTTAACAGTGGTCATTTTACCTATTTGTACACTGCTATCGTTGTTAAGAATTAAAAAAAATAACTTACCTGCCTCTATGGGTAGTTTTTATGATGGAAACAGCTTGTCACGTATTGAGTGAGGTTAATTCTTTCCTATTGGAAAATAGTTTTCACAGTCAACCAGTATCCCAGAGCAGGCCTTTGCTTCATTAAAAAAACAAATAAGTTACTGTATCATATTTATCAGGTTTTTATCAAGATTTATCTGTAGTTGTGTTGCTCAACATCATCCAACATGTGACATCCACCAACCTTTTCATTTGCATTTTTGTTAAAACCACCCAAAAGGCAAACCACCCCTACAGGCCCTTTACAGCGAAGTCGTACATGAGGACAACATTGCACTATCCCCTAACAGCGGTACGTTATGTTTCAGGCTTTCTTGTGGCCAATAGAAGAAGAGGATGTTTGTGAAGCAGATAGATATTTGTCTGTGCCTTTTTTTGTGCGTCATCCTCCCCTGCAGTTGGAGATCTTTGAGCCTGATAATGCTCCTCTCCATGATGGAGAGATAGGAGTAAGGGAGGGGATTCGGAAGGCGGGCAGGCAGCTCACTGAGGCTGGATCCCTGGGCTTATACTTTGGCAGTTGAGATGGGAGACATGATAAAACACGGCGGTGATCACCGCTGATGATAACAAAGCAGAAGAGAGAGAAAGAGATGAGAGGTAGGGCAGATGGAAGGAAAGATCCAGATTGGAGGGCACATTTTAATTACATTTGGCTGTTGCATGCCATTCTTCCAGCATTGTCGCGCTGTTGTCATTAGTTTTGTTTGCGATTGGCTGGGGGTGGATCTCCAGATAAGTAAAGAGGAGAAAGGCAGAGCGGGGTGATAAAAGAGACGAGATGCAGAGGAGTGGACATAGTTGGGTGGTGGGGGTAGGCAGCGGTAGAGTGAAAAAGCCTGCCGAATATATAGCTGTTAGATGAATGTGTTGTGGTGTGTTTTTAATGGCAGTGCAGACTGCTCTGCTGCTCCCCCACCCTTCTGTGGAAGATGTTTGATGCTGATAAGGAGGCCTGCTGATGATAGATAGATAACAGCAAGCAGATCCAGAATGCTGATTGTGTGTGTGTGTGTGTGTATCTGTGTGAGAAAGCTTGGTTTCTATGACAGCCAAGCTGGAGCTTCTGAGGTCAGTATGAATAATAGCTCCCTCCTACAGCTTTAAGCAAACCTGGAAGCCTGCAGATCCCTGACAAGGAAATCACTAAGCCCACCTCCTCTTTTTTTTTGTGTACTCTTATTTTTCCAGGTAACTTCACGGAAATTTACAACTAAGGTTCCCATTCGTCAGATGACAGTTACTGCCCCCACTCCCCTCTTCTATAAGTTGTGGTTTGCCTTGTGAAAGGAATGTCAGACTGCGCTATCAGTCATCATGCTTGTTATGTAATTATGTCATGGATGTACAATCGAGAAATGAATTCACTTCTTTTTAAGAAAACCCACTTGAAATGCTTAAGCAATCTACATTTGTCTCTCTCCCTCTCTAACCCCCCCCCCCCCACACACACACACACACGCACACACACACACACACACACACACACACACACACACACATACACACACACACACACACACACACACACACACACAGACGCACTCATTGTGCCTTGGTGGCGTTGCCTTGTTTTTCCTTCTTTGTTCTGCTTTTAGCTTGATGTGAACTTGCGATAAGCCGCAGGGCCTGATCTCCGGTGCAGATAGAGATTGCCAAGCATGATTAAAGTTGTTATCTGGCCAGAGCAGGCGGGAGCCGAAGCTCCACCGCAATAACAACAGGCCTCGGTAGGAGCAGCCACGGTCTGGACCCTGGCAATCAGTTCCAGTCGTAATGGGATTAATGTTGTTGTATAATTAGATGATAGGTGTGAATGCGCTTCTTTCCTCCCTCAGTCTTTTCGCATTCATTCAAACCATATCTTTCTCCTCCTTCTCCCTCGCCTCGCCTATCTCCTTCTTTGCACCTCTTAACAAGCATTGTCATTGATTAATTAAATTAAATTTAATAACATGTATTACTCATTCCGATGAAGTGTAAGATAGAGTTGACATGTTAGGAAATTTTTATGTTTGCGGATGCTTATCGCCAGTTTCTCTTTGAAATCCTCTTTTCTCTGTAAAGTCATGAGAGCGCAGTCAGTGCGAGGGGAGAAAAAAAAGAGCAAAGTTGCTGAATCAGCAAGATGACTCGCACTGGGTTTGATTCCACTGGCAGATATTGAACGAGCTAGATGGTGTCTGATTTGGTTTTGGAACCTACGAATTCTCATGCTCATAATCAGATGGCTCTCGCTTGAGAGTTGCATATAACTGTCGTTAGTCGAAACCAACGGTATGCCTGCATATTCAGCGTGCTCTGTGGAGTTTGTGCAAACACCACACGCACTTTAACAACATGAGCTGTCAGGTCCCGTAAGTTGGCCTGATTGTGGACATGTTTTCTTTTGCCTCAACCCCCTTATTCATCTGGATACTTTGCTCGTAAAAGCTGTCGTTTATAACCAACACTTGGGAGTACTGGCTTAGTGACACAAAAATATGTATATGTTTGCTTTGCGTTTATCTGAGCAAAGTGTGTGTGGATGGATGCATGTGGACATATGGTCAAATACACTAAAGGGGGAAGTTGGCCGGCTTACAGAGGAAACACCATTTGTGCTCAGTGTGCAGATGAGTTATGACCCTTTCCTGCTATTTACCTTGGGAAAGGCATATTGAATTGGGCTTGGGCACCGCGTCATCATGACATCATCATCCACCGTTCTGTAGCGACGGCCCATGCAAACAAAGGCGCGTTGTTGGCTGATGTAAAGGCTGTGCATTTGTTGCGTTTCTTGGCAAGTCGGAAACGAGTTCAAATGCAAGCAACCGGTGCATTTTGCAAGGGCAGGCTGGATGGCAAAGCATCGGCCTCCTTTGTGGGAGCTTGATGTTTTCGGTTACCTCGTGTGTGGCTACATTTTGGAGAAGTTTCAACGTTGTAAATTGTTAGCCCCTCATGTGCAGTTGACCAATGGCTGGACGCACGACCTCCAGATGATGCGCCGGCGAACAAACAATAAACAACCTTGAAGCGATCAATATGACATGCACATTTGCACCATGTCGTAAACACATTTTGAGGTTTGCGCTTACC
Source organism: Hippocampus guttulatus (assembly GCF_054856545.1). Taxonomy (NCBI): domain Eukaryota; kingdom Metazoa; phylum Chordata; class Actinopteri; order Syngnathiformes; family Syngnathidae; genus Hippocampus; species Hippocampus guttulatus. Next base: position 5,195,860 of record NC_141264.1, read on the forward strand.
TGCGAGCCATAAATCGTGTGCACCGTTGCTGCAATTCTGTTATAGTCGTGCTTCTTCATTTGAGAATCAAGTGTAATTTTTCTGATAGGTGGACCGATAGTTTATTTATTTTTTTATAGGGCTGATTCCAATACCGATTACTAATAGTCAAGGAGGCCGATAACTGATATTTGGAGCCGAGATTAATTTGCAGTAAAAGGAAAAATATTGGTTTGAATAAATAAATAAATACATCCATACAAACTCCAACTCTTACCTTTGTTGAAATGCCTTTAAGCATACGTTTATGAGGCAACTTTTCAGATTGCCAACATTTTGAAGTTTTTTATTTTATTTTATTTTTTTATTTGAAAATGTAACACAATGTGCAAGCATTCAGTGAATGGTTAAATGAGAACTTAACCCTGGAGAACCCAAGAACCCTTTTCTTCTTTGGAAAATGAACTGCTAAATGACTGCTATATGTTCACTGAACACCAAAATATATGTTTATTCAAAAATTCAATACTCTAATCCTAATTCCTCTCCTCTTTCATCTATAACTGCTTCAGACAACAAAGTGTATGCAGAAAATTGGTGAAGATTGCACGACTGTCTGTGTCCTATGTGTTGTGTTGTGTTATTTTGACTTCAAAATGGCGCCGCGAGAGTGGCTGCCTTTCCAGCAGCTCCTATATTTTGTTGTTCTACTTCTTCCTTTCATAACTTTGCTGCTGTGAATTGGGAATTTCTCCATTGCGAGACTAATAAAGGTTTTCTTATCTTATCTTAATTTAGGATTAGGGCCAAATTTGACCCTTTGGGATTTAAGGGTAGCATTTGAGTAGCAGAATTTATAGGGGCCAAATTTGACCCTATGGGTTCTCTAGGGTTCATGTAAATAGTCCCCTAAAGTTTTCAACATTTCTACTCAAAATAACTGAAAAGGTAAACTTTCACTCTTCTTTGATTTAATTTCAAACAAGAACAAAAAGTGCAGAGTTCCCCGAAATAAATAATTCCCCGAAGTTAACCTAGTTTAAAAAAATTTAGATCTCTTATCGGCCATCAAATTAAAAACGAAAAACAAGTCGGATGGCAATATTTGTCGGAATGACAACGCACAGATAATCGGCCTGGCCGATAATTCTCTCATTTATATTTTTTCAAATTTAAATGATCCTTGTTTGTCAAACACATTTAAATGAGATTAATAAAAAGGCAACCACAATGGACACAATGGCTCTTTATCACAAAACGTTTACATATAGCAGTGATATTATAATGAAAATGTTTGGTGCATTCCCTTGCCTGGGACGGACGTTTGTCAAAGTTGATCTTTTTCATCTTACAGCTGACAAGCAATCGCTGAAACTAGGCTTCGCTCAGTCCGTCTTCCACCAAGCAGGATTCCTTTTATTAACTAGTCCGTTGTCAACTTTTTCTCCCCCCCCCCCCCCCTTGCGATTGTGTAACACAGCAACGGTTCCCCATTTTTCGATTCATGCCCTGACCCTGATGCTGACAGCTCCATAGATGAGGGAAGAAAGAAAACATCGCCCTGACGAGCAGTAGCCTAATCTATGTCCAAACTATTTGCTCAAGTGGTAATTACCACTCTGCCAGCTTTTCCCTGGGAGATTTGCGAGGACTTAGATCACAGATGATATACAGTATAAGACACGGTGGATGTTTGACACGACCAACTCATAAAGGCCACCAGTCTTTGCACTATCCAGTCGATATTTGCTTTCAGATCCCTGCTTGAACAAACATTCTCATGTGTCCACCTGCAAGGTTTTAATGTCATCAGTGTTGGTTCTTTTTGGTTAAAGTCCATCAAGTCGTAGATGATGTTTGTTTAGGAGACGGCTGTGGAGCCGCACGTCCCCGAGCATTCCGCTCAGAATGCCGCTGGACACTTGAAGGTGTGTAGTTAAGAGAGATGTACACACACAGCGATTGTTATGACAAGGCCCCCCCAGTGGCATTGATAAGGCAGACCATTCTCTCCTACTGTTCGGATTGCTCAGGTCCAGTGCAGCGCAGCCTGCTTTTACAGCTGCACCTCTGCCAGCATGCCTAGATAATATGCTCTTGGACAAGTTGCCTATTATCAATACCATTGTGGAGAAAAGCAGAAACCACTTCATGAGATAAGAACCACATCCAGATGTTGACACAGGTTGACATGTGACCCTTCGTACCCTTTCAGTGTCTTTTTTTCCCCTCACTTATATTTCTTTTGAAATTGTCTCTTTTCATTCACACCACCGTAAAATGTAGTAAATTTTAAAAAAAAAGACCGATTGACATTTGCTCATTCGATCCCACGACACTTTGCCCAAGCCCTGTCTAAACGGCTAAGTCGTATTGCAGTTGGTTTCATGGTACATCTCGACTCGGAGAAAAGCTTGATATGTTGGGGAGGAGCTAATTTTAGCCTGGGTTTGGAGCGGAAGTTATGGACAGTCTTTGCAGAATGCGCATGTACATCCGCACTTTCAGTGCATGTGACTTTCTGTCAAAATCAAATCATCTGTTGGTAATTTATTTTCAAGGTTAATGCAAGATGAGTTTGAAAGGATATTAAACGGATCATTGCTTGTTGTTATTTTGTGGTTTAAATTATTCATATAAGCAATTACAAATATTTTGGAGGATCATTGACGATACATTTTTTTCGTTCCTTCAGGAGGTGGGTTACTGGAAGTCTAATTTTTGTGTATTGATTTGGTTTATTTATATATTTTAGAGGAGATTCTGAAAACGACACACTGGATTCTATTAATTCATTTATTTATTATTTATTACACTGACAGGTCCCTCAAGGGGAAATTCAACTCTCACTCTGATATCCATGTGCATCATTGAAACACAATATGTTTGATTTAAACAATCTGCCATTGTCGTAATCTGTTCCACTGTTTTGCCTTCTGTATATGTATGAGGTACTTTTAGTGTCATTCATCTGTGACAATATTTTATTGTCCACATATCCACAGTATAAGAGACTGCTGCAATGGAATTTCATGTACTCGAGTAGCATCAGGTGCAGCCCGGTGGTCCAGTGGTTAGCGCGTCGACCTCACAGTGCAGAGGTACCGGGTTCAATTCCAGCTCCTACCTCCCTGTGTGGAGTTTGCATGTTCTCCCTGGGCCTGCGTGGGTTTTCTCCGGGTACTCCGGTTTCCTCCCACATTCCAAAAACATCCATGGCAGGCTGATTGAACACTCCAAATTGTCCCTAGGTGTGAGTGTGAGTGCGGATGTTCGTCTCTGTGTGCCCTGCGATTGGCTGGCAACCGGTTCAGGATGTTCCCTGCCTACTGCCCGAAGACAGCTGGGATAGTCTCTAGCCCCCCCCGCAACTCTTGTGAGGATAAGCGGATCGGAAAATGGATGGATGGATGAATGGATAGTAGCATCAGTCTGGTCGTGGTGAACTGCATTATTAATTCATTTGGTTTACATTTACATTTTGAGGAAATTTAAGGGTAAAGTCAAGTCAAACATTTTCTTGACAATTATATGTTCTTTGCGTATCCACTCATCTAAAAACAGCATTTTGATTAATATTGTGTTTGTGGAACATGAGAGAAGCAGAAAAATTCAGATTTCAGGAGCGGCCATTTTGCTGCTTGCTGTTGACTAAAAATGGTATCATAATTGCTCAGGGCTCAGAGAACAACCAATCACAGCTCAGCTTGCTAACGTAACATGATTAAGCTAAGAAAATAGGTGAGACGTAATTGGTTACCTGAACCCCGAGTAATGGTCACATCATTTTCTGGGATCAGATTGGGTGGGTTTAGCTGCTCAATTCATATTATACAAACGCAGTATTCAACAGAATACTGTGTTTAGACTAGTGAGGCTGAATAGAACATATTGTAAAGGAATTTTTTTCATGTGACATCCGCTGTAAGAGAGGCGCATTTTTCCAGGAATTTAGATTCCCCCAAATAATAATTTTACAGTCATACGTGCTTGAATATTATGTCATAAAATGTAACATGAGCGGCCCGGTGGTTGACTGATTAGCACGTCGACCTCACAGTGCAGTGGTACAGGGTTCGCAAACTCCAGCCTTCCCGTGTGGAGTTTGCATGTTCTCTCCGTGCCTGCGTGGGTTTTCTCCATGTACTCCGGTTTCCTCTCACATTCTAAAAATATGCGTGGCAGGTTAATGGAGCACTCAAAATTGTCCCTAGGTGCGAGTGTGAGCGCGGATGGTTGTTCCGTCTATGTATGCCCTGCGATTGGCTGGCAAGCAGTTCAGGGTGTGCCCCGCCTACTACCAGAAGACAGCTGGGAGAGGCTCCAGCACGCTCCGCAAGCCTTGTGAGGACAAGCGGATCAGAAAATGGATGCATGGGTGGATGGAAAATGTGACATACAAGGTGAAAGTATATGATTGAAATTGCAATTTGTCCTGCAGTGTTCTTTGTGAGACACTTCTGTGCCTCCAAACTGCTGTTGAGGTGCCCTGAAGCCAAGGCATTGAACCCCTCTCCCAGATTCAGATCACAAACGCAGTCACTATATTTACACTCCACATTACTCAGATATCAATACAGTACTTGCATGCATGTATGCATTCATGTGTGTGGTTTGGTCCTCTGTGGAGTGTGCAAAGAAATATACAGCAAAGTGTTAATTGAATGTCCCTTGTCTGTATATCAATTACATAAAAAAAGAGGAGGATACAATATGATCTCGCCCAGGTGAAGAAGGCAAGTGTAAAGGAGAGCATGTGTTTGAAGGAGGAAATTGGGAGGTTGAGAGGCAATGGGGTGATAAGGGTGACTCAGCATCATAGACAATGGGACTAGAAAGACGAGATGCCGTGTGATCCTCCTGGGATCCACCTTAACAGAGGAGCTTAGACTTGTGGCACCTCTTGTTATCAATCTCTATAATCTGACTTCACCTTCAGCGATAAATGTATTGGAAAAGAATATGGGGGGCGGGGGGAATAACGAACGTTTTCTTTAAATACTTTCCATTTTAAAAGAGACTGTTGTCTGCTTGTTTGTCTTCTGCTTCCCTCTGTGTTTTATCAGCTGCAGACAAGACCTCCGGAAGCTCAGTCAGTTGTTGCAGTTACATCTGGCTGCCAACAGAGGATGATAAAAGCCATAAATAACGTCTCCTTTTTTTAAATGCAATATTTATCTTCTTGATTGCATTTGTTGAACTAACGAACACCATTACAAGTAAGCGCCTCAGTTTGTACTTTATGAGCGAGCATTGCTCTATTGATCACTTTGGATGCATGCGTGCGTGTGTGTGTGCGTGCGTGTGTGTGTGTGTGTGTGTGTGTGTGTGTGTGTGTGTGTGTGTGTGTGTGTGTGTGCGTGCGTGCGTGCAATTGAAGAAAGGATTGGCTATGCATTTGAGGCATAAAAACAGTGCAATAGTACATTGTGTATATTGGGCTGTCTGAAAAAATGGAGAACTCAAGGTTCCATTTCATTGCATGCAAATCATAGTGTTGTTGTCTACTACGTTTGTTATGTATTATGCACATTATTAACTTGAGTGCACTGGCACTAGGATTTAAAATTGGGAATACAATGCCATATTTTAGTATTTTATTGAAGGGTCATATCACAGGTTACACAATTTTTTTGTACTTAATTAACCTGAGAGGAAAAATGTTGACTCTCTGTATTATTTATTATACCCATGGAGACAGTGTCTGACACACACAGGTCAAGCCGTCATTTTTCCTACAGTATATTACTATTTTGTATAAAATATGCAGAATGTCAGGACAAAGTAGTCCTTTCACCAAGGGCACCTCTTTCTGTGACAATGCAAAATAGACTACAGCAGGGGTCCCCAACCTTTTTTGCCCCACGGACCGGTTTATGTTAGACAATCTTTTCAGGGACCGGCATTTAAGGTGTGGCGGATAAATAAATAAAAAATATGGTATGAGCTGCATGCAAACCGTGGTGTTTTCAAAAGATAATAATGAACACGAGGAGCGTCTAATCTGATCGCTATGGTAATGTTTAATCAAAATACGATACAACGCAAATTCAAAGTGCATGAAAATGACCACTCACCACAATGCTAAATCAGTGCGAGCCCCGAGATTGATTTTCTGCAACCAGGCGGTCCCATCTCGGTGTAATAGGAGAACATGACACCTGAAGTGTGCGGTTTATGTCCAGTCTACTTCGTAATTTTGTTTTAGTCGCCGTTGCGGCAGAAAACCCCCGCTTCACACAGGTAGGGTGCCGGAAATGGCAACAGTGCTATTGTGGCGATCTCAGAGTATTCAGCCATAACTTTAATCCAGAACACCGGCAGAGTTGTTGTCTCGAACATACTTTTAAGGCCGCCGTCATTTGCGATCTCTAGCAGTTTTTTAAATTCATTTTGCAAGCTCCTCCGTTTTGTTTTGAAGTAATCTGTCACGTGACGGAGAAGCGTGGCTTGACCTGCGTCAAGAGTGACACAGACGGATGTAACGGAGAATCGGGTAATTTTTCAAAATAAAACATATTTTGTATTCCGAAATCAATAAAACGGAATTAATGTAAGTTCTTTCTGTGCGGCCCGGTACCAAATGACCCACGGACCGCCACCGGTCCGTGGACCGGCGGTTGGGGACCTCTGGACTACAGGGTCACACTTCTCCTGCCCTGTTGGGTTGCTTCTCTCCAAAAAGTATTTTGTAGTACAGTGGACGGTACAAATCACACATCTGCTCGCAGAATGCTGTGTCACTTTGTGGATGCGCTTACTGTGGTGTAATTATCCAGAGGTGGGAGTGAGACCCCTTTCACCATATGTGGAAATACTTAGTTTACTTGGTCCCCTAGTCATTTTTATACGTTATTAAATTTAGATCAGACAAAACAATAGAAACCGCAGATTTTGCCCCTTATTGCCCTTGTATGTGCATGCCCAGGCAGAAATGGGCAATTTACTCAATTTTGCTGGTCATTCGTCGTTCGTTAGTAGCCTGGGTACGTCCTCATCAGTCCGTTTTTTTTTCCAAGCCGAACCAAGCTGTCATCATCAGTTGATCAGCATGTCAAGTTATTTTAACTGCGCTTCCCTCAGTAAATTTCAGTGGTTGAATAGTCCATCTATTGTCAGCCCGCCCCAAAAAAACACATCATAGTCCAACAGACAAAAAAAATCCAAATTGATCAAAATGGTAAATGGAGTGCACTACATCATCAGTGCATATCAGTGCATCGACATCATACGGTGCTGCTCAGAGAGCTTTCCACTTTCATTCATTTCACAGAGCCTACACTTATTTGCCAATCTATTGAACCCTGGAGCACACTGGCGGCTGCCTGCCACCGTTTTGACCCATAAAACGTGCACTTAACGTTTTTGTTACCTTCACCAGAATCTCGTGTCTCATTGTTGCCAAAGGTACAATCCTGGTGGTTTAAAGCGCACCCTAAATCCTTGTGGAAAACAAAACCAAGTTGTCATGACAATTAATGTATGGGTTTTCTCCAACGTCCTCATCCTAATCAGATTCTTTTTCTTTGTGTTCATTTTCGTCTTCATCTTTGTCTTCTTCTATCTTTTGGCCGGTTGTCAAACAGCTTTTGGTGCATTACCGCCACCTTCTGAGATGAAGTGTGGGTCTGAATAGGACAGAGCCTCCTATTTAACCCTTCTCTTTCCAAAAATAAAAACACAAATGTGAAACTTAACTTACAAGAATTTCTCTTGAAAAAAAAATCTACTTATAAAAAGCTACTTTGTGATCTATCCATCCATCCATCCATTTTCCGAACCACTCTATCCTCACTAGGGTCGCGGGGGGTGCTGGAGCCTATCCCAGCCGTCTCCGGGCAGTAGGCGGGGGACACCCTGAATCAGTTGCCAGCCAATCGCAGGGCACACAGAGACGAACAACCATCCACGCCCACACTCACACCTAGGGACAATTTAGAGCGTCCAATCAGCCTGCCATGCATGTTTTTTGGAATGTGGGAGGAAACCGGAGCACCCGGAGAAAACCCACGCAGGCCCGGGGAGAACATGCAAACTCCACACAGGGAGGCCGGAGCTGGAATCGAACCCGGTACCTCTGCACTGTGAAGCCGACGTGCTAACCACTGGACTACCGGGCCGCCCACTTTGTGATCTATTAGCTCATTAATTAGTTGTTGTATGGCATGTTCGAATGCATGCTTTATTGTTTCTTTGGCACCTACCGCCACCTACTGTACATATATCGTCAATACAGTCTACTCAAGCAAGTCCATTAAGCCTGCTGTTGCCTCAAACAAACACACGCTAGACAGGTGGGATGTGTTTCCAACAGTCGTCAGTGAAGCGGGGCCTCCGTCAGTGACGGACTGAGAGGCCCGTCGGTAGTTGACCCGGTTTGTGACAGTTACACTGATGGAAGTAAACTCACCTCCGTTAGATCTTATTCGATGTTTATTTTTATTTTTTTGTCATTAGTCATCATCCGTCAGAAAATCAAGCGTCCGTCAGTGGCGGATCGATGGACCTTCAATCCAAACTGACAGAATGACCACCTCTGGCAACAGACGTATAACTGGCTGCCTTGTATGTCAATCAAGTGACAAATTTCACACTGGATGATGGGAGGAAGACCTACTTTTTTTTAAACACATTCACGACCATTCACAGGCAGTTACTGTATATGAATAGCCAAAACCTGGGAGAGCTACCAATGATTGAGTTAATGCCATGCGATCGATCTACATCAGAAGCTCACGATCAACTAAATGGTCACCCCTGATGAATAGAATCTGGTCGATTTTAATCCCAATTAATCCTTTCCGGCCAAAATCAGGTGACATCTGTAAAGATTATGATCCTGCTTCGTTATCCTGTTGTGTGGGGTGTATTAAGGGTGTTTTGTTTTTTTCTCCCCATTTGCTCTGAAAATGATTGGTGCAAACAATCGTGAATGTTAAACCAACAAACAAAAATGACAGCACATTTACATTGAGTGTTTGTAGAATGTGCCCACCTAGTCATTCACTAAAATTAAAATTTGACTACTAGAAGAAATGGCAAGAAATTGTCACCTTCATTTAGTTGCAGATAAGCTAACAGCTAGCGAAGCATCTTCTGCTTTTTCTTCTCCGACATTATATCCGACATACAAGTGCCTGAGGTCAAAAGTGTTATTTTCTGAATAAACATCTAATATTTTTCCACATGTAGCACACATACTTGGAAAATAATCAAGGTTATCTTAGGTAAATTGAAGACTTGAGTGTGAATGGTTGGTTGTCTATATGTGACTTCCGACTGATTGGTGACCAGTGCAGAGTTTACTCCGCTTCTCGTCCCTTCAGCTGGGATAGGCTCGATCTTATCCGACACCCAAATGATGACAAGCGATATAGAAAATGAATGGGTGGATTGCATTAATAATAGTAATAATAATAATAGAATAATTTTTTGTGATAGTCCATTAAAATTCTTCTCCCATTTTTCCCCCGATGACCAAGATTAAACTAATTTGTACTTTTCAAGCTTATTAAAGCCACACTGTGATAGCATCTTTTTTGGGTGTGTTGATCTAATATAACTTAAGAGCCCATAGAGGCCGGATGTTTGACTCCAAACACAGCCCAGGCTTGTAGACACAACAACTGAGTGTAGTTGACGTGAACAAAACCTGTAATGTGTTTGTTCGCTCCCTGGTAGTTTCTGAATCCTATAGCATCATGCGACCACGCTCACACCCCTCCGCCTTGACCTCGTACAATTCCATCATGTTATCATTTCTCTAATTTTCTACTCCTTTTGCAAACAATCTTGCCTCTCAATCCTGCTTTTTAAACTCTCTCGATCGCTAGCCTTCCACCTCAACTTCTCTATCGTCTTTTCTTTCTTTCCATCTATCTATTCCCCGCTTCCACCCCCTTTCTCTGTCTCCAGCCAGACCCCTAGCCTTGGCGAACCAGGTCTTGGCGGTATGATAATGTGGAAAGTTGAACTGGCCCCATTACAGCGAGGCTGATGGTAGGTCCGATAAGGGCGTTGATAATGGGTGCAGATAGCGCTGACACAGCGGTCCAATAGCCTCGCCCTGCACCCCCCACCCCCACCCCCTCACCATTATCATTCCTGCCCACCGATGGGCTCCCAGAACGCTATCTCCTCTCCATTTCCACTCCTGCGACAGATAAGGATGGAAATACTGACTTCATAGCTGACTGATTAAAGTGTCTGCCTTTCTTGATAATACACAGATAAATTATGTTTCTCTCCTTTCTGTTCTTCTCTCACTCTCTATTGAGAAAGGGGTGGGTGTAGCGGAAAGAAAAACCTTTACTCTTTTCATTTCTCGTTTCCATTGTTTCTCTTGAGGAGGAAGTGCAGAGAGCACGTTTAAAGGAGGAATGGCATGTTTCGTAATGGTCGTCTGATTGGAGAAACTGTTGAAGTGTCAACCTGTAATTTATTAGCATATCATGAACTGTACAAAACATGTGGCAAACACATACAGAAATGCAAGTGACCGAGACCCAAAAGTAAATTTCTATTACTGGCATTTCCTGTCATAATAAAGGGAACAAGAATGGCTAGAAGGTGTAGTAAGACACAGAGATGGACAGACAGATTGGCAATGGAGACTACACTGGTCTGTTTGTAGCCCACTGAACTGCAGCTTGAGCCATTTCCAGGTAGACTTTTTCTTGTAATCACTGATCCTGTGACTTTGATATCAGTAGCGATCACTGATGGATATGTTCCCTGCATCTAGATCCTCGAACAAATTTGCATCTCCCTCCGTCCCCCTTCCATTCAGTGGCGGGGTGAACTGATCACCGGCAAATTGAGCATGTAGACAAAATGCCCACTCACTTTTACATCTACGTGATCGTTAGAAAGTTCTCTCTGCTTCGTGTGTAGTTTTAGAGAATGTGAGAGAGTATCTGGCCAAATCCCACTCGAGCACACATCTTCTCACTCTGAGGCCGCTCTTCTACTGTGCTACCATTTAGCAATCCAAAGGCTAAATAAATCTAGAAGCCAATCCAAAACGGGATTCTTGTATAATTAATAAAGGTAAGTCCTTTCATGAAACAGGCCAGTTGGCAAACATTGCTGTGAAGTGACATCTGCCTTCCAAATTGTTCACTGTCTGGCAATAGGAATTTAATTGACAGGTGTTCCGATCCTCCCATTTTGTGTTGATGTCTGTAACTACAGATCAGCGGTCCCTCTGTGGCTGACTTTGACCCCCCCTTTGTTCTGGGGCAGAAACTGATTCCAAATGATTACTGAAGGACATTTTGTGTGAAAGAGATTACAATAAAATCTGAAGCCATTCTCGATGATTTGATTAATTTGTGTACATTTGAAAAGTGGAATATGGTGTGGATTCTCAAAACATGTTGCTTTAGAATAATTTCTACGCTGCTTTACAGACCACAGTGACCAATAACTACATGTGCCCTAATTCAGCTTCATCTTGCGATGGCGGCAAACAACCACCAACAGTTTTCACAACCGGCTGGATTTTGATGAGAGTGTGTTGCAAATGTCTTGACCTGTAAATGGGATTTTTCTTCAAATAATGTAGCGTCTGAGGTCCAGAGGCTTCTAAAGTCACGTGTTTGGTAGACCAGAATGAAGGAACTTGTGTTCTTTTGGCGCAAACCAACAAACTGTTTTTATTTTACTCCAATCACGTGGAATGCGACACAACAATTTTCGACTTTATTACCTCATCCTCTGCGCCTCACCACAAGGCACGAATGGCCAATTTACATGACATCCCACTCTTGCAAGAACACAAATAATGCGATTTTCTGCCTGTTAGGGATTGGTATATTAATGGAATGGTTAACTCAAATAATTTGGTAGACTGTCTGGCATTTAGGATTTAATTATATCTTGAAGCAAATGAGACAAAATTCCATCCATCCATTTTCCGATCCGCTTTAACCTCACAAGGGTCATGGGGGGTGCTGGAGCCTATCCCACCCGTCTTCGGGCAGTTGGCTGGGGACACCCTGAACCGGTTGCCAGCCAATCGCAGGGGGCACACAGACGAACAACCATCCACGCTCACACTCACTCACTCTAGGGACAATTTAGAGTGTTCAATCAGCCTGCCAAATTGACGACTCTATTTGGCGGCACTCAGCTAAGGCGCTGTTGATTCAGTCTCAACTACTTTGTGGTCTGCAGAAGAGCAAAATATCGGGGTGTAATTTGCTTAATACAACACTGACATTGAAACAGGACAAATATTTTTGACATTTTTATGTATAGATGTTGCTAAAACCAGTAATAATCAAATCCGGCCTTATGTAAAACAATGAGGAGAAGATGCATTCATATAGTTGTTCCCATACAACTGGCTGCATTACATGCACCCGTGATGCTTGACAATCATGCTGTTTTCATGAACTATACACACAGCCTCAAATTACGCGTTTAATTTCAGTGCCAGCCATCTTCTGACTCTTAATTATCCTCCCACGTTGATAACATTTCAAAAAACATCGACACTATGGGATTGAATGCTTGGATTCTTTTAAAAAAACATGAAAAAATGTCCTTAGTATTGAATGAATTAATTGGTTCTGTGAACCCATTTGTAACCTGAAATTTCATAAATCAAGGTAACACTTCCCATTGAAATGAAGAGCATTGCAATTATTCCGTTGCAGCCCTATAATTTTAGTGATACTTAATTTTTTTTCAACCAATCTGTGGTTAAAAATAAATATATCATACAACAGAAATACTGTAGGTAAAAGCATACTTTTAGAGAGAAAACAATCCAATTAAAAATATGCAAAGTTTTTATTGCTTATAAAATATAACTAAAGAGGGGATAAAGTGCATGAGGACTACAGGTCCTCAATTGAAAAAGAGTCTGAGTCCATAATAAAATGTGACAATTCTTATTCAAGTGTTTTGTTGTTGTTGTGTTTTTAGTTTGTCTTTTTTTTTCTAATTTATTGGTTAATTTTGGCAGACCAATTCAAATAAACTTTTGTTTTTCTGTTCCAAAAAATAATTGAGCTGGATGTCACGTTGTCATTGAAAAGATGAATTCCCTGAACATTTCTTTTGGCCATTTTTCCAATTTTTTGGGATTGTTTCGCACAAGCTATCACCAGTGAGTGCTTTCTATTTACAGAAGGCTTCTTTGACGTGATTGGGTGAATTAAGTGTACATATAAGTGGAACTTCCTTCTTGCGACAACCTGCGCGGATGGCTATTTGGACGTGATTACATTAGTTGTCTTCATTAAAGATACACTATAATTTAATAAATAACAAATTGTACGCAGTGTAGATAGTATTTCTTATTATTAAATAAGAAGTCAAGCATTTCTGCCTACATATGTAACTGATTTCCTCCTTTGCAGATGGATACAATGATTTTTCAGTTTACAGCAATGCGTTTTATGCACCTTGCCAGTGATCGTTACGCTGTGCCAGAATAAGAAAAACATCAAAGTGTCAAATCTAGGTCCAAAATTAAAATGCCTGACACAGTTTGTCTTTAGCCACATCCACTTTTACTCAAACAGGCCCCCCAGGAGCTCATTTATTGGCCGGTTTACATGGCCTATCAAATGCCGAATATTGGCACTATTGTATGTACCATATAAATAGAGGTAATTTTTCTCAGAAAAATTTGCGTCACTCGAATTGTTTGTAAACCTTTGAGCTTCCATTGTGTATGTACAGTAATCCCTCGTTTATCGCGGTTAATGGGGACCAAAACCACCCGCGATAAACGAAAATCCACGAAGTCGCGACCAATAAACATATAATAGTTTTTTTTTAAGTCCACAAAAAGTCCGCAAACGGTCCGCGAGAAGCTGCAAAACAACAGCGAGTCACATAGAGCAACATATACAGCACTGTACTCCGTGTACAGTGTATATGAATTTTTTTTATTATCATTTTTTTAATGAATTTAAAAAAATGAACCCACACAAAGCAGAAATAAAAATTCTGCGATGCACTGAAGCCGCAATAAACGAACCGCGAAATAGCAAGGGATCACTGTAGTTGTATTAAGTTTTCACTTATTCTTGGTACTAGAATAACAGATCCATCATCACTTATTGAGAAGTTGTCTGTCATCAGATAATTTTATCCATGTTATAACATAGTGAAATTACAGTTGGTGACGCTGGCATGCTCGTCATCTCATCATCAAGCAAGTTTAATGTTGTGTTCTCCAACCAGGAGCGCTGGAATGAAACAACAAGCTGTTGGCCGAGGCCGCAATAGCTGACCTTGATAGATTAGAGTCAGAGAGGCTTTTCTGTCTGACACATAGCAATGATAAGCCTGTGTATGTGAAACAGTTTTCCTCTCGCTCAGAATGATGGTTTCAGTCCGGGACTGGACAAGGTTGGTTATTGGTGTGTACGCATGTGTGCGTCTGACACATCTTTCCATTTTTGGCTCCAAGTCGGCATCTTCAATTTCACCTTACTAGGTCAACTGTTTTGCATACATCTTTGTGTAACTGATCCTTGCACATTACCTCAATTTGGAGAAAGAAAATCTGAATCAAGTTACTTTTGATACAAAACCATGTCTCAACGTTTGTGTCCCACGAGTCTTAGGTCCACAAAGGACGGGGAGTCGACGGCCGAAAAAGAAAAAAAAAATAGAAAGCACAAAAAAATGAAAAATGATAAAAAGCACAGATAAGCGAGGGACTGTGTTGTGTAGGGGTTGATATCAATGTTATCTATCTGCCTTTTTTTCACTCTGTAAGCCCTTCTGTTGTTTTTAGCCCTTATCTCATTGCACCAAAATGCCAAGAACAGAAAGAGTAGAAAGAAAAAAATACTGTGTGGATTATTTATGAGGTTAGGAAAATAGGGACAACACAGAGAGGTATTTGTCATCGCTCTAGCAAGTTTTATAATTTTTGTAGTAATTAATTGGAACAATTGTTTTTTTGTGTTTTTTTTAATGTGCAATCTGTCATTGTTTTCTATGAGTAGGACACACACACACACACACACACACACACACACACACACACACTCATTCTGGTGGATGCAGATAAGGTCAGTCCCTAATCTAATGCTAATAGAGAGGCAAGAACTCATGATGGACAGGTTTTAGTTTCCCCAATGAAGCGCTACAACGTCAGTGATGCATGAATGGGACACCTCGATTGCCCCGTTTTGTGACAGAGACATCTGATGGCGTCTCAACTGAAGGCAGGCACATGATGACAGGCAGGTCAACGACTTGACCTCACTTGACATCTGAATCGCTAATTGTGCCTGTGCTTAACACAATACCCCTGGAGTACCAGCTGATTGGCAGTGTGTTAGCTCATGCATGTACAATGTTCAATTGACCAGCTGAAAGTAAACACTTCCCTCATCCCAAATAGTAGTAAGAAAGTACATTCCCCCAGCCCCACCCCTCCAAACTCAAAATCTACGGCTATATTTTATAACGCTATCCATGCATGTCTTATTTAGACTAATTTAAATGCCAAGGACTCAAATGAACAGATGGACGGTTTGCAATAGTTGACTAAGTACCGGTAACAGTACTGTATTGTGAATTTTAAAGGGGCAAAAATAACACGTCTATCGATACTTCAGGGGGAAAAAAATGCATCCAAAGTCCTCAAACTGCGTTCCATGGGACTTGCACGTAGCACATCACACAGAAGGTGGACGCCTGTCTGTGACGCGCATTAGGTTAATTCCTTCCCTTATAAATAACGAAATTAATATTAGAGTTTGGATGTTAACTTTCCCTCATTCAACTAACACAATTTGAAAAAAAACATTTTCAGCTGGTTTTCTCAACGCTCCCATCATTGAAGCGCCGTGTGACCCACTCTTTGAAATTTGGCAATGGAGACTGCACGTTTATCTCTTTCATCCAATGGTGCATGTGGAATTACAAATGCTGTTAGGTACTATTGTAAAAGAGAATATGTATCAAGCCCGGCTTGATACATATTCACACACACACTAATGTCTAGAACTGTCAAGCGATTACAAGCTTAAACCCTGGCAACGTGTGTGAAGGGAAAACAGGTGGCTCACTGTTGGATTACTCATGCTATGTAAAATGCAGATGATTTCAATTGAATTAATTTTTGTTTTAGTTCTTCTGTCTAAATTTTTATAATGGGAGTAAACTCTGCCATCACTCGCAATCGGCATTAGCCGCTAGGCCCGTTCAAACACAGTTGAACATTTCAAACAGAAAAATGCCATGGTATCATTTCTATACCGGTATCGAGGTTCTTTACACAGGCATGGTATCAAAGTCAAAATGTTGGTATCCTGACAACACTAGTTTGCAAAGTTCACTTTTTTATACACAAAGTTGAATAACGATATAAATCTCATTATATGACCATTGGCAAAAATAGAAGCATTTGCATACTGTCCTCAAATGCTGCAGGCATCCCAATTTCATTTAGCGTTCGCTGCCATTTGGACCTGGCCTGAAGCTATCCACAAAAGGTCATTCCTCATATTCATGGATTTTTTTTTTTTTTTTATGCAATCGTGTTTGGCATGCACTTGTATGAAAAAAGACTGTGCCAGACAATATAAGTGGAAAGAAGAATGAAATGGAATGCAGCTCCATTTTAGATTATCTTGTTTTTTCTTCTGTTTGTATGTCACATTTCCCTCTGAGGTACGGTATGCAGTATGTGACAGATGTATTTATTAGACCGCCACCCAATGTATGGCTTATGCCAAAACTGCCCAAATTAACAGTATTGATAATAATCAAAATCATTTAAAATACATTTTATTAGGAAGATTTTTACACAAAATGATATTTTCAAAGACATGTTGACTATCAGCCTTTAGTTCTCCCTTGCATTCTTCCCTCACATCCATGTGCCCCTTTAATCCCTACTCGGTTCCCCTCGCCTCTCCTTCTGTCACCACACTATTGTCTGTGTATTAGCATTAGCAGCAGCAGTGTTCCCTGAAGTTAAACAATCTTCTGTAATCTATCAGTTTATTATCAGCCCTATCTGAGAGCTAAGAAAGCTGAGGCCGGGGCTGTGGCGCCACTTTCCGGAGCTGATAAAATTCAGCGATGATAAATGCTAAGAAACTACACCCATGTTGCCGCTTACGTGGACTTGCCAAAGTGGAGCAGAAGCAAGTACTAGTCGGAGGAGTGAAAAAGTGGACGACGGATTAAAAGAGTCAGATTGATGAGAGGAAGAAAGAGAGGCATCAGTGAGTGGTCACAAGTTAACAACACAACTTTCCTCTGTTTGTTAATGTAATGACGACTCGAACATTTAGGGCTATATTTTGGTAGAATGGCGTCCGTGCGTTTGGCGTGTAAAATGGGCGTAACTGTATTTTCGTGCCAGTCCAAGTCTAGTCTACCTTATTTGGGGCCATGTTGCACCTCTCAAGGTGTTCCGACACACAGAATTGCCTCACTGCCAATTCATCCAGCAATTTAGTAACAGAAAGTAGCTTGGCGTAATAAACGGTGCATTGTCAGTTTCGTGCCAGGGCAATGGTATAGTTCAGCATGTTTCTGCAGCGGCTACTGGCACATCTGCTGATTTGCTATTGCCACATCTGCTCATTTGATTACAAAAAGTAAACTCGATTTTAGCAGGTCTACACCTAAGGTGGTGTAATGTGACTTTGGTGTATTTGATCGAGGCTCAGGCAGACTAATTCGTTGTCTGTGATGGATGTCATCGGATCTCATTCAGAAATATCACATTAGCGTGGTGCAATCCCTCTGAATCATCGTAGAAATCAATTCATTGAACGGATTATAACAATTAGAATCTTCACAATATTTTAATAGCACCCCCGTAGCTATGCCCACGTCACATGCAATGCCGACTACATCATCTTCAAGGAAAGAGCTTGCAGTTTAACTGCCAATGTCATGCACGCCAGCGAGTCTATTTCTATTCTTTCAATGTCAAGCATGGTGTACCTGGGCGTATTGCGCCCTGATTTTTATGTCACAAGGATTGGCAAAGAAAAGCTCCTTCCATTCCACAACAGCGCACACAGGCACAAATGCCTCATTTCCCCCCAATTCTACCTGTGCAAATTGTCGCGCAAAAAAAAAAAAAAAACTCCACCCATGCGCAGTTAGACAGTGCTTTGTGCTACACTTGGTCTAAGAACGAAAAGTCTTCACCCCTGTTGACCCATTGTGACAATACTTTTACCTTTCTTTCATTTTACCTTGTGGCTTTCAGAATATATTTTGGTTAAATTCCCAGTCTTGTTTTAGGAACATTGTTGGAAAAAAATAAAACAGCAAATGAATGGTTAAAATCTCATCCTGCCCAAAATGACAGCATCAACTACAGCAATGCTATTGAATCTGGGGTGATTTTTTATTTTATTTTTATTCTGGCTGGCCTGAAATGCTTCAAGATGAAGGTTGTCATTGGTCGCCTGCTCCGCTGTCTATCTGTCCACATGAGACTGGACCAGCCTCTATTCTGCGGCTAATTGGTCTTGTAAGGCCTCAAAGTCCCACAACTATAATGCAGTTGATAAGAGTGGTTGCTCAAAAAAGCAATAGGACAAATGATAAAACATTCAATGGTGGAATGATGATGAATCACACTGTTAATACTGGACCTTATAATTTCTGACATTCTAAATGGCCAATGTTCAGCTTATTGAAGTTGCTCAGCTGTTTCTAGTTCAACCGGTGTCAGCCAGATCACTGTTACTGAAGGTTTTTGTTAAAGGTCTATAGTACAGTACTATCATACGCATAATCATACGGTAGTTACTGGAGGCAATCTGCTCAATAAAAGATGCAGCCCTGCGTATTTGCTGACATTTCAGTTTGCTGGAAGGATAATGTGAATATTATTCAATATATTCTAGAAAACATTCAATTGCATGTTTCACTACTTGCAGTTTTGCTGAACCAGTGTGTCATCCTCAGAAAGACAAAGGCAAGTAATTCCTACTAAATTAAGATTTTACATCGAATCATAACTTCAGGTGAGATAATTAGGATGTTGGGAAAATTTTACAGCGATTGGCTGGCAACCACTTCAGGATGTACCCCTCCTA
Source organism: Hippocampus guttulatus (assembly GCF_054856545.1). NCBI lineage: Eukaryota > Metazoa > Chordata > Actinopteri > Syngnathiformes > Syngnathidae > Hippocampus > Hippocampus guttulatus. The sequence continues at coordinate 5,214,888 of NC_141264.1, forward strand.
TTGCCCAAAGACAGCTGGGAAAGGCTCCAGCACGCCCTGCGACCCTTGTGAGGATAACCGGATGAGTATAATTATATATGTATTTATAGTATTATAATATTATTTGGTTGTTGTCGTCTTTTCCGCATACACACTAACAGTACAGTAGTAGTCTTTGACACCACGCTTTGTGCTCAAACAAGCACACACACAAGTTGACGCTGTTCTTAAGTGCATAAAAGCAGAAAAAATGTTGAGGAAAAAAAAAAGAAGAGAAAATGAGTTCATGAGCATATAATAGCAGTTAATGCGTGGCGGGGCGCGGCCAGCTTTGTTCCCCAAAGTGTCAAGCTCTTAATAGAATCTGATAGATGCCTGTCTCCTCAGGCCTGTTTTAGGGTGGTGTGTGTGTGTGCGCGCGTGCGTGTTGTGGGGGTTGGCACTCATTATGCCAATAGTCACTCTCCCCCTTTTTCACCATTCCTTGTATTACTGTCATTCTGTGAAGGAACAATTCATCAATTATTGGCCGTGTCATTCTCGTCAAGACTGTTTGATAAAGTGTCGGTTCTTTTGGGTCCGGGCCACAGAGTATCTCCCAAAAATGGGGAAGCGAGGAAAAGGCAGCATGTGGCAGCAGATCTGTGGCAGTGATAGGGCCATTAAGCGCTTTAGAAGTATTTTAGCTGAACCCACACAAAGCAGAAATAGATAAATAAATAATTAAAGCAGAAAAAGCGAAACGTCAACTGCCAGAGAAGTGATATAGACTTTAAGAAATCATTTGGGAGGGGGAAAGATAAAAGATTATCCCTCTTTTCTGCAAACATATTGCCTCCTCAGCCATTGCTGAAGCCAATTCGCTTACTCAAGCATTCATGCAGACATAGTGTGGATGTGTATCCGTATGCGTGTGTATCCTACACACACAATGTGCTCGGAGGACTGCGAGCATCACACACAGTATATAAGCATATATTCTGTGTGTGTGTGTGTGTGTGTGTTTGTTTGTGTGCATGTATATTGCTTGTGTAACTCTCATCTTACCTTAAGCCACATCGCTCAGCATTGTTTTGCATCCGTTACCAGCCTCTCTACAAATTTTCCAGAAATATCCCAGGTTTGTTCATGATCTTTAAAATATCACATTGACACTCACCTGATCTGGCTTAAGTCTTTCTCACCGAGCACATACCGCAGACCTTTCCAACCCTAAAGGTTACAGTTTTGTGACAGCCATCTTTATGCTGGCGCTGGGGAGCAAGTGGTCACTCGTTCTACTAATGAGTTCACGGTCACTACATTTTACACCCTGTTGGTGCTCTTTCTTTGGAGGAAGAAATTGTCATTAAAGTAATTTGAGATTGACAAATGTACTAAAAATTAAATAATGAAAATTAGGCATTGCTCTATTTTTGCGGTCCAATAGAAACATTTCAAAAATGTAACTCATGAAACTGGCGTGGACGAAAGTGATTGTATCATTAACATGATATTTTGTTGCACAACCTTGTGAAGCTAGGGTTGGGAGAGTATCGATACCAGTTATCAGTATCAGGTCTAGACCAGTCTTATTTCAAGATATCGAGTGTCCAAAAGGCTGCCGACACCAATCACCGATACTGTCACTGGCGCCCTTTCTACTATCTGGAAATAAATGGCATGCATGGCTGACAGAGCGTTTTTGTAAGTGAATGGATAGGACTAAAATGAGTCCTTGAGTAGTTTCACTGATTAATAAATAATGCATGAGGCATTTTTCTGCCTGGGGTACCCATATGTTTATATATTTGTTTCGTGTACACTGTCAGGAAAAAGTAAAGCCAACTGCAAGAAGTGTACATGCTATGCATGAAAGTAACACGCCGCCAACTCAGTAAGACCACTCTTTAAAATTACTGGCTTGCCACTCAAAGCTCCTCCGATTCTCTTGGTTGGCAGCTCTATGAATGTGATGCGGTGAAATATTTTGGTCCAACTATCTTAACTGCTGTGCAACTAAGAAAAAAATTGGGTGCACCTCTGCAACCAGTCCAAAAAATTAGTCTAGAGCCCTGAATGTACTACTCTGAAAAATTTGGAAGGTTAAATCCTCCTCATAAATATAGTCATAGGAAAGTACCGCCTTCATCTTGATATCATTCATTTAAAGCAGGGGTGTCAGGATCATCGTCCTCATGCTGTTTCAGAGCCGACCGACTGATGAGCTGAGCATTTGAATCAGGTGTGTTGAAGCAGGGAAAGATGGAAAACAGCGGCCCTCGAAAACCGGAGCTGGACATGCCTGATTTACGGGATATCACTGATAAGACCTGGGAGGCCACAGATTTGCTCTCTTTCCGATACTGACCTTTTATTCAACTAGTCATGCTTTGCATTCCCACTTGTGATACCATGCGTGTTACCTGTGAGTGGGAAAGTCCCTCTTCTAAACACACTATAATGGAAAAGACATCTTTTAGGCCAAGAGTTTTGTGGTCAGACGAGACAATGATTGAGAGAATTAGTCCCAATTACTGAACAATATGGATAGAACATTTAAGAACCAAATGCTTCAAATTCACTGCATGAAGGGTTATTCGAAAAGGATTAAAAAAAATTGTTGTTGGAACAGATAAATCAGGCTAACATTGAACATTTGAAATGGCCTTCCCAAAGGCTCAAACTGAATCCTTTTAAACAATTGTGGACAAATCATCAAAGCCATTTCTGTGCTCGGAAGTGTGAAGATATGGTATTGTTTGGAATTGCCCAATTCAAGTCAAGTCAAATACAACTTTATTGTCAAATGTGCTGTATGTGCAACATACAATTTCACTGATGAAATTTCTTCCCGCTCAACATGCAACAAGAGGAGCCGCTTTGCTATTTGTGTTTACAGTAACAAATGACTTCTGAATGGAATCGAATGGTTATTCCATGCAGTTTTCTGGAAAAAAAACCTACATCATAGTCCCACAAATGAAAACCCCATGTGATCAAAATGGTAAATGGAGTGCAATTAAAGTGTACTGTACGCATAGTGCTTAGTATACACTCAAGGTGTCAAAGTTAATTATGATTAATCGACAATTAAGCACTAAATTAATTAATTTCCATCACATTTTTATTTATTATCACTGGGATTAGTTGTTTTTCTTACACTTGAAGATATCTCACACAAGTTCCACAAAGATTTTCCAGGAAAAGCCACTGAGTCACTGACATTCATCACAGATTTCACCTGGTATCTCAATTCAAGTTCCTTGAATTGAAGAATGTGCTTCCTATCGGCACTCTAAAACCACAAGGTGTGTGTGAAGTGCAGTGGGGGGTTACCCTGGCATCTTGCATTCATTATCTATCAACGTGTAGCTCTGCCATGGTTAGAAAAGCTGTTGGATTCCTCCTGAATGAGCATTATTCACCTCAAAAGCCAAGCCATGCCAGTCTCGGGACCGATAGACACGGATGGCTCCCTTCTCAGTCCACATGTATGTGCGCACAGAGAATAGGAAAGAACCCTGCGGAGGACAATTATTCATCATGCCATCGACTTCTCCCATCTGTGGCATCATTTGCAGGTTCATCAGAAAAATAATACAAAAGGAGTGCATGAGTGCTGGTTGGGGGTGTTTCGGGTTACCATGGTGACGAATGGAAAAGGTCAGGCCGAGTTTATCTTATCGGTGATAGCGAATGGTTACTAATTACAGATAGGTACCACCACCACTCGTTCCACTGGGCCTTGCCTTAAAACTTTATCAGGAATCCACACCAGTGAGATATTAAAATAATCTCCTCTGTCATCCTCTCTCTCGCACGCAAACGCATACACACACGCTCAGCAAGGCCAGGCGACATGGCCTCAAAAGACATAAGACCCGACAGGGTCCTGCAAAGACATGATGCTATCACAGATGTCAGCAGATGGTGAGGTGCTGAGGTTACCATGAGCTAATCTAGTCAACAGAATGACATTTTTAAAGAGGAGCAACATGTCCAAATTCAGCGATGGCAGAAGTGACAAATAAAGCCAAAATGACATACTCTTCCAGGATGGATTCGCATCCTGGCAGAGAAGAGTAGTTCAGCTTTTTTTAAACTTACATTTAGGCATGATTGAAACGTACATTAGTGTTTGTTTCATCACGGGCTTGAAATACTTTTGTGTAAATGAAAAAAAAAGTGTTGTGGACATTTTCTTCAGAGGGGGTGGGGGGGATAGCAGGTTGTCACAGAAGCATGCAAAGTTGCGAATGAGGAGTCATGAATGTATTCGCCCCAAAAGAAATCCATTACAAGGACATTTTTTTTTTTTTACAGGACATCTTTGAGCCCATTTTTCAAGTTTGTATTTCCAGTCTTCGTCAAGCCATGAACGAGGGGCCAAAACTACATTGTCACTTTTTTTTTTTTTGGTGCAAAATCGCCCTGCGTATGTGATCCCTAAAAATGGAATTTGCAAGTATTTTTGAGATCGAACACACAATATGTCATTACTTCCAGATAACTTATCAGACTTCATTAGCCAACAAGAAAATCTCTTGCCGTTATCTTCGTGACTTTTAACACGGAAGAAACAGTTGTACCCTATTTTGTGTTTCTTCTTCGCAAAAAATGAAAAGGAGTATTTCCCCGTGTGTCTGCCTGCCTGTGCTGCGTGAGTGATCTCGTCTCTGCACCCTTCCATTTATCATATTTGACATTTGGCCGTAGTCCCCCCTTATCTAACCATCATCTGAGGAAAGCACATTTTTCCTATCAAAAATCCTGTTGTGACTTTTGGCGTTGTAAAGGGGGTGAGCGAGAGGGGGCTTTTGATACTTCCTTTGCCAAGGCAGAAAGATGCGGGGATGTAGGTGAGCGCATCGTTTCTTGGCTGTGCTACCGCTTTGTGTGTTTTCTTTGTCCGTGCGTTTAAGTAATCCTTCATGACTTAGCTTTCGTAGTCGTGTGCTTTGTGTGTATTTTCCATCTGCAGAGTAATTATGGATGTCTTTTGCCTACACACACACACACACACACTTAACGTGGATGTTATCAGGGCAACGAGGGCGCCACTGATGCCCTGCCTCTTGAAAATGCCTCCTTTCTTTGCTGCTGCCAGCCATGCAATAGGTTATATTTAACCAGCTATCTCTTTTACATCCTCTCTTCATGCTCCACAGGGCTATCAGCCCAACACTGCTGCCACCATCTCACTTTATTTTTATTTTTATTTTAAGCCTTGTGACAGGAGGCGGAGATAACGGATGCAGAGCCAAGTTGTGACTGTTGCCCTCCCCCAACCCCCAACCCAGCCCATCTCATTTCATCTCTAACCCCCCCCCCCCCCCCCCCCCCACACACACACACGCTGGATGTTAAGTGTTGGAACTTGGCATGGACATGAACCAAGAGGCATATTAAAAGTAGGCCATCTTTACAATGTAATTATTGAATAATAAAAGCAGGCCGTGAGCTGCTGACTCTTGACTGTCTTAACATTTTTGGATATCTTTATAATGACTTCCTTTCCAACCAAGAGATGAGAGGACCGATATCTCTCGCAATCCAGACTTTCTAATCTCAAGCAACGAATCAAAACGAAACTGGTTCCCTGTCAATAGGTTTGAGCTTTGTCTCACCAAATGGAATTTTGAATCCGTTTCTGATCTTACACATTCACAATGTAAAGTAGAAGTGAAAGTTAATGGCCTAAATCTTAACATTATTCTCTGACTTAATATGAAGATTGACATCCAATGTCCATTTTAAGTGCTTGGAAAATGAAAAAAAAAGTTCAGTTCTTCATATTCCACCACAATGGAGTATAAATAAAACGTAGATGAGACTGACGGGTGGGCTTTTCAGACTTAAAAAAATGACCACCATTTAAGAATTACAGTCAATTAGTTGGTATTTGGCGGCAATTTGCAGCCCAAGTGATCATCGGAAAAGAAGAAACAGTATGAAGTTTTCTCCTTGTGCTTGTGTCGGTTCTCTTGGGGTACTTCTGTTGCAACATTAACAGTCAATTTTTAAGAAGAACTCAAAATGTCTCTTCACTTTGATCATATTGAAATGAAATCTCCTCAATCCCACCACACCGCCAAAGGGAAAGCCACCCTCGGGGAAAATCTTGTTACACTTTCCATGAATGTTTTTGTCTCTTTGCAGGAACTGTTGTTCCTTCCTCCCTCTGAGTTGTTTAGTCTCTCGAAGCAGCAGAAATGTGTGCGTTCGTGCGTTTCATCTGCCCGTGTGGCTCTACAGGTGACATGAGTTTTCACGAGACATTCCGATAAAGTGTAAGCACGAAGGCCATGGTTATTTAGAGGATGAGCGGAAGAGGGTTACTTTGTGGAACAACCATGGAGAGTGATGAAGAACTGAATTAAAGATCTGGAGAGATAAGATGTTGGGACAATCAAACTTCTCAATTTCACTTTACTACATCTGTCCTTCACATTTCAAACGTGTCTGTCACCAGGAAGAGCTAGCTTGAAATGCTAGTCATCGTAAGGTGGTTAAGTTTGCTGAAGTGGGTCTGAGCTTCTTGAATGTCCAGGACTGGAATCCTATTTTGCTGGCAGCGGGTACTTGAATCATAGCATAATGGACATACTGTAGACCACAGACTTGTAATAATAGCCTGTAATTAGTAGACAATCTGCACATCTAAGGGTAACCTTATTCTTGCGTCTCAGGGAAATAATAAACCCTCACCCCCTGGTGCTTTCCAATTAGGTAGCGACCTTGCTACCATTGGTTCATGTACTGTACTCTAAAGGAGACATTGATGTGCTCATAATCATGCTGCTGAATTGATAAAGCAGCTGTTCCAGGACAAGCTTGACATGATAATGTGTTTGCATAGGCAAGCTGTTGCACAAAGAGTATTATATTTATTTTTCACAAAGTAATGCTTTTATCTATGATAATACCTGCGGAATAATGGCTTCTCCAAGTATCAAAAGACCTCATCAAGGACTCCGCGGCATGGCCCCACCCATGCTGGATACTGGGAGGACCTTATTTCATCACACTGTGTGTGTGAAAATTCTCACCGTCTTCCTCAAGGCCACGTATTTTGGAATGAATGAGATGAATAACGTACGTCATTGTCTCTTGCTCTTCTTTCTTCAGAAGGCTGGAAGTTATTTCAGAGTCCCCTGCACTTTGTGTGCATTTGGTGAAATCATTTACTGTCCGTTGGCCTTGTTGGTGTGTGTCTCGAGTTAACACGGTTTGGGTGGTGTGTGTGTGTGTGTGTGTGTGTCTCGAGTTAACACGGTTCGGGTGGCGTGTGTGTGTGTGTGTGTGTGTGTGTGTGTGTGTGTGTGTGTCGTGGGAGGTGGAGGGGTTAGATAGGAAGAGGGATTCAATAAGTAAGTAGACTCAACCCCTCCTTCTCCCATGGATCTGAGGATGGTGGGAAAGTTCAAATCTGCTGCTATTTTCCATCTTTTATCAGCAGGGCTTATCAGCTGGCTTTCTCGTCTGCATGCCTGGCTTCAATAGTCCAGGGTCTTAGCTCAGGCTGCATGGTAACTGCTCTTTATCACTCTGATTCAAAACTCCTCCCCTCTTTTCTTTTTGCATTTTCAACCAACACCTGTTTTAAACCACCATTCTCCTCCATCTTTACCATCACTGCTGCATCATAAATGCACATGGTATCGATTTGATTATTTCATGAATCAGCCATGGCATTAGGTGCAACTGCACAGTCAAATGTGATTCGACCAGAATACCTGTTCCTATCAAAATACTGCATTGCATCCATGGCTTAACGTTGACTTTTTTTGCTCACGAGTGACTGTGGCCACAGTTACTAGCCACTCAGCATTTCCACTAGCCACAATTTTGTTGTCGGATAGTATAGGTCTTCCACATTTGGTAGAGCAGTCGAAACATTTGCTTCTGGTTCAGGTGACGGGTGGAGCCCAATTGCAGGCAACTGAGACACAACTGTAGAAATAGCAAATGATTCACACACAAAATGTCCTCAAGAACTACCAAGTTGACCATGTCAGATGTTTAGGCTTTCTCTTAACATGTATCACATTAAAAACAAAATGAAATAAATAAAAAACACCAACCATAAAGAAAACAACATTTTAGTATATTCCGGTTTAAACATCACATCATCCGCTCGTAGCTATGCTAGTTATCACACACAGCAAGAAATCAGCCGTGGTTTTGGTCAAGTGACATTCCACATTAAGCAGGTCATGTTAAATATGATTCAAGCGCACTATGGCATGTTAAAGTTGACTTGAACTAGATGTACAAAGTTCAATAGAGTGCAGATGATTTGGCATTCTTTACATGTAAATGAGAAGATTAGCAATTGACCAAAATTTGAGCATCGGAAGGTTTGAACCGACAGTAAAGATATAGTAACTCACACTACTGTGGGCCTCTCAATATTCAAAATAGCAGCCTTTATACTTGTTAAACAAAACATTTCTTTGGTACGAACTCTTATTATTATTATATGATTAGTGGAAAACAAGTGAAGGTTGGAGTGCAGCAACACAGAAACAAGTTACATATTTTGACAAGCTGTCTGTGTTTTAAAGGCGTTAACAAATAGATACACGATACGCATACGCTCCTTTTTTATGAACACGCACTGCTCATTTTCTATTCCAACTGATGCTTATTGGTGGTCTATTCAGGAATGGGGTGGAATGTGGGTAATGTCTGAAGTGCTGACAGAAACACAGAAACTGAATACAGTACCAGAGTAAAGACTTGATTCCTTGTTGGTGACACACCTCATTGATACATGAGGGCAGAGGTCCCCAAACTGTTTTGCCCCCACGGACCGGTTTCCTGTCAGACAATATTTTCAGGGATCGGCCATAGATACAACAATGGTATGACCTGCATGAAAAGTGTGGTATTTTCGAAACATAATAATAAACATCATGACACGAGGAACGTCCTATCTGGCCGCAACATTCTCTGGTCGCTATATGTTAACGTTTAAACGTGCCTTCAAAATAAGATACGCCGCAAATAAAAAGTGCATGAACAATACGACCCACCTCCGAAATGAATAAAACGGAAAGAATGTAAATTATTTATTCTTTCTGTGCGGCCCGGTGGTTGGGGACCCCTGTATTAGGGTACTAAGTCAAATACTTGTTTTGGTCCCACATGACAACAAATTGCAAACATGTTCGATATTCCCTTTATTCTCCGCTCCAAAATGCAGTCTGAAGGCCATTCTGTTATTATATGGGAATTGTTTACAAAATGCGCCATACTCAATAAGCTACGGTATTTGAAGATAGCGATGAAAGAAGAGATGATGTGTGGAGCAGGGAGTTGACTTTGTAGGAGCCAAATAAGACTGATTACATCTCTGTCAGAGGTGATGAAATATGACATGCACCATCTCAAACATGTTATCAACAACATGCCAGTATTGATGTGACGTGTGTAAACTTTTCATGCCTCACTAAATATCGAGACAATTTTCTGATGACTTTCATGGCACTTTAAACTTTTTGCTGAATTATACTTTGTCAAACTAAGAAAAAGATTTCTTCTTTAATGGCAGTGTAGTGGAGATGATTGACTTTCTTACAGTAGAACCTTCCCTACTATGTTAACAATCATGATCTATGATGGCGAGCAAAACATAATTCTACCTAAAAAGACAACACATACAAATCAATACTAACTCACCATAAATGAATGTGATAGGCACGCAGTCAACACAGATTTATCAACTAAGACAAAGAGCTAGTCATTCAAAAGCCCTGAAAGCAGAAGCCACGTCAAATATGTTCTTTGCAATCATTTGTACCATGTGCAATAAAAAGATTAACGCAGAAAAATGACGTCTCGCTTTGTGATCATCATGTGACCAAACAAAGAAAACAGGGGAGCCATGACGTTTGAAGGTTGTTTTTTTTTAATGCCAGATGACCTTCTTGATGCAACCCTCCCATTTTTTTTCCGCCTTGGCACGACTCAAGTACTTGTTATTGAATTGAGGTGAAATGGTATGGAATGAATCCGTGTGATAACAGTTGGAGAGGGAAAAAAAGCCAAGACGTCAGTTTTCATCAATTAAGACTCTTTTTGACAACGCAGTGCATTTTATCTTCCACATCTGTGTACCCGGTACTGTAAGTTGTGCAATGCCACACGAGCTGGAGTTCGAACAGGGCAGCACTGCTATCAGGCTTGAAGCAAAACAGTGTTCCAACATGGAACACAGCAGCAGGGCGATTTATTTCTTTGGGTTCATGGGCACTGAACAGTCCTGGTGAGAGACATAGGACTATCAGATACTGTATGGCTGTGGTGAAGAAGCTGCAGATCCTCTTTCCCAGTCCTACAGTAGTTTTTCCTCTCGGTGGGTCATGAAGGATACACCCCACTGCCGGGCCATTCATCACGTCTGGTGCCGAAGCAATACGCGAAGGGTATCTGTGATGCTCTATGGCCGGAATCGCTATTATCTCACTACCTGCCCCGCTTTTACCTCCAGAAGCAAATGTCTCCCCAGAGGAAAAGAAGGCAAAACTTAATTGTTCCCCTGCATGGTGTCAGGTCTCACTCATTCCGTTTCAATTACAAGCCGTCCACTGGCCGGCTCTATCGCTTTCCATCTCCGCCTGACAGTCTCCCTCCCAAGGTTCAGCCAGTGTCCCACTTCGCTGTCTCACCAGGACCTTTATCGGGGAGACAGCTCTGCTCATTAAGGAGTTAATTTTCTCCCTCCTATCTCTGATTAGTGCAGTCAACCTAAAGCACTGTGAATTCTTTAAATTTTCTTCCTTGTTATCAAAAGAGAGAGAAGCAGGAAAAAAAGAGATGAGAATGGGGGGTATTTAATCGTTTAAGTAGTCTTCCTGGGGAACCAGATTTCTTTTTCCACCCCCCTCTCTTCCCAGCAATGCAAAGAAATCTCTCTGAAAGTCGGCCCATCTCAGTAATTCCGTTTTTAAAGTGTGTGGATGGAGGGAAGGGGAAGGGGGAACAAGGAGTTTTGGGGGGTGGGAGCAGCGGCAGTGGTGATGGCGTGAGAGGGAGTGGGGGAGAGAGACTGAGAGAGGGGCGAGAAAAAAAAACGACTTGATGAAATTCCGCTATCAGCTCCGAACCAATATGCAAAATATCTCGCTGGAAATCAAATAGCTATTATGTTTTCATTTCCACGTCGGCGTATTTGCTTAATGAAGAGGAGACAGATCAGACCGGCAGAGAGAGTCTGCAGGAGCCGATAACCGCCAACGGCTCCCAGCTATCCGCACAGAGTGACGCTCCCAGTCACTCTGCTATTTCGCTGAAAAATAAGAGGAGGAGGAAGAGACGGAGGTGAAGGGAAAGATAGAGGGAACAGGAAGGTGAGGCTCTCAGGAATGGGGAGAGAGCAGAGCAGATATTAAAAGGGCCACAAAGAGGAATAAAGTAAAAGAGGAGATGAGAAAGATAAGGAGAGAAACGTGGAAGACGGCAGGTCAGAAAGGAGAATGAGGGATAGAGACCAAGAGAATGTTCTTCATTTATACGTGCATTCAGTTGTGCTAAAGAGGCCTTGAATTCCTTTGAACTCAAGGTATTTAAGTTGCCGTGTAGGTATTTGGTCTTTATTTAAAAAAAAAAAAGTTCCACGTGGAATGTCTTGTTTTTTAAAAACAATTAAAAAATGTAATTTTATTGATTATTTCAACAATTTGAATACATTTTCAAAATCTCACTGAATGATAGTAAACATTGGAGCCTACCCCAGCCATCTTTGGGCAGTAGGCGGGGGACACCTTCAGCCGGTCGCCAGCCAATCGCAGGGCACACAGAGACGAACGACCATCCACGCTCACATCCACACCTAGGGACAATTTAGAATGTTCAATCAGCCTGCCATGCATGTTTTTGGAATGTGGGAGGAAACCGGAGTACCCGGAGAAAACCCACCCACCGCCTAACATGTATTGTTCTATATCTTCCGAGGAAAAGGGAGGAAAATTACATTCTTATACCGCATTCTAATCTTGTGCAACCGATAACTTTTTAAAAAAAAATTAATCTACCTGTACTTCTACTGGACTTGAATGTTGTTTCTAAGGACTTTAGCTATTCTATGGTCCATAATGTAATGCGATAATTGTGATGGCAAACCATCTCCCCTATATGTTGTGGCAGTAAATTGGACATTTGTCAAGGCCATGATGATTCTTAAAATAATATGCCAACAGCCCATTCTTCCCGTCTGAGATACCTCGGGCGAGACCAGGCTGGCTCACAAATAGCAAAAATCCATGCATAATCCTCCCCCCACCCCCACACTGAAAAATGTTACGCCCTCAAAATACGGCTGAGAAACATTCACTGTGTTATTTCAACAAAAACAAAATGGGGTGGGAAATGAAGAATCCCCCTCAAAACCCCCAAAATATAATACAAAATAGTGGGGAAATTTTTGAGAAAAAAAAATCTGCAAACATGCAACTCCGCGGGTGCCTTAAATGTACGGGGTCCACTGTATTTTAAAAAACCCACATTTTGAAGTTTTATCAGGGACATTTCATTCTTACAAATGGCATGTCTCTCATTTGATCCATAACTTGGCTTTACACACCAGCACAACTACAGGTTAGCCTGCTTTGTAACAGAAAAGAAAATGTCTACCTTTTTCCATTCTCTAGTATTCAGCAGTTGTGCATCGGTAACTTTTTAGAAACTCAGCTGGTTTATCCTAAATTGTGGAGGAAAATAGCTTTTTGCATGAATAAAAATGTCAGGTGGCCCGGTGGTTGACTGGTTAGCGCATTGGTCTCATAGTGCAGAGGTGCAGGGTTCGATTCTGGGTCTGGTCTTCCTGCATGTGTGGGTTTTCTCCGGGTACTCCGGTTTGCTCCCACACTACAAAAAACAGGCATGGTAGGTTGATTGAATGCTCTAAATTGTCCCTAGGTGTGAGTGTGAGCGCGGATGCTCGCCTATGTGTGCCCTGCGATTGGCTGGCAACCAGTTCAGGGTGTACTCCGCCTACTGCCCGGAGACAGCTGGGATAGGCTCTTGTGTAAATAAAGCGCATCAGAAAATAGATGGCTGGATAAAAATGTCAAGCAGAACTTTTTGCGGGGAGGCTAAATATGGATTAAAGGCATTTCCATACATTTTACTAAAGCACCTTGATTTGCAAGGAATGATTTGGCTTACGAGCGCAGCCACAGAAATAATTCGTTTTAAGTCAAGGCGCTACACTGCAATAAGATGTATTTCGAAGGGGTGTTCGAAGAGTTGGTTTGGGTTGTAGGCAGGGAGCGCATGGCCGGAAGGGAGCGAAAAGTTGAGCGAATGATTTTCTCACGTCTTTCTCTTGACACTGATCAGTAAGTGGCCCCTCTCCAGTCACGTTTGCCGCGTTCCCATCCTCTCCTGTCTTTCTTTAAATATCCTTTTCCTCGTGTTTTTTTTCTCTTACTAAGTCAATGATTGTCTGATACAAGTACACCCCCCACTCTCCTTTTCTTTTTCCCCGTGCGTTGGGTTATTAGCGTAAGAGCAGCGAGGCTTGCGTCTGTTTAATCAGGCTTGTTGAGCATACAGGTTTGATGTGTGTTGTCTCAGTGTTTAATCACCGAGCTGCCTGCCGCAGGTTTGATGTGGATGGAGAGTTAATAAAGCAGTATCTTGGGTGCCTTCATCAGCTGCATCACTTTGTTCTGCCTCTCCTCGTGCCTCTCGAAGACAGACAGCGACAGTCCCTGAGCAGCAGCTCAAGTATTCTCCTCCTCGACGAAATTCTTCTCGTTTCATCTTGATGCTGCTCTGTGTCAGCAAGAGCTTCGATTCATCAACACCCTTAAGTCCTGCTTTCAATATTAACCTTGACATACCTTCACACCATCATCGTGTGTGTGTGTGTGTGTGTGTGTGTGTGTGTGTGTGTGTGTGTGTGTGTGTGTGTGTGTGTGTGTGTGTGTGTGTGTGTGTGTGTGTGTGTGTGTGTGTGTGTGTGAATGAATTAGGGATGTTCTTGTCCATCACCGGAGGCGGCGCAAAGCACACCCCGTCAACAATGAAATTCAGCCCAATTACAATCAATACCGAGTTCAACGGTCACGGGTTCAAATCCACACTCCGGCCTTCCTGTGTGGAGTTGGGTAAGGGTTGTTCTCCCTGTGCCTGCGGGGGGTTTTCTCCAGGTACTCCGGTTTTCGCTCAAACTGGTTTTCCGCAAATATGCATTTTGGTTAATTGAAGACTCTAAATTTTCAGTAGGCATGTCCACATGTGCCCTGTGGCTGGTGACCAATTTAGAGTGCAGCAGGCCTCTCATTCAGTCGACTGGGATTGGTGACTCCTGTGAGGATCAGCAATACGGACAATGGATGGATGGATGTGTTCATTCGTCATGAGTAGTTCAAAGTAAATCTGGTGTACTTTGCCGAGTCATGTCCACATTGCCCGCTTAAAAAAAATGTTGCGACCCTTTTGCAGGACATGAAGTGCTAGGTGCACCAAAACTTGCTCGGTTTGACAAAGACTTTCCAAGAGCTTTTTTTTTTTCCCGAATGACAACACAGTTTTGACTGCATCTCGAAATTTCACATAAATGTTACCATCTTCTCTTGTCCTCTTTTTTTTAAAAATAAAGTTTTAACAGCTGGGATAGACTCCAGCGTGCCCTGCGACCCTTGTGAGGATAAAGCGGTTCAGAAAATGGATGGATGGATAGATAAAGTTTGAAGAGATGCAGTGCATGTTTCTGGTCATCATCATAATATCATAAGACAGACTATTATGACGATGCATTTTGCTCAGATTCTCCCATCTCTTGTTTGCATTTGTGGCCTACACTGATAAAACGTCCGTCAGAAAGAGTTGACTGTTTAATTGGAAATGGTTCATTCTGTCTGAAGCTCAGAAGACAAAGTTTTCGTTTGAATCAACATTAATTCATAGATTCTACACATGACCTCATCATTTACATTCGTTGCCATTGTAGATCAATTCACATGTATGCACTGTGATGTTTTTTCTCAAATAAAAAGTTGGAATAATTATGGGCCGAACTGATACGACACGGCATTTTATAATCGAATTGACTGAAATGTGCAGGTATTGTTTACCATGCAACAGTAGATGGATGGCGGTTTTATTTGTTATGTAATTAGGTTTAGTAATTATTTAATCAACTCATCTCGATCACAGGTTCCACATGTTTACCGAATGTGTTTACATACTGTATTTATACTGGTCAGGGGTGCAGACTCATTTTTTTTTCTACTAGGAACACAACAGCATCTAAGATGAATTATTGGGGCGTCAGTATAAAAGTTAGCGCATATTTTAAATTGACATGCAAAGTAAATCTTCACATTTTCTTTGTCCCGCTAGATTCCTGATAAAAGACCTGGAGTGTGGAGCAGTTAGTCTAATGTCTTTTTTATTCCATCATCAAATTTACTGGTCGCACATGTGCAAATAAATGAAACATTTACTCGCAGAACCTTCAAATATTGGTGGCAAAATGCCAGCATTTAGGGGCAGTGTGCAGCCCTGCAAGTTCTTAAAAATTAAAATGTCCTAAAAGGCTCATCATACATTTCTGACCCATTTCGCCTAATTCTCATTCATTTATTTTTAGGTTTATGGAGCCACGATTTTGTGTCAAAAAAGCCGCTGAAGAGACTGAGTGGGCTCCTCAGCACATTCAAGTCTAGGTGCAGTTCACAGTATTTATTTAACATAAATTGAACAGAACATATCAAAATGTAATTAAATGACATGAAACATCTAAATGTTACTTACCGGTCAACAGAAAAATATCGAAGTGGCGCCTCAGTGAAAATCACGCCCACCCCGTGCTTATAAAGACGTGACCACCAAAAGAATAAATGCCAACTCAAACGACAATCAACATAAGGTTGGCATACATTAGGGCTCTTGTACTTTGTAGTTTATATCAGCGTTTCGCAACCTTTATCGAGCCAAGGCACATTTTTCACAGTGGAAAAAAAACATCTCACGGCACAACACCGACTCACAACAAGTGGATACACAGGTTCATTTGAATTTGAATTAAGATTTTATAAATGCCTGAACCCCACTCTTAATTTCCGGAAAAAAAAAACATTTCATTGAGTTTCTTCAAAACACACACACACACACACACACACATTATATATATATATATATATATATATATATATATATATATATATATATATATATATATATATAAATAAACGAGGGATTACTGTATATTCATTCATTCATTCATTCATTCATCTTCCGCACCGCTTGATCCTCACTCGGGTCGCGGGGGTGCTGGAGCCTATCCCAGCGGGGGGACACCCCGAATTGGTTGCCAGCCTATATGCTGTATATATAATCGCAAAACTGAATAGCTAATGACCAATCCTCATGTACAAAATATATGAAAAGCAAAATAAAGCAGAAAAAAAGCAGCCATATTAAATAAAAAAATCAGCCTTGTATAATATACCTCAATCAAAACTACCGTTTCCAAATACAAAGTTTCATCTTTGACTATGTATTTTTCTCAAACAATTAAGTGTGAAATCTTTTTTAAAATTCATAAATCGCTCTTGGGCTTTCTTTAAGTTGGTCAGGTCGACCATTCGACCACCCGACACTCCGGGCCGATATGCACATGCTTTATGGTAAGAAATGATGTCTTGCTTTGCACGCCATTTGCGCCGTTTTAAAATCAATGAGACGCTGACATTTTCATATCTGTGATTTCAGAAACCCAATTATGTACCTTCCGTCATCTAGTGAATGAACATTTAATTGTTGTGCCTGAAATTATAGGTGGTTGACCTAGATATATTTTAAAAACTTTTTTTTTTAAAAATCGAAAGTCACAAATTTTTTATTTTTCATGAAAGTAATTGACATTAGAGCATTTGCGGCGGCATACCTGGTGCTCTTTCATGGCACAATAATGTGCCACGGCACATTGGTTGGGAATCAGTGGTTTTGAAAATATAGATTTGAGTTGCATATTTTGTTACACGAGACAAATAAAACAGTTGCTGTAAAAAATGTATAGATGTATCCTAATAAATCTTGCTTTTCTCAGACGTCAGGATTTATAAGCACTTCATGGATTAAATTAATCTATCTGAAGCAACCTCTTCATTTACTAGATTTCATTTTATCCTATCAGAGATTATAAAAATGCATTTTCTTAGTTCATTATCTTAACTGGAAATACCTTTCACTATCACGTGGAAACCCTTTTATTTATTTATTTATTTTTAATGGTTTTGGGTCACTTTAGAGAACACCATTTAAAATTGAACCCAAGTAACCTCAAGTAATTGATTATTATTTTTATTGAATCAAGCCACCCCCCACCACCCCCCCCCCCCCCCCCGCCCCCTTTGTGTGACGGAGGTATTTGGGGGTCTCCATCTCTCTTAACTTTCTATCCTCTGTGTTTCAAAACTTCTTTAAAACTTTATTTTCCTGTGATGGTTTAGTTTGGGAATTAGGCTGCCCGAGGTTCCTTTTATGAGCTGCGGATTGTGCGCCATTACTTCAAAAGTCAGAAAGTTCAGTGCTATTTGATGAGTTCAGCCCAATTGATAATACAAGTGCGCCTTCTGTCTATATTTTTTTGACTCTTTCTACATCTCCTTTAGTTCAGTCCAATTTTCCTGATGGATATATCACAGAATAACAATTAATATAGCCTTAACACTTCAACTGGCAGATGAAGCGGAAAGTGCACCGCTTCAATCTTACAGCCTCCCACTATCCTCGCGACCAACTCTCCAAGACACAAGAAGGGGAAGATATTTCTCCTTGGATAAGAGAAGAAAGCTGAAACTTTTTCTGTTACCATTCCATGTCCGAAAGCAGTGATGCAGTGATTGATTCATTAAACCAGGGCTGTAATGAGGAAAGAGAAATCACAATTCAAACTCACATTTGAAACACAAAATGTAATTGGAATTTTATACAGAGAAGTCCCTTTGTACAATTATGATTAAAGCAAAATTAATTGTATGAAAATGTCCTCATAGATACTGAAAGCCAGATAAAGCAACGCTTGGACGGCATGGGCCTAATTCTAAAAATATTGTGCAAGGGATCGATCTCTTCCCCCCCCCCCCCCCCCCTCAACTATCTTTTTCTCTTATGAAGGTCCAAATCTAGCTGTGTTAATTTTATCTGAAATTAGAGCGAACCATGCAGGCGTGGAAGTTGAAATTAGCCTAAAGATGTTTCATTTACAAAGACAGAAACACTTTGTCAGGCAGCGATTGTTTCCAAGCATTATCTCTGCCTGCTTTTAATTGCTTTGCAAGTGAAATTAACAGAATTAGAAAAATTGCCTCTCCCTTTTTCTACAAGCTTCTTCATTCACAGGCATTGTTGTGCGCTTTGTATAGATTATAGACTCCTTTGTTTCAGCATTGTAAATATATACGCCCCAAGTCACGGCTTTGCTTCTGCAACAATCCCTCTATTGGTTTGATACAACCAAATTAGAATTAATTTTCAACCTGTGTGTGTTGAGGCAGCGGGCTGTGGCAAGCAGAATCATGGCTTTCTCTCTGGATTCAATGTAAAAGCGTTAAAACCTTGCGCCATTCCTTCTTTCGAGTATTTGGTCATCTGGTGTTCTCCCTTGACAGGGAGCGCATTCGAGTAACCGTTTCAGTCTCACTCAAGTTCTCAAATCCTCTGAAAAGAAATGGCCACCTGGACTCAATTATTCAGTTTTTCACCATCTCTCGGAAAATGAAAATGGCGACTACTCTTTTCTGGCAATAAACCAGCAAATGAGGAATCCCAACCGAGGTTTGAAATATAGCAAACAAGAGACGGTTCCGAGGTCCCAATGTACTGTTTTAAGAAGGCTGATATATTAATCTTAAATGGGGGGCATTAATAATGAAACCGTTTTTTTTTTTCCTTCCCTTTTCATGGATGTAATCTTCAAACAGGCTAAAATAGATCAAAAGTACTGCATAATTACTATGGTCAGCAGGGATTGTGAAATTGTAATTGATATAGATCAGCCCTTCACTAATCACTCTTTTAGCTTCAATTTTAGGTATATTGCAATTTGGCTTTAGGTCCCCTTTGGCTTCTGCCATTAATCTTATGGATTAGATCGTTCAGCGGGTCCCTGGCTTGAAACCGTTTAGTTTTGTTTTTTTAACCAGTGGTTCAATTTGCAAGTATTTTTCTGTTTTATGCTTTGGCAATTTGCCTTTCCCGTCATGGCAATCCATGTGTGTTGCTATGAGTAGAAGGACAATTTCCTCAAGTCCTTCAAATGCTTCTCACTAAACACAATGAATGGTTTGGAAAATAGATTGGAAAAGAAGACAAAAAAGGCATTTCAATTTTAAGATGGCTCTTTGTTTTTACACCGTACTGTCAACAGTCCTCTGTCGTCGGAGCAAGCGGTGTCGCATTTTAAAAGTAAATCGAAAGAAGCATCGGACCCAAATTTACTTCTCAACTTTGCCTTGCAGGTTCCCTTGGCCAGCTTGACGGCAATGAGGACAACACCGTTGACAACCTGAGCCTCTCAGGAGAGGAGGCAGAGGCCTCAGACCTATCTGATTCAGCAGAGGGGGACAGCAGTAGTCCACCGCCCTACACACCGCCATACAGTGATGGTGAGATGCTCGGCACAATCCAATAAAGCTGATTCAGCTTCACTGACATGTATCTGGATTACAGCACCTTTGAAGCGAAAACACTTTTTGTTCTGATTCTTGTTCATGGTAATTATGAGAAAATGCTGGTGAGTACGTTAAAATTGGTGGGGTTTTTTTGTCTGATCTGGACTGATCTTCTACCACAAACAGTCATAGCACCTTTAATTCCACTTTTTATTTGCACCCACATTTTGCTTCGTCTTCATGCCCTATTCACAAAGGATAGTTTGACATTTGAGTGCGGTTGGTACCTGTTTTCCCCCTGACTGCACATATGGCAAAGTCAAAATGCTGCTGCTTTTGCGGCAAAAACACAGCGGCAGAACAATGGCAGTTCGGAAGACACTCGTTCACAACACAAAACACACCGAGTTTAAAAGTGCCTACTCAATCTAATGGCATTGTACTCTGCCCCTTTCTCTTGTTTTATAATTATTTTTATTAGGATTTTTTAAAAATTCTTTCATGAACCGAACTGCTTATCCTCACGAGGGGTACACCCGGAACTGGTTGCCAGTCAATCGCAGGGTACGCATAGACGAACAACCATTCGCGCTCACAATCACACCTAGGGACAATGTGGAGTGTTCAATTAACCTTGCACGCATGTTCGATGCCCAGTTGTCAAGGGGAGTGATGTCACTCATGCACCAAGTCACATTTTCAGCACGCTGATGTTTTATTGCAGGAAGTAAAGTGGTTATGTGAAGTCTAGAAATATTTTTTTAAACTCTTTTATTACCCATGATGTATAAATATGTAAAAAAAAAATTGCCACTACAACCGCTTACCCATGACATATTTATACGTCATTTCCTATTTAGTCAGTTAGTTAGTTAGTTAGTGTCATAGAGTGCAGAAGGGTCTGACGAAGCCTCTGACTCAGGATCTGGCTTGTCTGCATTGTAAATCATTTAAAATCTGTCCAGCGGCGTGTGTAAGTCATCAGCCAGAATCATGCTGCAAAACAAGTAGAAGCAGAAGGGGAGGGATGCATGGGTGGAGTAGTGGAGTAGCATGTGCATTCGAACCAGTGGTGGAAGAAGAGAAAACATAACAATTAACCCATGAGAATTGCTTTTGGGGAAGAAAATCTTCCATCATGACGAGGGTGATGGAGTTGCTGAAAGCAGCAGGATGCTTTCGTCCGCGTAAAAGAAACAAGCAGCCATCAAAAGAGGCTTCGTGCGCACGAACATCATCTGCCTAATGCAAAAGCCCCACCGCAGCAAAGGTGCCTTCGCAAAAGCAAGCCAAGTGAAACCAGAATGTGCCCGAAGACATATTGTGTGCCCTCGTATCAGGGCAATTGATTCATTTTGCATCACACACAAAAAAATGTGCATAAATTGCAGAGTGAAGGGAGCACACATGCATGTGCATGCACGTATAGTGCACTTACACATGCAAACATACAAGTGCACACTCACTGAACTTCTCTTCAAAGTTCATTTCATCACTTCAATGGAGTGCAGATAAATAATTTTGTTATCAAAAGTGCTTTTGTGGTGTTGTTTTTGTTGTTTTGTAGAAAGAAAGTCTTATTTAGGTGTTTGAGATGTCACAAAAGAAAAAAAAATGTGGTGCCATACTTGAAATTATGCTCGAAATGCACGCTTTTGCCAAAAGGTCTTTCTCTCAGTTTTTTCCTCAGAAAATGGAAAGCTGATGAAATTTAACTATTCTCTGATACTGATTGCTAAAGAATGGAAAAAGACAGAAACACACATTTTTTCTCAGCATGTTTAGTTTGCAATAGAACACAATAATCAAAGGCCTTGCAAATCAGTTAAACTCCAGTAAAACAGCTCCTGATCATATTGATGAGTGTGATTAGATAGGTCACGACAAGAAAGATGTGAAACCATACTAAATGTAATTCTCAAGCACCTCTCTCTCTCTGTCTCTCTCTCTCTCTCTATATGTATATATGTATATACCACAGTATATACATATATATACACACACACACACACACATTTTTTTTCATACATACCCAATAAAGTGCCCCCTCATCATATTTTAAAAATATATCTTTCTTTTAAAAAAAAATCCTCTGGCTCAATCTAGAGCCCGGTAAATCTGTCCCCTCAATGCACCTCTTATCCCATGCCTCCCGCTTGTACTGTCTGATAGCAGAGTGTTCAGTCATATTCTTTTGACTTATTCAAGATTTCTCTAGCTGTGTTTTTGTAATCTCAAAAATTCCTGCACTTGTGAAATTTTGGGGCTGGGAGTGATAAGCGTCTGTTGGGTTGGTTGGTTTGATAAAGCCATGGAAATTCTGTCAGGTGCTAATCGAGACAAGATTAGAGATTAGGAAAGTGTGTGTGTGCGTGTGTGTGTGTGTGTGTGTGTGTGTGCGTGCGTGCGCGTGTGTGTGCGTGTGTTTCTGAGAACACGCGTGCACGTGTGCATGCGAGAAAAAAAGGTGGTGAGCGGTAGGTTATGGTTACAATAGAATATAACCAACTTTGTCATTCGTGAAGCTCTTTTAGCTTTTTTGTTCTCTTCGGCCCCCAACATGCACCGTCCCTTCACATGCTCCTCTGGGGTTCCTTGGTTTCACAGCGCTGCCATTATCACTTCACTATAAATCAGCCATGTTTGACGAACCTGCTCTTTCAACCTGGGATCAATACCAGGTCTTTATCTGGCCAACGCTGGCTAATAAGGCAAGGCCTCTTATCCACAATCTGGAAACGAGTGCGAGAGAGAGAGAGACAATCGCTGACACACACACACACACACACACACACGCGCACACATACACACACACACAGGTGATAAACACACCTGATAACTAGCAAGAAAAACACATTCTACAAGCACCACAACAATGCATTCAGTTCCATCCATAACACACTCCAGATTTTGAAGGAAATTTTATTATCGCGCATACACACACACGCACACACACAGCCCTCCCGCCATATGTTCTTTTCGTTCGCTGTTGTGGGTTTTTGTTTTTCCTCTGTTCTTTTTCCTCTCTCTTCTCAGAATTTCTCCACAGTTGCAAACGTGTGTTCCTTTTTCACAAAAACCTTCAACAATCATTCTTCTAGATCACAGGAAGCCAGGCCAAAAGCTTACTGACTCGTGACCCAGTTTTGACCTCTGACTGTCATGTCCTTTTTGGAGCCATCCGCGTCCAATTTTGATCATGTGTTGTTCTTGTAGGCAAGGCCAAGCAGCTTTATTTCATACACAAGGCAACTCAATGTGCTTCACACAACACCTAAAAACATTTACAAATAAACAGCTAAAGACATTCAAAGGCAAAGACAATACCGAGAGAACCAAAGCAACTGACTAAAAATTAGAAATAAAAGAATCAACGTTGGCAACACATTTACCACAAAAAGATTCAAAAGCCAATTAGAGAAATAAAAAGTAGCTTTCTTACTCACAGTGAAATTGTTTTTCATGCTTAAACCACATTCATCAAAGGTAGAGGAAAATAAAATTAATCTGGATTAAAAAACATTTACACTTGGGGCTGAGGTCAATTCTCGTGGCAGTTTAGTCCACTTGTTTGCGGCATAACAGCTGGATGCCGCTTCAACCCATTTGCTTTGAACTCTGGGCTCCACCAATTGACCCGAGCCCGCAGACCTCAGAGCCCGACTGTGTTTGTATTCAATTAGCATTTCTTTAATGTATTCAGGACCCAAACCATTCCACCCATTTATGGACCTCGCGCAGAATTTTTAAATCTATTCTACTGCTGACTGGGAGACATGAAGTTTATGCAATCCATAAATATTATTCCTATTCTGTTGCATCATGATGGACCGTGATATACTGCATTGTACATTTTGAGTGCAAATCTTAAAAAAACGTGTTTAGGAGGATATTTTCACCTTTATTTCTCTATAACCATCTGTTCATCTTTTTTCGACACCACTTAATCATTTGTAGGCTCATGCAGATGGCAGACTCTCCTCCAGCTGAACTAGGGTGAGCACCGGGACACCTTGGACAGATCACCCACCAGTCAACCACATTGGTCGACACATTGAGACAGTTGACGATCTCCACTCATATTCAAACCAAAAGACAATTTAGAGTCTACTGTAGTGAACATAATATGATTTTGGACTGTGGGAGAAAGTCGGATCACATAAACATTCGGCAAGCCTCCTCGCTGCCCATCTTCAAAACCCTCCTCAAAACTCACTTGTATTCTTTGGCATTCGACTCAGCATGACTTAGATTTGTTCTTGGTTTTACTGTTTGGTGCTTTCTACCGCCTTTATTACCGATTTGTCTTACTGTTTATTGTGCATGTTAAATTGCTCCATGTACAGCACTTTGTATGCAGCGATGGCTGTTTGAAAGTGCTCTATAAATACTGTTGACTTGACTTGACTTGACATACAACATTACAGGTAGAACATTTAAATTGCACATAAAAGCATGAGGGGGCAATGTACAAAACCATTCATCCATATATCTTTGTTTTTATTTACCGGTAAATTTCTTTTTACCATTATTTGGGAACCGGAAATAATTTTAAAACTTGACTCAGTTGACTTGACTAATTTAAAGGTTAAAGAATTTGCAGACCTTTGTGTTTCATTGAAAAAATATTTATGGCTTGATAGCCGCCAGTGAGATGAGAGGGAAATTGAAGATATGGTACTTGGCTGGCCTCCCACTGGAAATGTTTGGACTCATACATTCTTTCTCTCATGCTTCACCTTGGCCTCAAGAGACCGGATGCATGAGTCTCCTTTGTTTAAAAGTGTGTGCACAGGCTAGATAGTTGACTCTTCTTTGTCCATACAGTATATGTCTGTGATTCGTGATATATACTGTATATAGAGAGAGAGAGAGAGGGAGATGAATTACATTCTATCGATAAACAGTAACCAGTAAATCATCCAAAAACTTGTTAAGCTTTGCTCCATTGAGAAAAAACTAAATTATTTTCCAAACTTGTTTTTGAAGTGTGTTCTAGTTTTTTTTTGGGGGGGGGGGGGGTTCATTTTAAATAACTGGTAACTCCTCACCAAAACAACCCCAAAGGTGCATTCCTGCTCCTTCTTGCTCTCTGCGCACCAGCCCCTCCCATTCCAAGTAAAGGTCCTCACTTTTCTACATCACAAAGTCAGGACCCCACGACCGGCCCTGCAGACTAAAACAAATGCTCAATTTCTCCAAGCCGACAACGGTACAACCGACAAGCGTATCCGGTGAAGGCATAGGCGCCGGCTTCCCTTGCGTCAGGCCAATCAGGAGCTGTTTGTCTGATCGTCATTTCTCAGAGCACCGTCTGGTGAACTTTGGCCAGAGCAAAAGTGGAAATTAAACGTTAAAACTGGCACAATTATCACTATCAAACCTGCTGGAGAGTACAGAACTGTACATAAATCAAACCGCTAGTAAAGTGATGACATAAATGATTAATGCACTAACGTTAGCTTTGTTGTCAAGCACGATAAGTCAGACGTATTTCAATGCATAAAAAAGAAAAATGGACTTGTTACACATATTACCATGTACATGGATGAATACTACATCGATGCCGTATTAAAATTGCATCTTGACCTAGACTGAGGATATAAGGCTCCACAATATATCTTTATTCCTATTTACCATTCCGTGGGTGGTGAGCGGCCAGGTTTAGGACGTCATGAAAGGTGGTGTGGCAGCCACACAAGTTAGAGGCTTTTTTTTTTTTTCGTGGAA
This sequence comes from Hippocampus guttulatus, assembly GCF_054856545.1. Lineage (NCBI taxonomy): Eukaryota > Metazoa > Chordata > Actinopteri > Syngnathiformes > Syngnathidae > Hippocampus > Hippocampus guttulatus. Next base: position 5,240,210 of record NC_141264.1, read on the forward strand.
CAGGCGTCTTAACTTACGAGTTAGAAAAATAGCCACCAAAATAACATATTCATATTTCATGGTAAATTAGATTGCCATTGTGCCAAGAGTCATAATTATACCTATTTATATATATGGTGGAAAGCTGAAAAATAGCATGGTATGGCCCCTTTAATACGATAGCCGTTTGTGCCAGAGTTTGGCCAGAAATGTCATAGTCAAAGTAGGCCTTCTGTATATTATTTAAAAATCAGAAGCCAAATTTATTTTCAAAATATCATATATAAAACTCCAAACAAATCTGTGTATGTAATGTACTGTAACTTATGAAAATATATATTTTTAAATTGGACTGTAGCAGATTGTTCAAGCGGTTAAACATTTCGTTGACGATATAACAAAAAATGCAATACAACTGCACAGTACAGTAACGCATCATTTTGGTGCGAATCATGTCTGTATGATGCAGTGAATCGTCACGGACGCTTACGGACTCTTTTCCTCCTCTGTTATTCCGCTCTTCACCACATTAGATTGTTCAGTGGGCTGTGAGTTTGTGGTGGAATGGTACCATTCCAGACGTTGGTGCAGGTGCTGCAAAGACAGCTACACGGCTATGGCAAGGTCACATCTACCTTGTGTCAGCCTCTATACAGCCACTACAGTACTGCAAGAAGGGGAAAAAAACACAAAAGGGCAGAATGAAGACCCTCCTCCCCACCACTCCAAAGAAAATACCCAACAACAACAACATATAAATATATAGAGAGAGAAATGAGTTAGGGGGTGAGATTCTTGGATGACTTTGCCCTGCCAGTTTGACAGGGCAAGTTCAGCTTATCAGATTGATGGAGACTGTCTTGCTATGTGGGGGGAGGGAGGGTTTTGGCAGAGAAGTGTCTGTCGACTCCTCCTGATACCTGCCTCCCTGTCTGAGATGATATGGGAGATAATATTGATAATATTAAACGCAATAACTGTGTCTCGAGCTCCCCTCCCACTCTCCGTCCCCCGCAGGATAAAATCAATGTGCCATTCAATGTGATTTATAGCTGAAAATAATGGGTGGGGGTGGTGGGGGTGGCGTATTTGTGTGGGTGTGTGTTCTTGTGCGTGCTTGTGTTTGGATTGCCCTTTTGTTGTTTGTACAGTACGTTGCCGCATAAAGCGATTGCATGGAGAATGGTTTGAAAGGTAGACGTCAAATGAGTGAGAATGAGAGCGTCGCTGTATTTGACCATTCCGATTCCAATCTTTCAACGGCTACATTATTAATGTTGGCGTTGAAGGGTGTGTCTCGTGGTCGTCTGGCCTTTTATGATGGGTATTGATTGGACACTATTGCTCTTTATCAAAGTGGGAATGTAAGGGTAAACACGGCCTGTGTGCAGTATAAGCGAAAGCGTCGGCGCCTTAAAAAAAACACGCCAGGGGTGAGGAGTCAAAGCAGCGAAAACAAAATTATATTGTAGATGCAGTCGTTACACATCCTCGTGTGTCTTTTTTTGGCAATTGAGAGTGACGAGTGTTTTTCATCCTTTCAACAATGGAAACGTCTTCTGTCCTCACGTTAAGAATTTGGCAGACAAAGCGTCAACAAATGGGTGTGATGGCCCCAGGATTAGTTCTGTACTTTGGCACAAAAGAGCAGTGGTTTTGCATGGGGTCGGATAAGAAAATAAAAAGCATTAAGTCCTGAAAGATGCAAGGCGGTGTTGAGTCAGAACGGAAACGCAATGACAAACAAATGCAGATGGAAACATCCAAATTTCATATAACCCTTGTCCTGATTGTGTCGCAAGACTTCTAGAACAAGAAAAGCGTGATCTTTACTCAGATAGTCGGAGGTGCTGTGATGTAACTATTGATCTAATCTTGACTAATCACGAGTTGTGCTAATAGGGAGGGACTCGGCCGTTTGATAAACAGACTGATAACGGCAGCACAGGCAAAGTTCACGTATACACATGCATGGATAAACGCTTTGTATTAACACACACGTGAGGACTTTCAGGACACGCACACACACACAAACACACACGCACACACACACACACACACACACACACACACACACACACACACACACACACACACACACACACACACACACTGGTTAGATCCGCGCTGATCTCTTTGATCACTGAGCATGGGGCTGTGTAATCAGCTCGATCAATGGCAGGTATATCAGTGTTGATTAGAACAACACTGGCAGTCTCAGTCTTTGCGAAATGTCACAGGGCAAGAAGGAGATAGCGACAAAAGAGCAAGCCCGGAACAGCCCCCCCCCCCCCCCCCACCACCACCACCATCCCGCTACCCTCTCACATTTAGTGGAGGGAACGAGAGAAAAGGGTGGTGGACAACGATAAAGCCCCAAAAATGAGATATTGGCAAAAGACAAGAGGCAATAATGTAGCCCCAAAATGAGGGGGGTGAAAGCAAGAAGAGCGAAAGCATCATCTCTGATTCTCCAAAGTTGTATGAAAGGACCCATCTCTGTGTGGCGAGGTGTTGTATTACACAGCTCAGCTAGTCATTTCACAGCAGCCTTTGATCAGCAGACGGGAACAGCCACTGCCCAGACACATTCTCACACAGCGCAAGGACAAAAACGCGTAGCTTGGAAACACACACCAGATTAGCTGAATGAATGTCCAGATTTGAATGGCCGCCATTATATGTCGTTTAGTCTGAAGCTCGCAGGCATTGTCCTGAACGACTCTGTATGTTTTTATATCTAGAGCCCAGAACGCAGGACACTCATGGAGACGCTGATGAGGCTGGTGAAGTTGAGGGCGAGCGTCGCCTGGCAGACAGTAGTGGTAAAGAGAAAGAGGAAGGGCAGGAAGAGGATGGGGTGTTGCAGTGGAGCGGTCCAGGTGAGTAATGACCCTTCAGAGAACTCACATGCTCATATCATTTTTATTTTGTGTCACCCTTGAGGTCCTTTACAGTAAGCTGGGCCTTCACTGCTGTTCGCGTTGACTCCAATCAAATGTGCAATATTCAAGGCCATGCAGACTTCGGGTTGGGAAGTCAGCAGAAATTCATGATCAAAATAAAATATGTGTGGTGCCAACCCATGGTGGCACCACTGTCCTTCCCCAAATCCTGACTTGTGCATGAGTTCTGATCGCAGAAAGCCATAAAAAGGATCCTCGTGTGATCACCTTCCTACTGGAGTGCTCTGAACAAATATGCTGTTCTATTTCTAGTTAATAGAAAAACATCTCTTTTGTGAATATGTTTGATATATTGACTTTTTCAGAAATCCTGAATCACAACATCTCAAATATATAAACCCATATATACGTTACAAACAGGGTAACTAATCTATTTGACAAATTGTGGAGCCTTTTCTCACCCGTTGCGCCTCAACTTAAAGTTATTCATCTTCAGCAGCCAGCCACATTCAACCTGCATGCCTTTGTTACTTTTGATGAAAATATGTCGTCACTCGCCACCTTAGGGGCACACAGGGAATGGCAACTTTAATCAGACTTCAATGTACATGTATAATATTTTCTCATTGCCCGCCCCCCCCCCCACCCCCACAACAACAATAATAAAATAGGTCCATGTGAGCATAGTCCCCTTAATCATAGTCGTCAGAAATCGATTGAAAAAAAACATGGAACGTTTTCCCCGTAGATCTGAACAGGTCCTCGATTGTGTCAGCGTCTTCCAATGTCCTTTGTGTTGTCCTACCTTTTCCCTTCTGGAGATGTGAATATGACAGGCCATGGATGCAAATGTATTCAACTCAAAAACAGCAACAACACAAAACGGACATACATACAGCGAGAAGGAGATAACAAGAAAAATACCTTTCTTATCAAGCTTTGTTTATTTTGCTGTTTCTTTTGTCTCCAATGAGTTAAACGGTGCACAAAGATTAGCGCGACATCTCTCACTAGTTCCTTTTCAAGCTGTGGTCATTTTATGTGTTTGCTTGTTTGAGCATGTGAACACAGTGCCGTTTGTGTGTGTGTGTGTGTCTGTTTTAATTCCTCCAGTGGGGAGGATGTGTTCATTATCGTCCTGTCCCAGCCTTGTCCCTTTAACAGTAATCGGAGCGATATTAATTGCTGCGTGGTGGCTGGTTGATGGTAGCACCAAGATGCTGTTTTGATATGGTCCTTCGTGTTTTTTTAAGCCCCCCCCCACCGCACTCCTCCGCACAAACTAACTGGCGGCTGAGCGAGGTGGTGGAGAGTGGGGGAGAGAAAGGGAGAGAGATAGCCCCTCTATCAGCTCCGGAGCAGGCGCTGTCTTTATCAGGAGCACGATTGGCAAAAAGGAAACTTTGACCAGTCTGAATTTTTCTCTTATCGTCGAGCCTCCCCTTCCTCCTTGGGTCCCTTCCTCCATCCATCCACCTTCTCCTCCTCTGGTCTCTCCATCACACAGCCGAGCTAACAAGTCTGCTAACCGTCTGCCACCTCCTTCTCTCCTCTCCAACACCCTACGATACATCGCTAACCGCTTTTCTTTGCTGCTTCTTTTCTTCGCTTTTCTCTCATTGTGGAGGAGCGCCACCAGCCAATGTACTCTTGTCCATACAAAATGCTCATCATGTATCAGACACTTCCCAGAAGCGCATGAGAGAGAAAGTGTGTGTTGGCTAGAATGGAAGTAAACAGGGTTTTATCTCTTTTGGGAGTGTTGGCATTCCACTCGTTTCTCACTCTTGTTGATTGTAGACACTGGCTTTGGGGACGAGAAGTTCCTAGTGTTTAAATCTTTTGGGGTTTTGCCGTTTACTTTGTGCCAAGTTGTTCAAGAGTGTCAACATGAACCACCTTTAGCACTGTGTCACAATGTTTGGAGCTGTGTTAACTTATTAATATCAACTGAGGGGAACATTTTAGGTGTGACCCCAAACTCTAGTGGACACTGATTGACCTTTGATTTGACCTTGCAGCTATTTTGAAATAATGGAAATGGAGTTCTTGCCATATTTTAACATTTTTTAACAGTGATGCAAGTGCATGCACACAATAAATTTGAATTTTTGTTGACCGCAGAGTGAAAAAAGTGGAGAGGGGGAAGAATTCACTTGTCAACACTCTTCACTGTCGTACAAATGTAAATAAAATCTCAACGCTGTGAACAGGAATTTGTTTTATAAATGATTCTGTATTCACTAACTCTGTGGTGAACCCACAGAGAGAGTTAATTGCTTTTGCACCTCATATGAAGGCTAAAATGGAGCTGAGTTGAAGTGTGAATACCGTAGAGACTTACTTCTCCGAAATGTTGCCAAAATAAGAAATGTGCGATTTCAGAAGCACTCCACTTTTGATGTTCCACATAAAGGCGCAGAACTTCACTAAGAAGCCAACTCACGGAGAACAAATGGCCGATGACTGAAATCACCGTTTCTATGTAAAGGCAACTAATAATGAAGTATATCCACCACTGCCTTCCAATGCACTGAAATGCAATCCGATTTGGATTGCATTTTCATTGGCTGAGGTTTTCATTATCTCCTGCAAGATCAGCTGGAAACTATTGTTGAATGCGGCCTCGAGCTCCAGCTACCAGGGATTTTACTCTTAAAAAATAGTTGTTTTTCCTCATTCTCTTTTTTTTATCTCCTTCAATGTTCTTTTCCTTTTTGGACACTGCCACACCATTTTCTTGCATCCACCTACACTTTGTATATTTGCCCACGGTTTTGGTGCATCAGTTCTGTTTACTTTGAATTGCTAGGATTTGTTAAATAGCAATCTGCCCTTATATTGCGACCGCATAATGTCTCTTAATTTATTTAAATACAGTAATGATTTTTCTTCCACGACCAATGATCTGGCAAAATAGAATATTTAAACTCATTTAGAATGATTTATGTTCTATATTGTTACATTAAAGTATTATTTAATCACTAGACCTTTTTCATTCAATATATTTGGTGCAGTTGTCTGTGGTTGGCTGAAATGCGTATGTTAACTTTAGATGGCGGTCAACGCTTTTCTCTTCATTATTATTCGCAGCGGAGTGAGAAACAAGACAATGACTTTGTGGCCTCTGCCGATATAAGAAAAGACATAAATTAAAGTAGTGATAATTCAGAATGGATTAGTGAGTCCAGCAAATTTCAGTTCTCGGATGTGTACTCTATTTTGAAACAATCAAGATGACATCTGCTTTCTGCAGCAGTGTGTATATGTGTGTGTGTGTGTGTGCGTGCGCGTGTGTGTTCTTTTGTCATTTTGATCAAGCAATGGCAGTAAGGTGCCTTAAGAAAGGTCTAGGTGGGAGCTGCTTCCTATCAGGGACGACATGATTTGCTAAAGCTCCCATTTTTTAATCTCCAGTTTGTCCATATTGCATGATATGCAAAATAAATTATGAAGTGAAGAAAAAAAATCTTTGAATGACCTTGCAGGCTTGAAGGTTCGATATTTTCTCCCCTCGCAGCTTTAACTTCTTGATATGCAAATGGTGTCACAGTAATCCCTTGTCATTTGCTAGCTGGCTGCCTGGCAGTCTCCCTGCATACTTGCCTTATAACTCCATTGTCAGTGGCCAAAGAGATTCTCCATCTAAATTGTGCAAGTGCCTTATGTCCAATTGCAAGGACAACACAGCATGAATGGATATACGGTGTGATGAATGATCAAATTCGCAAGCTCTTTAAAAAAAAGAAGATAACCTTGATGTCTACAGTACAACCCTTGAGGTTAAACCCGCATTCAATGTAAAAAATGTTTTGGCAAATTTACAGTAAAATTCTGACAGCTGCAGTTGCCAAAATTGTACCGGGGGGAAAAATATGAAGGAACAATCAAAAATTTAAGTAGAGATTTTTTTTTGAGACTGAAAGTCATGTTTAAAAAAAAAAACAACTAACATTGCACTTTTTTATATAGCAATTAACTGCAGAAAATCCATACCTTTTTACAGTTGGTTTCTGTTTAAAAAAAAAAGTCCAATTATTGTAGCCACAGTGAAGCCATGTACTTCCCATGCTTGTTAATGGTGGTATAGTCAAACCTCGGTTTTCGAACATCTCTGTTATCGACCAAATTGGATTTCGACCCGAAAATTCGAGATGTTTACGCCTCGGATTACGACCGAAAACCGGTTTTCTGAGCAAACCCGAATACGCCACTCGACTCCTCTCGGCTTCCTTACACGAGGAAGTGACATAACATTCATTGTGAGCTGACGTGTTTGATGTGATTTACGCAAATCTGACTGATTTTTTTTATTTCTGCTTAGTGTATTAGCCCCTAATCATGGGCTAATAAAATAGTTTAGGATATCGAACAAATCGCTTTTCGAACAGCCTTCTGGAACAGAT